>NC_134140.1:11268500-11894000 GCF_033958435.1 Carettochelys insculpta
GGAAAGCTGCATCCCAGACGGACCCCCCCTTGGGGTCTTCTCCCCACGATGGGTTGTAAGGACTGCCTCTTCCGACAGCTGGTGCTGTCACTCCTGCCAGAAACTGGCCATCTGTGGCCTAAGAAACCTCTCCTGCTCTCAGACCCTGCAGGGTGAAGAGAGAGTCGCTCCCACCAGGGGACGGGGTGCAGGGCAGGGGGACCCCTGAACCCCATCCATCACAGCAGCATCTCCCGGGGACGGGGATGGGGAACCTGCAGCACAGGGCGGGGGGGACAGAGGCCACGGCTCGGGGCCCACACTAATGCCTGTCTCCATTCTTCTTTCCCCCCTCCTCTCCTGTGTCCTGCACCTGCACCTGCACCATCAGAAGGACCGGAAGAGAGTGCCGGCGAGGCCTCAGTTGTCCCGGAGAGCCCTGCGGGACCATCGCTCCAGGGCAGCCCCTCGGCCGAGGAACGACCGGCCCCGCGGAGGGCTAGACGGCGGACCCCGCGCCTACTACTGCCGACGGCGACGGACCCCCAGCTGCTGGCCATCCTCCACCAGCAGCTGGAGGTCTCGGAGCAGCACCTCCAGCTGCAGGAGCGGGCGCTGGCCTGGCGCCAGGAGGCATGGGGGCCTATATGCAGACATTTAACCGGCTCGTGGACTACCTGGCCCCCCATGCCGCGCCGGCCGACCCATCGCCCGCCCTGCCCGCTCCTGCAGCCCCACCACCAGCTGCTCCGCCCGTCGCCGGCTCGTCTGCCGTCGCCCCACCACCCACCCACGAGGGCCAGAGGGCTGAGGGACCCCTGGAGCCACCTGAGACTCGCCGGCCCCGATACCTTCCGGTCCAGCCCGCTCCCACCCAGCCGCGGACCAGACTGCAGGCGCGGCGGGGCTCCCGGCCGGGCACGCCCAGTGCCGGGCTATGGGGCGAGGGGCCCGGGACGTGGCCCCCCCCTTGTATATAGTTGGACCCTGTTTTTTTGGTGCCCCCGTTTGCCCCGTCCCCCCCATGTAAATAGTTCTCCCCGTTCTCCTCCCTGGTTTTCTTTTTATTATGTATGCCACACAGTTGTTTCTTTGGATTGTTTTATTTTTGTACATATTGCTTTGGTTGAACGTTTGTACCTAGTTTTCTGTTTGTGGTTGACATATTTATTTACACCCCAAAAAAAAGGTTCGGCCAGAAAAAAAAAATTTACGTTCAGCCACAAGTCCGTACTGTCATTTGTCCAGGACAAGTGCGGGGGGGGGCGGTGGGGTGCTCCATGGTGTGGGCGTGGGGGCAGGAGTGTGGTGGAGGAAGGGGCAGGCAGTAGGGGGCCTGGGCAGAGTTCACCACGCGGCCTGTTGGTCGAAGTGGGCCCGCAGGGCCTCCCCGAGCCGGGTCCCCTCAGGGTCCACCTGCCGACTGGGGGCAGCAGGTGGCTGGACGTGTGCCCTGCCGGCCTCCGCGGCCCAGCCCTGCAGAAAGGTCTCCCCCTTGCTCTCCACGAGGTTGTGCAGAGCGCAGCAGGCACCCACAATCTGGGGGATGTTGTTGGGGCCCGCATCCAGGCGGGTCAGGAGACATCTCCAGCGTCCCTTGAGGCGGCCAAATGAGCGCTCTACCACCTGGCGTGCACGGTTCAGGCGCTCGTTGAAGCGCTCCTGGCTAGCGGAGAGATGGCCCGTGTAGGGGTGCATGAGCCACGGCCGGAGGGGGTATGCCGCATCTGCGATGACGTAGAAGGGCATGGTGGTGTCCCCCAGAGGGATCTCCCGCTGGGGGATGTAGGTCCCCGCCTCCAGCCGGCGGCACAGGCCCGAGTTCCGAAAAACCCGGGCGTCGTGGGTGGTGCCAGGCCAGCCCACGTAAATGTCCTGGAAACGTCCCCGGCTGTCCACCAAGGCCTGCAGGACGACAGAATGGTAGCCCTTCCGATTGAGGTATCGTCCTCCACTGTGCTGCGGGGCACGGATGGGGATGTGAGTCCCATCCAGAGCCCCGAAGCAGTTGGGGAAGCCCAGGGTGGCAAAGGCGGCGATGGTGGCATCTGGATCCCCGAGCCTCACGAGCCTGTGCAGGAGCATGGCGTTGATGGCACGCACGACCTGCAGAGAAAGCACATGGGACAGCCCCAATGAGGGGTGAGCAGGGTGTGCGTGGCCCTGCCCTGCTCTGGCCCCCCTGCCCTGCCCTGCCCTGCCCTGCTCTGCCCTAGCCCCCCTGCCCTGCCCTGGCCCCCCTGCTCTTCCCTGGCCCCCCTGCCCTGGCCTCCCCCTGTGGGTTCTCTTACCTCCATGAAGACAGCCCCGACGGTGGCCTTTCCGACACCAAACTGCTGCCCCACGGATCGGTAGCTGTCCGGAGTGGCCAGCTTCCAGACAGCGATGCCAACCCGTTTCTCCACAGGGAGGGCACGCCGCATGGCAGTGTCCCGGTGCCTGAGTGCGGGGGTGAGCCACTGGCACAACTCCAGGAATGTCTGCCGGCTCATCCTGAAGTTCCTGAGCCAGTGGTCATCGTCCCACTCCCCAAGCACCAGCCGCTCCCACCAGTTGGTGCTGGTGGGGTAGCTCCACAGCCGCCGGCGTGTGAGGCGGGGGGTGGAGCGGGGTGCTGCAGGGGTAGGGGTTGAGCCCTACTGCCCTGGGGGCATCTCCTCCCCTGGGGCAAGGAGGTACTCAGCTGCCTCCCACATGGCATGGGCCAGGGCAAGCCCTGCTCCTGCCGGGAGGGCTGGGTGGACCTCTAGCTGCTGCTGCTGCTGCTGCTGCTGCTGCTGCTGCTGGGGGTCCATGACTGCGGTGCCCGGGGTCTGTGTGCCTGTGGCTCCTCAGACCGCGTACTGTGCAGGCTGAGTGTATGTGGGAGGGGCCCTTTAAAGGAGCGACTAGCTGTTGCCCCGGAAGCGCTAGTCCGCCCCTTGACCCTGTCTGCAGCTGTGCCTGGCATCCCTATTTCGATGTGTGCTACTTTGACGTGTAGACGTTCCCTCGCTGCGCCTATTTCGATGTTGGGCTGAGCAACGTCGAAGTTGAACATCGACGTTGCCGGCCCTGGAGGACGTGTAGACGCTATTCATCGAAATAGGCTATTTCGATGTCGCAACATCGAAATAAGCTACTTTGATGTAGGCTTCACATGTAGACGTAGCCATTGTTTGCTTGCATCCAATTTAACCAAGCAATCCAAATCCCTGTGAATCAGTGACTCATCCTAATTACTATTTACCACTGACCCAGTCGTTGTGTCCTCTGCTGAATTTATCAGTAATTAACCAATTTATCGTCCTCTGGGAGCTAGGTAAATTTATTTACATTTCAGATGAATGAATGCAAAAAGAGAAGAATTGACTGACTTGAGCAACATAAAGTATGTGATAGATCCACAATTACAACACAGAAGTTCCTGTTTCCTTGTCACCAGGTGGATGACAAGGTGGAGATGGCTTGCCAGAGTTAGCCCTTGGAAGGCTGATAGTGCTTGCACAGGCACAACTGCTTGCAGCTCCTGTGCACCATGAATTGTCATTCCTGGCCAATGGGAGCTGTGGGAAGCAGCACAGACCAGGACACCACTTCCTAAAGCTTGCATTGGCTGGGAATGGCGACCCATGGCCAAGAGGACCTGCAAGTGGATGTGCCAGTGGCACTCCATGGGCCAATGCTAGTGAACTATATCCAGCCTATGTGCTGCTTATTGTCCACCCTGTCCCACTTTCATCCTCAAACTACCAGTTTATCCCTCTCAAGATTAAATGCCATTCAATTCAAGGACCATCTTGCCAAACATTTTTCAGTGACATTAATGGCATAGAAATAAATGGAAAATTGATTTAATTTTTTTCAAAACTACTCAAAATATCAAGGCATAGCACAGAATGATAGCAGAGAGAATGAGAGCAGATTGCTGTGGTCATATGGTATACACAACAAATAGATTCTGATCTTATTGACACCAGTTTAAATCCTTTCGCTTCAATGGAAGTACTTTGGGTATACCAGGGTCACTGAGATTAGAATCAATTCCACTAACTTCTCAGTGGGATAGACTAGGGGTGTGATGGACGATCTATATTAAAGTGAAGTTCAGACCATGTGCCTCTACTGGTGCTAATCAGTGGAGCTGCTTTGATTTACATCCGGATGTCTCAGGCTTGTCATTCTCAACCCTCTTCCCAGCTCTGCTTTACAATGTGTTTTGCTTTCCATTTTCAGTCTGCCCTGATACTTTACAGATATACAGATTACAAGGCAAACCTTAAGAGAACATGCTTTTATCCAAATGGTAGCATGCTGGTTATTTGTGGCATTTAAAAAAAAACAATACTGTAGTGTCAAGAAATCCTGTCAGAAAAGCCCCTGACAATTTTTGAGACGCCCCCAGCCTCTGGTGTATTGCAGGGTCTCCTTGGTGACAGGTCATGCTTGATACATCAACAAAGCACAAAGTTTTACCTCAGAAATTTCTTCAGAAAGTGATTTTAACTTAAAATCAATACATAGCCATCCATTTAATCTGAGGGGGTAACTTTAGGAGGGAAAGCAACAGCCTATGAATATTAATGAACTGTAACTGCCACCTATGACCATAAAAGGAAAACTTCTGGAATGGTCTGAACTCTCCTGACCTGTTACGGGTAGTTCTCTATCAGGTCTGCACCCAGCCCCCAGACTCATGAATAATTCATGAGCTGGGTGCATAAAAGAAGGCTGCTCACCACAGAAGGGGCCCTTCTGGAAGGTCCTGTCTTTTGACCTGGATCAGTCCTTTTCGGTAGCCCTTTGGAGTGAAGCAGCTGAAACATCACTGGACAGACAAGCAGCACTGAGGGGACCTGGATCGCCGCACCAAGCGTCATCTGCAGCTGGCAGCCATACCATCACACCAAAGCCCAGCAGTGATGACGGTAGACTACATCACCTGACACCGCTCCCTGGCAGGGGCTGACCGGGCCAGGGATGGCCCTCGCTCCAAAGAGACTTTTTTAACGGACTGGACAACACGTCAACTAAGCAGCTGTGAGCTGAGGCTACAAAAGAAAGGCCGCTCCAGCTGATCTATCCTTCTAATATTGACTCTTTTCTTTCCCTTTACTCCTATTCACAGTTGCTGATATTATTGTTAATTATTGTTAATTATCACTGTTGTTATTGTTATTGTTAAGTATTAGGTATAGTATTATTAGTAGAAGCTTATTGTTTAGTGTCTCTTAAAGACCTTTTATTGCTGTTACTCAGTGTAATTATAGAATCATAGAATCATAGAAGAGTAGGACTGGAAGGGACCTCGAGAGGCCATCGAGTCCAGCCCCCTGCCCTCATGGCAGGACCAAGCACTTTCTAGACCATCCCTGAAAGCCATCTATCTGATCTCTTCTTAAATATATCCAGTGATGGAGATTCTACCGCCTCCCTTGGCAATTCATTCCAGTGTTTGATCACCTGACAGTTAGGAACTTTTTCCTAATGTCCAACCTGAACCTCCCCTGCTGCAATTTAAGTCCATTGCCTCTTGTTCTATCCTCAGAGGCAAGGAAGAACAAGTTCTCTCCCTCTGCCTCATGACACCCTTTTAGATACCTGAAAACTGCTATCATGTCCCCCCTCAATCTTCTCTTTTCCAAACTAAACAAGCCCAATTCTTTCAGCCTTTCTTCATAGGTCATGTTCTCTAGACCTTTGATCATTCTCGTTGCTCTCCTCTGGACCCTCTCCAATTTCTCCACATCCTTCCTGAACTGTGGTGCCCAGAACTGGACACAATACTCCCGCTGAAGCCTAACCAGCACAGAGTAGAGCGGGAGAATGACTTCTCGTGTCTTGTTCACAACACACCTGTTAATGCATCCTAGAATCATGTTTGCTTTTTTTGCAACTGCATCACACTGTTGACTCATATTTAGCTTATGGTCCACTATAACCCCTAGATCTCTTTCTGCTGTACTGATTCCTAGGCAGTCCTTTCCCATTCTGTATGTGTGACACTGATTGTTCCTTCCTAAGTGGAGCACTTTACATTTGTCCTTATTAAACTTAATCCTGTTTACCTCAGACCATTTCTCCAGTTTATCCAGATCCTTTTGAATTATGACCCTATCCTCCAAAGAAGTTGCAACCCCTCCCACCTTGGTATCATCTGCAAACTTAATAAGTGTACTTTCTATGTCAATATCTAAATCGTTAATGAAGATATTGAACAGAACCGGTCCTAAAACAGACCCCTGTGGAACCCCACTAGTTATACTTTTCCAGCAGGATTGAAAACCATTAATAACTACTTTCTGGGTACGGTTATCCAGCCAGTTGTTCGCTTACCTTACAGTAGCCCCATCTAAGTTGTATTTGCGCAGTTTATTGATAAGTATATTATGTGAGACCGTGTCAAATGCTTTACTGAAGTCTAGGTATACCACATCCACCGCTTCTCCCTTATCCACAAGGCTCATTATTCTATCAAAGAAAGCTATTAGATTGGTTTGACATGATCTGTTTTTAACAAAACCATGCTGGCTGTTCCCTATCACCTTACCACCTTCCAAATGCTTGCAGATGATTTCTTTAATGACCTGCTCCATTATCTTTCCTGGCACAGAAGTTAAGCTGACTGGCCTGTAGTTTCCTAGGTTATTCTTGTTCCCCTTTTTATAAATGGGTACTATATTTGCCCTTTTCCAGTCTTCTGGAATCTCTCCCATCTCCCACGATTTTCCAAAAATGATTGCTAAAGGCTCAGATACCTCTTCTATCAGCTCCTTGAGGATTCTAGGATGCATTTCATCAGGCCCTGGTGATTTGCAGACATCTAATTTTTCTAAGTAAATTTTAATTTGTTCTTTTCTTATTTCAACTTCTAAACCTACCCCTTTTTTACTAGCATTCTCTATGTCAGGCATTCCTTCAGATTTCTCAGTGAAGACCAAAACAAAGAAATCATTAAACATCTCTGCCATTTCCAAATCCCCTGTTACTGTTTCTCCCTCTTCACTGACCGATGGCCCTACGCTCTCCTTGGTCTTCCTCTTGTTACCAATGTATTTGTAAAAAGCCTTCTTGTTTCCCTTTATGCTTGTAGCTAGTTTGAGCTCATTTTGTGCCTTAGCCTTTCTAATCTTGCTCCTGCACGCTCGTGTTGTTTGCCTATATTCATCCTTTGTAATTTGTCCTAGTTTCCATTTCTTATACGATTCCTTTTTTATTTTGAGATCATGCAAGATCTCCTGGTTAAGCCAACGCAGTCTTTTGCCATGTTTTCTATCTTTCCTACACAGCAGGATAGCTTGCTTTTGGGCCCTTAATAATGTCCCTTTGAAAAACTGCCAACTTTCCTCAGCCGTTTTTCCCCTCAGTTTAGCTTCCCATGGGACCTTACCTACCAGCTGTCTGAGTTTACCAAAATCTGCCTTCCTGAAATCCATTATCTCTATTGTCCTGTTTTCCCTTCCACCCTTCCATAGAATTGTGAACCCTATGATTTCATGATCACTTCCACCCAAGCATCCTTCCACTTTCAAATTCTCAATAATTTCCTCCCTATTTGTTAAAATTAAATCTGGAACAGCTTCCCCCCGGTAGCTTTTTCAACCTTTTGGAATAAAAAGTTGTCTGCAATGCAATCCAAGAATTTATTGGACAGTGTGTACCCTGCTGTATTAGTTTCCCAACACATACCTGGATAGTTGAAGTCCCCCATCACCACCAAATTCTGGGCCCTGGATGATTTTGTTAGCTGTTTAAAGAAAGCCTCATCCACCTCTTCCACCTGGCTAGGGGGCCTGTAGTAGACGCCTAGTAGGGCCTCATTCTTGTTTTTTAACTCCTCTGAGTCTAACCCAGAGACTTTCAACCCGTTCATCTCCTACATCCATCTCCACCTCTGTCCAAGTGCGTACATATTTAATATACGAGGCCACACCTCCTCCCTTCTTTCCCTGTCTGTCCTTCCTAAGCAGGCTGTACCCTTCAATACCAACATTCCAATCATGAGTATTATCCCACCAAGTTTCTGTGATGCCAACGATATCATAGTTGTATTCATTTATTAGTACTTCCAATTCTTCTTGTTTATTTCCCTTACTTCTTGCATTTGTATATAGGCATCTCAGACATTGATTTTGTCTTGCCTCCCAATTTTGCCCTGGCCCTCTTTTTATTCTCCCAGTTTAGCCCATACTCCCTCCCATTTCAAGTTCATCTCCCAGGTATCCATGCTCTTCACTTACCTGCAGGCTTTACTCCCCTGCCCCCGTTGAACCTAGTTTAAAGCCCTCCTCACTAGGTTAGCCAGCCTGTGTCCGAATATGGTCTTCCCCCTCCTCGAAAGGTGAACGCCATCTCTGCCTAGCAGTCCTTCCTGGAAAAGGATCCCGTGGTCAAAGAAACCAAAGCCTTCCTGGTGACACCATCTACGCAACCAAGCATTCACCTCTAGGATACACCCATCTCTGCCTGAGCCCCTACCTCTGACAGGCAGGATTGAAGAGAATACCACCTGTGCCCCAAACTCCCTGACCCATGCCCCCAGAGCCCTGAATTCACTCTTGACCTGCTCAGCGTCACACCTCGCAGTATCATTAGTGCCCACATGGATGAGAAGCATGGGACAGTAGTCAGAGGGCCAGATAATCCTTGACAATGTCTGCGTAACGTCTTGGATACGGGCCCCCGGCAGGCAGCACACCTCCCGAGATGAAATGTCAGGGCGACAGATGGGCGCCTCCGTCCCCCTCAGAAGATAGTCTCCAACCACCACTACTCTACATTTCCTTCTTGCAGGGGTGGCAGTAGACATCCCAGCCTTGGGGGTACGAGGCTTCTCCTCTTCTGTATGGGGTAATTCTTGGTCTCCTGTATCGAGTACAGCATAATGGTTTTCCAGTACCACAGTAGGAGGGTTCTGAGCAGGGGTGGGACACTGCCTGCTGCGAGAAGTAACCAGCTGCCAGTGTCCACCCTGGTCCACCTCCTCCGGTGGTTTATCAGCTGTCCTGTGCACTGGGACAGTTACCTCCGCAGTCTCCACCTGAATACTATCCAGGAACTGCTCATGGACTCAGATACTCCTCAACCTGGCCACCTCCCCCTGTAGCTCACCCACCTGCCACCTAAGACAATCCACCAGCAAGCACCTTTCACACTGAATATTCCCCTCAGACTGGGTATCAGTAAGTGGGAATGGCAAGCCACAGTCCTTGCAGAGCCACACCAGGATCTGGGTAGAAACATCCATGGTCAGGCAGTCTGTCTGGCTACAGGCACAGGTGGAGGAGACAGCAGTAGCGCTGGCACAGGTGTTGCGGGTCTTCCTAACCATCATAGCCCTCTCTGTCACACTCCCTCCCAAACTCCCTCTTAAATTCCCCTGTCTGCAACTCCCTGTCTGCTTTGCTCCCCTGGTCACTCCTGCCTCTGGCTTTTAAGCCTGCTGGCCTCTCTCAGGCCCTCCCCTTATGAGTCACACAGGGGAAGGCTGATCAAGGGAGCAAAGGTCAGGCGGGCAGTCCCAGCTGCCACTGAAACTGAAACTGAAACTCCCCCCACCTGGAATCACAATGGCAGTTCAATTGCCAGCAGTTAAAGCACACGCTCACTCACCCAGAGATCAGCACTCTCACCTGGTAGCTTCTTCAGCGGCGGGCTCACTTGCTGTCCTCCCTCTTAAACTCCCCTGTCAGCAGCTCCCTGTCCGCTTCGCTCGACAAATTCATTGTAAATCACGATTGATGTCAGGGATTAGCAACCCCTGGGCCAAACACTTATAAATAAAGGGTGTTAGGAAGCAGCAGCTCTGCCCAGCTTCAGGTAAACGCAGGAGGTAGCAGGGCCCCCAAGCGTCTCATACCTGAACGCAGTATTATATCTCATTTTTGGGTCCCTGGGGAGTAGTGCCCCCAGTGAACTTAATTGACAGCACGGATTGTTGTCTGGTTCAACAGCACCCTGTCGGTCTTTAATACTTTTGCGAATGAGACATGGGAATGGCAATCGGATTCATCTTTTGTGTAAGTAAATGTAAATAACTGGATTAACTGTAATCAAAAGGTTTCTTTGGTGAACACTTATAATAAACTTCCACTTTGTTTTTGTAACAGTTAATTACTCTCAGCCTCCATTTTCTCTGGGCCATACAGGGAACTGCAGGGACCTGACACCAGGGGACGCCCTCTTAGGAACTTTACTAGCTACTGTATCAGAGGGGTAGCCGTGTTGGTCTGGATCTGTAACAGCAATGAAGGGTCCTGTGGCACCTTATAGACTAACAGAAAATTTTTGAGCGTGAGCTTTCATGAGCACAGACTCACTTCTTCAGATGCTGGTCTTGGAAATCTTACCTGGCCCTGCAGATTTCCAAGACCAGCATCTGATGAAGTGAGTCTGTGCTCATGAAAGTTCACGCTCAAAAATTTTCTGTTAGTCTATAAGGTGCCACAGGACCCTTCGTTGCTGTTACTAGCTACTGCTGACACCAGTGTTTCTTTTAATCTGACCACCGTGTTAAATTGCCTTTGAGTCTTTCTAACTCAATTAGGCAGCACTGTGTTTTATTTTTAAGGCAAATTGTCATTAAAAGAGGGAAACCCACAAGGGGTCATTACACTACAGATCTAGAGCCATTGTTAGAGCCTAGGTCTGATAGAGCTCGGCATTTTTGGTCGGCTCCTGCTGCTCATGCAGCACCCTTGTTTCGTGGTTGCTTGCCATATTCGGCGTCTCAGTAGCGGCTGCCACATGTAGCATCTTAAAAATTAACGAATTTATTAGGTAGTGAGTGTTTGTGGGTAAGACCCACTTGACCAGTTTCAATTGTTATTTGTGTAGTCATTGTGATGGTAGGGCCTGCCCTTATGGGCAGTAGTGGTCAGCTCACCCCTCCTGGCATGCTCCTTTAAGACCATGGAATGGCGTAATATATGGAAAGAGAGGCCTAAGATTGCTGGGAATGAGGTGCTTGGGAAACGAATCCTGACACTATTTTAAGCACACAAAGTCTTGCAGCGAAGGCAGGTCAAGACTCCCCTCTCACACAGTGAATGGGGAAGAAGATGGGGAAGGGAACCCATGTAAATTGTCCCCCTTCTTTGGCAGCAGGCAGGCAGTGATAGGAAAGGCTGGTCTGCTGGCACTTCAGACTGGAAGGCTATTGGGAAGGGGGCTCCACTCTCAGGTGTTGTCAAAAGCCTTGGTCTGACTTTCCTGTCCCCAGAGGCCTGAGAGACAGACCCAGGGCCAGGAACGGGGCTGAGGGGAGAGAAAAAAACAACGAAAAATGGTGAGAGACAGAGGGGATGCTCACAATACAGCCCCGCTGCTGAAGAGAAAGGATGGAGGCGGCCTTTAAGAAAACACCATGACAGCAGGCTAAGGAGAAGCTATGAGGAGACACAGGAGTAAATAGTAGGGTCCCAAAACATCAGCGAGTACGGTGAAAGTAAGACCACCTCAGGGAAGTGATGGAGGGATGAAAGAAAGAGTCTGTATCCATCCAAAACTGTGCTCCTGGGCTGGAACCCAGAGAAGTGTATGAACCTCGGAATCCTGGGACTCTCCCCGAGAACAGGAGGAGAGGCACAGGAGATGAAGGAGTTAAAGCGGCCAAGAATGACAAGTTCCAGACTGATGTCAAGAAATGGGCTTAAATGCCTTCAGGTGTGACTTTTTGGATTTTTCTGCTTACCCCAGATGGGAAATGGAACATGTACTTACCTGGTGGGAGGGCTAGATTATGGATAGGTCACTGTGACACCAGAACAGCTAAAAAGGCCCTCAAAACCCCAGCTGTACTGAACCCAAACACTGGTGCTTTGGAAGCAACACGCTCACCCAAAGCCACTCATACATCTACAGACTTAGACAACTCTTAGCACACATAAGCTGCGTCTACACGTGCACGCTACTTCGAAGTAGCGGCAGTAACTTCGACATAGCGCCCGTCGCGGCTACACGTGTTGGGCGCTATTTCGAAGTTGAAATCGACGTTAGGCGGCGAGACGTCGAAGTCGCTAACCCCATGAGGGGATGGGAATAGCGCCCTACTTCGACGTTCAACATCGAAGTAGGGACGTGTAGACGATCCGCGTCCCGCAACATCGAAATAGCGGGGTCCTCCATGGCGGCCATCAGCTGGGGGGTTGAGAGATACTCTCTCTCCAGCCCTTGTGGGGCTCTGTGGTCACCGTGTGCAGCAGCCCTTAGCCCAGGGCTTCTGGCTGCTGCTGCTGCAGCTGGGGGTCCGTGCTGCATATACAGGGTCTGCAACTAGTTGTTGGCTCTGTGTATCTTGCACTGTTTAATGAAAGTGTGTCTGGGAGGGGCCCTTTAAGGGAGCGACTTGTTGTTGAGTCCGCCCCGTGACCCTGTCTGCAGCTGTGCCTGGCTCCCTTATTTCGATGTGTGCTACTTTGGCGTGTAGACGTTCCCTCGCTGCGCCTATTTCGATGTTGGGCTGAGCAACGTCGAAGTTGAACATCGACGTTGCCGGCCCTGGAGGACGTATAGACGTTATTCATCGAAATAGGCTATTTCAATGTCGCTACTTCGAAATTAGCTATTTCGATGTAGCGTGCACGTGTAGACGTAGCCATAATATGTGATTTTTCTTCTGTGATGCCTCCTGAATTGCTTCCATGCTGAGTTACAGGGAAGATATGTTTGTATCTCAGTTTCTATCTCTACATTTTATTCATTCCCCAAATAACACTTCTGTCTCTCTTATCCCCCATGGCTGTCACACTCCAGGGAAAATGCCACTAGTAGGAAAAGAACTAGGAGAAGAAGTGTATATAATTCTGTAGGCAACAAGTTAATCACTTCTCAGCTAGGACTGTGCCTTGTTAGGTGGAATAGATGTTTTAGAAACAGTTTCATATGATGTATGTCTTGTCATAGTTTTGCATGCCTGTTACTGTATCTTTGAATAGTGATATAGAGAATATAACAAGAGACATGGAACCTGCCCCTTTAAGCATGGGGTGAGATTGGTTGCGTTTGGAGTGGACATTGAGTGCCGGGCAGCTGCTGCCTGTAAGAAGTGGCTAGCTAGTAGCTGTGCACTGTCTACAATATAGCACAAAGTGATTTTAGGTCACTGAGCTTGATTTTACAATGTGACTGTCTTTGCTGCAAATACCATTAGGGCAAAGTTAATGAATGCTAAAGTCGACATTTTTGTGCCGATCATCTGATGTGGTGTAACGCTAAGACTGAATGTAAAAGGTCAGATTAATGCCAATGTGGAAACAGTCTCGCTTTAAATTGAGTTTATTGGCCTCCAGAGGTGCCCCAGGGTGTCCAACAATGCCCCACAGGTGCACATTCTGGCCACTTTCACCTCCCCTGCTGTGCAGGTGTGCAGGAACTAGGAAACATTTCTTTATGCTCAGTCTGATGATCGCATCTAGCCATGAAACAGAGCCCCAGCATGGAGCCATCAGGAGAGCCAGGGTCTCAGTTCAGCTGGCAGGCTATCTCCCACCATACCACACCACACTACATGGTAGCTGGGGACCAGCCAGTGGAACATCAGATAGCTGGACAATGTGTCCTGCCCTGGCAGGGTGAAGGCTTCTTCACTGCACAGGATGTAGCAGGAGAGGTTGAGAAACTTCTTTTCTGCACTTCATATTTGTGTGGGGCACCCCTCACAGGTTCCAGGCAGTCAGGGATCTAGTCTCCAGTACACACATGACTAGCACAACCCCCCAGCACCATGTGGATGGTGGGCCAGGCCCTGTCCCCATGACACCATGTGGTGGCTGCGCTGTGAAGGTCATGCATGGGAAAGTCTGAGAAACTTCTTTTCCGCACTTCACATTTGTACGGGGCAGCCCCTTTCCCCCACAGACTTCATGTAGTCAGGGGTCTAGCCCCTACCCCACCACACCACCTGACTAGCATCAACCCCACCACATCACCTGCTGGATAGCAGTATGTCCTGTCCTATGCAGGGTTCAGGCTTCTGTGCTGCACATTTTCTGGGGGGCTCATGAAGTGCCATGGGCGTGACTCCTTCCCATTGCAAAGATTTTCAGGTGCTGGCTGGGTGCTGTCAGGCAACATGCACTGGGGGGATGGCTCATAAGAAACCAATTGAGTGCATTGGGTCAACAGAAGCCTTAGCTGGCCCCTGCCAGTTGAGCTTTGTTGAGGGATGGTGCTGGCCACACCTCTTTTCTGGGCTGGCCCCACAGCCTAACAAGAAACCAGTTGACTGCACCATGTAAACAAAAGCCTCAGCTGGCTTCTGCAGGCTGAGCTCTGTTGGGGCCCCAGCCATACCTATTTTCTAGGCTCCCCGTTCGTGCCTAGGCACACCAGTGATGGAGCAATGTCAGCAGGTTATGGGGGGCTGACCCCACAGAGGGCAGCATAAATTTTCTGGACTGTGTTATCAAGATATGGGACTGACAGCTGCCCTGACGTGCTGCCCTGTGAAAGGTGTTTTTTTTTCACCATGGGAAAACTGAAGTGATATTGAACAATCATCTGCAGCACGTACAGCCTTCCTAAACTCTGTGGCTCAGGAGATTTCCTTTTACAGAATGGAGCTTGTAGATTCTCTCTCTCCCATCCCTCTCTCATGCGGGCAGTTGCTGGTTCCTGGGCTTCTTTACTAGAAGGGGGAAGGGAATCCTTTCATTCTTTCCTCAACTTTTCTATCTTCTAATGCTTCCTTAACTTTTCCTTCTCTTCTTGATCACCTTCCAGCAGCTGGACACCTAAGCTCTCTGGCATTCTTTCCTTCCCTTCTCTATTTAGACTTGCGGATTTATAATAGGTCTGGAGCTAATAGGGTCTCCTCGCTTAATGTTGGCAACATCAGTGCATTGGGCTCCCTAGAGCATTCTTGACTTCTATGTCTTGACTATTCACAGATTTCTCTCTCTCTTTACTTCAAACCTGGCTTCTCCAGCCAGACACATTACCACTACACTACCACTTGTTATTGTATCTCCTTTTCTTGAAAATTAGATGAAGTCTGTCCCTAGATGCATGGATCCTGTCTGATGTACTTTCACCAGGGAAAGAAACACAAACCAATAGAAATCAACGTACTCTGTGTTTTCTTCTCTTCTTCTGAGTAATGCTAATCACCAGACACCAATGCCCTCTGATATTCCTTACTTTTCCTTCTTTCCTTCTGAAAAATGGCCATTAGTTTTCAAAGGGAGGGGAATGAGGGCAATGTAGTGTGGATAGATGACATAACACACCCACAATCATTTGCGGGGCATTTTTTTACCATAGAGCACCAGCAAAAAAACCCAGAATGCTACGGAGCTGAGAGAACTGTGCGATAGGTTCCCACAATGCACTGTGGCAGCAGTCAAACTTTGAAGATACAGTGTGGACACAATAAGTTGACTTTATGGGGAGGTGTGGAAACTCAACTTGACTTTATAAAAGTGAGTGTTACAAAACTTTGATAAATGTGACTTTATTTCAACTTTATCTTGTAGTGTAGTTGTAGACTAACTCATCTCTCCAAGAGATTACTAAAAAAATTGCTAGGAAAATTCTTGTATTTGAACCAATGCAACATACCTTGGATTGGGAAATCCAAGGCATTCATGCTTGATGATGGGTTCTGCTCAGTAATGATCCAAAGGAATGCACAATCATTTCATCACCTTGGTGGTTCAGGTTCTGTAGTTTCTGCATTGGAGTGTTACTCTTTTAAGACTCCTGATAACATCTTCCACACCTCTAAGATTTTGAAAGGCACTTCAGAGGCTTAAACCTTGCTGTAGCTATATTTAGAGACCTCATGTTGATGTCTTCTTTGTGTTTTGTCAAATCCGCAGTGAAAGTGTTTTTAAATGAATGACGTGCTGGGTGATCCTCCAAGACTGCCATAATAAGAAACATATCGCAGAATTTGGGAAAAAGCATAGAGTGGGAGACACACAATTGTCCCCTCGAGATTTCAGGCCCAAATTTAATTAATGCATTGTTGTTTTAACAAGCATCATTGGCATAGAAGCATGCCCTCTGAAATGATGGCTGCAGCATAAAGGAGCATAAGACGGTTTAGCATAGGTGGCATGTAAATAACTTGCAATGTTGGCTACAAAAGTGTCATGCAACTAACTGTCCTCACTGTCAGATGGCACTATAAATAAGAAAAGAGCAGCATTATCTCCCATAGATGTAAACAAACTTGCTTGTCTTAGTGACTGGCTGAAGAAGAAGTAGTATGGACTCGTAGGCTCTAAACTTTTTCATAACCAGCATTCTATCATCCCGAGCAGTCAGTCAAATAACTGGCATTTTAACCATAATTAAATTGTACTTACATTTTCCATAAGTACAGTATAGTAAAAGTAAACACAAATAAATACAGTATGTAGCATGGAAATTCTTGAGGCAAGCAATGGTTTGTGCTAAAGACCCCCTATTTGGTTCCTAATGTCTGGAGCAGGCTTATAATCCTATATTACAGAAACACAGTTAGCATGAGTGGAGAGATACCTCGCTGGGCCTCCCTCCCTCATCTCACTCACAAGACCCAGGGAAGGTCATCCCAACTTGGACAGGATCTTGGAGTCTGAAGGGAGGGATAGTCGCCTCAGTAACCACATTCCAAAGAGAGGCCCTGGATGTGAGAACCTACTTATGGTGTTTTCTCCTCTGCCATCTCAGACTTGAACTCAAAACAAATACGTTATTGCTTTATGCTGTTAACGTCTTTTGCTTCAACCCTTTAGATAAGTGCCCCTGAATGTGCCAGTATGGAGATGCCATCATTATTAAACTTGTAGATGCATCATTCATCCAGTTAGACACATAGATGTTATTGCATGTCTGCTTTGTTCTAATAACTTGTTAGGAAAAACACATGTGCTAGAGATAAGATGTTCTATAAACTGTGGGCGGGGATACTCTGTTACCTTTTTCAGATTATTGACTTATTGTGTTCATTTCATCTTGCTGATAGGACCTATCCAGGCTTGGGTAACACCCACGCTGTAGTTTCCCCCCACCCACTAATAATCTATATAGTCAATTGTAACCTATTGTCTGGCAGTGCGGCACTGAGTCCTGATGGGTGAAGTGACACTCGATTAGTGCTGTGTGTAATAAACCTTCCTGCTTGCTTCATAAATGGTGTCCAAACTTTGTTTCCAACACAGTATAAGTTTACAGTGCGCAATACTACTGAGGTTGGTGAACAAAGTACTCAATATATTTATGTTAGTTTCTTTAATATCTAATCTTGTTTTTCTTTAATGTTATGCATTGCTAGGTATGCCTCTCTATTATCCAGACTATTTGAATATCTGGCAACCTTCTGGTCCCAGAGTTGCCAGATATGAAAGAGTTTATTGTACATTGCTTTGCTTTTGAGTACATTTTAAGTAAAGAAATAATAATTCTACATCTGTAAGTTGTACTTTCATGATACAGATTGCACTATGGTACTTGTATGAGGTGAACTGGAAAATACTATTTAACATTTTACAGTGCAAATATTTGTAATAAAACAATAATATAATGTGAGCACCGTACACTTTATATTCAGTGTTGTAATTTAAATCAATATATTTGAAAATGTACAAAAACCTAAAAATATTTCACTTGGTAGTCTATTATTACTTAACAATATCATTAAAAGAGATGGTTTAATCAATCAAGCTGTGGGGCAGCTGTGGGATTTTTTAAAACATTTATTGCCATTATGAAATTTGTAGTCACTTTCATGAACTGTATGCAGATGTGATGTATAGTTTATTAATCCGAGTCACACATGGGAACTCACAGTTTATGGGTTACTGTAGTGAGTCAGTATGTCCTCCTGCAGACCCGGAGGCAGGGGAAGCTATGCAAAGGCCCTGGTGGGCGGGGCCAGAGTCAGGAGACCAGAGGCCCGCCCCTCAGAGGGCGGGGACAGGGGCTAGAAGAGCCAAAGGCGGGACTCAGGAACCATTCGGGGCTGGGCCTCCGGGCAGGGAGGACGTGCCTGCACGAGCTCCTCGGGGCCGAAGGGAGAGGGCCTGCGGCCGTCCGGCCAGGCCAGAGGAGCAGGCCCCCAGAGGCTCCACGCAATCCCGGGTCTGTATGCCCCAAGGAGACTACCCGGACTTCCCGGACCTACCAGGACCTTCCCGCCGGCGGAGACCCCCCGCCTTGGAAGAGGCCCCGGGAGCGGGCTGCCCCAGAGTCCCGGCGGATCCTTACAGCACTCAGACCCAGGACCGCCTTGCGTCTCCTGTATTGCCGCCGCCTGACTACCCTAATGACGTTGTTATGGACGATTGGCCGGAGCCCCCAAAGGTGGATGACCCAGAGGAGACCGACCTAGGAGGACCCCTCGACCAGATGGACTGGGACCTGCTGCCAACAGAGGGTGAGGTAGGAAGTGGCCCGGGGAACGTCGCTCATGAACCAATGGCAGTGTGTTGCGGTCTGGATCCCCACTGCCGGGGTTGCATGTGAGCGACCCCCAGGGCCCCGGGCCGGGTCTCAGTGGAGTGGGAGGGCCTGCGACCCCCTACCCCCTCCTTGACAGGGCCAGCCCCCGCTGAGCCTGTCTGTAACCCTTGTGTTGCTGCCCCGCCCCAAACTGAGGGCTGGGCCGGTGTTTAACCCTTGTGTTGCTGCCCCGCCCCAAACTGAGGGCTGGGCCGGTGTTTAACCCTTGTGTTGCTGCCCCGCCCCAAACTGAGGGCTGGGCCGGTGCTTAACTCTTGTGAACTGCTGCCCCGCCCTGGACTGAGGGCCGGGCCCAGAACTGTATTATTATGTGGGACTGCTGCCCTGCCCTGGACTGAGGGCTGGGCCTAGAACTATACAACTCTTCTGAACTGCTGCCCCGCCCTAGACGGAGGGCTGGGGGCCTGTATGGTGGTAGCGGTGAGCCGCTGACTGCCCGAACTGAGTACGGGCTGGTGCCCTAACCCCCTTTTTTTGTTGCCGCCCGCCCTAGACCAAGGGGCTGGGCGTCACGGGACGTGTTACAGTTACTGTGATAATGGTTTGTAAATTTTCACTATGAAACTTACTGGGAATGAGCATGTTATGATAATTATGAAAATCGGTGCCACTTTAAAATGACATTATAATAAAACACATTACTTTAAACTTGTGTACGAATTCCTTATTTTGTAGAGGCAAAAAAGCTTAAGCTACAACTCCTGCTGCAGAGTGAAGGGCAAGGTGATGTTCGTGTCATGGTCCTCATTTCAGGAAGGGGGGAGCGTCTGTGTGTATCAGGATGCTGCTTGGTTTTCTCCATATTCTCTTGACTACCAGGGAGCAAGGGGAAAGTACATGGCTTATATGCATACCTCCTACACCTGTCCTGGGAGTGAAAGGGGTAAGGAAGTAATTCACAAACTCTGTGCACTTTCCTGTAACCCCCTGGCAGTCAGGGGAATGGGAACAAGAGCACGCTGCATGGTTGCAACGCTCTCCCCCACCCTTCCAAAATGGCACCCTTGGCTCTTGTCTAGAGAAGGGAAAGATCAACTTCTCTAAAGTTGAGAGGAAATGTGTGCCATGTAGGCCAACTGCTGCAGGAAAGGCTGGGAGTACTCTAGGAGACAGCACTTTCACAGTTGGCTAAGAAAAACCTATGAGGAAACAAAAAGCAGTCATGTAGCACTTTAAAGACTAGCAAAATAGTTTATTAGGTGAGCTTTCGTGGGACAGACCCACTTCTTCAGACCATAGCCAGACCAGAACAGACTCAATATTGAGTCTGTTCTGGTCTGGCTATGGTCTGAAGAAGTGGGTCTGTCCCACGAAAGCTCACCTAATAAACTATTTTGCTAGTCTTTAAAGTGCTACTTGACTGCTTTTTGTTTTGATAGTGTATAGACTAGCACGGCTTACTCTCTGTTACTATGAGGAAACATAGATCCAGGGGGCAATGAATCCAGTACTCTTGTAGCCAAGAGAGCAAGTAATCTTTCTCCTGCTTTCTGTCTTCTACCTTCAACCTGCAGTCATTCTCCATGAATCTCTTCTCCAGTTTCTCCTTGGGTTGTGCATCCTCTGTCCCTCTTTTGGCCTTTCTGCATCCCTATTCTTTTGTTATTCCTTTTGGTCCTTCTGGATGGAATTCTAGCTGATGATTCATTTTATCTAGTGCCTTCCCCATCAGATTATACTTTCTCTTTGCTTTTAGTCATGGGATCTGTGCCTCCAGGCTCCTGCTGCTGTGTATTTGCTTTGCACAAGAGGCAGGGGCTTGAAAGGAAGAGGGAAGCATTTTTTTTATTCTCTGGAAATGAAAAAAATACATTTGCCACTGTCAAAACAGCTGCATTAATTCAAGGTGAAAAAATTATTTTAATCACTGGTCTTTTTTGTATTCAGATAGAAAACACTGTCCACTTTATATGCCTTCTAGATCATCAAAATGATTTTTAGATTTCCCACTGCCTTTTTTTTTTTTTCTGGAAGCGGGACTTATGAGTGGCCTCGTCACCAGTCACTGTTTTTCAGCACACTCTGGAGAATACTGATATTGTGGATGTCACCATATGGAACTTGAATTTCTGGTCCAGGCCAGTGGAGAACAGCCATCCAACCATGCCAAGAAGATATTTCCACATCTAATGATCCACCAGCACATCTCAGAACAGAGGGGTTCATGAGTTACTGAAGAGGCCTTGCTAAGTCTGCCCTGCCCTGGAATGCAATCAACCAACTGGAATTCCTACTCCATGAGGAGTTAGCTTTCATCACCCACCAGCAATTGGAAAAAAATTGTGGCAAAATCAACAGGATACTGATTCAGTCTGTAGATGCAGTGTAGCTTCCCCAGAAGCACCCTTTGTGCAGAGAGCTGACTAAGTGTCATTGGGACTGATCTGTTAAAGCTAGCTATGAACCAAATATATTCTCTGGTTTTGTTTGGCATCTTAACAATCTTTTTTCTGAGAAGACTCAGTTCACAGGCATTTTGGGACACTGCAGATGTGCATGATTAATAAAGTGCTCTGTATTAGGTGAGAAGAATATGTGAGACTTTTAATTGTGGAGCCCAACCCACACTGATAGCAATGAATAAGTAATCAGTAGTAATCTCCCGATAATGGCTTAATTAAGTAGTAGTTGCTTATCAGCAGAAAACACGACAGCAAACTTCTCAGGCTCCATCTCTGGAGCTTACTCTGGTGCTATTTTGTCAGATGGCTACTCCTTCAGGCCATTCCCAAACAGCTCTTCTTGGTCTGCAAACCCATGAACTAGTTTGTTCATAAATTAGAACCTGATCCAGATTTTACAACTCAGGTCCATCTTTGTTTCTGCTACCACCAATAGTTGGGCAATAAGATTCCACTCTCATCCAAGGATTTCAACATTCTTTCCCAACATTACTTAAGCCGTAACAACATTCCTGTTAGGGAGGGATGATTATGTCTGTTTGACACGAGGGAGACTTGAGTCCTTGCCTTGGATAATTACAGCTTGTTATAAGGGGTGAGCTTAGTTACGGTTTTCTCAAGGCTATTCAGTGAGTCAGTATCAGCCAAGGATAAAACCCAGAAGTCCTAATTCCCCAGTGTTCCAACCCATCCCATCACTATTACTCAGAGGAGGCAATGAATGCTGAGGGGAAGGAGGAAAAACTTCTGCTCATTCAAAAGATGGCAATGGAGGAACTTCAATCTATTATGGTGTTTCCCATGATGATACCTTGAGCTAACAATGGCCCAATCCATCCGTGTTAGCTGGGTACAACTCATTAGGTCCCGCCTCTTGAAATTATACTCCCCTTTTTTGACATTTAAACAACTTCCTTCCCATTAACAAACAAGCCCTGCATGAGGTCCATTTTGCTCATACACTGTAGTTAAAACTGTGCACAAATAGGCAAGAGCAAAACAACTCAAGCTTCCTTAGGGCAATAATTAACCAATGACCAGAATCACTCAGTGCTCTCCACACCCGATGGCCCACACAAACCGTATGTAATAGGAAGTGACTGGTGCAGGCCTAAGGCAAGCATCTGAAAGTAAAGCACAGCCCACACACTCACCAGCTGGAATTACAGCTTTCTAACGGCTATATAATTGCCCTGTTTTTACAAATGTGAGGCATTTAGATCATTATTTTTAAATTGACCTGCTGCTTCTAGAATGACTTTGGTTTATGTTCCTTCAGTATTATTTTTAAAACATGGGGGAAAAAAGTTGTGTTTTTGGGGATGGTGAGAAGGGAGCACACAAGGGGGGAAAATCTTAAAACAACAAAAATGTCATCTTATGATAATAATGTCTTGCTCTTTTTAATAGTGGGTCTTTTATACTGAATGACCCCGGAGCAAAAGAAAATTTAAAGGATGAATAAAGTTAGTGGGAGTTAGTGAACGCTCAGCAGTTTTGAGAATGAGGTCTCTTATTTAGTCACCTAAAAATGAATGTTCAGTATAGGTTAAACTTCTCTAGTCTAGCACTTTCTGGCCCAGTATGACTTTAGTTAGCCAGGTGGCCACTTAGCATAGATGTGGCCAAGTTTCCTGCTGTCCCATGAATTTGTTTACAGCCACCAGTTCTGGTTCTCAGTGATCTGTGTTGTTATTTAGCTCTAATTTTTCCTAAATGTATTCCAAGAGTCCTGAAAACAGTGAAGTGTTGTTAAAGCTGGTAGGCAATATGGTTCAGCACTGGTCAAGCGCCAAGGCTGTTAGATTACAGAGATCCAATCTAGAGCAGCCTAATTACAGGCACCTAATTTTGAACATTTTGGCCAAATCTAAGAACCACTTCCCCCACCACTGATGGGATTCCACCCCTTCTTCTAGCATATATGCCACATGCCCCAGGTGGCAGAGTGTCAGGATTCATCACTGAATTTACTCACTGGTTGAATTATTTTCTTCCTGGGGCCAGGTACTGATGGGGAGTGCAATGTGAACACTGACCTGTTCCTACAGAGGGGCTCATAAGGGTGGAACATAGCATCTTAAATATATTATTATTATTATTATTATTATTATTATTATTATGTCTAAGTATATAATATCTAATTGCAATACATATTGAATCCTGAAGTCTAGCTAGGATTATAGTTTTATTTTCTGGAAGCACAGGTAAGGACTTCAGAGTCACTGCTCTCATACAGAGATACCTAGGTAGAAGAATGCTCACATGGGCAGGTGTTTGTCACACCCAAGAATCCCTGTTTCATTATGTTATGCATTGTCCCCTGGGGTTGATCCACAGAGGATAAGAGGTTATCACTGCTACCAGCTAATCCTGTTACTTTTTAACTCAAGCAGCAGAGAGGTATTGAAGTCATGGGTGCACATCCTAGTGATGTCCCAGCAAGCAGAGGGTTGTCACAGTTGTACATGATATGTTTGTTTTTGCACATTTTTTTTATAATATCTAAATCTAGGAAATTGTGTGCAAATAAATAACTATATTTTTAGTGGTTGACTTTGTGACTTTAATAACATTCCTTAAACCACTTTTATTTTGTTGATGTGTGTTGTAGACAATTTGTAAAGCACCTGGTTATTTCCTTGGACCTCAGTGGGAAGACAGCTGTAGTTGTAAGCAGAGATCTGCAAATAATTTTGTGCAGTCAGACTCCTATGCCCACATGGAGTCAGCTACAGGATTGGGGCCTTCATTAATTCCATGAAAAGTCCCATTGGTTTCAATGGGACCATTACCATCTGAACTGTCTGATTTTTTTTACCACCTGTGCTGCAAAATTCCTTTTGACCTTGCTGCTGAGCCTGGCTATCCACTACTCCAGGGACGGGTCATCTGCAAGCTGAGTGATGAGGGTTGTCAGTTCAACTCTCAGAGTCAGTGAAACATAGCAGCAGCTGAACTTCTGTGGTATGCATGCCTGATTTGTTCCTTTTCTTTCCATCTCCTATTTTTTTTTTCAATCGCTTTCTCCTTTTGCCATCGTCTGGTAAAATTCATTGGAAAGAAAAGGAAAAAATCTAAAAAATTTTAGTTGTGGGTGAAACTTCATCATGAGAGACCCATACTTCCCCATTGCTTTGTACCTTCTTTTACAGGCACTAGCTGTTAAACTAGGGCCTAATCCATCATCCTTTGATAGCTGTGGGCACCTTCCCATTGCCTTAATTAAATCAAGCCGTCACTGCTCTATTCAATTGTGGAGGCTACATCTACACTAGGGGACTAACTCGATTTCAGATATGCAATGTTAGCTGAGGCAATTGCATAGCTAGAATTGATGTATTGGAAATCAACTTACCTGTCTTAACTAAGGAAGGTCAATGGGAGCATTTCTCCCATCAACCTTCCTTACTTGTCACAATAAAGAGGAGTAAAAGGGTTGACTGCCAACCCCACACAGACTGTTCTTGCTCATCTTTAACAGACACAAGAAATCAAACTCTGGAAGATCAACCATAACTGGTATGATTTACTATGTAGTAAAGATAAGCTTGGAGTGTTTAGCTTAATTGATAGCTTAAAAGATGGCTATGGAGCCTGAGAAAAACACTGACAATAAAAACACTGAACTGAAATCAAACGGAAGTCTTAAACATTGTTATTTTAAAGACAGTACAAGGCTGATAGTGTAAAAACAGATTTTTCCAGGAGAAGTGAAGGAAGCCTCATTGAATGAGACAGCAAAACAGATACTGAACAAAACACTGCCATAGGAACAATACCACACTAGTGGGGGAATGGGTTGGTTGACCTAATAGGTCTTTATCATCTCTAACATGTACAGTTCTTTAACTGCAATGAAAAAGGCTGCCTCTTTAGTTCTTTGTGTAATGTCTCCTCAGGATCAGTGATTAAGGTGACTCTATCTCATGCACTGACAACATGACAATAGTAGTTCAGCTTGTTTACAGCAACTATTTACAAGATGGGCAAGTTGTCTTCTACAGCACTGCATCCTGCCAGGCCTCCTCACTCCAATTTTTTAATAAAAGATCTTTCAAATGCCGATGCATGCCTTCAAGGATGGTGCACAGACTGTTATGGGCTGGATGAAACTTTCGGATGGGTTAAGATAGAATTTTGCTGAAACAGAAAGCTTCATTAAAGCTGAAGCACTTCACGTCACATCATCACATGTCCTAGAACTGGAAGGGACCTCGGTAGATCATCTAGTCCAGTCCCCTGCCCTCTTGGTTCTCCCATTGCGATAACAAATCTATCTCCCCAAGAGGGGGTAGCTAGGTTGACAGATGATTATTCTATCAACTTAGATCTGGTTATACCATGGATAAGGTTGGCTTGTGGATTTTTCACACACCTGAGTGAAAAACACACACGAGGGCTGGGATCAAGCTAATATTTTACTGTTGGTCTGGCCTGAATAACAGCCCTGAGAAACACATCTGCCAGCACAGAACTGGCTACATGTCAGATTAAGGTTAGTATAACTATGTTACTCAGGAGGTTGGATTTTTTTCATACACCCAAGCATGATACCAAAATAAATTTGTAGTGCAGACCACTCCTCTATTATGACACTACACTCTCTTACCATGCCCTGTAAGAAAATTCAGAAGAACTGTGCTTAATGTTATCTCATTTATCTACTACTCTCACTAAACTCCATGTAGCCTGTCACCTTAAATTCTCTAACCTCTTCATTTTTAGCCTTTCTTTCCTGAGGTCACAGCCTGCTTTCCAAGAACAGGTGATAAACTGTTCTCTATTCTTCTTTCCTCCTGTCCCAGAACCAGGGAGGAATTAACAAGCCACTCTTGTCACAATGAGTCAACATGAACTGAGGATCTTTGTGCAGAATGTTGAGTTTTTCTATACTACCAAGAGTTATCTCCAAACACTGCCTTTTGGTGACGAAACTGTGAGAGCTTTACATGCCAGTGTGATTTTTTATAGGACAAACACCCATTTTTGGTGTTGGAATCATTGGAATGCTCCTCCATCCAGGCAGATGGCAGCTGAAGGGGAAATGGGAAGATTGCTGTGGTGCTTTGCCATTTTTCAGCATGGAGAACTCACAGAGCTGGTCTTGATGCTAGTCTCAGATGCTGAGGATGTGATGGGAAAACCGAGAGGGAGTCCCAAGATGTGAAGGGATCAGCTCTGCCTTCCCACAGCACTACGCTGTGGGATACCCACCCAAAGTGCATTCACAATTAACAAGCAGTCCTGTAGCACCATAGAAACTAACAAATGTATTAGGCCATGAGCTTTTATGGGTACAACCCATGTCCTCAGATGAAAAATTGTGCCCTCAGGGTGGACGTGATCTGTCCATAGCAAGAGCAATTGTTAATATCCTATGGGGATTTTTGTTTTCTCAGCTTTTGGGTGTTGATGTAATCCTTCAGCATACTGTCGGGAGTGTGACAATGGTCCCTATCATCACCTTTCCTGTTCCTTATCACAATAGACTGGATTATGAACAGGACAACTGGTGGCCATCAGTGAGACATTCAGTGGACACTTTTCAAACAGCTAGAGGACATTGATTGTGCCAATGATGTCACCCTCCTTTCACACCAACATGAAAGCATGAAAGAAAAGGTCACAACACTAGACAAAACTGCCTCAATGACTGAACTGAGCATTAACAAGAGAAAGACCAGGACAATGAAGATCAACCAGTCCAATAACACCATTACATTGGGAGGGGATGACCTGGAACATGTGGAGCCGTTCACCTACTTGGGGAACGTTATGGGCAAGAATATCAGTGCCAGGATAGGGAGAGCAACAGCTGTATTCAGGACTCTCTGTCTCATATGGAATTCACAAACAATATCTGCAAAGAGTAAACTGTGGCTCTTCAACACAAATGTGAACAGTGTGCTCTTGTATGGATAAGAGACCTGGCCTACTAAAAAGTCTTCAAATCACAAGCTTCAGACAGTCGTAAACAGATGCCTGAGGCACATCCTTCACATCAAATGGAAAGATTTCATCACAAATGAGGAGCTTTGGAACAGAGCAGGACAAGAACTGATTGACATTGAAATCAAGAGAAGAAAGTGGGGGTGGCTATGCTACACTCTCAGAAAACCATCATTGAGCATAGTCAGTCAAGCTGTCGCATGGAACCTGGGAGGAAAATACAAAAGAGGAAGACCTCAGACAATGTGTAGAAGATCTACTGAGACTGAAGGACAACAACTGGGGTACTCCTGGAACCAGCTATAAGTTTTGTTCCAAGACAAAGTGAAGTGGAGGAGACTTGTAAATGACCTATGCTCCATTTGGTGTACAAAGGTTAAGTAATAGCAGTAGTAGTATCTTGGTAATGTAGAGGAACCCTCAACATCCCCAGATAGGATCAATTAAAAAAAAGTCCTAGTGACCTGTTAACATACTTATCCCTGCATGGAACTCCCTGATTTAGCCAACATCAAAAGCAAACAAAGAAAACTATTTTAATGGATATTTTAAAAGAAAAAGTGACAAAAGTGTGGGTTGTTTTAATCGCTCTGCAAGTCAGCTGCACCAGTATTTAGGATGATTTCTCTTTATATCATGTGATTCCTTCATTCGACAACTGCACCAGAAGCCTGGATGCCAAAACTGAAGACATTTCTCCCACTGATGCCAAATTCAACATTAGAATAATATTTAACAATTAATATTTAAGCAGAACACATGATCTCTTTGGCACATGGTCTGACTTTAGACTCTGGGTTTGTACAGCACCTAGCACAGTGGAGGTCATGGCCTGGTTGGAGCTTGTAAGTGTAACAACAACAATAACAATTAATAACAATAGTAGAGAGTGTCTGGAAGAATTCCACAGAGATTTTAACAACCTGCACCTTACCATCAATCTCAGCCTTGACTATTCCACATGAGAAATACATTTCTTGGATACCACAGCAGGAATCACTGAGGGCCATATCAACACCACTCTCTACCAGAAACCCACTGACTGCTACGCTTACCTACATGCCTCCAGCTTCCATCCACCATGCACCATGCAATTCACTGTTAATAGTCAAGTCCTTAGTTGCAGTAGCATCTGCTCTGCCCCTACTGACAGAGACTGAAAACTTTGAGACTTCTCAATTGTTGGAGATGCACATCTTTAAGAACCTTAGGAGCTCATCTAGTCCACTCCCCTGCCCTCTTTGCAGGACCAAACACTATCCCTTACATCTATTTGCTCTAATCCCTACATGGTTTCCTCAAGGATTGAGCTCATAATCCTGGATTTAGCAAGCCAATGCTCAAGCTACTGAGCTATCCCTCCTCCCATCAAGTGTTTATAAAACTTAATTACCCACCAAGAGAAGTAAAAACACAGATTGACAGGGCCAGATGAATACCCAGACACCTTCAAGATAGGCCTCAGAAGATCAGTAACAGAACACCACTTGTCATCACCTACAGCCCCCAACTCAAACCCCTGCAACATGTAATTAAAAACTTACAACCTATTCTAGATCAGGATGCTACACTCCAGAAGGCTATAGGTGACAGGCCTGTCCTTTCCTATAAACAACCTCCTAACCTAAGAATAATTCTCACCCGCAATCACAGGCTACAACACTGTAATTCTAATCCTGGAAATTTTTCTTCCAACAAATCCCACTGCCAACTTTGTCCACATATTTATTCTGGGGATACCATCACTGGACCTAGCCATGTTAGTTACAAGATCAAAGGCACATTCTTGTGCACTTCCAGCAGCGTTATATATGCCATTATGTGCCAACAATGCCCTGACACTATGTACGTTGGAAAAACTGGGCAAAGCCTTTGCCAAAGAATAAATGGACACACAACAGACCTCAAGAAAGTCAATACACATCAGCCAGTCAGTGAACACTTCAAAAGAATGGGCCATTCTGTTAAAGACCTGAGAATTTGTGTCCTAGAACACAGAGCATTTAGAAACAGTGAGAAATTTGTGAGTTGGAATTCATATTCAAATTTGACACAACATGTAGTATGAACAGAGACATCAATTACCTCACACATTACAAGGACTGATTCCCTTCCTTTAATGCTCATAATTATCTCAGAAAGGACACTTAACATACCAGCTCCCGTCAGCCCCCTCCTTCAGTCCTATTTGACTTGTCAGTTTTTACTGCAACTTTTTTTGGTCCTTTATACTTATAAATGCAATCAGCATTGACAACTATACGTTAGAGGTCGTCCACGAGTTCGTGTACCTCGGGTCCACCATCACTGACACCCTATCGTTGGACACTGAGCTAAATAGGAGGATCGGAAAAGCGGCCCCAACTCTGTCCAGACTCAGCAAGAGAGTGTGGAATAACAACAAGCTGTACACTCACACCAAAATGCAAGTCTACAGAGCCTGCATCCTCAGCGCTCTCCTTCACGGCAGCAAGACTTGGACCCTGTATGCCCTCCAGGAAAAGAGGCTGAACGCCTTCCACTTGCGCTGCCTCAGGCACATCCTTGGAATATCATGGAAGGACAAAGTGACCAACACCACCGTCCTCGAGCAAGCTGGAATCCCAACCATGCACACCTTCCTGAGGCAGCATCAGCTCCACTGTCTTGGCCACGTCCACAGGATGAATGATGGAAGGATTCCAAAAGACATCCTGTATGGTGAGCTAGCCTCTGGCAAAAGACCTCCTGGACGCCCCCAGTTGCGCTACAGAGATGTCTGCAAGAGAGACCTCAGAGATGTAGACATCGAGCTGGACAACTGGGAAGAACTAGCAGACGACTGCAGCAGATGGAGGCAGGGGTTACACAAGGGCCTTCAGAAGGGCGAGATGAGGATCAGACAGCTAGCAGAGGAGAAGCGAGCACACAGAAAGCACACTAAGGACTTGCCAGAGACCCACCACATCTGCAAGAGATGCAGCAAGGACTGTCACTCTCGTGTGAGTCTTCATAGTCACAGTAGACGCTGTAAATGAAGTCCTCAATTGAAACTATAAAGGGCGTGATCCGTAGTCTACGCAGACTGAAGGATGCCTACTACTACTACTACTACTTATAAATGCCAGTCTGTATTGGAAATGAAATTGATCTGATGAAATGGGTCTGTCCCACAAAAGTTCATCACCAAGTAAATCATTTTGCTAGTCTTTAAAGTGCTACATTTCTGCTGTTTTTTTATTGGAATACAGACTAGCATGGCTACCTCTCTGTTATTAATAACAATGTGATTCATGGGGCAGATTTTAGCTTGGATCTGAGGATACCAAGGTCCTATTTCTGTCTCTCCGACTGACCAGCTATGTGATCTGGGCAGCACCACTGTATTTCTTAGAGTGCCAGCTTCCCCTCTGTAAAATATCTATGTGTTGAAATGGGGGGTTGAAGTCTCCATTAGCAATATGGTGGATAAGCTTGATCCAAGGGCCACTGAAATCAATAGGAATCTTTCAATAAGAAATACTTATTATAAAACACAGTTTCCTACAATCTTTTTGAGGACTCTCAAACACAATTAAAAACAGAATAACAGCCAAATAGCAAGAGTCCTTATTCTAGTTGTCCATTTTCATAAGTGACTCAGTCTCCAGGCTTAGCCCAGGAGTAAGTGCTAAAACGTGACTCCTCTCTTATTCAGATGACATTAATTGAGGGCTTTCTGCCTTGCTAACAAAGGAGGTGATAATGTCTCTCCCTCTGGCTTTAAAATCTTCACCTCCTACAGCAGCTTCTGTGTCTTTGAGAACATATAATAAAGCAGATTGTAGAAATTAATTAATTATGTGTGTTAACTTCTCACTTTTACCCTTCATTGCACCCTTTATTCCTTGGTCTTGCTTTTTTGTAAAATTAAACTTGTATAGCTTTAATTTGACGGTAGACTATACTTAGCTGCTGAAGAATGTCAACCATGTGAAACATATTAACTAGTTATAAGCAGTCCTGTAGCATCTTAAAGACTAACAAAATAATTTATTATGTAATGAGCTTTTGTGAGTAAGACCCATTTCTTCAGATTCTAATAGACTACCCCGGAATCTGAAGAAGTGGGTCTTACCTATGAAAGCTCATTGCCTAATACATTTAATAGTCTTTAAGTAGCTACATGACTGCTTCTTATTTGTGAAATGATAGACTAATACAGCTACTCCTCTGGGAATATAAACTAGGAGTTTTTAATGATCCTATGGAAAAATTACACTGATATGCAGCCAAATATATCACAGATGAAAGCAATAGCAAATCTTCCCCTCTGCCTTTCATGTTTAAAACAAATTTTAACCACAAATAAGTCTAGCATATATGCTAAGAAGCAGGTATTGATTAAAGGTCTCATCCTGCAAGGCTTCTAGTAAATTATTGCAGTCTACTTGGTTTGTTATAAAGCTGTGTTAAACTGTTTATAATTTAAACATCAGCCAACGATTTGAACAAAACCTAGCTGAGGGAGCTCTGCTAATCAGCTGGGCATCCTCTGAATTTTCCTGAGCAACCACACATGTGCAGTGCTTACAGCAAACATTAGCCATCATCCCTTCTGTATTGCTCTCAGCCTCTTTTGTCATAAGAGAATGTGAGGTTTTAATGCAACTAATGAATTCATTTCCAAGTTGAGATGGGAAAAAGGCCCCTTAGGTCTCAACACCAAAGTGCAATCAAGGCATTATATAGTAATAACAAATATCTTGTCTTTCCGAATTACAATTTTAGAAACACTGGCACCTTCAGAAGGACCTTCCTTTCCCGTTTCCCTCACTCAGAATAACAAAATTTCAAATGACTTTCCAGTGGCAAGAAAACAGCAATTCTGGAGCAGAAGAGAAAGCCAGAGCATAAGATTTCTGTGATTTGGTTGTGACATCTATTAGACTTTTTGTGATATTCTATGTAAATGTTATTAATACTTGTCTACTGATGTCACTGGAGTACTTTGATAATTAAATTAGGTAATATTTGCAAAGCATTTTGATTAAGAAGAGCCATGATATTATTATGGCTGGTGGTTGCTCTATATCAAAGGCTTGCAAATGAGTTTCTATCTCAGCTACTGGTACTGCACTAAAATCCATTAAAAAATTCACCAGTCCCAGAACTGACAGGATCGACTCAGGATAGCAGGCTGTCCCCATCTAGTGGTAGCTTTGACTCGTAAAGTGGCTGATGAGCCTGTTAACTATAAAGTCATAGGACCAGATTTGCAAAGATAGTCATGTTGTGAGGCTGATCATTGGAGCTCCTAATTTGTGTGGAAGTATAACATTATATAAGTATAACGTTGTATAAGGGGACATGCTGGATACATTGTATATAAGAGGGCATGCCAAAACATGTTACAAAGTATCTGAGGGAGCACACGTAGGGACAGTTAGCTTTTGAATGGAGAAGCAATTAAGATGGAGCCAGCACGTCTAAGAAGCAGGCATCAGAATGGAAGGTGTGAAGGGCAATTAGTTAAGTTAACTGGAAGCTGTTAAAGGAGATTGTTAAGGGTGGCAGGTAATTGAAGATACGTGACTGGTCTCAGGGATCTCGAAGGGTGGTGACTAAAATCTTTTTCTTCTTTTGTCTGTAACTTCTCTGTAACTTGTTCTCCAAAAAACTGTATAAATTAAAAAACACAAGCCCCACTCGGGGGGCTCACTTCTAAATGTATTAGCAGAGCGGCTTTGCTAATAGAGTGGTCTGATAAATTGTGAGTCTGAGTCAAACTTTGACATTTGTAAGCACTTGGAAAAGGAACAGGTGGTATGTTGCAATTCACGAAGTCTGATGCCTTGGCTACCTAGACAGTGAATGAGGAGAGATGGGCACCTTCAGTTGGGATCCATAGAAGCCAGCATGCTAGGTGGGAAAACCACCTAAACAGGCCAATAGAAGCAGGCCTGTCAATCCCCCATGCTGCAGGCCCTGCCTCTCCCCAAGTCCCATTCCCCTGGCCCCCTGCCTCCTTACCCTCTCCCTGACCAACTGAGCTAAGGATTACCTAAGACAGGGCAGGACAGCAAGAGAAGCAGGGGACTGCCTCCATCAGCACCCCTCACTCACCAAGCAGGGGCATGGACATCAGTCTGCCCTGCTGCACTCCACTGCACTATTCTGCACCCTCCTGCTCTGCTGAGCCCTGCTTCTCTGTGAGTGGCAGAGTACGGAGGCCAATTCCTGCTGCTGTGGAGAAGCCGAGCTCAGTGAGCCAGGACAGCTCTGCATGGCAGAGTGGAGCAGGCTGCTGCTTGTACTGCCCAAATGTGAGTGTGGGGGGCTGTGCCATTCCCTGCCACCACTGCTGTGTCCTGCTCCAGGTAGTCCTCTCCACTCCCTTCCACAGGACAGCTGGGGCAGCCACACAGGGCTCCCAAAAGCATGGGGCCTTGGGCAGCCACCTGAGTTTATCCTGTGGATGGGATGGCAGAGTGGGATGGCTAGACCTCTCCCAGAGATCTGTCTGTGATGCAGGAAGGAGCCTATCTCTGCTAGAAGTTCTCAACTCCTCCTGATATTAGGTACCTGACATGTCGTGTGGGGGAAGATGGAGATGAAGGAGGAAGAAGAGAAAAGGATTTTCCCTCATAACTTCTAGCAAGTAGTTGGCATACTCAGCTAGGATGCAGACAACCCCTAGTTCAAGTCCTTCCTCGGCCTGATGAGCAGGGATCTGCTACCTCTCAGCTGAACATCCCGAACACAGGACTGTGTGATACTTTGGTGGCCATTCCCCTCAGTCCCTTCTGTTGGATCTGTTTTTCTGGGGCTAAACAAATAACTGTTAACTGGCCCAGCATGAGCCAGGGAAAGTGATTCTTTATCTTAGTAGCTGGAGTAGAAACAGCACAGGATCCAGTCCCCTCTGCCAGTGACTCTGATCATGTCTGTGGAAGCAGACCACCCCTCTCCCCCAGGTGAGTTAGCTGGAGGAGCACCTATTTTGTGAATTGTTTTCTGGCTTTGATGGGAGATGGCCATCTAAATGCAGCAGTGGGGGTGACAGACCTGTCCAGGGAACTTGTTCTGCAAAAACTGAACTGACTACAGGGTTCAGCAGCCCTCAAGCATCACATTGCATTGCATCGCAGCAGTACCTACTGAAACATTTAAATACCACTGCAACTCAAGCCAACAAAATTTAAGGACAGAAAGGAAGCTCATCTCATCTGACCTGCAGTCTGTCATTGGCTATCAACTGCCACCCAGTCACCCACCCATACACCAAGCCCAGTAGCCATCATCAGACCAAAATATTACAACCCTCAGGCAACTAAACACAGCTGTCAGAGTTGGGTCTTTTAGCTCATGCAAGAAAGTGTTATGACATTAGATACAAAGCCCACTCCTACTTACTTGGCTGGAGACACACCATAATCGCAGGCTAGAGCTGAAATTCGGGGTGAATTTTTTCACATTGTTTATAGTGAATCAGACAATTCCAGAACTGTCACCCTAAAAACAGGCATATTCACCAAAAAAAGTCAAGAAATAGTCAATGCATTTTACTTAGTTTTGTTCCACTTCATACCAAAACCCACAGAAATTAGGAGAGAAATATGACTTTTGTGTACTAGCCTTCCCTGTATCTGAGGTAAAGTGCACAACATTGAAGCTCAGCTGAATAAAGCTTAATTTCAAGAGCTGTTAACAATTAAACCTGGAACATTGCTAAGGATCATCAACTCCAAAATATACAAAAGACTGATGTGGAACTAAACATTCATTTTTAGTAACACTAAGTCTCTATCCCTTTTCCGCACAGAGAAAGGCATCAAACTGTGAATTAGTTCCTAAAACGTTTTGTTGCGTGAAAACATTAGATCTCTTCTAACAGTGGGTTCATGTGCAGGGAGGAGGCTGGGGAACAATCCTTCTTCCCGCTTTCCTGAGGTTTATGAAAGGGAGAACTGAGCTAATGCTGTTGGAAAGGTAGAAACTCTTTAAAGAACATGTTTCCTCTGTAAAACTGTCCATTGCTGAGGGTCCTTTGCTACACTCATGTACTTACTTGGAGTCCAAAAAGTCACGGCAGCGAAAAACAAAAACTCCCACTCACTTTCATCTGTGACTGATGAAAAAACTGAGCCCCATCCTATCTTACCAGTTCATGCTTTCCTGATCTCCAGGTTTGATTTTTGCCAATCACTATGTCTGGAAATGAACTCATATGACACAAAAGGCAGCAATCTACTTGCTAGTCACTGTGAGAACATCACCCTCATGCTCTGCTCTGGGTTATGGTGCGCTGGACATGCAACTAAGACACTAAGAAGAATTTGGCAGTCATGAACACAGAATGTAGTACATGCTGGCCAGATTAATAATGTAAAAATAGCTACCCAAAAATGCAAACAAAATATACATATTTTAAAGGTCACCTGTCCTTTGAAATTGATGTGTGATTCCATGACACAAACCTAGATTCCTTTCCCTTCTCTAGGGACAAATCTAAACCAGATCCTCTGAATCTGTCTAATAAATTGCTCAGCTTATTTCAGTCAGTTGGTTTTCTTAAACTCGCCTAGTAAGCATTAGCTGATACTTTGCAAAAAAGCAAGTTTCTGTATCACCTGGTGTCCATCATTCCCTTTCTGTATTTCATCTGCTTTGTGCTCATTATTGCAGCTTCCTTTTCCACTTGCAGGTTTTCCAGGATGATATTGTCAATGAAAATTAGAGGTGTCTTCTAGGTGATAGGTGCAGTCCTTGGTCTAAGCTGATATCTCTGGCCTCCCAGTTACCTTCACATACATGCCAAGCAATTGTACATTGCCTAAATGAAGTGCCACACGTATCATGCTTACTCTGTACTGGCTGGCAAACTAAGTGAACTCCGAGTCTGTCTAGCAGAGCATCTGATAGTTCTTGATCCAACTGAATTCTCTCCTGATGCAATCACATGGGAGTGTTGACAGAATTTGCACTTAGTCACTCTGGGAGGTGTCTTTGAACAATAGAGCTTGACAGTAAAGCTGATAGAAAAATACAATTTCTCTTGGGGGAAATACTGATTTTTGCCATTTGTTTTTGTCTTGAATGGAAACAAAAAGCTGAAATATCCAAACATTTTGCAAAAGGAAATTAAAAATAGATATTGGAAATATCTAGAGGTTTGTAAAAGTCACAGTCCTATGTTCACCACATCAGCTCAGCCACAGGGAAAGATTGTGGTGCATCACAGTAGATAAAGCCCAGCTGAGAAGCAAAGCCCACAGATAAAATAGGGGCATGAGGGATCCAGAAAAACAATTCACATAAGATACTGCAGACTTAGATGACTGTAGAGATTAATGTTTCTGTGAAAAAGGATATTTGTTTAAATTACCCAGCAAAATAATAATAATAATAATAATAATTAATTGATGAAACTCCATGTTCCAATAGGAAAATGCCTCATTTGTTATTTTTTACCAATCTAGACTCTATGATATTCTAATTGGCCTTCCTGGTTTTTGTGCAGCATGTTCCCACTGGAAATATCCACAATGAGAGTGTGTGTTTTCTGTAAATAAAACACAGCACTCTAATAGATCTCTTATCATCTTCTTAGTACTTAAATATTTTGCTGAAGTCCAATAGGGACTTCGTCATGGAGATTTAATTCACCAGGGAAAGAATTGTCATACAAAACTCTAAACATGTAGATAGTCTAATAATCTTCCCCACAGTTTTATGAGGCAGATAAGTGCTGTTATCTCTGTTGCCTATATAGTGAAATTAGGGATTGAAGGCTTAGGTGACTTGTTCAAGTCTAAGAAACTTATTATTAAGAAGTTTTAATAGTGTTTTGATTAGCTTGGTGTTCAGGAAAAGATAAGATACTGAAGCTGTGTCTACCTGGGCAGCTTCTGTCAACAGAATGGCCCTTTTGTTGACAAAACTCACTGAACATCTACAAGGTGAAAGCACTCTGTTGAGAGTTTGTTGACAAAGCTTCGCCGTTCAATTGGCAGCGTTATCTATGTTCACAATCAGAAATAGCGCCTCTGTCAACAGTATTTTGTTGACAGAGTGCCCATGTACATAGTTCTGTCAACAGAGACGGCTTCTGGCTCCCAAAGCAGCCCTGTTTGCAGAGGTTCCTGTCAGCCATTCTGTCGAGAGAGGGCAGGGCAGTCCTGCTGCTCTCTGTCGCCAGATCTGAGTGCTCTTTCAATCTGCTTTTATGTTTAGATGCAATCTGTCGACAGAGGTACTGCCAAAGTTTTTCTGTTGACAGTGACTTCTGTCGACAGAGGCTGCCTCTGTATATGTAGCCTGTGGGAATACTTATGTTATGTTTCTCCCTGTGCATTAGTTATAGACTGTTGGATAGCAAGGCTGGGGTATAGGCTGAGGGAACAGTAGCCCTTTCTTCTCCAAGAGGCCCCAGTCTGTTCCTGACAAGGACAAATCCACAGGAGGAGCCAGAGGAACAGGAAAACAGTGTTTCCTGTCACTGAGATTCTTTTTTGTTGATGCCTGTGGAAACAGGTTTATCCGGAATGGAATGGATACTGTTTTTTCTGCCCCAAACCCCGTAAGGATTCTAAAAGATCCAACGCAACCCTGTGTTACTACACTGCCTCTAGGTCCTTGGCTTCCATGTACACCATGCAGCCACCTTCCCCAGGTCAGCAAGGCTATCACTTTCCTCCAGAATCCTCCAATCTAGGGCAGCAGTGGGCAATCTAGGCTAGCAAGTTGGCCATGTGAGTGGCTGTCCTTCATCTCCGTGTGCTGCAAGTTTGTCATCACCAAGATGATCTTCTGGGGTAAGATATTTTTCCTAACTGCACTTGTGTACCTAGAATTTGTGGAGTGCGCTGCGTGATCTGTAGAAGTGTTTTGATTGGATGCAAAGGAAGCACGCAATTCCCACAGTCAGTGTGGTGTGTTGTGTGCCCTCAGTTTGCATGTGTGTCACTTTAGTCATACTGGTTGGAAAAAGCACTATGCAGACGATATTGCAACCCTGTGCATGGGCAGTAGGAAACAAAATGACTTGTGGGATCCCAAAAGAACTTCAACAGGAAGTATGCCACCCTCCGGCTCCAGCTCAGCCTCCACTGTCCTAGGGTTATGGTGTCTGGTGGCTTCTGGCATTGAACCTGCCATATCTGCTGTTGCAGTAGCAGTCACCTGTCAACTAACCAGAGAATATAGTTTTTGTAATTTTGCATTACTATGTCTATTTTGTTAATGCTTATCACCAGAACAACGAGAAGAGTTATTTCTCAGTGACATAAATGAACTTTGTGGGTTTTGCTGATTACACTCAAGTATTGTCATGAAACAGCCAAAGTCACCTTCTGAGTTTCCAGTAAAACTGCCACAAGAGTGAACATTCTTGTCTTCAAGGTTTTACACAAAAATAATAAATAAATAGATCAGGAAGCAGACGTTCCAACGTGCAAACAAATCTCTGGAGCTACCAATCTGTGTACAATGAAACCTGACCCTATGTATTGTACATAAGCGTAACTCCCTCATACTGATATCTCATGGGGTTAAAAGCTACAGAGTTTAAATTTTGAAGGAGAACAGTTGCGAGAAGGAGAGATGGGGGTGGGGTGGGGTGAAGGCAGATGGAGAAAAGAGACATTTTTCAGATGAGATCTCAAAACACAGTGAGACTCAAAGAGGCCAAAAGATACAAAGATGGATGGTTGCAGACTGTTAGGGGTCAGAAGTATAATGGAATGGGGAAGAGATGAGGGGTATGAATCTGTCATTTCTTCTACTGGCTTGGCAGCAGTGTAAGTTCAGTGCAGTCAGATTTGCATGGTGTCAATGAGCTTGGTCATTACGAAAGCTCAAGACTCCCATACAAGGATGAAGAACTCTTAGGACCTGCACCTCAGACAGCGTAACCATCACAGTTCCCTTGGTTCCAATAGAACCTGTGGTTAGATGTTTGGCTGCATGTGTGTATCATTTTGGTTGGTTGTCCAAGCTCTGCACAGATAGCTGGTATGGCAAACCTTGACAGAACCATCCATTGACTACAAGATATGTTATGTCACAAAGATACCTGACCAGATTTTTTGTCAACAAAGCATAGCAATGACACTTGGCAGATTCTATGAGGATAGTAAGACATGTATGGCTGTGAAAATGGATGCAGCTCAGTTAATAGTATGACTTTCCATTCCCCTTTAGGCAACCAAAGAGACTCTCTCCGAGACTCCTTTTTGTACAGCAATACAAACCAGTTACACATTGCTCCTCTCACACAGGTAATTGACACCCTTTGACGTAAGCAATTATCACCCATCACCTTGTACTTCTCTCTCCACAATACTGTCATTCTGACCTTATCTGTAGAAAGGTCTGCTTGTTTCTGTTCTCCAGAGGGAATGCTTTGGTGTCCAGCTGTTCTGGTACCACCTTTGTGAAATGTGTTCACATACGTGTTCTGTACTTAGCACCTGGTAGGAATGTGTATATTTGTAACATCGGCCCTGTTCTTGCCAGATTCTGCGAGCAGGGCCTGCCTTGAGCTTACATTCTGTCTTTGCTTTATATCAGCAAAGCTCTGACAGCTACTTTAGCTCAAGTCTCAGGCCTCATACCAGGCTTTTGATTCAAGGACTTATGTTTCAGGCCCTGTTCCTAGTACATAACCCTGGCAATGTACCTCAGCTGATGATAAGGTGCACTTTAGGTAACGAGCATTACTTGGTTTAATGACTCTGGGTTGTAGCTAGAGTTTATTGGATATATACCAGCTTGGCATAATTTTGGTGGTATCTACGTAAAACTAGCAAGAAGAAAAGAAGAAAGCTACTCCCATGTGTATGCAGCTGCATCATTTTCAACCTATTCAGGCTTCCTTTGATGTGCGTGGGACATAGGCTTGGTCAACAACTTTTTAAAGTTTTTAAATGTTGCAAACTGATAAGATTTTGTGTAGCACACCACAAATGTTGAGCAAGAGTTCAGAGGCATACTGCATTAGCAGAGCAGCCGGCAACCTTGGAGGGGACAGATAACTTCAAGCCACCTTTGTAGTCTCTCTGCTTGTGCTGTTCCACGCCTGATTGTAAATAGGCAACTATTTTTAGGAAATGATCCCAAATCTCAAGTGATATTGCAAAAGAGTGTTTAACTTGAGAAATTCCTTACTCTGATTGTGCTCTAAATGCCATTAGCTGCGTCTACATGTGCACGCTACTTCGAAGTAGCGGCACCAACTTCGAAATAGCGCCTGTCGCGTCTACACGCGTCGGGCGCTATTTCGAAGTTAACTTCGACGTTAGGCGGCGAGACGTCGAAGTCGCTAACCTCATGAGGAGATAGGAATAGCGCCCTACTTCGACGTTCAAAGTCGAAGTAGGGACCGTGTAGACGATCCGCGTCCCGCAACGTCGAAATTGCTGGGTCCTCCATGGCGGCCATCAGCTGGGGGGTTGAGAGATGCTCTCTCTCCAGCCCCTGCGGGGCTCTATGGTCACCGTAGGCAGCAGCCCTTAGCCCAGGGCTTCTGGCTGCTTCTGCGGCAGCTGGGGATCTATGCTGCAGGCACAGGGTCTGCAACCAGTTGTCATCTCTGTGGATCTTGTGTTGTTTAGTGCAACTGTGTCTGGGAGGGGCCCTTTAAGGCAGCGGCTGGCTGTTGAGTCCGCCCGTTGACCCTGTCTGCAGCTGTGCTTGGCATCCCTATTTCGATGTGTGCTACTTTGACGTGTAGACGTTCCCTCGCTGCGCCTATTTCGATGTTGGGCTGAGCAACGTCGAAGTTGAACATCGACGTTGCCGGCCCTGGAGGACGTGTAGACGTTATTCATCGAAATAGACTATTTCGATGTTGGCTGCACGTGTAGACGTAGCCCTTGTCTCAGACAAAAACTATCCAGTTGAAAGCGTGTCCGTACCACCCTTTATAAAATGAGTGTAAAAATATGACCATCTCATCCTGTGAAGCAGCTTCTTCAGAATTCAGTCATAGTTGCTGCCCATACATGCCCCAAATTGGGTACCCAAATTCATGGCACCCATAATTACAGGGCATTTTTTTAAAAAAAAGTCTGGCAGTACTATATAAGAAACACTTTATGAAAAGGACATTTATTGAAACATATTTTCCCTTCAAAGGGTGAATGAAACCATAGACTTTTGAATAGGATGAAACCAAAGAGCAAATTTTTAATTGTTTGGAGCTTTATAGGCTGAGCTCTTAGGTAAAGAAGCTGTTATCATTTCTCCATCAAACAACAGTAATGAAGCTCCTTCTATGATTCTTGGGCTCATGTCCAGTTGGCTGGTGGACTTGGCGAAACTTGAATGCCCAAAGAACCTCTAGAATTTTGCTTAGATGTTTATGAGCCTCTAAATGCCACAGTGCATTGGAATGCAAGCTACTGAATTTCTGTGCATCACTGCTCAAGGATGAGTCAGAACTTTCTTTGACTGTTTTTTTTCCCCCAATATGTTTATTGGCATAGCACTTCACAAGAGTATTGCCAATGGTGCTAAATCAAGGAACTGTGTCTAGTCGCCATGTCATATTGGTAATTGGGTTTGACATAGTGGGCCTACTGTCTATTATTTCTGATTCAATGGCAGGCTGCCACACACTGGGCAGCTTGGCAGTCTCTCTTATTTCTCCCAAGGGAGAACATGGGTCCTTCTCAGTGTGAAACCTCTTATTAGTCCTGACAGATGGAGGAATTAAATGTTTCATATTAATTGCATTTTGGACCATGAAGTAGAAGATGCCTCAGGCTTTCCACTAAAGTGGCCAAGCTGAAAAGTTTGGGTCCAGATTTAAACTTCTCTGAAGTCTAGGGATGTTTGCTTCTGGGACTTGGATTCAGGGCCATCTGAAATTAAGGGTGAGTTGCATGTTGTCAACTGTTTGTATTGTAACAAACATAAGCAGCAGAAATGTATCACTTTAAAGACTAACAAAATGATTTATTTGGTGATGAATTTTCATGGGACAGACCCTCTCCATCAGACCAATAGCCTATTGGCTATCTACTAATAAGCTATTGATCTGATGAAGTGGATCTGTCCCATGACAGCTTGTCACTGAATAAATCATTTTGTTAGTCTTTAAAGCGATACATTTCTGCTGCCTTGTTTTGTTGGAATACAGACGAACACGGCGACCTCTCTGTGTTGTGACTGAAACCTTTACTTTCACAGAAAAAGGGCGTGTTCTGCACAAAGCTGGGGAAAAGGCTGGGAGTCACATTCAGTGATGTGCCTCTAAAACACTCAGTAAAGACCCTGTAGCTCTGGAGAAGTGACACTGAAGTCTCTAAGATAGTTTTGCACCCAGCGCCAACCCAGTCTTGGGCTGTTCTGGCAGTTGGAGAGCTACCAGCAGAGAGACAGTTGTGTTTGGGACAGATGGGACGTGTGTGTGAAAAGGATGTAGAGAAACAGTTTTAAAATCTTTTGGGGGGGCCATAAGGAGTGACAGGCTATGGAGTCTTCCACTCTCCATCACTAAATCAACCCACGTCAGCCTTTCCTGAAGATCAGTACTGACAGACAGCTGCTCCATGCCTCAGGTGATTTTTTGTTTGTTTGTTTTTTGTCTCTGTCCTGGGTCTAGCGAACAGGTCTCTGTATTACCAGTGGCACTAGCTGGTACCTTTGTTAACAATCTCAGCGGAGTCACCAAGGATTGAATGGGCTGCAGAGACTGAACTGTCTGCTCAAACTGCCACAACATCATTGAGACATCATTGGCAAAGTTGTCTGAGGAAATCTGTCCTGCTGTCCGCCAGTCCTGTAAGAGTGGCTTAGCCTATGACTTTAGTTTCCAAAGCCACCAGTTCAGTATCTTTAATGAGCAGAATTCATAAATATTAATAATTTCTATATAAAATGAGGATACCAATTGGGGATCCATGGTTATCATAGTCACATAATCCAAGGGCTGGAAGGGACCTTAGGAGGTTATCGAGTCCAGCCCCCTGCCTAAAGCAGGATGAATCCCAACTCAATCATTTCAGCCATGACTATGTTAAGCTGGGACTTACAAACCTCTAGGGATGGCTATCGCACCACCTCTCTTAGCAATGCATTCCAGTGCTTCACCACCCTCCTGGTGAAATAGCTGTTCCTAATATCCAACCTACATTTCTCCCTCTGTAATTTCAGAACATTGCTCCTTGTGCAACCATCTGTCACTGCTGAGAACAGTCTCTCTCCATCCTCTTTAGAGCCCCCTTTCAGGAAGTTGAAGGCTGCTATCAAATTGCCCCTCAGTTGTCACTTTTGCAACTAAATAAGCCAAAATCTCTCAGCCTCTCCGCGAAGGTCATGTGCTCCAGCCCCTTAATCATTTTTGTTGCCCTCTGCTGAACCCGTTCCAATGCATCTACATACCTTCTATACTGGGAAACCCAGAACTGGATGCAATACACCAAATAGGGCCTCACCAGTGTTAAGTAGAGGGGAATAATAACTTATCTAGATCTGCTGGAAAGGCTGCTCCTAATGCACCCAATATGCCATTAGCCTTCTCAGCTACAAGGACACAGTGTTGACTCGGAGGCAACCTCTCAAACACTGTAATCCCCGCATCCTTTTCTGCTTCACTGCTACTTAGACAGTCGGTCCTCAGCCTTTAAAATTGTTTGGGACCCTTCCGACTGAAGTGTAGAACTCTGCACTTCTCCTTGTTGAACCTCATGAAATTTCTTTTGGAGCAATCTTCCAATTTGTCCAGATCACTCTGGACTCTATTCCTACCCTCCAATGTATGTACTTAACCCCCTAGTAGTGAGCTTTTCAATTAAATCTGGATAGACTTCTTGGTTATACATGCAAAATATAGCATATCCTTTGCACAATTATGGCATTTACTCCCTGTGCACAAAATGAGTTTTTTGGACTTTACGAGTTAATCGGTTAATTTATGAGTTAAAATTCATTAAAACAGGTCCGTTCAGAAATTTAGCATGGATGTCAGACTTGCTCTCAGTTAAAGAATCACACAAGTACATCACAGCTTCCCATATAGATAAAGCTGATTCTTGCTTAATATGTTTTCAAACTTAATTCCTTGATGTAGGGATTTTTTTTCCCTGGGGATATATGCAGGATAAATACCAGACACCTAGATAACAGAGATGAAGAATGGGCCAAAGGGTATGGCATTATCATAAAGTTCAAGTCCCACCTCTGCCACAAACATTCTGGGTGCCCTTGGGTAACTCACTTATCCCTCACATGATGGAGATAACAGCCCTTCTCTACCTCACAGGGGTGACATGAGAAGGAATGCCCTACAAACTTTAAAAACAATAAGGAGTCTTGTAGCACCTTAAAGTCTGAAAAATTCTTTCGGGCAAGAGCTTTTATCAAATAAAACTCACTTCCTCAGATGATTGAAGTGAAAGAAAGACAGGGATGCAGCAATGGGAGTTTGACACGAATGCTGATTAAATCAGGGTGCATGTGGCTCACCTCCAACAGTGATGAGAAGCTGAGAGAACCTCAAGGGGAAATTACTTATTGTAATAAGCTCTAGTCCATGTCTACAGATTGTGAGACACTCAGCTATTGTGGCAATAGTTGCACTATAAATATATTAGATTGAAGGAACAGTGACTGCATGTTAAACACCTGCAGTAAGCACCAAAGACGTGACTGACACTGAGAAGCAGTCCTTACCTAAGTGAGCACAGAATGCAAATCAGAGTGCACATACAGCGGAGTGCCAATTCTTGAACGGATTCCCTTACAACTGGTTGGCCCACTGCGCCAGTAGAGCACCTCTGAAGTTAACAAGGGCATTGGATTCTGACTGTGCAGTGCAGGTGTGGAGCCATAGCTGTAATATATCCGTGAATAACACATGGAGCCTCATAGTACACATGGAAGTCCCTCTTAGTCATAACTGATTTGCACCTCAGGAACAGGAGTGAGCTGATGGTGTATCTCAGAAGAAAGCAAAAGGATAAACAAAGAATAGAAACTGTCAGCTCATTTTTATTAACTTAATGGAAATAAGCAGAGGTACTAAAACAGAGGGACCTAAAAGGATATGGAAAGAGCATTAATATAAAACAGTGGAAACACGTAGAAGGATGTAAGAACAAAATTAAAATGAAATAGTACATTAAAATATAATCTAGAAAGGAATGAAACATACAAACACACACACAGATGTAGCCTATCTTTGTAACCATGTCCTTATTATTAGCACTGCCCTCATCCATCCTGACTGATACATTTCACTTGTTGTGTCATGTCTTAAGCCTTAAGCATTGGGATAATTCTTCCCTACCTCACAGGGGTGTTGTTTTAAAATACATTTAAGACTGGGAGGTGCTCATATACTATGGTAATAGGAGTTATACAGGTATAGTCAAGAGGATAGATAGATAGGTAGGTAGATAGATAGATTTCTGTAGGTAAGGATACATCACCTTAATTCTTCAAACTCTTCAACTAGGTATCCACTTACTTTTCTCCAGGAATGGAGTCAATAACATCTTCATTAATTCTAAAAATCATCTTTTCATCTTCCCCACCTTCATGGTTCCAAGAACAGTCTGACTGGTTTCACTGCTACTTTACCATCCATAATTCAGTGCTCAGCAGTGAATACCCAAGTGAGTTTAAAGTACATCAGCGCCCTCCTGTGTTAAAGCACCTGGATTTATATGTACCCTGCTTTGCATTAGATTCCAACCGCTATTGTTACGGCACAAAACACTTTGCAGATTCCATGGAGAGAATCCACCACTCTGTAGCAAACATCACAGCACATTGATTATTTCAGTCTGACCAAACTCATCTTTACTCCGAGTTAGGTTTAACACTCACATTAATATAGCATTGGTGGGGCATATTTTCTTTTTATTTCATTGCCTGAAGACTTTCCTTTCCTTGCATTCCTCCGTATGGAAAGGTCCCGTAAAGAGAGTGAAACCAATGGTATTGAAAAGACATAAAACAGGATTTTATAGACTTGCCATTTAAAACCAATAAACTTTCTTTAAAAATTATTTCCAGGTTTTTTTTTAAACTGTCCTACAAGCTTCTATATCAAGGATATAATTTTCAGTGGAATGGTCAAAAAACCTTATAAAAAGAATTATCCCCTATAGATTTTACCACAGATGGACAAGAAGCTTTTTTTTTTTTTGATTGTTAGTTTATGCATTCTGAATCCTTTAAATACCTGAACCCCATCTGATATATTCAGTGTTTCCTGCAATCTGAGAGCCAGGACGGCTGCCCAAGAGAGATTCAGATGCCACCCTGCTGATTAGCTGAGCTCCCACAGCCAGAAGCATGTGGTTTTTTTATTGCTGGGGTACGTATGCACATGCTTGGTGAACATAACAAAAATTATTCCACCCCACGGATGGAAAAATTAGAGGGAACACTGGAATCCTACTGGTTTCTATAGCAGTTGAAAGTGCTGAGCACTTTAGGGGGCACAAGACTTTTGCAATGATATAACTGTTTTTTAGAGCTTCCTCGGTTCCATAGCAGTGTTTTAAACATTCCTCTTGCCCTCTGATATTTGTATTTATTTTCAAAATGTGGCTCTCTCTGCAGCTTGCCTGCATGAAATACAAAACACGTTCTTTAAATTATCTCCTCTGTCACCAAGAGGAGGGTCAGAAGCATGGTTGTATTAATGCAGAAGTGCCATCTGTGATCTCTACTTTTTTTTAAAAACAGGGCAGAAAAATCAATGTACATGAGATATGGTGTTATGCCCACTTCACATTCATTCTTCAAGCCCAAGCCCACTGAGATTAAGGAAATAACACAAAGGGGGAAAAAAAGATAGGGAGGAAATTGGTAGGCAAGTTGCTATTTTTCATCTAGTTCTAAGCCAGCTCAGAAAAAAATAGCTTTACCTCAATACAAAAGTATCTTTTGTTAAAGGAAGAAAAAAGGAGATTGATTTTCTTTCTTGGTATATAATGGAAAGAAACAGTGCATAAAAATGTGATATTATGAAGTGCCGCCTAGTTCTGTATATTCTAGAAGTAATCATGAGGGCCCATTATTGTTATCATTTGAGAGTGGGAAGGAAAGGTGCATTTCAGTGTCTCTTTATAACATGTGAAGATTAGCTAAAGATCCAGAGTAGGATAGAAACCTCTGAGTAAAGAAAGCGTTAACATCTTCACTCAGGCTAAGAAATGTGTCCATAGCTTCAGATAGCTTCATTATGTAGCCACACGTGAACAAAATGTTCCAGTAAGATACTTACTTTTAGATCTTGAATTGCTTTACAAATAACATTCCCAACCTGGTTTTCTTTCCACTTCCACCAATAAGAGTCAATGGGGGTTCCCCTCAATTTACACCAGATAAAATGAGATCAGGATCAGAGCCTGTTGAAGATTAAACATTCAGAGCCAGGCTTGACCTTGACCTATGCTGAGTTCCATCAAGGGTTTCAGCTTTAGAGAGTCATGGGACATGCCGCTATATGGAAGATAAACCTGGTCAGTGTCAATCTTCCAAGGTTCGATTTTGCACACCTCGTAGGGATGTACAAAATCAAACTATCTGGGGTCAGCAGCTGACCCCTCTACTCCTCACTATTTTAAGGAGTAAGAGAGGTTGATGAGAGAGTTTCTCCCGCTGACCTCCCTCTATGAGGATGGCCAGGTAAATTGATAACTCGATTTTTGCTACACAATTGCCATATTTATAAATGAATATCTACAATCGACTTTAATGTCTAGCGTAGACCTGGCCCCAGTCTCTCCTGTAGCTCCCAAGTACATTACAACTTTTTCCCCATGTGTTAGGTAGCTCTGCTGGCCAGGCAACTAGGGGAGCAGAGATATGGTTCCACTTGTTCTTACCTTCTAATTGCCCACATTGGGGTAGCTGGCACTTGCGAGGCAGATAGGCAGGAGCTGTGGTCCATGAAGTGTGAGGTCTGCAATTGTGCTTTTCCTTGGTTTGGGGAGCTCGGAGTTGAAAAAAGACTCCTTTCACCTCTTCTTTCCTTGTGCAGGACCTGCCATGTTCTGGTTCGAAAAAGGTACAATCACCATAATAAACTCAGAAAACCCCACAGAGCAAAGGCCAAGAAGCTGGGGACATTGTAATAGAATGCATCTGCTTACATTGGTAACAAGCAGTCCTAGAGCATCTTACAGACTAACAGATTTATTAGGTCATGGTCTTTTATAGGGAAGACCCATGTCCCCAGATGATTGGAATAGACCAATAGAATCCAGGGTTTGTGTAATATGGAGGGCTGTGGGGAGGAAGGAAAAGGAAAAAAAAAGTTTACCTGTCACTAGTAGGACTAATTGATGAAGCAAATTATGTAAGATGCGCTCCATTCCTGAGAAGATCAAAGGTGTGGAACTTGTCATTGTAATTCATAAAATAGATGAGATTTCTGTTAAGGCCTAGTTTAAATGTGCCTGTTGTGCAAAGAAATTCCAGTTTAGATGTCTTCCTTACACTTGTTCCTTACCCTAAGTAGATTAGCAGACAATGAGAGAAGAGGAGCTCTCAGAAGTCTGCCTCTTTCACCAACACAAGCCGTCCAGTAAAAGTTGCTGTCTTTCTAATTTCCTGAGATCGAAATGGCTACATCATTGCAGTTCCAGAAGCACCATTTAAACAGCCTAGTGAGGCTGAATACAGTTGCTGAAATGGACGTACCAAACCACTTCTTTGGTGACTGCCCTTGTAAAGCTGACTTGCTGCTTCTCCTGGTGCCAGGAAGTGAAATGACAATTATGTCCTTTCTCTTAGAGCAAGGTGAGAATCTCTCTCTTATATGTGTCTCCCAAGTGTCCATCACATCCATCATCTTCACCAGTCTCTCCCCAACCTCCTCCCTGCCTGCACTTCCTTGTTGCTGACATGACTCCATATCTCTTCTACTTAATGATAACACATGGAGATACACCTATCTCACAGAAGTGCAAGGGACCTGCAGAGGTCATTGAATCCAGTCCCCTACCCTCACAGCAGGACCTGTCACCCTCCCTGACAGATTTTTTTTAAACTCTTTGCCCCAGGTCCCTAAATGACCCCCTGAAAGGCTGAACTCACCACTCTGAATTCAGTAGGCCAATGCTCAAATCGCTAACCTATCCCTCACCCTCTGGCTGCTGTCACCTCTCTGCCTCACCTGCCGTGCTCTTATTGTACATTAGTACTCACCACCACTGAGTAGCCTCCCCCCATCCTCCAAACCCTCATCCTTTAACCACCTGTTCCCACAAATCGTTGGTATCCTTTCCTCACTCTTCAACAGGTCCTCTTTCTGATTAACTATCTAAAATCCTGATAGAGCCTTGGTTATAATAATTTTATGACATGTACATGTAACCACAGAGGCACCAAGACCTCGCACAAGGGAGAGTGAAGTCTCTGTTCTACAGTCCTAGTTAAGAGCCAATGGGGTAGAGGCATGTGGCTTTAGCTCCTTAGGGTCACAGGTTTATTCCCTCCTCCTGACAACTTGGGTTGGTCGGCCTGCAAGGGCAGAGGTCTCAAAAACTTGGGATGCACTTCCTCAGCTGAGGGAAATAAGTAACCCCAGAGACAATGAAACCACTGACAAGGGGGAGTGAGGTCTGCTCTACAGCCTCAGTTGAGATCTAGCTGACTTTGAGCTTATGTGTTAGAGGCACATGGCTTTAGCCCCTAAGGTCACAAGTTCATTCCCTTCTGCAGATGATCTGGGTGTGTCAGCCTTTTGCATAAATAGGCATGACTGAGACACAGAGATACTCAATCAAAGAAAAGACTCCCTTTGAGTTCCATGGCCTTTGGATCAGGCCCTGAATACATTATATAACCAAACACGTCTACTGGGCATTCAGGGTTTATCTTAGGACAGCTGCTATTTGTCCACCGCACAGAAATAAACAATAATGGCCAAGTTATATTTTTGTTGTTTGAGGTTAAGTCTGAATTGGTTTGTGTCACCGATTTTGGGAAACAACTTAATAATGGAGACAAACTTAGCTTCAGGGCGGTGCTTGCTTCCAAGTCAGTTGACTTTCTATCTTTAATTATATTTTATGGATTACAGTTACCATCGAGAAAGCTGGTGAACTTTATTGTAAGCTCACAATTTGCTTCTCACCCTTAAACAAGAGGCAGAACAGGGGTATTTTTGACTAAGCCACTACAAAACATACAAAGCTTTCAGATTTGGATGAACCCATCTCATATAAATTATTTGGAGCTGAGTTCCCCAATAACTGTTCTGGAAGCATCCATATGTCTGTAATACATCACAGGTGAGGAAAGTGAGAAGGGGGAAAAGGCCAGTTAAATAAAATCCACATTCTGGGAACCACTGCTTGAACACTGTGCAAAATGTTATATTTATCACTGAGGAGTCTCAGGCTTTAGTGGGTGTGGGGGAGTGGAGGGAGGGACATAGCAATGTAATGTATGTGCTCTCATAGTGATATGTACAACATGATGATACAACATCCTCTTTACACTGTGCTCAGGGTTCGCAGAACTGTACCACTTATTCCTGTGCCTGTATATCTAAGTAGAGAATGGGAATTTCCCTTCATGAAGGATTCTGAAATTTGGCTTCATGCAAAACTGGAAATGAAACCTAAATGTTTCAAAATTTGCTGTGAAACCCCCCCGGGTGGGATTTTTTCATATCGATCAAAACAATTTTATATAAAATTAAAAAAAAAACAAAATTGAAGGAAATGTTTTGATTTCAACATTTTATTTTGTGTTATACGATGCCATTCCTTAAAAAAGGAAATGAAAAGTAATTTCAAAAGAGGACATTTTGACATTGTTGAGACTCTGACCCAGCTGCTTGATTCAGTTAGTCGTTAGTCGTTAGTCGTTAGTAGTTAGTCGTTCATTTGATCATTTGTTTGTTTGTTTATTTATTTGTTTCTCTATTTATTCAGATGTAAAGGAAAGTTCACACCGCTGGTGAAGAAAGTTTTTTACAGCATTTAAGGCTTTGGGTTTAAATTCCATGTCTAAAAATCAAACTTCAGCGATAGCTGATCCCTGGGTGCATGAGGTCTGACAGGTTAAATGAACCACTGCCACCCTGCCCACGCAGTGCAGGCAAGGCCAATGGAACCCACTGGTTTTGTTTTGAGGCTGTGCTTTGATGAACCTGCAACTAAAAGTAGAGCTTAGTGTGTAGGGAGAACTGAAATGGTTTCAATGTTTTGATGAACCCTGTGCAAACTGGAACTGATGAGCTTCTCACAGCTGTAATTTCAATGCCTGAACAGCACATTAAAAGTGATTTTGTAAGCTTCAGAGCATAGGGTTGCATGCAGACCATTAATGTGTCTGACATCTGTGACATTTATCTCCTTTGAAGTGAATTAGATGTTGTTTCCCTGAAGTATTTGGTATGGGAGTGGGGGAAGAACTCTGTATTACTCCCTCGTTGTGAGAGAATGTCCCAGTCACACAAGGAGGATTGAGTTACACCTTATCAGTAACAAAGACAGTGGCACAGATCCTCAGCACATTACTCTGAGATGCATTGTGTTAAAGCTGGTTGAGAAGGTGCTGTCAGAACAATTTTTCTTCTTTTTTGCAGTTTTTTCCAAAGTCTAAATTTTTCACATGAAAAACTCAATTTTGTTGAATATTTCCTAATGGATACTTGAACTGATATTAAGTATAATAATACATATTATTATATAAAATATTAATTATAATCATTATTAAGTAATTGTTTTGTTTTGGGGATGGTTCAACCCAATTAACTATCTTTTATTGAACTGGCTTTAAACATTTTGTTTTGAATCAATTCAATAAACCATTAAACTGCAGTTCCCTGTCAACACATCAGCTACGTCTACACTACAGAAATCATTCGAAAGAAGCCCTTCCAGAAGATCTCTTCCTAAAGATCTTCTTTCAAAAGAATGAATCCTCACACAAAGGCCATTTCTACACAGGCCACCTACTTTGGAAGTGGCATGCTAATTCATGGAGAGAAAGATGCTAATGAGGCGTGGATGCAAATTCCCTGCACCTCATCAGCATAACATCATGTGATTTGGAGTCTGGAAGACCGTTCTTCTGGACTCCAAAATGTTGTATAGAAGTGTGGCCCCCGGGGTGGGGGGGAATCTGGAAGTCCTTCTTCCGGAAGCACCCCCAGGGCCATGCTTGTACACAGCTTTTTGGAGTCCGGAGGAACGGTCTTCCAGACTCCAAATCACATGACGTTATGCTAATGAGGTGCAGGGAATTTGCATCCACACCTCATTAGCATCTTTCACGCCGTGTATTAGCATGCCACTTCCGAAGGAAGTCACCTGTGTAGAAACAGACAAAAAGAGGCTCAAAAGAGTGATCTTCTTTTTTGAATGAGAGTGCCCACACTGTCCCCCACTCTTTTGAAAGAACTGGCCAAGGATCGAAAAATCAGGTGCCAAGAGGCCTGCTCTTTTGAAAGAGGGGCCCTGCAGAGTATCTACACGTTTTCTTTAGAAAGAGCTTTTGAAATAAGATGCTCTTCCTGAAACAGGCATGGAAGAGTGCTTTCAAAAGTAGTGCCACATTCTTTCAATTCAATTTACAAAGAACACTTTTTATGTGTAGACGCTCCATGGGCTGTTTCAAAAGAGCCCCCTTCTTTTGAAAAATCATTTGAAAGAACTTGCTAGTATAGATGCAGCCCCATTGATTTCTTGTTTGGTACTTGGTGAAGAGTTGCAACTCTACTAAGTCTTTTACAATGATGCTGTGGAGAGTATCAACCTGTTATAGACAAAATCTAAAATCTCTTGTATTTTCAGAGAAATCTTGGACTCCTCATTGGTGATCAAAAATCAAAAGGATAATTTTTAAGGGTTGTCTGTATCTACACAGCACAAATTTAGATTGTAGAGCTATAATGTTTTAGTTCCTACACAAACAAGCCATGGAAAGAGGAGGATTAAAAAATAAATGGAGATAAAAAGAGACAGTTCTGACCCCCTCAATATCACCTGTCACTATAAGGATAGGACAAATAACACCCAGCTGAGTACATTTAATTACTGATTGCTGGCTGGAGGCCTGCAATTTTGAAAATAAATAAGTAAAGCCCGCTCACATCACATAAATAGGAAAGGACATCTTTGAATTTTAATTAGAATTTCCACTTAAAACCCGTGGAATGTAAATACAGTTTTGGACATTCCTCAGGCAATCAGAAACACTCCCTTCCAATTTATTAAATTTAGCTAATACGTTTGAAAAAGGTTTTATGCTGCCTTGTCACTTTGTATTATTAGTAACGCACACTGTGCTCAAGTATAGTACTGCATTCTGACCTGTACTGAAGAGCCTGGATATATACTGGGATGGGAATGACAAAGTTCCTGGAGACAACGCTGGGAGATGTTGTGGAAAAGGGTGCGTTTGTGGGGGGTGGTTGTGTACTTACTTACCACTCAATGCTTGCCCCAATGCTGCCTTGTCTATTTTTATCATCCTGGATCCTCTTTCTTTTAGATCTAGATTATGCTTTTAGGCAAAGCCCTGAGCCAGTGAGAGGAGCAAGTCCTCCCATGTATTGTGACTCAGAGATGCATTTTTCCCCCAGCTTCCTTTGAGTGGTAGAAACAATACCAGCAGCAGTGGTATTGTGAGAAGAAAAAAAAGAAATGCCCCTTGCATTCCTCATCCACCTATAAGTGAGAGATGAGAGTTCCTTAATATACTCCTTGTTACAGCACATCCCTTAACTTTTTAACAACTCTTTCCCATTTCACAACAAGATAACCGCACATGTTCCCTGACATGTTCTTTTACAACACCGATCTGTTCCCTCCTAATGCTTATGCAAAGCTAAGCAATGGCAAAGGTATTCTGCAAATCAGGCTTCTGGATTCTAAATGTTTCTGGTATAACATATATTGTCCCTGAAGTTTCTTTTTCTGCGACTGAAGGGTTGAGGGAAGCAACAAAGATGGCAAGCTGCATTATTTTGCTGTTGTTGAACCAAAGCTGAGCAACTGTTATTAATCTGAGCAGGAAGATATAAGAGTGAGCAAATAACACGGCTGCATTTGTTCAAAAGCATGAGCAGCCAAGCATCTCTTACTATACAATGTTGACATCTAATGTGTGCAGATGGAACCTAAAGTGGCAAAGTTATAAGGGACTTATTTATAAAAAGGAAAATTATTCAATCATGGTTTCCTAACATTTCCCCTTTGGCAGTTGAGCTGCTGTTTTCCATGGGAAGAGATTTGGTAGAAGTTTGTGGGTGTGAGGTTTAGTGGAGCACAAGAGAGAACCAAAGTGCAGTGCTCTTGTCATGAATGAATAATTGTTGCTCACTCTATGTTTTTCAATTCCAATGCATCTTGCAGAGAAAAAGTGAGACCATGTGTTGTGGGTCTGTGTGCAGGTAGCAACAAAACATGCCTAAATGAGAGAAGGGGAAGAAATATCCACATTTTTCAAGAAATATCTTGAAAAATGAGCTGAATGGAAATTTGGGGGAAAAAGGTTCAATATGATCCATTTAGGTTTGAAATAAAGTTCTGAATCAATCCATTGTCTTACCCTTTTGTATCTATTTCCCTTGATTTTTAACCAGTGTGGATATTTCTTCCCCTTCTCCAAAGACAATTAAGCAAAAGAGGATTTGAAAATAAATTGTTGGAAAAATTGTAATTAATGCAGTGTTGGGTAGTCACATACATCATTCAGCCAAAGAACAGAAATTAATAACAAACAGATTCATACAACTCCACATAATGGGACAAATGACAAATAGCTACTATTAACTAATTGCAATCCAAGAACTGTAACAGAGAGGTAGCCATGTTAGTCTGTACACCAACAAAACAAAGTAGGTGAAGATGTGGGTCTGTCCCATGAAAGCTCATCACTGATTAAATCATTTTGTTAAACCAAGAACTGTTTACTGAAGATGTTCATGGATATTTTCAAATTTTATATATATCACTAAGAACCAAAAAGAAAGAAAATAAAATTAATTCATATATAAATTTATGTAAATATAAATTTATTTTATTTTCTTTCTTTTTGGTTCTTGGTGAGTTATATATACACACATCTGATAAAGGAGCAGACATTAAGTATGTCTTCAGTATCATAAACTTACTATTTCTACAGAGAAACCATGATACTTCCAAGAAAAGAAACAACGTAGACAAGGACTGGATTTCCAATTAAGAAATGAGCACAAACATTACATAAAATAGGTTTTTATACATCATAACCAAACACAGGCCAAATACTCAGCTAGTGCAAATCTTTCTAGCTCTACTTAATTTAAGTTACGAGTTAAGCCAGTTTACACCAATTGAGATTTATGTCCCTAAATAAAACATAATTCCCTGCCTTTTGCGTTGCTTTATAGGACATCTTTAAAGTTTATTGGGGGAAGGGGGGCATAGGAAAAAGGAAAGACTAAAGAGATGTGTGGGATATTAAACCATCTGAATGTGACCTTCAGTTCATTGTGTCTTGTTTGAGTATGTGTATCAAGAAATGTATTTACACCTCTCTATTTTTGCCAAACTATTTTTTTTAACATTTTTACTCATAATCTGTGCCTCATCTGTCTGAAGTCAGTATCTCAGCTGTCTTCTTGCTGGGAGTGCTTTCAATAAAACAAAATGTGGAAAGGGAACAAGTGGGGAGATTAGGAGTTGGAAGCAGAGAAAGAGGCAAAAGAAAAGACAGGAAGGCAGAAAAAGCGATTCAGGAGGTCCCTTAGAGGTAGGGCAAGAGAGCAAGGAAATAGCCTTTGGAAGACACGAAAGAGAATTTCAAAGTTACAAAGCATGTGTTGAAGAAAGCAGGAGGTATGGATCTCATTCATTAGAATGAACGTTGTACCTGCTGGAGCATAGCCTTCCTTCCCAGTAGGTCAGTGCACTGCCCAGTCATAATCAATACCTCTCTGTGGTATGAGTCATGTGGACAGCAACAGATATTTTTGGCTGGCTTGGGTCTTTTGTTCTCAAATGAGTGAATGGAAAAGTTACATCGCTGTTTCATATAGCGAGTGTTTTCCCTTAACTTACTATTAGAAACCTCGGAGTGAAGCAAATTTAATAAGGACATCAGCTGGTGTAAATTACTGCCGCTTTCTTGAAATCAATGCCGCTCTGACCGTTTATATCTGCTGATGATTTGGCCAAAAATTTCCCATAATTTTATTTGCCTTTGGAAATTTTGTACACTTTATCAGGAGCACACATATGGCATTAGCAAAATACTATAATAAAGTGAGCATTGCAGTATGTATTAAGTTAATTCAGTATATACTTCTCAAATGGTATTTCTTACCTGCTTAATTATTATTTTCCATATTGTACTTCCCACCCAGTATCTTAACTGCAACTCATTACAACTCCCCTGTGACTCCAGAAACATGTACACCTTTGGAACACTTGGTTTATGGTCATCAATCTACTTCAGGCCACTATCTTATTATGACAATCTATTGCATATTTTAGAGTGCATCTGTCTATCTGTCTGCCTCTCGGTGCTCCATTTGTTCAAGAACACCTCTTAAACCGTAAGGGCTATGACCACAAAATTTGGTCTGCAGCTTCCTCTTACCCTAACTTAAACCAAGGTCTGGGTTCGGTTGTGCCTGGAAAGAGGGAAATGCCTGAATCCCAGGATTTCCCAGAACATGGAAGGGGAGGGGCACTGAGAGGAGGGATGACATACTTCAGGTTCACCAGTGGGGCAGCAAGTGCAGGGGACAGCAGTTCTGTTGAGTGACTACTCGGGGCAGCTGCAGCAAGAAAACAGTGGCCACATAAAGACAGTGCTCCTGACCTTGCCTGCCTATGGACAGGTGAGTGATCCTCCCAACACCCCACAGGGTGGGGCCTGCTTCTGCCCCAGAACCCACCCCCACAATTAGTGGGGCCAGGAAATCCTGCCCCACCCCTGACCCAGTTAAGCTCGTGCTGGGGTTGGAGCTATGGCTGAGGTAAGCAGCTCAGCTCCTGCCCCAAACCTGCTACTCTCCTTGGCTTGGCACAACAGCCCCAGACTTCCCATCCCCCTGCCACTCTGGCTGGGGACATGGAGCTAAGAGCCCCAGCCTCGCTTCCTTGTCCCCCACTACCCCAAGCTCAGGCTGTGGCTGAGCCCCAGCCCTCCTGCTTCTTGTCCCAGGAGTTCAGGCAATGGCAGTGCTCAGCACCACAAGCCACCCTTGGCCCCCATCACCCCCACAGTGCCAGCCCCAGCACCACAGCCCAGCTCAAGCCTTCTCTCCCCATCCCCAGGAGATGTGGCTGAGTCCGGGCCTAGCCCCCATAGCTACCCTAGGGCTGGTACAGCTCCCCCCCAGCTCCAATGGCTCCCTCACACCCTCTCCCAGAGAGCTGGGGGTGGGCTGGGAGCCATGGCCCACACTACCCCCATTCCCAGGAGAGGTGTGGGCGCTGATAGCTGCAAATCAAACTGCCCCCCTTCCCCGGTACTGGATGAGGGGCTGGGAGCTGTGGCCCACTCTTGGTTCCCACAGCCCCATCAGCTCCCTTCTGGAGCTGGGCTGGGGACAGCCTCAGTGGAACCAAGGCCAGCACCACTGCCTAGCCCCCCTTGCACTGTCCCTCCTCATGTTGGTGGGGGGCCAGGAGACATAGTCTGTACTGCTCCCCTCTTCCCATGCATGCCAAGGTTCTGGGAGACAGGCAGGGAGCTGGTAGCTGACCCCTGACCCAGACATTCTCCCCAGTCAGGCCGAGGGGCCAGGAGCCATGATTTCACCCTCCCTCCCTGATGCCACCAGGTAAGTGCCTGGTAAGCCCCCCCCCCCATATCTCCCAGCCCATGCCAGGAGCCCTCTGTCCCCCACACGTGACCTAAGCCCCATCACCCAACCCTGCACTCTTTACCCCACCATCTTCCCCCACCCGCTGTTAATCCTGTACCCTCCACCCTCTGACTTTACCCCCCTCCACAGTTACCCCAGCTTCTGTCCTCACTCCTGCACCCCCAGCCCCTGGCCATAACACCACACACACCTAACCCCTGCCCTAAGCCCCCTTCTAACCAACTTCCTGCCCTTCCACTCCCTGCTCAGATCAACCAACCAACCTCCTGTCGGGCCCACCCTCCACTCCCTTTTCTGAGACCCACTATTCAAATAAAACGTGGCAACTTTTTAAATTTTCCTTTTTTTTTTAAAATAATTTCCGCTAAGGATCCGAACAACACAACACCAGGTATCAGGTACACCTGCTCTAGTAGATCATATTTGCAAGCTGGGGAATTTTTGTGGCAGTCGCCTTTTAGCACCTGTAGTTAAGGGTAGCATTTTAAATCCCCATTTTCACATGCATATGTCTTCCCAAAACAAACCCTTTGACAGGTGTAGTTTTCTATCCTTGTGTAAATAGCTGTGCTTCATTTTCCACATCTGCAGCACATGACTTGCATCCAGAGATATGAATCTACTACTGCTTCTGTCTAGAGGAAATGCTCCAATTGCCGAGATTCTCATGTTTCTATCACTGAAGACACTCTTCAGTGATGAGTCATTATGGTTGTTCTACGCCAAGTGAAATATTTCAGGAAAGTGCAAGAGATATGCCTGCGACTAGGATTTTCAGGAAGAAAGAGAGGGATAGAGAGAGATTCTGATATATAAAATATATTCTTTATGTTTATATATAATCCTTTCTTTGGCAAACTTTTCTGAAAGGCTGGAAATTTCACAATACCATCTCTCTGCACAGACTGGGTGCTACTGTTGTGTGACTTACTGGAAAAAAATTAATAAAATAAGCAATTGCAAATAAAATCAATGGGCCTAATATCAGCTTTATGATTTTTGCCTCTTTCTTTGCACTATTTCCTCCCTTAAATCTGGGGTATTTCACTGGAAAATATCTAAGATCCCCAATGGAAGATTTTGAGTAGTTCAGAATACTTGATCTATTCCAAAATTACCATTAAAATATTTTTTGTTTTTTTCTTCTGTGCTTTTTCAACATACAGGAACTTTTCATCAAGAAACTCTTGTTTCTGTCAAAATAAATTAGTTTTATGTCAAAGATATGAAATCCTCCAAATTGGGGGAAAATATAGCTGTTACAGTAAACCTATTCAGTTTTGGTTTTCTGATAAAAACTAAAAAAAAAACAAAAACTTATTCTTTCAGAAAAAAAAACATATTCTGATCAGCCTTTTTGAGTGATCTATGCTGTGATGTAGGCTTTATACCACTCACTCCGCCTGATGGGGTCAAAAGCCAATACTGGTACCCAGTATCCTAACCTCTGTAAACTAGGTCTACACTACAAAGATGTTTAGAAAGTAGGTCTTCTGGAAGATCTCTTCCAGAAGAACTTCTTTCATAAGAGTGCATCCACACACAAGAAAGCAGATCAAAAGAGTGACCTGCTCTTTCAAAAAAAAGCTTCCACACAGCCCCCTCTCTTTCGAAAAAATGGACCAGGGATCAAAAATGACACCTGTTTTTTCAAAAGAAGGGCCCTGCGGTGCGTCTACACACGTTTTCTTTCAAAAGAAGCTTTCGAAAGGGGGGTGCTCTTCCTGAAACAGGAAAGAAAGAGTTATTTCAAAAGAAGCATTACATTCTTCTGATGTACTTTTGAAAGAATGCTTTTTGTGGGTAGATTTTTTAATCTAATCTGCCCCAGAACCTTGAAATGCCCCCTCAAGATCTGAGCTCACGAATCTGATTTTACAAAGCCACTATGCAAAGTACTGAGTTATCCCTCCCCAGATAGATTGACAAGAGAATTTTGAAGAACCCTGTCCCCGTTTGCAAGCCAACCTGACCCAGATAGCGGTTTCATATCAAACAATCCAAAATGTTGTGGTTCATATAATTTGCATGATAGGAGGTGAAGCTCTCGTGGAGTCCTTGCTGTGAATGGAATTTTGGGGGATTGTTAATCTCTGAATCTCAAGCACAATTCACAGGAAAACAACAGAGGTGTTCATGCAACACCTCCCTAGCAGTGAAGTTCAGGTGCCAGCACATTGCACTGTGCAGTGCCTAAAAGCACAGCCTTATCCTGTGAAATCAAGCTCCTTCTCTTTTCAACCTTCTTATTGCTCATACTTAGTGACAGATAAATCTGGCAGGAAGTTTTTTTTTTTTATTTCCCCCCCACCACATACTCAGCTCTAGTTTGACAATTCATCTCTCGCCAGACATTTCCTACTAAAATTAAGATATTTAACGAAAATGCTATTTTTCAGTCTTATTTTCCCCCACAATATCAGCTGTGATGCTATTTTGGAATCCTTTGCGTGATTGTTTCTATTTTTTTTTCTGAACAACATGCAATTCCTGAAGCAACATTTTTCCATATTACCCAAATTAACCCAAAGCAGCAGTTCTCATCCTGTATTCTGCAGACCCCTGCAATAAGAGGACTGAATCTAAGAGTCCTAAAGAGGTCCATGCCTCCATTTGACATTTTTATGGGTAAATAAATGAAAAAAAATGTGGAAAACCACTGCCTTGATGTACCAAAACAATTTCCCCATTAACTAGGTTAATATTTTAGTCTTGTTTGGTAAGTTTGAAGTTTTAGTTCAGTATGTTTGAAAGGGCATTTTGAAATATTGTGCTGTTGATTTGTCTTTAATTCCTCTTGTGTGACTTGACTTATTGGCTATGTCTACACTAGCACACTAAGTTGAAGTAGCCTATTTCGAAGGAAAGACATTGAAATAGGCTACTTCGATGTGTATTGTCTACACATCCTCCAGGGCTGGTGCCGTCGACATTCAATGTCGAAGTAGCGACGGGGAACATCAAAAGGAGCCACCCTAGAAGGAAATACAGAGCATCCACACACACAAGCGCTCCCGGTCAAAGTAAGGGGCCAGTAAAGCCTGCGGACTGGGTCACAGGCTGGACTAGCCCTTCTGGGTCAACAGCAAGCCACTCTTTTAAAGGTCCCCTCCCAGACACATCGGGCCTGCATAGCATGAGGTCTTCAGGGTACTCTCCACACTCTCGCAGACCAAGTCACAGCAGATATGGACCCCCAGCAGCAGCAGCAGCAGGAAGAGGAGGCGCTCCAGGTAGTCATTCTGGGGGCAAGCGCACTACTAGGTGCTGCCTGGCAGGCCACCCAGTGGTTCCTGCCAGAGGAGCCCTCCCTGGGGGCAGAAAGAGATACCCCTGACCACCGGGCTCCCGTCTTCCTAGCCTGCTGGCTGCTCCCCAGCAGCTCCGAGTGATGGGAGCAGCTGGTCATGCAGGAGTGGGATGACAACATGTGGCTGCAGAACTTCCACATGCGCCAGCAGACCTTCCTGGAGCTCTGCCACAGGCTCTCCCCCTCACTGAGGCACCAGGACACCCAGATGCGGAACGCCCTCCCCATCAAGAGGAGGGTTGCAATAGCTGTCTGGAAGCTGCCCAATCCAGACAGCTACTGCTCTGTGGGACACCAGTTTGGAGTGGGAAAGGCCACAGTCGGGGCTGTCATCATGGAGGTAAGGAGGCCCGGGCACACACCCATTGGGGGGCAGGGGGAGCCGTGTGTGGGGCTGGGGAGGAAGGGGCTATGTGTGGGGCTGGGGAGGGAGGTAACCAGGGAGGTGCCTGGGAAGACGGCCTGGGGGGAGGGCCCTGGGGCACCCTGCACACCCTCATGGGTGCCTGTGTTCCCTCCCCACAGGTGGTCTGTGCGCTCAATGCCCTGCTGCTCCAGAGGGTTGTCCGACTTGGGGACCTGGACGCAGCCGTCACTGGATTCGCCGTCTTGGGCTTCCTGAACTACTTTAGGGCCCTGAACAGGACCCACATCCCCATCCGCACCCCGGACCACAGCGGAGGAAGATACATAAACTGCAGGGGCTACAACTCTGTGGTCCTGTAGGCCATGGTCAACAGTTGGGGCCGCTTCCAGGATGTGTATGTGGGCTGGCCCGGCTGCACACATGATGCTCATGTTTTTAGGAACTCAGGCCTGTGCCGCCAGAAGCAGGGACCTACATCCCCCAGAGGGAGATCCCTCAGGTAAACACCACTGTGCCCCTCTACCTCGTGGCAGACGCGGCTTACCCCATCCAGACCTGGCTCATGTGCCTGTACAATGGCCACCTCAACACCAGCCAGAAGCAGTTCAACGCCCTCCTGAACCACGCCCGCCATGTGGTGGCGAGGACCTTTGGCCATCTGAAGGGCCGCTGGTGGTGCCTCCTTGCCTGCCTGGATGTCAGTCTCCAGAACATCCCCCAGGTTGTGGGTGCATGCTGCATGCTCCACAACATTGTCGAGAACAAGGGGAAGGCTTTCGTCCACAGGTGGGCGGTCAATGCCGGCACGACCTTGCCCCAGCTGGCCGCCACACCCAGCCCCCAAGCCAACCATGAGGGGGTAAGGGTCCGCAAGGCCCTGAGGGCCCAGTTCAATCAGGTAGATCCCTGAGCACCTCCCTGGCCTTCTCTGGAGGACCCCCCACCACACAGCCCGCACTGCCCTCACACCGCCCCCAACACCTGCACGCCACTCCCCCAACAAGCACATGACTCCAGTTCTTTGGAAAATAAAACCTTTTTTTTTCTGAAAACTGCTAACTTCACTCCAGTTTTATGTCAGGTAGAGCACATGAACTTGAAAAGGGAATTTTAGAATACCACCAGAGTATTATCCTCTTAGGTCTAGTATTAAACGTTGAGGACTGCATCCTGGCTATGTTAAAGTCAGTGAGTGATTTGCCATTCAGACTTTTGTGAAGATGTTCATTGTACATTTCTGATACCATTCATACATTTCTGACACCATTAAGAGGGTATTTGGTAGAGGACACAAAATCAATGCAAACAGCTACAGATCAAGTTTAACTTTTATCTTGGCAAAATCAATCATGAAATTGTCTCCTGAGATTGGAATGGGTCACTCAAATATGCAATCAAATCCTAATTCAATACCAAAATAAAATGAAAAAAAAATCTGACCACACATGCCTTGTTGTCACTTACCACCCCACATTGTAACCCATATGGGGAACCGTCATTCAATTATAACCCATACTTAGTGGACGCCATCCTGACAGTATCTTTACCTAAATTACCACTTCCAGCCTTCAAGCAACCCATCCCTCCATAAGCACATCATCAGAAATAAACACCCCAGAGCTCAGAACCCACTGCTTCAAAGTGGAGCCAGATCATGCCAGCACAACAGAAGCAAAATCTTCAGATATATCTCCACGGCTACAATGATCAAGATCCCTTCACACACACCTTTTAAGATCTGCAACTCCTAGACATGTCTATCACAACACATGGTTTACCTCATCCAGTGCATTAACTGCTGTCCAGGTGAAACCAAAATCATCTTTTGAAAGCATTGTGCAAGATGAACTTTCATGGGACCGACCCTCTTCAACAGATGAATAACCTATTGGCTATCTATTCATAAGCTATTGATCTGATGAAGTGGGTCTGTCCCACAAAATCTCATCACCAAATAAATCCTTTTGTTGTCTTTAAAATTCTACATTTCTGCTGTTTTCTTTTGTTAGAATACATACTAACATGGGTACCTCTCTGTTACTAGGTGGAAGACAATCACCATGCCCTGGAATGAACTCCTATAGAAAATGATTAAAGACAAGTATGCTTTACCATCTGTGGTTAAATGCCTCTCACAAAGTGACAGAGAGATAGCTGTGTTAGTCTGCATCTTCACAAACGAAAAAGCCATCCTGTAGCACTTTACACACTAACAAAATGATTTATTTGGTGATGAGCTGTTGTGGGATGGACCCACTTCAGATCTGGAAAAGTGTGACCGCTCTATAACTGATATAGCAGTCCTCATTCTCAAAAAAAAATTGCACAATGATTTCGAAAGATGAGCCTCGAGGCTGAAGTTCATACCTGTACTACGAATTCATGCATTCAATGGAGACACTGGATTTAAGGCTTATTACAATAATCTATCACTCTCTCAAAGCCAAAACAAAATCCAGCTGTTTTCTTCCCTCTTTCCTCCCCTCCCCCCACCCAACCCCGCCGTGACCGGAGGGGCATTAACAGACCACTTACTTTTGAATGGTCCCTTGAAATATGTGTTAACTACTTATGCTAAACAATCTGTTCCACTTAGCTGTGACACTCCGTGTAAATTTCTTTGCCCTGGGGAAGAGCTCGGTGTAAGCGCAAAGGATTGTCTCACTCACCAGCTATGTCTGCATTAGAGGGTTTTTTTCCTGGCAAAACAGGGCTCCCCATCCCCCTGCCACTCTCCATGTTCAGGCATAATGACTTTCTTGACAGTGTCCTGTCAACAAAAAAGCAGTGTAGATACTCCAGGGCCTTTTTGTCGACAAATAGGGCTTCCAGTTCACTGGGCAGCCTTATTTGGAGAGCTTCCTGTGAGCTGCTCTGTTGAGAGAGGGCCAGGAAGTCTGGTTGCTCTCTGTCGACAGAGCAGATTGCTCTCCTGGGCTACGTCTACACGTGAAGCCAACATCGAAATAGGCTATTTCGATGAATAACGTCTACACTTCCTCCAGGGCTGGCAACGTCGATGTTCAACTTCGACGTTGCTCAGCCCAACATCGAAATAGGCGCAGCGAGGGAACGTCTACACGTCAAAGTAGCACACACCGAAATAGGGATGCCAGGCACAGCTGCAGACAGGGTCAACGGGCGGACTAGCGCTTCCGGGGCAACAGCTAGCCGCTCCCTTAAAGGGCCCCTCCCACATACACTCAGCCTGCACAGCATGCGGTCTGAGGAGCCATAGGCACACAGACCCCGGGCACCGCAGTCATGGATCCCCAGCAGCAGCAGCAGCAGCAGCAGCAGCAGCTAGAGGTCCACCCAGCCCTCCCGGCAGGAGCAGGGCTTGCCCTGGCCCATGCCATGTGGGAGGCAGCTGACTACCTTCTTGCCCCAGGGGAGGAGATGCCCCCAGGGCAGCAGGACTCAACACCTACCCCTGCAGCACCCCGCCCCACCCCCCGCCTCACACGCCGGTGGCTGTGGAGCTACCCCACCAGCACCGACTGGTGGCAGCGGCTGGTGCTTGGGGAGTGGGACAACGACCACTGGCTCAGGAACTTCAGGATGAGCCGGCAGACATTCCTGGAGCTGTGCCAGTGGCTCACCCCCACACTCAGGCACCGGGACACTGCCATGCGGCGTGCCCTCCCTGTGGAGAAACGGGTTGGCATTGCTGTCTGGAAGCTGGCCACTCCGGACAGCTACCGATCCGTGGGACAGCAGTTTGGTGTCGGAAAGGCCACCGTCAGGGCTGTCTTCATGGAGGTAAGAGAACCCACAGGGAGAGGCCAGGGCAGGGCAGGGGGGCCAGGGCAGGGCAGGGCAGGGCGGCCAGGGCAGGGCAGGGCAGGGCAGGGGGGCCAGGGCAGGGCAGGGCAGGGCAGGGCCATGCACACCCTGCTCACCCCTCATTGTGGTTGTCCCATGTGCTTTCTCTGCAGGTCGTGTGTGCCATCAACGCCATGCTCCTGCACAGGCTCGTGAGGCTGGGGGACCCACATGCCACTGTCGCCGCCTTTGCCACCCTGGGCTTCCCCAACTGCTTCGGGGCTCTGGATGGGACTCACATCCCCATCCGCGCCCCGCATCACAGTGGAGAACAATACCTCAATCGGAAGGGCTACCATTCTGTCGTCCTGCAGGCCTTGGTGGACAGCCGGGGACGTTTCCAGGACATTTACGTGGGCTGGCCTGGCAGCACCCACGACGCCCGGGTTTTTCGGAACTCGGGCCTGTGCCGCCAGCTGGAGGCGGGGACCTACATCCCCCAGCGGGAGATCCCTCTGGGGGACACCACCATGCCCTTCTGCCTCATCGCAGATGCGGCCTACCCGCTCCGGCCGTGGCTCATGCACCCCTACACGGGCCATCTCTCCGCTAGCCAGGAGCGCTTCAACAAGCGCCTGAACCGTGCGCGCCAGGTGGTGGAGCGCTCATTTGGCCGCCTCAAGGGACGCTGGCGATGTCTCCTGACCCGCCTGGATGCGGGCCCCAACAACATCCCCCAGATTGTGGGTGCCTGCTGCGCCCTGCACAACCTCGTGGAGAGCAAGGGGGAGACCTTTCTGCAGGGCTGGGCCGCGGAGGCCGGCAGGGCACACGTGCAGCCACCTCCTGCCCCCAGTCGGCAGGTGGACCCCGAGGGGACCCGGGTTCGGGAGGCCCTGCGGGCCCACTTCGACCAACAGGCCGCGGGGTGAACTCTGCCCAGGCCCCCTACTGCCCGCCCCTTCCTCCCCCACACTCCTGCCCCAACGCCAACACCATGGAGCACCCCACCGCCCACCCCCCCACTTGTCCTGGACAAATGACAGCACGAACTTGTGGCTGAACGTAAACTTTTTTTTCGTCTTTACGAAACTTTTTTTTTTGTATGTAAATAAATAAATATGTGAAACACAAACCAAAAAGGAGGGACAAACGTTCAACCAAAGCAAGATGTGCACAAATAAAACAATACAACAACAAAGCAAAGAAGTGTGCGCCATCAACAAAAAAGAAAAGCAGGGAGGAGAACGGGGAGAACTATTTACATGGGGGGGACGGGGCAAACGGGGGCACCAAAAACAAACAGTCAAACTATATAAAACAAGGGGGGGGCCACGTCCCGGGCCCCTCGCCCCTAGAGCCCAGCACTGGGCGTGCCCGGACGGGAGCCCCGCCGTGCCTGCAGTCTGGTCCGCGGCTGGGTGGGAGCGGGCTGCACAGGAAGGTATCGGCGCCGGTGAGTCTCAGGTGGCTCCAGGGGTCCCTCGGCGCTGTGGCCCTCGCGGGTGGGTGGTGGGGCGACGGCGGACGGCCCGGCGACGGCTGGAGCAGCTGGTGGTGGGGCTGCAGGAGCGGGCAGGGCAGGCGATGGCTCGGCCGGCACGGCATGGGGGGCCAGGTAATCAACCAGCCGGTTAAATGTCTGCATATAGGCCCCCCCATGCCTCCTGGCGCCAGGCCAGCGCCCGCTCCTGCAGCTGGAGGTGCTGCACAGAGACCTCCAGCTGCCGGCGGAGGATGGCCAGCAGCTGGGGGTCCGTCACCGCCGCCGGTAGTAGGCGCGGGGTCCGCCGTCTTGCCCTCCGTGGGGCCGGTCGTTCCTCGGCCGAGGGGCTGCCCTGGAGCGAGGGTCCCGGAGGGCTCTCCGGGACAACTGAGGCCTCGCCGGCGCTCTCTTCCGGTCCTTCGGATGGTGCAGGTGCAGGTGCAGGACACAGGAGAGGAGGGGGGAAAGAAGAATGGAGACAGGCGTTAGTGTGGGCCCCGAGCCGTGGCCTTTGTCCCCCCCGCCCTGTGCTGCAGGTTTCCCATCCCTGTCCCCAGGAGATGCTGCTGTGATGGATGGGGTTCAGGGGTCCCCCTGCCCTGCACCCCGTCCCCTGGTGGGAGCGACTCTCACTTCGCCCCGCAGGGTCTGAGAGCAGGAGAGCTTTCTTAGGCCACAGATGGCCAGTTTCTGGCAGGAGTGACAGCACCAGCTGTCGGAAGAGACAGTCCTTCCAATCCGTCGTGGGGAGAAGACCCCAAGGGGGGCCCCTCTGGGATGCAGCTTTCCCCCTCCTCAGGCTGGCTGCCTACCAGCTCTCCCTTCCCCTAGCCTCTACCTGTGGCCCCCGCCCTCGCCCCTCAATTCCAAGCCAGCTCGGCTCCTCCCTCCTGTTTGTTCAGGGCAGAGGTGTCACCTGCCTGCTGTAGCGCCAGGATCCTCCTTTGGCCCTGGGAGCTCTTCGGCTCTTGTGGCTCATATGTAGCCTGAGTCTCCCTTTGGCACTCCCCCCACTCCATCACATGCTGCTGCTGCGGGGTGTCCCACCCCCTCCGCCCGGGGGCCCCTCGAGGTTCCGCTCCCCCCTGGCCCGGGGATGGGGCATGGCACTGTCATGCAGGGTGTGGGGGGGAGGGGCTGATGGCTGCAGTGCTGTGAGGGCCATGGCCCTGGTGTCCTTGGGGCCATGGCCATGTGAGCGTGTGGGGGGCCCTGGACACATCTCTGTTACCCCCGCCCCTCAAGCCCAGGGGTGTCCACCAGAGAGGGGTACCTACCTGTGGGTCCGTTCCCACGGTCCGGAGATCCCCGGGGGTCGGAGGCCCTGCTGCTGCTCCGGGATGGCAGGAGGAGGATCTGCAGGCTGGATTCTGTGGAGGAGGAGCCCCCCTCCTCCTCCTCCTCCTCCTGCCGCGATGTCCCAGGGATGGCCTCCGGGGGGGGCCCCCGGGGTGCGGGGCTTGCCTCCGGGTCTGACTCCGGCTGCAGGGCCTGCTGGGGCTCGTCAGCCGAGGTGTCAAGGGTGGCCGGAGGGGAGGAGGTGTGCTGGGAGCCCAGGATGTCCCTGAGCTCCCTGTAAAAGGGGCAAGTGACGGGGGCGGCCCCAGATCGGCTGGCCGCATCCCGGGCCCGGGCATAACCCTGCCGCAGCTCCTTCACCTTACTCCTCACATGATCAGGAGTGCGGGCAGGGTGACCCCGGGCAGTCAGGCCATCGGCCAGCCGAGGGAACGCATCCGCGTTCCGCCTCTTGCTCCCCATTACCTGGGGCACCTCCTCCTCGCTCCAGAGCCCCAGCAGGTCCCGCAGCTCGGCCTCCATCCAGGAGGTGCCCCGCTGCCGCTTCCCAGACTGGCTGGCCCTCTGGCTGGGCTGGCTGCCCTGGCTCCCCTTGGGGGGGTCCCCTGGGGGTTCGGGGGGGGCTCCTGGCTCGCCATCGCCGCTGTGTGGTGGGCTGAGGGCTGTGCAGGCTGCCCGCGTGTGCAGGCTGCAGCCTGCACGTTGCCTCAGCTTCCTGCAGAGTCAGGGCGGGGGAGGGGACCTTTAAGGGGCCACTCCACGCGGCCACCAGTGAGCTGAGGGGCTGGAGAGAGCGTCTCTCAACCCCCCAGCTGATGGCCGCCATGGAGGACCCGGCAATTTCGACGTTGCGGGACGTGGATCGTCTACACTGTCCCTACTTCGACGTTGAACGTCGAAGTAGGGTGCTTTTCCTATCTCCTCATGGGGTTAGCGACTTCGACGTCTCGCCGCCTAACGTCGAAGTTAACTTCGAAATAGCTCCCGACGCGTGTAGCCGCGACGGGCACTATTTCGAAGTTAGTGCCGCTACTTCGAAGTAGCGTGCACGTGTAGACACAGCTCTGATCTGCTTTTATGTGTAGACTCACTCTGTTGACAGATGTTTTGCTGGGAAATCCCTTCTGACAGGCACTTCTGTCAACAGATGCTTCTTATGTAGACATAGCCACAGCATCCTCCTCTGAACAGGCATTTGGGGTTGTCATGGAAAATGGGTCTCTAAAATCCCACTGTATTCCAGACTTGGAGCTACTCAAGAAATACAGAGTGGACTAATTTTGACCTTTCTTCTCTCCTTATTTTTTTAAAATCCTGAGTGTGTAGGTGTTGAAGTCTCCATGGTTACCCTGAGTGCAGCTTGTTTTCAAATGCCAGTGGTTTCTTCTGCACCCAGGGTATAAGAAGAAAGCTATTTGTTGGAGGTTCATGAATGGTACTGGTAAATCTTGCAACACTGACCATCCATCTAAGTTTTTGCACACAATATTACAAAATAAATCCTCAGGAGGCTTTAGTCAGCTTTAGAGTGTCAGGTCAAGTCACAACCTTTTTCCCTCTTTGAGTACGGATCCCACTGTGATGCTTTATGTTTTTACTGCCCTTTCACAGAGGGTTGTCCACAATATCTCGTTCTTATTACAATAGTGCAGAAAGCAAACATGGATAACAGGGGACAGAGTGGGGAATGAAAGCGGAAGGTCACAGAACCCTCCATATCATAATATCCAGTCTGCTTACAAACCTTTGCAATATTAGCTGTTAAGACTTCATACGTTTGGTGGATAAACTTTATTATAAACTATTCTGGAGATGGAAAAGTGTGTAGACAGTGAGGCTGAAGTGTAGGTTGGGTCACATAGTAAGGCTGTGTCAGCCAGGGAAGGAACCATTACTCAATGACCTACAATATTTTGCTTGTACAGGTTGAGCCTTTCTAATCCCAAATTCTCTCATGCAGCAATATGTGTGATCCTGCATTATTTTAGTTAGCTAGATGACCACTTATCATGGTTATGGACAAGTTTCCCATGGTCCCATAAAGAGTATTTAAAGCCACCAGTCCTGGCTCTCAGTGTTCTGTGCTGTTATTTAGCTGTAATTTATCCTGGAAAGTCTTCTAAGAGCCCAATAAACAGTGCAAGTGTTGGTAATGCTGCTAAATAATATTGACCTCCCAGAGTATGGCAAATTCTTTAATTCGGTCAGGTCCCAAAGGTGCTGGACTAGAGAGGTTCAACCTGTAGGAATGTACTGCTAATCTTTAGTAGTGGTATATTACACTTGTTGACCAGCGGTGCAATCCCAGCTGTCATGATCAAAAAGGAAGCAAGTGTTCTGCCATCCCCTTCTTCTTCCAGGTAAGGGAAATAAGTGGTTATTATCCCAGTTGTAATTATCCCACACAGAGGTTTAAGTAGTGTTCCTTTTCCTCCTTAAGCCTCTATGTAATCTGTAATTTGAGGCAAACTCTAGCTTTTATTTTGGATGCTGTTTTATTAATACTATGTCCTAAATGATACTCCGTATAGATAGGCTTGGGAGACTTGGATTTTTATCACTAAATACTGCTACATGTTCATTTCACTGCACACACAGGAATGGATAAAAAATATTTTTGTAGATATTAATCAAAAATTAACAGATAGACAAAGGAAGAAAAATCCTGCTTGAAAATTTATGAGAGTTGATTTAAGGATATCTAATTTTATATTTTGACAGACAATGCCTGTGTCTACACGTCCACGCGACTTTGAAGTAGCGGCACTAACATCGAAATAGCGCCCGTCGCGGCTACACGCGTCGGGCGCTATTTCAAAGTTAACTTCGATGTTAGGCGGCGAGATGTCGAAGTCGCTAACCTCATGAGGGGATAGGAATAGCGCCCTACTTCGACGTTCAACGTCGAAGTAGGGACCGTGTAGACGATCCGCGTCCCGCAACGTCGAAATTGTGGGGTCCTCCATGGCAGCCATCAGCTGGGGGGTTGAGAGACGCTGTCTCTCCAGCCCGTGCGGGGCTCTATGGTCACCGTGTGCAGCAGCCCTTAGCCCAGGGCTTCTGGCTGCTGCTGCTGCAGCTGGGGATTCATGCTGCATGCACAGGGTCTGCAACTCGTTGTCGGCTCTGTGTATCTTGTGCTGTTTAGTGCAAGTGTGTCTGGGAGGGGCCCTTTAAGGGAGCGGCTGGCTGTTGAGTCCGCCCTGTGACCCTGTCTGCAGCTGTGCCTGGCACCCTTATTTCGATGTGTGCTACTGTGGCGTGTAGACGTTCCCTCGCTGCGCCTATTTCGATGTGGTGCTGTGCAACGTCGATGTTGAACATCGACGTTGCCAGCCCTGGAGGACGTGTAGACGTTATTCATCGAAATAGGCTACTTCGATGTAGGCTTCACGTGTAGACGTAGCCAATGTTGGCAATTTGTGTTATAGTGATTACAAAGCTTTGATCTTTTCAAATCTTAATACCTATTATCATTAAGTAATTGTGTGACCCCTTCCTTTGGTTGAAGTGTCCTCTTTCATCCTCCCTACCCAAATGTGAAATTTCAATCTATAAGAATAAAAAAATGCTTAGACTCCAAATTCTGTACAATTGTGAACATCTAAACATCTAAAATGGAAGAAAAGCATAAATATTAACATCAATATTAACCACGGAGATTATAACAAAATAAAAATCAAATTCTGCCACGCCTATCATACAGCCTACAAGGGACAACATCAGACAAATTGGAAGCTATGAGCAAGTGAGAAATATATTGATTTTCACTCAGTTTACTGTGTATATTTTTAACATGAAAAAGGCAAATTTTCAAATCATGTGGCTATACTTTTAATAATTATGTTTAACTTTAGTGTTTTGTTGTTCTGCTGCTATACTTTCTACAGCTCTAATATTTTTAATTACCACTTTTTGCATTTAAATTGAATTGAATTTATTCATGATCACATATTAGCACGTCAAAGCTAAGTCAGAATTGCATGTGTCAGCAAGATATGTATGCAAGTTTCCAAAATATATTTGGCTACTTTTTGGATGGAGTCTTCCTGTTTTTCAGAGGTGATTTTCTTCTGAGTAAAACCATACACTGTTCTTAAACACGTGCATTTTTTTGCTTTTAAGCTTTTGTCTTTTCTTGTTAGAGTAGTCACCATCAGGGAGTAGCCCCTTAGTTTATCAGTCACTCCATTGTATTCAATGGGTCAAATTGGTAAATAAGTTACTACTCTACATGGAACAACAAGAAGTCCTGTGGCACCTTACAGACTAACTGATATTTTGGAGCATAAGCTTTCATGGGCAAAGACCTGCTTGATCTGATGCATGAGTCATGCATCTGATGAAGCAGGTCTTTGCCCATGAAAGTTTATGCTCCAAAATATCAGTTAGTCTGTAAGGTGCCACAGGACTTCTTGCTGTTCTTGAAGATACCAGCTAACACGGCTACTTCTGTGATATTCTATATGGCTATGTCTACACTGCAATAATCTGTCAACAGAAGCATCTGTCAGAAGGGATTTCCCAATAAAAATGTCAACAGATTGGATCTACGCACCAAAGCAAATCGAAAGTGGCCATATGGTCCAGTCACTTTGTCAACAGAACCATCTCCAAAACCCCAGAAGAGAGGGTCACATGAACACCAAGCCCTTCTGGGACCACTGGCCCAGCACATTCCTAAACAGCCCCCCCGATCCATGTTCCTTGCCCAGGCTGAGGCTTGTCCACCTTCTTGAGGGAATGCAAAGCAGGGAATGCAGGGCTCCCTAGCCATCTGTGAGAGACCCAGTTGTTTCCTGACTGCCAGCATGCCAGAGCAGCTCCCAGGATGGCTTTGGCCAATGACCATATGCTTCAGGCACTGCCAGTGATAGCGCTGTACGTCTTCCACCACACCTGGGGGGATGAGCCTGCCAGCTGCCCATGACTGCCAGTTTGCCATGCCCATGACAAACCCAGTGTTCTACCTGCCCTTGCCCCCTTGGTGGGAAGTACCTCACCATCTCCAACTGGTGGGACCGGATGGTTATGGGACAAAAGGATGACCATGAGTGGCTCCAGAGTTTCTGGATACACAAGGAGACCTCCATGGATCTCTGCACCTGGCTCGCTCCAGTCCTCCAATGACAGGACACCACCATGTGGCCTACCCTTCCCCTTGAGAAGCAGGTCACCATTGTCTTGTGGAAGCTGGCCACCCCTGGCAGCTACTGCTCCCTGGGCAACCAATTTGGTGCTGGGAGTTCTACCCTCAGGGCCATACTGATACAGGTGAGGCACTCCTGGACTGCAGGTACTTCACATGAGGGAAAGGGAGCAGGAGAAGAAGAAGGGAAGAGGGTCCCACCTAAGGGAGAGCCTCAGGAGGCGGGACAGGGGTGAGGAAGGGAGAGGCTGGGGGGAAGCCCCATTCCCAGGAGACTGTGCCACTACACCCTCACACAGGCCTGATGCTGGGGTGGGGGGCAGCCTCCCATGGCAAGCTCCCAGAAAGCTCAGGGGGCAGAGGACAGGAGGGGCCAGGGGAACCACTGGGGCTCAGGAGTGCTCTCTCCCCTGGTCTTTCATGTGTCTGTCTGGTCACCTTTCACAGGTAGTGCAGGCCATAAACATGCTCCTGCTCCAGTGGCTTGTGTGCATCAATGACCTGAATGCCATCATGGACAGCTTCGATGAGCTCAGCTTACCCAATTGTTTCAGGGCAATTGATGGGACCCACATCCCCATCCACGCCATGGACCACAGCACAGCACAGTACATAAACTGAAAGGGTTATTACTCCATCGTGGTTCAGGCACTGGTGGACTACCACAGACAGTTTCTGGGCATCCATGTTTGGTGGCTGGGCCAGACCCATGAAGCCAGAGTGTTCCACAACTCCAGCCTGTGCCAGAGGATGGAGTCAGGCACCTATGTCTCCCACCAGGAGCTGGCCATGGGGGCCACAGACATGCCTTTGGGCAAGGTGGGAGATGTGGCCGACCCACTCATGCCCTGTCTCCTGAGGCCCTACACTGGGCATCTGGGCCCCTCCCAGGAACAGTTCAGTAGCCACCTCAACTGGGCACGCTACCCAATTGAGTGGACCTTTGGGAACTTGAAGGCTAGATTCCATTGCCTTCTGACACGGCTGAGTGTGGGTAAGCAGAATGTCCCTCATGCTGTGGCTGTCTACTGAACCCTCCACAATGTGGTGGAGGGAAAGAGGGAGACCTTCCTCCCTGGGTGTGGGGGCCAGATGATGGGAGCACGTACTAGCAGCTGGGTGCAGCTCCAGGATGTCAGGTGCACAGGGATGGGGTGCGCATCTGTGAAACCCTATTGGAAACCTTCAATCTGCAGCCTCAATGACCCTCCCTGGGGCCCCTCTTGCAGGGTCGTCAGGTCCACAGTCCTATCCCATCCCTTCCACCACCTGGACTAATCCCACTCACCCCCTGACCCTTCCTAATAAAGAGGGACACGGGTGGGAAAAACAGAACTTTTACTGAAATCTTGAATAATGTAACACAAATAAAACATCCTTATATAACAATTTACGTATGTACGTTACCATGGGGCTTGGGACAGGGGGTGGGGAGCATTAGTCCAGGGAGGTGGAGGAGGGCCACAAGCCCACAGGGGTGCAGGACACCAAGCAGCACCAGCCACAGGATTCCCTCCCACCACGGGTTTAGGGTCCCTATTGGGGCTGGGATGGGGCCTGGAGCACAGGGCTCTATGGTTGGGTCATGGCCAGGGCAGGTTCTGGCTTGGTGGGGGTAGCAGGGTGGGTCTTGGGCTAGGTAGGGTCAGGGTGGCCTGGGGTGCAGGGGTACCATCCATGGCCATTTCCCACTGCATAGCCTGTGGTACTGCCTAGGGCATGGGGCCAGGAGGGGCAGGGGTGGGAGGTGAAGCAATAGCAGTGGGGGGAAGGGCACCTACGTGGTTGCCTGGGCTTTCAGATGGCCAGGAGGCAGTCTATCAACAGAGGCCCGTGCCTGCTCCCATTGCAACTCCCAGTCTTCCTGCAGCTCCAACAAGTCTTTTTGCTGCTGTACGGCAGCTGTGTATGCCCACAGGTTGTTGTCGTTGTGCTGGCGACCGCTCCTGTGCTTGCATGCCTGCACTGGTGGTGGTGGTGGAGTGCTGTCTCTGTGGGTGCCACTCCCAAGAGGGCCAGCTCTGTGATCAGGATAGGGCTGACTGACTCTGGTGGCATGGTGGGGCTGGTCTGGCTCTTGGACAGCGCAGGTGTGTGGGGAGAAGAGGAGACAGTGACTGCTTCCTGCAGCACAGCCCCCAAAGCCCCATCCCCTGTGAACAGCAGCCCCCACCTCTGGGCTGTGAGATGCAGCTATCCCAGGAGCACATGTCCATGCCCCTACATTGCAGAACCTGTCACATGGGGACCCCATGGTATCTTGGGGACCAGGCTGACCCCTGCATTCCTCCCCACCTGACAGGCTAGCAGTCTGGAGGTGGCTGGACACAGATGTATCCCAGCATGGGTGGCAGGCAAGTTGGGCTCACATGCATGTGGCCCACAGTGCGGTCCATGGGGACTGGGGATGCTTGTAGGTTGTGGGCATGCCCGTGCGCTGACAGCCACACTCCACAGTGGAGTGTCTGGGGTCAGCCCCCGCCCCCCAGGGAACTGGGGATCATGCATCTCCCCCTGCAGAGTTGGCAGCATGCCCAGGGGCTGCTTGCCAGGTCCAGATGGGATGCCCTGCCATGCACATGAGTTCATGTGTTGGCCCACAGCATGGGTTCTTGCCCAAGGCAGCCTGGTGAGGCTCATGGCCTGCCCCATCTTCATGCCCCTCCTCAGTCCAGGGTGTATGGACCTGTGGGGTACTCCCCGGACAGTCTCCTGAAGAGAATTAGAGATCCCCTGGAGGTTGCCTTTCTGGAGGGCCCCGAGTACGGGGCAACTGTCAGGGTCCCCTGGTTGGACTTGGGATCCAATGGTAGCTCCATCTGGGGCTCTGGTGGGGTTCAAGGCTCCTCTGGCTCTGGCTGCATCGAGGAGACTTCCTCTGCCATATCCAGGGCCGCATGGATGGGGGCGTGGTTCTGACCTTCTCAGGAGGTGCTGAAGATCATTATACTAGGAGCAGGCAGTCATCCCTGCAGCTGACCTCTGCCGTGCATCCCAGGCCCACACATAACCCTGGCAGAGCTCCATCACTTTGGCGAACACCTGTGCCAGGGTGCAGGTAATGTGGGTGAGCCCCACTAGGGCTGTGGTGAGGCAGGCGTACCCCAGGGTATTGTGAAGCTTGACTGTGGGGTCAAAGAGGATGGTCTCCTTGCCTCAGGGGCCCAGAAGATCCTGGAGCTGTGGGCTGGACCGTGAGGAGGCCTGCTTCTTAGACCCCCGAGGTGAGTCCTAGGACCCCTCTGCATCATCCCACGAAGGGCCAGGGAGTGTCTTGGGCAACCTGTGCCATTGTTCTAGTTCAAGAGAGTGGCTGCAAGGGCATGGAACCAGGAACATGCTGTCACTGCTGCTGCTACCCACTCAGCTTCCTGCCACAGGGTTTCCAGGTCTCCTTGTGCCTTTAAAAGTGGCTGGAGGCTGAGGTTACATAGCTGTGATTGCAGTGGAGAGGGGTCCTCCTGGGTCCAGCTGGCCAGAGCCATGGAGGACATCTCTGTCAACAAAAGGGCACTTGGATCGTCCACATGTTTTTTTTGTCAACAGCAACTGTCGACAAAGGTTTTCTTCCTGATCCCGGAGAGGCAGAACTCTGTTGGAAGAAGTGCATTTTGCATGTAAACACTCAGCAGGTTTTGTTGACAAAAGCCTGGTTTTGTCAGCAAAACTCTCTTAAATAGACATAGCCCATGAGTAACAAGTTGAGAATCTGATGTTATTTTAACTTCACAAAAGTTGAAATAACTCATTAGTCTTTTCCTTAGGGTCATTTTAGATTTGAATCTTCTCTAGGGGACTTAAAATTTCCCCTTTTCTTTTGAGTAAGAAGGTAATATTATTCTTGGTCATACATCTGTAGAGAATATGTTTTGCCACTATAGGTTTTTAGGGAAATTTGGTTTTTTTTTCAGGATGCTGATTTTTTTCTATGTTGATATCAAATATGAATATAATTATGCCGTGAGGGAAGAAAATCAGAGACAAGGGCTATTTCTACGTAGCCAAGTTGTCTTGAAATAACAGCAGTCTTTCAAAGTAACCTTGACATTGATTAAATGGCACACAAAATACATTAGAAATAATGGGTGCATTTTTTTGATTCTGGTAAACCTATTTTTTTGAGGGACAGCACCTATTTTGAAACAGGCCCTAACAGGCTCCAATGGCACTATTCTGAAATCGTACTATGGACTGGAAATGCAATTTTGAAATAGTTGGGTACTATTTTGAAATGCATTTTGCATGCGGTTGTGTTACTTTGAAATAAGGTATTTCAAAATATCCATCTTGAAGTACCTTATTTCAAAATTGAGCTGTTGTGTAGACATAGCCAAGAGCTTCATCTTTCGAAAGAAAGATCCCTCTGGAAGAGTGCCTTTCAACAGAGCGTGTCCACATACAAAAGAAATGGATCACTCTTCTGATCCACTTTTTTGAAAGATTGCGTCCACACACATGCAACAGACCACTCTTCCGATCCACTCTTTCAAAAGAGGGCATCTGCACAGCCCTAGGTGCTTTTTCGAAAGAGTGGAGCAAGGGCTGCTCTTCCTGATCTGAGATCGGAGGAGCACTTTCAGAAGGGGCACTGCATTCTTTTGATTTCCTTTAAAAAGGGCACGCTTTGTGTGTAGACACTGCATGAGCTCTTTTGAAAATGCCCCTGTTTTTGATGTTCCTATTGAAAGACCATGCTAGTGTAGATGCTGCTAAGGTGTTTGAGGTAATATCTTTTACTTGACCAGCATCTATTGGTGAGAAAGACAAGCTTTCAAGCCTTTCTTCAATGCTGGGGAAAAAAAGACAGTTCTTATGGGCAACACTTCTTCTATTCTCATAGATTAACATTTTCTCAGATCTGGAGAAGAGCTTGAAAGCTTGTTTCTCACTAACAATTGCTAATGAATCATATTACTTCAACTACCTTGCCTCTCTAACATCCTGGGACCAATCTGGCTATAACATTGCATAAAAATAAATAACAACAGACCAAAATTATTCTAGACTGTAAAAAAAAATGTAGTCAAGCTGTTTGCTATGGTAAAATCAAAATATACGGCATATTCTGCACGTTAACTTTTCCTCATTTCATAAGTTATTTCTAAGCCTGTTTTTCAAACCTCATTTCCCATATCCTATTTCTTCTAAAATTCTGTTTGACATTAGAAACACCTGAGAATTCTTCCAAAGGAAAATGAGTGGAAAGCTGTTTGGAATTTATGGACATTTGAAATGGTGAAAAGAATACAGTGGAAATTTCTGTTGAAAAAATCAAAGGGAAAAAAATAGTTTGTGACTAATTTTTCCCATATTTTAATCAGCTGTAAAAATAGATTTTGCCAGATGTGGACAGAAGAGATCTTTATATTGAGGATAATTTAGACCATGATTTCTCAAACTGGGGGGACACCCCCCCCGGGGAGGGTGTGAAGAAATTCCAGTGGGGGTGTGAGGTGACCCAGCCCCCCATCGTTGTCCACCCCAAGAAAGAGCTGGCCTCTGCTTCTGGCTCTCAGCCCCCGGTTTTACGTGGGTGACCTGGTGCAGCCACTATAAGAGCAGGCAGAAGGCCAAGATCCATGTGGAGCTAGCTGCCTCCTGAAAAGGTAGTAAATGTGGGCTGGGGAAGGGGGCAAGGAGGAGTAGGATGGGGTTAGTGGTGGGCTGGAGGTACCTGGCATTGGAGAAAGGGAGGGTCTCTGGCAGGTGGCTTGTGGGGACTTAGGCGGGTGGCTCTCAGGGCTCAGGCAGTTGGCCCCAGCAGTGTGGGGCTCAGGCAGCTGGCAGGCAGGCAGGCAGGAAGGCAAGTGGGTGAGTGGCTTGGGCTGATGTGCAGTTGGCTGGCCCTGGCAGCATAGGGATCAGGCAGGCAGCTGGCCTGTGGCTTGGGCAGGTGGCTGAGGTGTCTGGCATGTGAGTGGCTGGCTGCAGCATCATGGGGCTCAGGCAGCTGGCAGGTGGACAGCTGACCCCAACAGCGTGGGGCTCAGGTGGGTGGCCAGGTGGCTGGCCCATGGTGCTTGGGTGACTGTTGGGCAAGCGGGCAGCTGGCCCCAGCAGTGAGGGGCTCAGTCAGCCTGGGTGGGTGGCTCTGTCAGCTCAGGGCTCAGGTGTGGGGGCGGGCAGCTGGCACTGGAAGCTTTGGTGGCTGTCACAGGGCTCAGACCACTGGCCAGCTGGGACTGCACCAGGCACCTGCAAGGGGCCAAAGAAAACTATTTGTGCTTATTTTACATTTTAAATACATTTTTATGTCAAGCTTTTGTGTTAATTTCAAATTATGCATTGACTTTTTTGTTAAAGGTGGGTTGGAAGATGGTAAAGAAGAGGCAGGACGGGGGGCGTGAGGTTTCTCAGAAATCAAAAGGGGGCTGTAATGCAGAAATGTTTGGGAACCACTGATTTAGACAGAGGAGGGATATCACATAAGGCAAAAACCTACAAGGGAATCAAAGAAGTGGGGTTAAAATTCAAAAGAAAAAAATCACACTGTGACAAATGAATCTGTGATATGTAGGATGTAGTAGATAAAGTGAGCAAGTGGGAAGCACAGCTCGAAGAATCAAAGACTTTAGTAGCCTAAAAGTATACTAGATTGAGGGATTAGATCACTAATATTAATATCTGAATTTTAGATGAAGAAGAGAGGGATGGAGTGGGAGTCATTGAAGGCAGAGAAGACAAGTGTTAAGAGAGCAAACTGGGAGTTGATGAGGGCATGAGATAGGTGTTAGTCATCGATATTGAGAGGAAGAGTCAATCTACTTAATTCTGTGAAGGGAAGAACCAGCAGATTTGAACCTGGCCTGCATGTGGGGGCAGAATGAATGAGAAGAGTTGAAGATAATGCTTTGATTGTCAGCCTAAATGACAAGGTTGATTTTAGTGCTATCAATGGGAATATAGAATTCTGAGAGTATTTGACTGAAAAGGATAAAATAGGAGGGGAGGGCTAGTGAGTTCAATTTTAGTGACGTTGATCTTAAATTGTAGATGAGACATCTGAGATGTTCAAGAGCATATGCCTCCCTATGTGGTACTAAGGCATAAAACAGGTCACCACACTGTGTTTTATAAATATCTGAGTAGAACCCATTGTTTTTTTTTCTCTCACTTGCTTCATTCCACACCTGTCTAATTCCCTTTACAGCTCACACCTCAAAATCTAAATATCCATCTGATCCTGTCAAAGCTTAAATAGACTCAGTGCTCAGCTGTTAAGAGTCTTGTTGCTAATAGACTGATTCTGCCAGCAGCTAATCACTAAATGAAATGCTTGGACCTCAGGAGATAGTCTGAAGTTTGTATTTAATCCATACGGATATAGTTAATAGGGCATTTTACAATTATTGGGAGAAGGAGTTAATGAACAGTTGAAACCTTCATTATATTTCTAAGCCTGTTTCATGCACTGCAAAGTAAGAATCTTGCATAAACTGGTACTTTTAAATTGAGGCAATGAATGTAAATCCCACTAGCCTCAATTCATTTGAAGTCAAGACTGCAGTTGCCTTGGTGAGAACCTTTAACAGTTTGTGGAAAGGAGGACAAAGTGCACACAAATTAACCATTTTATAAAGGCAATGCATGCATGCATGCACACACGCATGCGTGCACACACACACTATTATTTGTAGAAGAATATTTTATTCATTTCTGGGAGCCACAGCACACCACTACCAGATAGTCCTCAGAATTCCCAGTTGAACTCGAAGGGCAGCTCCGCCTGTTTCCTTTATGTCCTGTTCAGACGCAGGTGTTGCCCCACCACAAGCCGGCAGCAGAATTCCAAGGCTTTGCATGTCAGTATCTTGAGGAGAAAAATCATAGTGGATAAGATGTTATTCTGAATACCACCAGCTTTTTGTACACATTTAGCACACTCTTGAGTACCTGAATAGCAGGGGTGGAGGGACACCGATCTTATTCAGATAATTGGGTGTTTAGCTAAATGAGAGGGGAGGAGTGACAGCAAATGTTCCCTCTCGTTCATTCCCAATAAAGCAAGACTACAGCTTTGCGCTCTTTCAATAACTGTAAGCAAAAGGTGTAGGGCAGAGGATGCTCTCCTGGCATGTCAGAACAGAGGTCCCTGGCCAGGACTCTGCTCTGTCCCACCAGCACCACTACCTTCTATAAGCTTATACCTGCTGGTGTCCCAGCACAGGGAACGACACTGTCACAGTGCTGCTAACTCATTCCCATGAAAGCAGGGCTACAGACATCTCCATGAGCTGCAACAGGAGCTATGCGCAAAAGGGTGACCTCATCTGCATCAGAGGTTGTCTGGTCTATTACCTGAACATATCGGAGGCACAAGGAAAGGATTCAGATAATGTAATAGTTTGGACAACAAGGTAATAGTTTGGACAACAAGGTGTCAGAACATGGGGATTGTGTGTTATACACCAATCATGGAACATCTTGGAGGTCAATTCCTTCTTGCGGGAAACTCAGTCTGCACATCAGAAGTACTTTGTTCCCGGTGAGCAACTGGGAGCTAATGCACCATCTCAGGTTTAGGCTGTAACGAAAAAAACCCCAAAAAACAAAACAAAAACAAAAAATAACCATAAATTCTTCCATAATTAAAAGTAACAGCAACCACAAAATATCTTTCCAAGTGTCAAAATGTGCTTGCAGGCAAAGAATAAAATCACTGAGAAAACTCTTTAGCAGTGCTACCTGCTGAGTCCAGCCATAACACATGCATGCATAGGATGAGCTATAGGAAAACCACCCTGCAAAAATGCTCACATCTTGGTCTGTTAAACTACAGCTGGATAGAAGACAGTAAAAATAAATTTCTGCTGAAAACCAGCATCTAACACTTTCCAACATAATCTAATCTCTTCTGTCTATGCACATTTGTGTACCACCGGGTCCCAGATTTGGTGATTGTTTTAAAAGTGCACATCGTTCAATCTCTTTTCAATGGCTGATATAGAGAAAATAATTGATTCTACTGCCATAAAAATGGGAGGTTTACAGGCCCACTGAATCCTTAATGCCTCCTTGTGGCATGTGTTGAAATATCCTCATCTGAGGTGCTTGATATGTCCCTGGCCATGGGCTGTGATGTCTGTGTGTTCCTCCCCGCATCTTAACCAAAAGCCTTAGGAACTGAGCATTTAAACATCTATGTTGTTTCATTCGTGACTTTATTCCCTATCAACCCATAGAAGCGCTTTGTAAAAGGTTTACTGTAAAAATCCCCCTTAAAAACACTATAAAGGGCTGTGTAATATGAAGTTACTATAAAGGGCTGTGTAATATGAAGAAAACAAAACTGACAGTTGGGAATGACAGTTGGTGTTAATATTCATAAGGGGTAGTTAATATGTATAAATTGAAGTTTGAAATCCTAACAATCAATTGGTTAGTTTTCGACACCTTATGAATATGTAACACAGAACTTCCTTTGGTTACCGTGGCAACCAAAGTGCAACAAGGTTTTCAACCAGGTCCTCACTGGCTCTATAAAGTTAGAAGCCAGAGGCCACTGAACTTCACTGGCTTGCTTCACTTGCACGTCGACAGTTGCATAGGAGTGGCCAAATAGAGCTGATCACTGGAGAGCTAAGAAATCACTAGAAGAAAGAAGGTGACAAACATCGTGTCAATCATCGTACCCCAGCCGCCGTGGGACGTCGAAGACATGAAGAGGACGACTACAGGAACTCGGACTGAGAGCTCATAGTCATCGAGGGACGCAGAAGAGCTCCTGCTTGCCACCATCTTTGAAGCCTCTGGTGTTTTTACCCGGAGGGTTTGTCTCGGCAGGTGACGCCACCTGAGGAGCGGGCACCCTGTGACAGGGACAAACCGCAGCAGTGGTCCTGCCCTTCCCCTCATCGACCATTGCCGGTGGCCGGTGAGACTGTTTTCTACAGGAGATTTTTTGTTAACCACATTGGTGCTTTTTCCTCCTGTTCTTTGTTTTCTCCTCTTTCTGTCAGGCCTTGCACGGCGCTATAAAAACGCGCCTATGCTGGCCATCACTTTCTAGCTCCTGTAAGAAGTGATTGCAGGCCCAGCGCCTGGAGACAGATCTGGGAAAGAGGTAAACCAAAGTGTATTTGTCATGAGTGGTCTAATGTGTTTATTTTATGCTTGCTGCTGTATATTTGCGTGTTGTTGGATGTGTTAAATATATAGTGTTTTTAAATTTAAACTAACAGCAGCGTATTAAAAGTAATAGGCTGGGACTGCCCCAGGCCTTACTAATGTGGCTCAGATTTTGTAACCCCTAAACACTCTAGTTTAAATGTAAAGCACAGGGGGTGATATTTAAAACCAGCCGGAGAGCTAATACATACAACATATTAGAATAAGAAATTGCATTTTATCTAACCCTTAAAGGGGCAGAGCTTATATATCATTAGACTTTAACCCATGAAGGATGGAGCCAAAATCTAAGGATCAACCATAAGAGGTGGTCCCAAATTTTGGGGTGATTAAGGGAGTGCCGTAAAAAGGTAGTTCTAATTGGGAATTGTCCAAAGAGGCAAACTGAAAAATAGGAGTCACCCAAAGTGGGACTCCAACTTAAGGTATAGTTGGATCCATCGTAGGAGGTGAGCTCTCCACTATAACTCAGGAGCTGTCCTAACAAGGCAGCACCATAAGATCTGCTCCCCCCTTTCTCAAGAGGGAGGTTGAGCAACCGGAGCCACCGTAGGAGGGGACTCTGGGAACTGGGTTGAGAGCCAAAGAGCTCTCCCCTACCTGTTGTGTGGGAATAACACCCCACAGCGGGCTATATATTATATTATCATAAAGCTCTGTATTCTAACAACTTTCCCTTTTCAGCACACAAAGAAGACAACAATGAAAATCCTGGGATGTGCAGTAAGTAAAAGGGTTTAGTTCAAGGTGCTGCTTGTCGCAGCGTTTAGAGTTTGAAGGCTCTAGTTTTGAAATAAAAACCCCTGTGCTAACACTGGTAGTGTGAGGGGAATATTTAGTCTGTAGCTAAGATCACTCAGTCGCCCTGTTTTTTGTCTGCCTTGTGCAACTTTAAATAAACTAGTCTTTGTTTCATCTTTAAGAAAAAGCCTAACTCCTTCTTTCAGGGAAAACACTAGACCACAGATCCACATCACAACCCTGTATAACCCTATTGGATTGGCCATCGTAGACACCAGCCTGGGTTGCGGAGTAAAACCCAGAAGGGTATTCCACCAGGAGATTTAGGTTATTCGCACTTTTGTGCACCGTGCCTCAGTTTCCCCTGTCACACGGAATCTCCTTGGGAAGCCCTTGTTTGCTCGAAGGCATGGTGTGGCTCTAGAGTGGGCAAAAAATAATCTACAAGGTCTCCTTGGGGCTAAAAATACCACTTTCAAGCTGTTACAGAGAGGCTACGTCTACACTACATTCCCCTTTCGAAAGACAAATGCAAATGAGGGAGATCGCAAATGCAAATGAAGGGCTGATTTACAAATCTTAAGTTTCATTTGCATAATCTCACGTGATCATATTTGCAAGGACTCAAGCTAAGATTTTCCCTGACACTGCCAGGAGAGAGATGCCATGTTAACTTCCACCCACCATCTGACTTGTCGCCCTTCTTGAAAAGACTGTTGATAAGTGTGTCCTTCAAATCTTGTGGCATCTGCTCCCTATCCCAGATCTCAAGAATAAGGAGGTGGAGCTGTTTGTGGAGCTCTGCCCTGCCTTCTTTGAAGACTTCAGTAGGGATTCCATCTAGTTCAGTTGCCTTTTTGCACATCATCAACGACAAGTACTGGCACAAGAAAAGCACTGTGTACATCTGTGTAGCTAAATTTCTCAGAGAACAATATCAACTCATAAGCAATGGCCATTGATTTCACAATGAGAACTCACTGACTCAGTTTGCATTCCTCATGCACAACCATCAAAGGAAGGCCCACAAGTGCACAGAATTGTTCAGCTAGCTTTCAGTGTGAAAAAGATATGTAAAATGGATTTAAAAAAAGATTCTTCATCTCTGGGCTATTTGGATTCCAACTTTGAGGAAATACTGAGCAAGTGGACACAAATCCTTAGAAATACCTATAAAAAATTTCTGGAGACTGGCAAATTACTACATATTTGCCATCATTTTGGATTTACAAACTTTGACTCTTCCGTGAAGGTATTTTACTTGCTTTAACCTCCACATAACTCTCTTTTTTCCCCTTAACTAACAAGGCTGTGTCTACACAAGCCCCATCCTTTCCGAAGGGGCATGTTAATAAGGGAGTTCAAAAATGCTAATGAGACATTGCCATGAATATGCAGTACTTCATTAGCATAATGGCGGCCATGGCAATTTGAAAGTGCCGCTTTTGAATTGCAAGCTGCCTGTGTAGCCGGGGGCCTTTCGAAACAACCCCCCAGTCTTCGAAAGCCCCTTCTTCCCAAAACAAATAGGAAGAAGGGTCTTTCAAAGTCCTGGGGTGAGATTCAAAAGGCCCCTGGCTACACGGGTGATGTGCAATTTGAAAACGGCACTTTCCAATCACTGAGGCCGCCATTATGCTAATGAAGCACTGCATATGCATTGCAGTGCCTCATTAGCATCTTTTGAACTCCCTCATTAACATTCCCCTTCTGAAAGGAGGGGGCTCGTGCAGACACAGACTAAATCTTTAATTAGTTTGCTAGGTAATCTTCTCCCAGCATTGTTTTCAATGTAAGATCTAGAGGGCTTAATATGATGTGATTTTTTTATTTATATAATCCATTTTCACAAAGTCCAGTAAGCTGGAGAGCTGAAGGGGACTGTTTGTGACTTCATGGTGACACTAAAAGAGCTCCAGGAGCTCCATTTGTTACAGGCTTGGTAAAATCTAATTATATGACATCTGGTTTGGTTACCTACACTGTTGTCTGGCCATTTGACCTGAGAGTTGCACTCACTATTGCGAGCCACTCCAGACTGCAGGAGAGCAAGACAGCATCATGAGCTGGGATATGCACCAGTGTTCCCTGTAAGCTGAGTGCTTGTTGGACACCCAGGAGAGATGCAGGTGCAACCCAGCTAATTAGCAGAGCTCCTAACAGCATGCACAGCTAGCAACATATGTTTCTACTTCGCTATGTCCACACTAGCCTCAGACTTCGAAATGGCTATGCAAATGGCCATTTCGAAGTTTACTAATGAAGCACTGAAATGCATATTCAGCACTTCATTAGCATGCGGGCGGCTACGGCACTTTGAAATTGACTTGCCTCGCCGCCACGTGGCTCGTCCCGACGGGGCTCCTTTTCGAAAGGATCCTGCCTACTTCGAAGTCCCCTTATTCCCATGAGCAGACGTCAATTTCGAAGTGCCGCGGCTGCCCGCATGCTAATGAAGTGCTTCATTAGTAAATATGAATATGGGGCTAGTGTAGACACGGCCCTTGTGGCACTTGTCCCCATATGTCTTGATGCTCCTAACAAAATGTATTCTGCCCTTGGATGGAAAACTTTAGAGGCAACCCTGATATGCACTGGGGCTGCAGAGACAAGGCCAAAGGGTAACACCACATTCCTGCTTTTGATGTCCCATCTACAAACCCTGAAGGCGCCTGTAGACAAAATGCACCAGTATGGCCTTGCAGTGGCTGTCATCCTGAGGACACAACCCTATCACGTGAGCCAGATGAGTTACACCCAGACACACATCTCAGCCACTCACAGAAGCAGTAGCATCAACCTCAGGCATGAAACTAAAAATTTTGAGTCAGACCTAAAAAAAACACAAGGTTGGCTTACAAATCTTTTTTTTAAAGAGAAAATCTGGATTCATGTACTCATTTTCTGAATTCTGAGCGAAGATAGTACACTTGGATCATCTTCTAGCGCTCTTCTCTCCTCTTCCAAGGATTGGACACTTGAAAATGAAAATTGAATTTCTCAGCTCATTCAATGAGTCCATGAGCCAGGGCATTAAGGAACAAGAGCAAAATTGCCAGAGGCTGGCTGCACTGACAGGCAGAACAAATAGGCCATGTCTCCAGTAGCCCCTTCCTTTCAGACGGTGCATGGTAATAAATGAGTTGGGAAGATGCTAATGAGGCATTTCCATGAAAATGCAGTGCCTCATTAAAATAATGGCATCTGCACTCACTTCAACAGTGCTGCTTTCAAATCGTGCACCACCTGTGCAGACGGGGGCCTTTTGAAAGACACCCCCAGACTTTGAAAGCCCCTTCTTCCTATTTGGTTTTAGGAAGAAGGGGTTTTTGATGTCCAGGGGGGTCCTTTTGAAAGGCCCCCACCTACATGGGCAGCATGCAATTCGGAACCAGTGCTTTCTAAGTGCACGCGGCTGCCATTATGCTAATTAGGTGTTACATATTCATGTAATTGCCTCATTAGCATCTTCCCAACTCACTCATTACCATGCCCCTTCTGAAAGGATGGGGATAGGGTAGGCATGACCATAGTGTCTAATATCCCGTTAGTTACAATGTCACACACATCTAATTAAAAAAAAAAAGTTGAGATTGGCAAGCATAACTCATGACTTAAGTATAGATTTATTCTCAGAGTTGCAGGTTTGTTTATTTATTTATTTATTTATTTTACTTGTCCAAAGCTCTCTAGGGCCCAAGCAGGCTGTATTCAATGTCATTCATAGCACTAGTATAAAGGAATCTTCCTTATTAGCTTCAAATTTCATGGCACTGCAATACCTGATGGCCTACAGCCAAACTATCTGAAGCTGTGTTCTTATCCAGTCTTGTAAAATAAGTGGGCTGGACTTGTTTTGTACTTTGATGGAAGAACATAAAGGTAAACCCATGGGATGTTATCAATTCGATACGTGATAGTCTTCCCTCTGGGTAGATTTACACTTGTGAGTTTTTTTGAAAAAGCCGAGGTTCTTTCAAAAAACCCCACGGAGTGTCTACACACAAAATACATTCTTTTGATAGTAAATCGAAGGAATGCGGCACTTTCTCTGGTGGCCCTCTTCTTCTCCCAGATGACAGAGTGCCTTTTTCTGAAAGCAGCTCAGTCTTTCAATCCACTTTTTTGTGTGCAGAAGTGCTCTTTCAAAAGAAGTTTTTTTTGGAAGACGTCTTCCAGAACAACTTCCTTTGAAGGATCGCTGTAGTGTAGACATAGCATCTTGGTTAGTGTTCTTGGACCTGGAATGATGAAGCAGTGTTTCTTGGATATCATGCAAAATTATGCTTGTGTTTGCTTCTGGATATTAGAGAACACAGGGTAAGTTCAGCAAGAATAGGAATCACTTTGGTGTTGTGGCAAAATTTTAACTTGGATAGCTGGGTTATTCATATCAAAATTCACCCTGTATGCTCAGCTGTTCTTGCTACCTTAAAATATTCCTTAGAGTCTCTGTGATCTGTTGGACAGTTGCCATGTTTTGCTTCAGAGGTGGGTGCATTTCAGTAGGGGAGGGGAGAGTTAAGTATATATGCTGTAGTTTAAAAGCCCTTTGGGATACAAATGGTTTTCAGGTCAAATCAGGAGTAGAGGAAAAAAGAGAAATAGCTGAAAAGATTTCTTACCACAGGAAACTAGGAGCAGAATGAAAGATACAACAGCTAGAGAAGTAAGTGAATGATATCAGCTAGAGAAATATTATGTAAGAGATCTAATGTTTAGTGCACTATTTGAGGATGATCCAGATTTCCAGGAATGATTTTATTAACACTGGTTGGACTGGTTTTTAAACAGTTGGCAAGCCACTTACATCCTGCACCTGCATCATTATTTTTACATATTTTCTCATTTGTGTCTAGAGACAGAAAATGTCTTGTTTCTATACATCCAGACTGATACCTTTTGATCTATTTCAGACAAAATATAGATCATCCAGCATATTTGGTCAATAGTATGAGCACCAATAGGGAGAAGCTACCGTCTCATTCCAGTACCAGCAACAACAAAGAATGATTGTCTTTGGATGATTGAGAGCTATATCTCATGAATAGGAGGACTGCTGAAATATGGAACCCTGTCTGGCACTTAAAATTATCATAGGGTTAAAAGGGTATGCAAGGTGATCTCATCTAACCCCCTCTCTGTATTTGCATTGTTCTGTGTCAAATCCATCCAAGACAGATGGCTAGTCACCCCACTTTTGAAAACCTTTACTGGACGAGCTTTCAAAGCGTCCTAAAGCAGACTGTTCATCTAGGCATGACCTGAAAAATCCTTGCTCACCCAAGTAATCCCACTGAAGGCAACAGGACAGAGTAAGAGCTGCTCAGGGGAAGATGGATTTGCAGGATCCATTTTTTTTAAAAGAAATCTCATTTGATGTATAGGGATTAGGCTGATTATAGACCATATACCATTAGTAAACAACAACCTCTTGATTACTGGCAACCTTCTGCTTCTGCAGGAGTAACAGCTACTCCTGTGAGGAAGGGTATGCAGGTGGAGGCTTGCACAAGATTTATCTGGACTGAAACAGCCATTGCATTTTTTTTCTAGGAGAGGATGGTTATAGCACTTGGTTATTTATTTGCCCTGACTCTCTCCTAAGGACCATTTTTACTGAATTCTTTCCACAGTGTCAGTATCTGAAGAATGCATGCTAGAATTCAAAGCTGCTCAGACACAGTATCCCTGGAGATTCAAGGTCAGTGCAGATTTTTCTTAGGTTTTTTTTTTTTTATTTAGTTCCTGATGTATAACTCAGCTTCAAATGAAATTGGTGCTGTTAATGATAGAGACATTACTGACAGTAAGTGAGGTGACTCTGAAAAACTGAAACAAAATACTGATCATGATGTCAATATTTTAAATGAGAGGACTAATATTACTGGAGGTTTATGTAAAAAAGTCATTTCCCAATTGCAATCTAAATGATGGCACCATACATCTGAACTATAAGATTACTCTGTAAAATGGCTTTAGTGGAAGTATAATACACAGATATGTCTTGTGATCTAAATGAATTGAAAATCAGCTCCAGCAGCTTCTTCTGAATGTGATGTGGATGGCAGCAAAGGCACAAAATTCACAGCAGAATACAAGAGAGAAAGACATGGCACTGGGAATCAACGTCCTATCTCCTGAGACTGTACAGAACTGAAAACTTTCTCCTTGATGATAGAGAACTATGCAAGACTTTCAAGACTATATCTTCCAAGCAGTGTCACCAACAGCTGCCATGGGTCCTGGGCTAGGTGGAAGTGGGGCCTGGCTCCATGTCCCGGAAAGGGTGCAACCATGGGTGGAAGAGACGGGGCCTAGGATAGTCAGCCCTCCGCATCACCCTGACAGCAGCACTGGGCGTTCCAGCCCCCACCCCCTCCTGCTCCCTCATAGCCATGTGTAGCAGTGCAGAGGTATTGCCAGGGCAATTCAAAGGGGCCCAGAGTGTCAGCTGCTGCCAAAGTAACAGTGGTGGGAGCTCCAGGCCCACATGAAATGCCAGGCCTGAGACCAACCGATCTGTCAGTGAGCCTGTTCCCAAGTTCCAGTATTGTAAGATCTGTGTCCTGATTTGAACGGAATGGCTAAATGACCATGTCAAATTAACAGGCAAACTACTTGGCAAATGATAAAGAAATAGGATAAACTTATTGCTCAGTTGTGCTATATCCCTTTCACTTCTTTATTTGTCATCCTTTTTCAGATATTTTATATGAAAAAATAACATGTACTAACATTATATTGCCAATGGATGATAGGTAAAAATGGAAGAAAAGTGATTTTGCAGCACATTTTAATATCTTTTTGACTGAAGAAGCAATTTTAGTTGAACATAACATACACATACACTCACACTGTTACCAAGACCAATCCCAAACAGAGAGAGTGTTCGCAGAGTGAGTACTACTGAAATGGATCTCCAGATAGGTCATGATGATGGTCTGGCTGGATATTCAATCTGTGTCTATCACTAGCAATCTTGTCATATTTACTCATCCAAATAAAACAGTTCACGCTCCAGCCTTAATATGGACAATTCCATTTTTGTGCAAATATTTTAAGCACTCAGGTTTGGTTCTGGTGCAGAATGAAACAAGTTTATTGGGAAGTTGCTGCCAACACACAACTCTTCCTCTAGAAAAGTTCTGTGGTTAACTAATGCCAAATGTGATGGTCTTTTCTTTGTGGACATTCATCCAGAAGAGCAACAGAATGTGTTCTGGTGGGTAGAGCTCTGGACTGGGATTCAGGTTATCTGGAATCTTTTTCCAACTTTGCTTCTGCCCTGAGATATGATCTTGGGCAAGTCAGTTCCCTGCTACATGCCATTGTTTGATTACAACTTTCATTGGTTACAAATTATCATTTGCTTAGTTAAGTGAATAAAGAGATAAAGTTATTTTAGAGAACAACCAGAAGTCCTGTGGCACCTTATAAACTAACAGATACTTTGGAGCATAAGCTTTCATGGGCAAAGACCCGCTTCATCAGATGCATGAGTTGAGGGGGTGCGTATTTCAGGTGCATCAGTTATAATTTTGGGAGCCGTAATGGATCAATTTAACAACAAAGACAGACAGATTTAAAAAAGGAGATTCAACAGCTAGGAGAAGATAATTAAATAACCTTCCAGAAACAAATAGCTGTTACTATATTTTAAGATTGTATAAGAGTAATTATTTGTAGCCTGACTTCTCTGGCTTCCAAAACAGAAAATATTTTCATTTAAATCATGTTAATACGTTCACAAGTTACACCAGAAAAAATGAGTGCTAGGGAGGGAGTTTTACAACAATGACAATGGGAAAGGCTCTGCATGCATCTCATGAACATGCAAATACCTAGTACCTGAAATTCAGTATGGATAAACACATTACACTAGGGTCCTTACTCAAGTGAAGTAAAACAAAAGAAGTGCAAATGGATAGAGATTTGAGAAGAAAAATATTTGAAGGGAAACTAAAAGTGCTGAGAGTTATCTGCAAAAATTCTTGAGCAATAAAGATGGGCTAACTGATTCAAAGCTATGCAAGTGTTCTAAAACAGATCTTAGGGCATTATATGATTTCCTGGAGGTAATAGACTTCAGTTATTATAGTCCCCTTCTGGTCATCACACTATTAAAAAAAGGAGATTATCACACTTCAAAATGCTTAGAGAAGATTGATTTCAGGACTAAAAGAATGAGCAGAGGGAATGACTTTTGACCTTTCATACATTCCGTGTAACAGCTATTAAACCACATGCCAGGGATCCTCCCAACTCATCCAGGAAGAACAAAAAGAGACACAGATTTTAGTCAAAGAATGATATTTTCAGAGCAGATGGTAAGAAAGAATTTTTGAGACATGGAATGGTCAAGGCATGTAGCAAAAGAAATAGGCAAAGTTATTGCACGGGAAGGAATGTCATCAGGTCAAAGATAAAGACATGGCCTAATGATAGATGAGACCCTCGGGATAGGGACTATCTTTTTGTTCTTTGGACAGCACCTGCCACAATGTGGCCCTGGTGCATGACTCAGTGTTATGGTAAAACAAGCAACAATAACAATAAACACAACTCTTGATGGATAATCGGTGCTTCCTACTTACTCTAGCATCAGTTTACTAGAAATTTTGTATCATGCAAACACAGTCACTGCCTCACTTTTCCTCTCATTTCCTGAATAGTTCAGCCCATGGTTAAACTTGAAAAAGTCTTCCCCAAACAATATGGTTAGCAGTTTAAATGACCCTCCCAGCTTTTCACCCACTCTCTTTTCTTGTCTCACAGCCTGCCCTGGAGTGTCTGCTGCCACTCCTCAATGGGATGTAACATTCTTTCACTCAATGCTTATTCTTCAGGATCTATGAGGTTCACAAGAACTGGCTTTGGGTACCTAGATAGTTCTACAGTCCATTAAAACTAGAGTTGTTCTATTCCCCTCATTGGTAGTGAGTCCTGTTTTTATAAAACTTATCTGAGAAAGTTTTCAGATGGACCAAAAATATTACATATATGGATGGGTAAATCCTGTGTGGTTTACTATGAAATATCTACATGTTCGAAGGTCAGTATGTAATTTAATGAAAGACATTCAATACATAATTAATTTCAAATGTCATAGTCTTCTTTTAAAACCACTTCCCACGATGTGCAGTGATGGCTAAGTGGAGGAGACCATGGTGGGTCATAGGAGATGTTTAGCAGAAGAGAATAACAATTAGAGGTGAATGTGAGCTTAATGTACCCAAATGACAACTCCCTTGAGACAGGATATCCTAGTCAAATCATTTTGGTTTTCAATCCACATATTTTGGGTTTTTTAAACTTTTAATTTTTGCTAACTTTTGATATATTCCTCGTGTGTGTGTGTGGGCGGATGTGATATTGGACTAGATGGATAGATCCTTGGTTTGATGCAACTATCCTTTGTTCCTGAAACATTGGATAGCATCTAATAATAACTTACAGTTATTGCATAAGTCAACTAAAGCCTAGCAATGTCTCAGAAAGGTAGCTTGGTTAGTCTGTAGCTTCACAAATAATAAGCAGTCTGGTAGCATCTTAAAGACTAATGCATTTAGGCTATGTCTACACTACCCCCCACCTTTCAAAAGGGGGATGCTAATGAGACACTAAAACCAAATAGGAGTAAGGGGCTTTTGAAGACTGGGTGGTTCTTTTGAAAGGACCCCCTCTATATGGGTGGCACTTTCGAATTGCTGCAGCCACCATTAAGCTAATTAGGCACTGCATATTCATGGTAGTGCCTCGTTCGCATATCCCAAAGTGTCTCATTAGCATCCCCCTTTCGAAAGGTGGGGGCTAGTGTAGACATAGCCTTATGAGGTCATGAGCTTTTGTGGATAAGACCCACGTCTTCAGATGATTGAAGTGGTGATTGATAGAAGTTTTTTTTTCCTTAGATCCTTTCATTCTTTATTATATCAAATTTGTTGTTGTTTTGTCTTTGTTGATGTTCAGCTCTGTTTAAATATAGCATTTTTTTTTCAGGAAACAGTCACACTTCACTGGTTTAATCTCATATATTTCAGAAATCCCTTCATCCATATATTTTTTTAGTTAATCCATATTATTTAACCACACTCAGTGATGGGTCAAGTTTTGATGAAATGAGAAAAGTTCTCTAGCTATTTTAAGTACCGTGAACAGTGGGTTTATTCTGGCATGGCAGAGCAAAGCCCTCCATTTAAACTATTAGAATTGGAGTACTATGATTTTTTTGGTCACGCTTTATATCAACATTCCATGTATAATTCATTCACAGACAATTAGTAAATGATTAATAGATGTTTTAATGAACAGTTAAACAGCTATGAAGAAGCTCAACAGATCAACAGGTTGCTTATAACCATGCCTTATGACCAGCTATAATATGTTCCAATGGCATGCTTATAATCATCAACAAAACATATTAACCAAATCTGTTTTATGCTTATAGCATCTATTAGTCATGTATTAACCATGCCATAAGTCGTGGGCCTTTACTATAAAGTGTGACCAATTTTTTTGTGAAATGCTGCCACTTACAACTGAACCAGGTATGGGGCAAAATGTGGTCTCACATGGATACTTGATGCTTGTTCTCCTCACCCTGCCCAAACTAAAACAGAGTCATAGAATCATGGAATACTAGAAATGGAAGTGTTCTTGAAGGTCATCAAATCCATGGCAGGACCAAGTGCCATCTAGATCATTTAGATGGAAAGGTGTGGTTGAATATAGCAATAAATACAGACAGGACTTGAATAACTTCTATTAACTTATTATCTGACTGTCCCACAGTTATAATTTTATTCATCTCCACAGTACACATGTGAGAGAAGGCAGTACTGTTAACCCCATTTACAGAAGGAAAACTGAATCACAGACATCCAGATTTTTAAAGATATTCCGGTATTTCTGCATTTAGTATTGTAAAGACTAAGAGATTTAAGTGCTTAAATCTCATTTTCAAAAGGGATTTGGCTACCAGGTGCCAAAATAATGGGATTTTTGACTCCTAAGTGCCCAAATCTCTTTTGGCAAGTATACTTAGACTCCTACCTCAGTAAGGTTTGGTAATGCTGCGTGATGAAAATGCCTAAAGCACATTAAAATTCTGGGCCAGGCAGACTTGTCCAAATTCACATGAGGTCTCTGACAACACAAGTAATTAATTATGCAGATCCTGGGAGCTGCACTAGCTCTGAAAATAGAGGAGAACCTAAGCAACAGAAAGGAAAGCAAATGGGACAAAACCTCTGTCTCTATATATGAAACCATAACGTAATCTTCTGAACTATAACTCACCAAAGATCTACCAGAAATCAGTGATGCTTCCTGTTAAGCAGGGAGAATCTTGTATGTACCTTCCTTAAACCTTCTTCATCTTCAGAGAGGTTTGATGTTGGGTGCTGTGATGGGGTTTCACTCACTATACTAGAACCTCCTGCTGGTCAGCCTGCCACTCAACTCTGCAGCTTGGTGTGCTGACTCACTGTGGTATCTCACCCACCATCACTTCTGCTCGAGGTCTCATGCAGTCTTCAGAACCCAGACCTCAAATCATGTCTCTCTCTGTTCTCCCTCCTTCCAGCTACTTCCCAGTGGTGAGTGGGATTGCAGTGGGGACCTGGGCCTGCCCACTACAGCAAGTCATGGATCAGGGATCCTGTAGATGGCAGCCATGCACTATGTTCCCTGTAGCCTCTCAGTTTACTTTCCTGGACACTCCCCCACCTGCAGAGCACCTTTTCTTCCGTTATCTCAGGGCCTCAGCATGCCAATCTTAGCAGTCAGCCAGGATCTTGCTCTTACTTCTTTGATTCTGTCCAGCATCACTCTGTCCAAGGTGCTAACTTTCTTTCTCCCACAGGACAGACGCTCCCCGCACCTTGAACTTGGGTGGAGAACAAATGAAACTGCTCTGCCCATCAGCCCTTATTATATGGACCAGCCGAGCTCTGATTAGCTACCACCTCACAGTATGGCTCCATTCACCTTTTATAGGCCAGTGTGGGACAGACACCCCATCACAGCATCCAGAATGCTGTTTTGCACTCTGCTTCCATTTTTAGAGTAAGACAATCTAAAAGCCTGAAGCAAACACTCGTGAATGTTGGGGAGGCATTGAGAGTATGAACTTTGTAAACTTTGTAGTTGGGAAAATTTTGTACTTGTAGCAACTCATTATATCACACCATTTCATGGCCCCCAAAATAACCCCCCCACTGCTTTCTGTATCATAGGCAGTGTCTACACACGCCCCAAACTTTGAAATGGCCATGCAAATGGGCATTTCGAAGTTTACTAATGAAGCGCTGAAATACATATTCAGCGCTTCATTAGCATGCGGGCGGCTGTGGCACTTTGAAATTGACGTGCCTCGCCACCGCGTGGCTCGTCCCAAAGGGGCTCCTTTTCGAAAGGACCCCGCCTACTTCGAAGTCCCCTTATTCCCATGAGCAGATGGGAATAAGGGGACTTCGAAGTAGGCGGGGTCCTTTCGAAAAGGAGCCCCTTTGGGACGAGCCGCGTGGCGGTGAGGCGCTTCAATTTCGAAGTGCTGCGGCCTCCCGCATGCTAATGAAGCACTGAATATGTATTTCAGCGCTTCATTAGTAAACTTTGAAATGGCCATTTGCATGGCAATTTCGAAGTTTGGGGCTAGTGTAGACATGGCCATAAAGATCAGTTATAGCTACAGCTATGCCATATTTCTGACAGTTTTGAGCTGGTGCACTATTGTCATTACACTGCGGTGAACTTTGTGACCTGGAATATAAAGCAGGCTGACCATATGTTCAATGCTTATAAAAGTCAGCAAAACAAACCTTCAGAATTCCTACAGTTGAGTAAGTCGTACACCTGAGGGATTGTTCTCCTGATTGACCCTGGTTGTTTAAGCAGTTCTCTGTATGTAGCTCTCTGGTATAATTAAATAAATAAATAAATAATGATAATGGGTTTCTACATGGATTGAAAATTGCATTTACAGGTTGTGACTGAAATGTTTTGTCCTAGAAGACGATACTCTTTTCTCACGTCTTCCTACTTCATTAAGCTCTATTTCAAATATGCGTACCTAGTACACCCTCAATGAAAAAAGGGCACAAGAAACCTATGTAAAACAGGTGTGTCACCACAGGGAGGCCTGAGTGGACCCTGGCACACCATCTTGCATCCAGGCCCACCCCTGCTGCCCCCACAGCATTCCTCGTGCTCCAGCTCTTGCTTAGCTCTGATATCCTGCTCCACGATCCAGCCAATAAGCATAGTTGGGGCCTCACCCTGCTCCACCAGGTGCTCCAGTGGGGGCCTGGGGTTGGGGCTTTCCTTGCTTCGCTAGGTGTTTCAGTCAGGAAGAGAAGCTGGGAACTCATTCGTCTCCATCCACCTGTCTGTTTCAAAACAAAAAAAGGTGAAACTTTCCCCAGCTTTTCCTCTAAGAAAACTCTCGAAGCTTTTCAGAAGAACAGTTAGTTCCTCTGAAATTTTCCATCCTCCTCCCAGTGCAGACGAGCGATCAACCTAGGGAAAGAAAAAAAAAGAAGAGGAAACAGGGAAATAATTGTGACTCCAAGGTGTGTCTCAGATGACTTTCAGATTACCTCTGAGTTGGATCTGGACTGGTCATAGAGACAATATCTAGCCCAAAATGAATATCACAAAACATTGGTAAAGAACATAACCTGAATTCTCTAACCTGGGCTGGACTCTGATATCTGTCACCATGTTGAATAATGCCACATAAAGTTAATTAAAATCCATAGGACTAGTTGTTGTGTAGGGTTCAGTTAATTTGAGTTTTGCCGCCCTTTGTTGCATACATTATTATGCATCTAAATTTTCCAGCCAGGCAAATACAAACAAACTACAAATACTTCTTCTGAAGTCCTCTGTAATGCTCTGTTTTAATTCTTCCCACAGCAAAGCAGTATTCTTTCTTCCTGTTTGGAAAGTCACTGCATGTCAGAGGAAATGGAGTGCTGATTCCAATCAGGTACCACCGAAACACCAGGAGGCTGCTTAATATTCTTTTGGAGGACTGAAGTTTTGCAACGTGACTCTTTCTAAAAAGGTCAGTGCACATTCTAAAATTTCACTGCACACTCAGGTGTCACTGAACATTGGCTTAGACCACATTTTAGAGTAGCTGAAATCTGGACAAGTGGAGCTTAAATAGATTTTGAAATGATGGGATGGCTGGAAATGGAATTTATGACAGTTGTATGAGACTTTTCTTTCTGTGATTTTTTTTTTCCATTTTACCAGCTTTGTTTCAAGCTTCAGTGGTACATCGGGCAATAGACAGGCAAAGCCATTAGACAGCAAGTAAAGAAAGTGAATGCAATATTCAAAAGTGCCTTAATGACTTATGAATAGAACAGGTTGATTTTTCCCCCTGCAGAAAGTTTTTTCTCAGTGATATAATGTAAATTAATAATTCATAGAAACACAAAACTGCAGGGCTGGAATGATCCTCATCAGGTCATTTAATTAAGTCCTCTGTGCTGATACAGGACCAAATGAAGTTAGACCATCCTTGACAGCTGTTTGTCCAACTTGTTCTTAAAAACCTCCAACCATGGAGATTCCATTACATCCCTGGAAGCCATTCCATAGGTTAAAAACCCTTACAGAGGAAAGTATTTCTTAATATCTAACCTAAATCTCCCTTACATTATAGTATGCTCATTATTTCTTGTCCTACCTTCACTGAACACACAGAACAATTGATCACAGTCCTTTTTTAACAGGCTCCGCTCCTCAGTTGACTTGTCCCAACACTAAACGTGTCCATTTTTTCATCTTTCCTCAAAGGTCATCTTTTCTCAACCTTCATCGTGTTTGTTGTTCTGTTCTGAATGCTCTCTAATTTGTCCACATATTTGGACACGATAGCAGTTTACAAGTACCTAAAAGAGTGTTACAAGGAGGAGGGAGAAAAATTGCTTTCCTCTGAGGATTGGTTAAGAAACAATGGGCTTAAATTGCATCAAGGGAGGTTTAAGTTGGACATTAGGAAAAACTTCCTAAATGTTGGGGTGGTTAAAGACTGGAATTAGTTGCCTATGGAGATTGTGGAATCTCCGTCACTGGAGATATTTAAGAGCAGGTTGTTAGATATACATCTATCAGGGATGGTCTAGACAGTACATGGTCCTGCTATGAGGGCAGGGGGCTGGACTTGATCACCTCTCAAGTTCCCTTTCATTTCTAGTGTTCTATGATTCTATGATCTTCCTTAAAAATTGTCATCTGAAAGTGGTCAGAGTCCTCCAAATGAAGCCTCATAAGTACCAAGTGAAGTGGGGTACTTATTTCTGTGCCACAAATATGGCAATCCTATTAATATGCTCCAGAACTATATTAGGCTTTTTCACAACTGTATCACATTGTTCACTCATATTCAATTTATGATCCATTATAACCTCTGTATCTTATTCAGTGGTACTACTGACTAGCCAGTCATTCCCCATCATTTAGTTGTGCATCATTTTTCCTTCCTAAATATAGTACCTGTTTTATTGCATCAAGTTTTTTTTTTCCAGACAGTGTCTCGATTTGAAATTGGAGTTTTATTTTTAAATTTCAAAAATTTCTCTTGGGATGCGAAAAATATTTCCTGCCTAGTTCAACTTTCTGGTTTTCAGGAAGTCAGTTTTTCAATTTATAAAAAAATCTGCAGAGAATAGATACTTAAAAATGAATTTGTGAATTTTCCATTGAAGAGCAGTTTCAATGGAAGAAAATATCAGCCAGCGTTATTCAGGAGTCTACGTCCCAATTTTAAAAACGACTTGTGTAGTTAGGAGTAAGGCTGAATGAATCATAAGTTACTCAATCTGGGGAAACAAGACCAAAAAATCTGAAAAAAAAAAGTGCTTCTATGTGAACCAAACTATTTAATTGTAAAAGCTTTTGTTAAAACAGAAACACTCATACAAACAAACAAAAAGCCACAATTTCATTTTGTTTGGACCTGAAAGGGGAAGGGCTGAACAAGTGCCAGGATCTCCAGGACTGATAAGGAGAAGCCAGCATCCCTAAGTAATAGAATTGACAGGATGGGTAGTCAAAGGAGGAAGTTGACATCCAAGTGCTCGATGGACAGTGGGCAAGCTAAAGTAAACCCTTCCTTTAAATACAGATTCAGACACCCTTAATGTATCTATCATCATGCATTAACTACTTCATGAATCAAAGGTGAACAAACAATAAAGAATTTATTTAACTAAGAACAAAACAATACCATAACCATGAAAATTCCAGTTGTCACTATATAAACAGACATGTACAGATAAGTATGTTTTCCTTCCCCTCCTCCCCGCTCCTTACTGCAGTCTTGAAAGTTGATGGAGCAGGTCAGGTAAGTCCGGTCACCGCAGGGAGAGGAACAGGGGACACGGATGTCAGTCAGGAACACACATCACTCAGGCTGGCTGAAAAGTATTTCTGCTTCTTTTTACTTTCTTCAGTTCTTCTTTTCTTGAAGCAATGTCCTGCATGGAGAAATGCCTAGGAGAGAATGGTAAGTATGTGTGCATGCATGTATGACTGACAGACTCTTCCCCAGTATCTAACTAAAGTCAAATCAGGATACACTGGTGTATGGGACCTTAACACTGTACAACTGATTGCCCTAGACACCAGGTTTTACTGGCCTACAAAGCATCACAGTAACTGATTGCCCTAGCTACCAGATAGATCTGGCCTACAAAGCCTCACAATTATACAAAAGTGTTGTCCTAGACACCAGGGGCCTTTTCTTTGAGTCTCCTGCCTACACTGCTGATAGGGGAATCAGAGTGAGAGCCCTGAAGGGATTGCTCCACCCCTTTTTATAATCTCTTATCTCTGGGCAGATTCTGGTCATGAGACCCCATCTTTTCCGCCTTTGTTTTTCCACCCTTTTCTCCTGAGGCGAAGATGACTCAGCACTCAGTGGCCATCTTACAAAATGGAACCTGACAAGGAATCCATTTGGAAAGCGGAAACCACACTCTAGATTTGCCCCAAACACAAGGGTCAATCTTCTGTGTGAGTTGAGGCTGCCCAGGCAGAGAAGGGCACAAAAAGTGGAGTGCAGAAGCCCAAAACAGAACTGGGGAGCTGGAGCAATGGAGAACAGATGCACCAATGGTCTTCTGGAACTAAGCTACCATGGAGAGCTGAAGGACCACAACTGGAATAGACAAGTCCACTGTACTTCAAGTAAACTGGAATCAAGTGAGGTGTGCATCTAGGGAAAATGAGGAGAGGATCCTCAGCAGACAGGGCCCAAAGGAAGGAAACAACATCAGGCAAGAGTTTTGTTCTGGACTCAAGGGATATGTCTACACGGCAAGATTATCTTCAAATAACTTTGACAGTGTCCAAACTATGCACAATCTGTTTTGAAATAAAATCAAAATAGCGGGTGTGTTATTCCAATTCCAGTAAACCTCTTTCCACTAGGAATAAGGCTTATTTTGAACTTCCTATTTCAAAATAGGCACTATTGATACATATAATAGTGCTATTTCGAAAGAAGACATAAAGGACTCTAATGGTGTTATTTCAAAATAGCACTATGGACCCAGAAATGCTATTTCAAAATATCTGGGTGCTATTTTGAAATGTATTTTGTATGTGGATGGGTTATTTTGAAATACAATATTGTGAAATAGATATTTTGAAATATCTTATTTTGGAACACCGCTACTGTGTGGATGTAGCCAGAGGGGGAAGTTGCAAATGAACACAATGGAAGAGCAGATACTGGAGAGAAGGGTCCATCCACCTATAACTTGAGGGTAGAGGGAACCCCACACTGATTGCCTTACCCATCATACCACTGCAGCACTTTTGGTCCTGGGAAGGAGGCCTGGTATGTGTCTGTTAATTTTCTTGAGTTTATGCTCTTTCCCCATGTCCTTATTGTTGGGTTCCTTGATCCTTCGACCTTTTTTGTTTTTCCCTTCTTTGTTTGCAGCTGCTGTTTAATAAAAGTTATGTGTGTAAACGATTGTTTGGTGAGGTCACTGGAACACATAACTCATCAGGGGGACACCCTAGACCTTTTTTTGAGGAACCCATCATAAGATTGGGAATTAAGCTCAAAGGGACCTTAGGCCTAGACTTATCAATGTTTTAAAGACTCCACAATATGAAATGTAGAAAAAGGAATTCTTCACTTTAGGCAGGTAGGCAGGAGGGTAGGCAGGCAGGCATCTGGACAAGGAAGTGGGGGATGGGGACAGGCAGGAACTCAGATGTTTTTGCCATTTGATTTCATTGGGGTAATGTAAAAGCCAAAAAATTTCCTCACAGTAGAAAGGCCATTCCTCTGTTTACATAATGAAAACAAATTTCCACTGAAACTTTTCACCAAGTTTGACCCAAGTTTGACTCATATGTTACAGAATCACAAATATATATTTTCAGTGGAAAAAAAAATCCTATACTTCCTCCCAAATTTGTATCAAAATAGTTGGTTTTTAAAATGAAAACATTATTAAGTTAGTTACTCAAATGGCTGTCAATTTTTTCCAGTACCAGAAATCAGGCTTGGTTAAAATGTTCAGTCACTGAAAGACCCATATTTTAATAAACAAAAAGTGAAAAACAATTTGCTAAAGTTTCCAATAAATTTTAATTAATTGGAAATTTTTCAAAAAGGGAGAGATTTGGGAAGGAATCAATATTTTAACTGAAAAAAGTCTTATTTTAGAGAAAATAAATCCATTTTTTTATGTAGAAAGACTATTTAAAAATGCCAACAGCTAATGGGTGTTCTCCTTAACTATGAGTTGTAGGGGGTCTTGGGTTTTTTTTGTTTTTGTTTTTTTTAATGTGCAGGGGGATATGAGTACTTAGCTCCCAGAGTGATGATGAGAATGTATGTAACATGCAGCACAGTGACTTGAGCATCCCAAGGGAGACCAGTTGCACAGAAAGGCACAGAAAGTACACCATAATAACAGAGCAAAGCTCAGATCTGGATTTGAATACAAATATGCTTAATCTGGGGCACACATATTACAAGTATTTGTGTAACACACTGATGGGTGTGTACAATAGGTGATCCATTTTTCAGTCAGTAGAGGTTATAAGTCCATCATAGCTCCCACTCACCAGCTCATGCTTTTAATGTTAGAGCTTCCCATTTTAATCCTTGTGTGTTGGCCAGAATAATGGTTGCCACATTTGGATCCAAGGTTTACGGTGGGGCATATTCTGTAGCATCTTCTAAGAGCAGATAGGAATAAGGAGACTTCGAACCAGCCGGGGTCCTTTTGAAAAGGACCCCTGTCTGGACGAGCCATGTGGCGGCAAACTGCATCAATTTCGAAGTGCCGCGGCCACCTGCATGCTAATGAGGCGCTGAATAAGTATTTCAGTGCTTCATTAGTAAACTTCGAAATGGCTATTTGCATGGCCATTTAGAAGTTTTTGGCTAGTGTAAATGTAGCCTTAATAAAGGGAAGAAGGATTCTTTTAAAGATGGGTTTACTTTCAAAATAGCAGTGTCTACACTGGCTTTCTTCTTTTGAAAGAAGCTTGTTCCAAATTAGAATATGCAAATGAGGCCCCAAATATGCACATTTATACCTCATTTGCATTTTTGATTCACCTCATTTGCATAACTCTTTCGAAAGAGGAATGCAAGTGTAGACACACCCCGGCCATTTCTACACAGGCCAATTCCCTCACCTCATTAGCATAATGTCACGTGATTTGGAGTCTGGAAGACCGTTCTTCCAGACTCCAAAATGCAGTGTAGAAGCACGGCCCAGGGGTAGGGCTTCCGGAAGGAAACCATTTTTCTGGAAGCCCCTTCTTCCCAAAAATTTATAGTAAGAAGGGGCCTCTGGAAGGAAGACTTCCTTCTGGAAGCACCCCCCCGCAGGACCACGCTTCTACACGGCATTTTTGAGTCTGGAAGAACAGTCTTCCGGACTCCAAATCACGTGACGTTATGCTAATGAGGCGTGGGGAATTTGCATCCGTGCCTCATTAGCATCTTTCACTCCCTGTATTAACATGCCACTTCCAAAGGAAGTGGCCTGTGCAGAAGCGGCCCCTGAGAGATAACCCTAACAGGGATGAGACCAGAGCTTAAAAAACCAAACTTCCAATGAACTTTGATAGTTAGAAGCCACTTTATTTATTTGAGGCTTGATATTATGGATCATTTGTAGGAGGTTTTATAATAAACCATCCCCCAGGAAGATATTAATGTCAAGACTCAAGAGGGCCTTAGATGGAGTTATTGGCCTCCTGAAAAGGGAAACTGAGGCTGAGAATTCTTGCAGTTCCACTGAAATGCAGCAGGAGGTGCCATATGGCAGGCACATACTACATAAGTATGCGTATGCTTTTGGGCAGCGTGGTGTTTACTAACTCAGGGAGATGTGCCTGCCCTATCTCCTGTCAAGCTATTGTGCTAAAAATAGAAGTGCAGCTGTAATGGGTGTTGGGATGAACTAGCCACCTCAAGTATGATTCCCTGATGGACACTACATAGGTACTCAAAGTGCCAGCTAGCTTTTCTTGCTACTCTTGTTGCCCTGGCTGCTCCTCTATTGATAGTGCTCTTACTCCAGCAGAGCAAATTTGTGTGTGTCTTCTGAAGCTGGAAATTATACCTCCTGCTTGCAGTATGACCACCCTTTGTCTCTCTGCACATTAGAGCATGTCTAGACTTACTGGCAGATCAGCAGTGAGGTGATTGATTCCCTGGGGGCTGATTTAGCAGGTTTAGTGAGGACCTCCTAAATTGACTGCAGATTGCTCCCTGTCAACTCCAGTACTCCACTGGAAAGAGAACCATAAGAAAAATTTATGGGAGACTTTCTTACAGTGGGGACACCAGGGCAACTTGATCTAAGGTACATCAACTCCAGCTAAGGTATTCGTGTAGCTGACGTTGCATACCTTTGGTTGACATTGCCCTGTAATGTAAACCTGTCCTTAGCTTCTCGTCTGTGTAAATGGGGACAGCACCACTCTCTTACCCGCCTGGGATATGAGGGTGAACTACATTATAGATTTTGAACCACTTGGATATGGTAGTGATGATAGTCAGTAGAGTACCTTACAGAAAGAGAAATATTTATTGGAACTGAAAAATGGGTGAATTCCAACTGAATGAAAAATGGGACATATTTCACATGAGAATTGAACACAATACGTCAACTTAAAAATTTTTTTTTTGAACCAGCTCTAATTTTATTAGCGATTTCATTCTGCTGGGCGGTGGGGGTGGTTTGCTGTTGTTGAGGAAAGGTTGTTTGCTAGAGTGGCTGTGTGTGTTCATGCCTCTGTCCATGTATTACTTTTATGCTACATCAGTCCCAGAATAGCTTCAAGGAGGATCATGGAACTGAAATATCCCCTGTGGTAGTTATGACAGGTCATACCCTCAGAATTATGTTTGATTCACTGCAGCCACTGCAGTTGTTAGCTGCTCGAATAATTCAGTCAGCAAAAGTTCCTTCTCTCTCTAGCTGTGAAGATGACCCTGTTTATTCCCTTGGCCACAATGGCACACACATTTGTTCTCTCTAGACATTCCTATTCCAAACCATTCCTGCATTAGATTGTGGTGGTATCTTCAAAATTAGTCATGTGTACTCACCAGAGGATGTCCCATTGTGAGGGGGCTCTCACAAGATGAAGAAATGTCACCAGTGTTCTCATACTTACAATCCACAGAATTCACCATGTCATGTATATGATAAAGAATTATGACAAACTTTATATCCTTGGTTTCACTCTGGTTTCCTGAAATACAGAAGCCGCGTCTACACATGCACGCTAGTTCGCAGTAGCGGAGCCAACTTCGAAATAGCGCCCGTCACGGCTACACGTGTTGGGCGCTATTTTGAAGTTAACTTCAACATTAGGCGGCGAGACGTCGAAGTCGCTAACCCCATGAGGGAATGGGAATAGTGCCCTACTTCGACGTTCAATGTCGAAGTAGGGAACGTGTAGACAATCCGCGTCCCGCAACATCGAAATAGCGGGGTCCTCCATGGCGGCCATCAGCTGAGGGGTTGAGAGACGCTCTCTCTCCAGCCCCTGTGGGGCTCTATGGTCACCGTGTGCAGCAGCCCTTAGCCCAGGGCTTCTGGCTGCTGCTGCTGCATCTGGGGATTCATGCTGCATGCACAGGGTCTGCAACCAGTTGTCGGCTCTGTGTATCTTGTGCTGTTTAGTGCAAGTGTGTCTGAGAGGGGCCCTTTAAGGGAGCGGCTTGCTGTTGAGTCCACCCTGTGACCCTGTCTGCAGCTGTTCCTGGCACCCTTATTTCGATGTGTGCTACTTTGGGGTGTAGACGTTCCCTTGCAGTGCCTATTTCAATGTGGTGCTGCCCAACGTCAACGCTGAACGTTGACGTTGCCAGCCCTGGCGGACGTGTAGATGCTATTCATCGAAATAGCTTATTTCGATGTCGCTACATCGAAATAAGCTATTTCGATGTAGCGTGCACGTGTAGACATAGCCAGAGGCTGCACTTACATGAAAGAAAGATACTCTTAGATAAATGGTTATATTAAAATGTACAACAGGTCTAACAAAGCCTATACAAATTTTACTGTGTACTTGCCTATATGCGGGGGGGGTGGTAAACCAGAAAAAAATGTGGGACTTCTGGAGTATGATTATATTTATATTTCCAGAACACTCACATACTGGGAGTTAACCCAGTTTGAAACTGCTCACATACACATGCATCAAACCACCACTGCATTCTAAGGCTACATCTCTACTAGAGTGATCTGTCAACAGAAGTTACTGTAGGAAGAGAACTTGTGGCAAAACTTCTCTAGAGAAATCATGTCCACACACAAAAGTGGATTGAAAGAGCAATCCACTCAATTGATAGAGTGGCCAGACTGCCTGGCCGCTGTCTCGACAGAATGGCCAACTGGAAGCTCGGCAAACAGGGCTGACCAATGAACGAGAAGTCCTGTCTGTCCACAAAGGACCCCCTGGAGCACCTACACAGCTTTTTTGTTGACAGAAACTGTCGACAAGGGCATTATTCCTCATCCTGGAGGGGCAGAATACTGTCAGCGGAAGTGCTGAGTTTTGTATCCAGGGTTCCTTCGAAAGGGTGCCCCAATTTCAAAAGCACCCTTCTTCCCCTGCCAAAAAATGGGAAGAGAGATGCTTTCGAAATCAGGGCACCTCTTTGAAGAACCCCTGGCTAGACAGCTATTTTTATTTTGAAATCAGCACTTTTGATCAACTGAGTGGCCATCATTATGCAAATGAAATGTTGAATATACATATCAGAGCCTCATTTGCCTTTTTGAACAGCTATAATTTACATGTCCCTTCTGAAAGGGGGAGGGTAGTGTAGCCACAAACACTGCATTTCAAAACAGTATTTAGCTACTTCAAAATGCAGCACCTATGCACATAGAGCTTAGTTTGAAACAGAGCCATTGGACGTAGTATGGCTTATTTCAAAATAGTCTCCATTCCCTGTTTTAACAGCATCTATTTTGAAATAGGCACTATTCCTCCTGCAATGAGTTTTACCCATTTGAAAATAAGCCAAACGCTATTTCAAACTTATTTCAAAATAGTGGTTGCATTGTGTAGATAGTAGGATACGTCTGTTATTTCACAGAGCGGCTGTGTAGACTTACCCTAACTCTGCATTTATTAGGAACTCTGGTGTCCTCTGGCAAGTGGAATAGAAATGGCACCCTCATTACAATAAATCATTTTCCACTTTAATATTCCTACCTTATCTACATCCACCTTGATTGAATTAGCCCTGATGTAAAACCCCACCTCTGAATTCCTGCTGTTTCTTTCACATTATGCATCTGATTAAATGAGTTGCAACTCATGAAATCTTATGCCCTAAAAATGTGTTAGTATTTAAGGTACTACCATTATTCAGTACTTGGTACCTCGTTATTGTTGCACTTTTAATTTTATTTGCAGGTTGGAAGTAACTTAAGGTCTGTGCAGTTTCTTACTTAAGAATATTGGTTTGTTAAAATGTGTTTTCAAATTAAAGAAAACCTGCTGCCTCTATTAAAATTTATCTTTATAGTTGTTTCATAATAAAACCATTCCCAGTATATTCATTGGAATATCATGGAAGGACAGAGTGTCCAACACTGCCATCCTTGAGCAAGCTGGAATCCCAACCATGCACACCCTCCTCAGGCGGCGGCGACTCTGCTGGCTTGGCCACGTCCACAGGATGAATGATGGAAGGATCCCAAAAGACATCCTGTATGGTGAGCTAGCCTCCAGCAAAAGACCTCCCAGACGCCCCCAGTTGCACTACAAAGATGTTTGCAAGAGGGACCTCAGGGAGATAGACATCGAGCCAGACAGTTGGGAGGAGCTGGCAGATGATTGCAGCAGATGGAGGCAAGAACTACACAAGGGCCTTCAGAAGGGTGAAATGAGGATCAGACAGCTAGCAGAGGAGAAGCGAGCCCACAGAAAGCACGGCAAGGACCTGCCAGATACCCCTTACACATGCAACAGATGCAGCAAGGACTGTCACTCTCGTTTGGGCCTTCACAGTCACAGTCAACGCTGCAAATGATGATCCGAAATGGAACTACGAAGGGCGCGATCTATAGTCTACGTAGACTGAAGGATGCTACTACACTACACTATATTCATTATAGGTCACCATTGCCTTTATCATAAAGAATCCTTGAAATACAGCTGAAATAATTCAGATCATGTTGACAAAATGTTGAATTTCACCACCCACTTACAGGATCCCAGGGCTCTCAGTGTCTGCATCCCAACATTTCCCATGGACTAACACGTTCACCCATAAGACCCAGACTATGAACAGTGTATATCCCTAACGGCATTCCTGTGGAGCTCTATGTCTGTTTGCTGGTTGCTTGAACTTCTGAGCAAGTCACCCTCTCCTTGTCTCCACAAGGCCTTTTCACAAATATTGTGCACACATCCTATCACACCTGTTGGAACATTGTGTCAGAGAGGTGGCCATGTTAGTCTGTATCTTTGAGGACAACAAGAAGTTCTGTGGCACCTTACAGACTAACAGATATTTTGGAGCATAAGCTTTTGTGGGCAAAGACCCGCTTCATCAGGTGCATGAGTGGTGGGGGGTGTGTGTGTTCAGAGGGGTATTTAAAGAGTAGGGTCCCAGTGAAAGGGAGGGCCAGAGGTGGCAAGGTCTATTCAGTCAAGTTGGAAATGGCCCATTATCAGTAGTATGTATCAAAAGAGTCAAAAACAAGTCAGATCAGACAGGGGGGATATGGCCTATTGTCAGAGTCTAATGTACAGCTGTTAACACCCAGAGCAGAGGAGCTGCTTTTGCAAGGGGCCAGCCACTCCCAGTCTCTGTTTAATCCTTGGTTCATGAAGTCAAATTTTCAATTAAATTGCAGCCCAGAGATTTCTCTCTCCATTTGATTTTTGAAATTTCTTTGTTTTAGGACCGCTAGTTTTAAATCTGTTATTGAGTGTCCAGGGAAATCGAAGTGTTCTCCTACAGGTTTCTGTATATTAGCATTCCTGATGTCTGATTTATGTCCATTATTCTTTTAAATAGAAACTGTCCAGTTGAAGCAGGACTTTGCCCACAAAAGCTTATGCTCCAAAATATCTGGTAGTCTATAAGGTGCCACAGCACTTCTGTTGGAACATTGTTTTTCTGCCACTGGCAACTTAGTCCATCAACATTCGTCACCACTGAAGTGACTTAAAATGCTTCTTTCTTCTCCCCAAGTGCCCTGTAAGTAGTTCCAGTAGCCCAGGGCATCAGGAGATAAACCGGAGTTCCCAGGATAAACATCCAGGCTACACTTCCACTAGCAAGTTTTGTTGGAAAAACCCTGGTTTTGTCAACAAAACTCATGGAGCATGCACCCACAAAATGAGATTTGTTGACAGAATTGCAACAAAACACAGCACTTTCTCCAACAGCATTCTGTTTCAAATCCCGGTCCGCTGTGCTTCCGGGTGCCTGTTTTGTCGAGAGAGCACCTGGGCAGTCCTGCCACTCTGTCAACAGAGTGGAGCGCTTTCCTAATTTGTTTTTGTGTGTGGCTGCACTCTGTCAACAGATGCTTTGTCAGAAAAACAGTGACTTCTGCCAGCAGAGTGCTGTAGTGTAACCGTAGCCCTATTATATGCATAATTAATGTCTACAGTATTTTGAGGGGAACAGACCCTTCCCCATTAATTTAAATACCAGTGAGTTCAAAAAGATCCTAGTATAGTTAACCCTCACAGCTCATCCTCTGTTTATGCTAGTTGTCCACCTATCCTTTGAGAACAATGGAGAAATAACTCATTCTGCTTACAAATTTTGTATTCTATTGTTCCAAGACCTCAGTTTCCCCCTGTTCTTCCGCTTCATCCTGCTGCTAATACTGCACTATATCCACCTGCTCACTGAGAAATTACTTCAGTATTTGAATATTTTCCTGCTCCTGCATTGTATGCTTGGAGGTGCAAGAGGCAAAGTCCAATCCAGAATTCATCTTCCTCTGACTGCTGGAATGCAGCCTGGTCTCATTCAAGCTCGTCACCATCATGGGGTGGAGCAGTTCTGGGGCCATGCTGGCGGAGAACAACTTAAAAAGGGCATGAGTCAGCCCTGCAAGTAAGCACGTGGAAAACTCAGTTGAGCTATGGTATTTTCTTCCCACAAGACACATGGAAAACAATCCCAGGATGCAAGCTCTCAGGTTAAGCCAAGGACCATGAGCTACTGCTGGAGAATGCCCTCAGCATCCAGCAAGCTCATATCATAACAATGCTAGCTGAAAACAAAAGAGGTACTCCAACTGCACTATTTGGGTGCAACTCAAGTATTGTGAATCGCCTGATAGGAATCAAAAAAACTTCGGGTTATATCCCCAAGTAGATACACCCTGAGTGTCCTTTCACGTTTGCAAAGTATTCTGCTCATGTATGTTGCTTTGACAATACAATCCTACTTGACAGAATAACAAGCATAAATGTCTTCCATAAATCTAACACTCGCACATGATAATTACTGTTTTGTCATTTACAGGGAAAATCCAAACCATGGGGAAAACTGCCCTAACAGCCCACTCTAAGGAATTGATCAAAATCAATTGTGTGAAGGGTGGGCTAGCCCAGTAAAGGTGGAGCAGAACTACACTCAAGATGCGGGGTGGGGCTGGCGGTGAATTTTTAAGACTGATTGTGCCCAATTAGCATTCTCTCTTAGAAAAGATGCGCTGGAAATGGTTATGAGGTCCATGGTACTGATGTCAAAATTAGCATCTGCTATTGAATTCAAAGAGTATAAATGCCAAAATGTCCTCACCCTGCTTTAGAATGATCAGAATTGATGTCATGGCAGCAGGAAAAATCTAGGTGATGCTATACATAACAAATGAGTTTTTATTCCTTACTGGGCATTAAAACACTTGTCCTGGTAGATGAATTGCATCAGGTTAGCATTCTACAACAGGTAGATACTCTGTAGGGACTACAGTGAGACATTAGACACATCCAGGGCTTGAATTTCCCCAACCCTCGGAGACCCAGCAACACAAGTATGTAATGCTGAGGTGTAATTCCTCCCTTGATTGGTCCTTGCTTCAGAGGATGATAGTTTACTGCGGCCTTCTCCACCCACACCAGCACACACTCATGTACTGTGCTTTGGTTGTGCTGGTCAGTGAGTAGAAGGTGGTAGACTAAAGGCTCCATCCATTTCTCATGCATCTCCATCTAGCTATTCTAGTGTGGAGTATGGAACACACAGAGCAGCTTACTCCTATCACTCAAGATCTCAATAGTTTACATAAAAATACAAGGGAAGTTCGTCATACATTAACATATTTTTTAGGCCAGACAGATCATTTCATCCGACTTCCTTCCTTAGAATTGAACACAGTGAATCTTGGGACAAACCCATAACCTTGTGGTTGAACTACAAGTCACAGCATAGGCCATAGTCATATGCATCAACCAACAGAAGCCCCGTGTATTATTGCACTAAGCATATTTTCTCTTTCTCGTGTAATTATACAAAAAAGAGACATCAGTGTGCTAATCGGATCCCTCAGCTGCCTCTGTTGTTCATAATTTTCTGCTAATTTGAGGGCTATTTTGCAAAATTATTTGACTAACCCATGATCTAGTGAGCTATTCAGCTCCTGGGATACACAGTTTAATTTCTGTACATGCTGCATCATTTTTTTTTTCAACAGCACTGAATATCTCCCAGGAAATGAGCATAGAAATTTACAGTCCCTCATCAAATAATTGATCCATCTTGTCTGGCAGAGGCTGTAACTAGTGTTTCAGACAACATTCAATAGTGCATCTTATCCACAGCTGAACGTGAGGGGAAAAATTCTTTCCTGACCTCAGTCCTAGATGGCTGTAGATGTCACATTGGAATTGGCAACCCTTGTAACCACCCCAATAACCAGCTGAGCTAGCTGTCCTGCTGAGTAGCCAAGGAGAGAAGGACTAACTCTCTTGCTAAAGATAGATGGCTTGTTGCAGGGGAAATCAGGAGTACCTGGCAGCGAATTGGCCCAGGAGATGAGGATCTGTTGGTTTCACTCAGAGGCCAGATGAAAGCCTGTGACGGGCTTTTAAAAGCTGTCCCAGCCAGGGAGGCTTGGAAGAGCATGCACGCATGCAAACAATACACATATATCCTCATCCACATATACAAAGCGGATATCTGAGGATTTCCTGGGCTCTGTTAATAATCAAGCTAAAAGAAACCATTTAAATCTAACTGGCATGAATCTAATTTCTGACTGAGCTTAAACTGTGCAGCTGAGTCAAATGCTAAGAGAGCTGATAGACAAGGCAGGTGAGTTAATATCTTTTATTGGACCAAATGTTGTTGGTGAAAGAGACAAGCTATAGCGTTAGAGAGGGCTCTTCTTCAGTTCTGGGAAAGGTACACTGAGGGTGCATCTACACTCGACGGCTACTTCGAAGTAGCCGGCACAACGTCGAAATAGCACCCGTCGCTTCTACACGCGCTGTGTGCTATTTCGATGTTGAAATCAACGTAGGTGGCGAGATGTCGAAATCGCTATTTCCCTCCAAAGAAGGGAATAGTGCCCTACTTCAACGCTGAACGTCAAAGTAGGGTGTGTGTAGACGATCTGCTTCCTACTACTTTGAAATAGAGGGGTCCTCCATGGTGGCCATCAGCTGAGGGGTTGAGACACTCCATCCAGCCCCTGCGGGGCTTTATGGTCCCCACACGCAGCAGCCTTTAAAGCACCACGGACCCGGATTTCCTGTGGCAGGAAGCTGAGAGAGTGCAGGCAGCAGCACACGCACGTGCTAGCCCTGCATGCCCTCTACAGACCCCGACCCATCTACCCACCACCCATGGCATCGAACCAGCCCCCCCCGAGCACCCTCAGGGCTCCCCTTCTGAGGGGACCCAGGCACCCTCAGCAGCCAAGCGGAGGTCCAAAAAGAGGTGGGGCCCCTCCTGGTCGGAGGCTGAGCTCCGAGACCTGCAGGGGCTCTGGGGTGAAGAGGAGTTGTTCCATGTGATGGGGAGCAAGCAGTAGAATGCAGAAACGTTCGCCAGACTGGCCGAGGTCCTGGCTGCCCAGGGTCACCCTGTCCGCACTCCGGATCACATTTGGAGTAAGGTGAAGGAGTTGCGGCAGGAGTACGCCTGGGCCCGGAACTCGACCAGCCAGTCTGGGGCCGCCGCCACTGTTTGCCCCTATTACAGGGAGCTCAGGGCCAACCTGGGTCCCCGGGACACCTCCTCCCTCGCCCACCCACCCTTGATACCATGGCCGACGAGTCCCAGCAGGCCTCGGAGCCAAAGTCTGGCCCAGAGACCAGCCCCGCACCCCGGGACCCACCCAAGAAGCCCCCCCTTGGGACAGCGGAGGAGGGGTCCAGCAGTGAGGTGGAGGTGGGGGTCATCATAGATCTCCCCTCCTGGAGCACCAGCTGGGCGTCCGCCCACCGGGCTTCCCCTGACCGCGGCAATGGATGGTCAGGTATGTATCCCACAGGGCTCACACCCATGGGTCATGGGACGGTGGCACCAGGCACGACCAGGAGCCTCACACATCCCCAGTGGACCTCAACCCGCAACTGCCCAGCCACAGCATGGTCACAGGACAGGGGCATGGCCATCAGTGCCTGTCAGCACCCTCACCCATTGACAGCATTGTGCCTTAACCCCAGGGGCAGGGGGACAATGCTATGGGGACAGCCAACAGGAACATCACACCCACCGGTGGGGACAGAGACCCAGCACCCAAGGAGGGGCAGGGGAACAGGCCACGGGCCAGGGCATGGTACCAACAGCCTTCCCCTCCCTCTCTCCCTCTCTGAAGCTGAACCATCTGACACCCCCGGCAGCCAGGCACCCTCCGTCATCCCCAACAGCCCGACGGAGGTCAGCCACTGCCAGCACCCAGAGACACCCCCAAGGGCAGCGGGATGGTCCTGCCACCACCGGACCCTGGGGATGCCCCTGTAGGCCCCCAGCTCCTGGCGGCTCTCTGGTGGCAGACGGAGGTGGCAGAGAAGAGACTCCACTTCAATCAGGAGGAGTCCATCTTGCAGAGGGCGGCATGGGAGGACTTCACGGGGGGTCTTCAGGGACATAGCTGGGTTGATCCAGGAGGCCGTCGCCTGGCTCCAGCCCCCCACTGCCCCCCAGGCTGCCCTCCTGCTGTGCCACCTACCGCCCCACCCGCCTCACCGCTTGCTGCCCCACCTGCCTCACTGCCTGCTGCACCACCTGCCACCCCATCTGCTGTGCCGCCTGCAAGTTCCCCAGGACCAGAGCCCACTGGGGCTGAAGACCAGCAAGTGAAGTCATCCCGGCCGTACTTGCCGGTCCTCCCAGCCCCCAGCTGGCCACACCGGGGACCGCGGATGGGGTAGGGGGGTTGTGAGCCATACCCGCCGGGGGTCGCACCCCTCTGCCCCCATCCCAGACTGATGGGCCAATGGCCAAGACGTCTGCTGGGCCCCCATGTATATAGTTGTCCCCCATGTATATTGGTTGCAGTTTCTGTTACGCACAAAACAAAGTTAGTGGTTTTCAAAAAAAAAAAAAGTGTGCTTGTTGGGGGTGTGGCGTGTGGGTGTGGGTGTGGGTGTTGGGGGTGGTGTGGGGGCACTGCGGGTGGGGCGTCCTCCGGGGAAGGCCAGGGAGGTGCTCAGGAGTCTCCCTGATCGAAGTGGGCCCACAGGGCCTCATGAACCCACGCCCCCTCACGGTTGGCCTACCAGCTGGGTGCAGCAGCCAGCTGGGGGAAGCCTGTGCTGGTGTCAACTGCCCACCCCAGATGAAAGCCTCCCCCTTGCTCTCAACAATGTTGTGGAGTGTGCAGCATGCGCCTACAACCTGGGGGATGTTCTGGAGGCTGACGTCCAGGCGGGCAAGAAGGCAGCACCAGCGCCCCTTCAGATGGCTGAAGGTCCTCTCCATCACCTGGTGGGCGTGGTTCAGGCAGGCTTTGAACCGCTTCTGTCTGGTGTTGAGGTGGCCAGTGTATGGGTGCATGAGCCAGGGCTCGAGGGGATAGGCCGCATCCACCACGAGGCAGAGGGGCACGGTGGTGTCCCCCAGAGTGATTTCCCTCTGGGGGATGTAGGTCCCCATCTCCAGCCAGCGTCAGAGGCCCAAGTTCCTAAAAACATGGGCATCATGTGGGCAGCCAGGCCAGCCCACATACACGTCCTGGAAGGAGCCCCGACTGTCCACCATGGCCTGCAGGACCACGGAGTGGTAGCCCCAGAGGTTTATGTATCTTCCTGCACTGTGGTCCAGGGCATGGATGGGGATGTGGGTCCCATCCAGGGCCCTGAAGCAGTTCAGGAACCCTATGGCAGCGAATCCAGTGACGGCTGCGTCTAGGTCCCCAAGTTGGATGACCCTGTGCTGCAGCATGGCATTGAGTGCACAGACCACCTGTGGGGAGGGAACACAGGCACCCATGAGGGTGTGCAGGGTGACCCAGGGCCCTCCCCCCAGGCTACCCTTCCAGGCACCTCCCTGGGTACCCTGCTGCCCAACACCTCACTCCCCGGCACCCCTCCCTCCCCAGCCCCACAACCAGCCACTCCCTCCCCAGCCCCACACACGGCCTCCCTGCCCCCCAATGGGTATGTGCCCGGGCTTCCTTACCTCCATGACAATGGCCCAGATTGTGGCCTTTCCCACTCCAAACTGGTGTCCCACGGAGCGGTAGCTGTCTGGAGTGGCCAGCTTCCAGACAGCTATTGCGACCCTCCTCTCAATGGGGAGGACGCACAGCATCTGGGTGTCTTGGTGCCTCAGTGCTGGGGTGAGCCACTGGCAGAGCTCCAGGAAGGTCTGCCGGTGCATGCGTAAGTTCTGCAGCCACATGTTGTCATCCCACTCCCGCATGACCAGCTGCTCCCACCACTCGGAGCTGCTGGGGTAGCTCCAGAGGCGGGGGAGCGGTTGGCAGGGGAGGAAGAGGGGAGCCCAGTGGTCAGGGGCATCCCTGTCTGCCCCCAGGGAGGGCTCCTCTGGCGGAAGCCACTGGGTCGCCTCCCAGGCAGCACCTAGCAGGGCGCTTGCCCCCTGGATGAGTACCTGGAGGTTCTCCTCTTCCTGCTGCTGCTGCTGGGGGGTCCATATCTGCTGTGACTTGGTCTGTGAGAGTGTGGAAAGTACCCTGTGGACCTCGTGCTGTTCAGGCCAAGTGTGTCTGGGAGGGGCCCTTTAAAGGAGCGGCTTGCTGTTGACCCGGAAGGGCTAGTCCAGCCTGTGACCCGGTCTGCGGGCTTCCCTGGCCCCTTATTTCAACAGGGAGCACTTGTGTGTGTGGACGCTCTGTGTTTCCTTCCGGGGCGGCTCCTTTCAACATTCCCCGTTGCTACTTCAACGTTGAACGTGAACAGCACCAGCCCTGGAGGATGTGTAGGCGATACACGTTGAAGTAGCCTATTTCGATGTTCTTACATCGAAATAGGCTACTTCGACTTAGTGTGCTAGTGTAGATGTAGCCTGAGTGTTAAGATACAAAGTGCAACAGGTTGTTTATCATAAGTAGTTAACACATATGAGAAGACTATGAAGAAAAGCTTTGTGTAGTTTGAAAGCTTGTCTCTTTCACCAACAACATTTGGTCCCATGAAAGACTGTATAGCACCCACTTTTTCTCTATAATATCCTCGGACCAACATGGCTAAAACAAGACTTCAAAGAGATCAGGAGTAAGAAGTCAGACTGCAGCAATTCCAGGCAAACTGGAGCATCCTTGTTTAAGTAAAATTTTATCTAATAGTATAGTGTCATCCATAGTTACAGTTTTCCTTATGTTGCTTTTTTTAAAGATCATAAAATCCAATTACGGAGAAATACAGCACAAGAAATAAAATCAACAACCATGTCCCCACTCTATGGAATTTGCTACAGATAAAAGCATCAAAGAGGAGACATATAGAAGGGTTTTCATCTGAATCTCTGCAAAGTGGAATATCTCACAATCTCACCTTTGCAGCTCTGCAGCATCCTGCCCTGACTGTTCTGTGGAAATGTCCTTTTCTCATTGTAACTTGCAAACATCAACTGCTGAAATGTACACAGAAGTGAATAAAACTGTAAGAGGAGAGAGCTCTTTAGAGCCACATCCTAACAGAGAGAGAAATGCAAGGCAGCCGTTCTGATGAGACAAATGTGCAGATTATAATCAATGATTGACAGGCTCAGCTTTTGACACTTGCTGGAGCTTCAAGGAGAATACTGAGGAGCATCTCACAAGTTGACCCAGTTGAGGAACATCTCCTGGGACAATAACTTCAGAATAAAATTCATGCTGCATTTTTCATCTTGAAGCAAAATGCTACTTTACGGAGAGTCAAATTCTGCTTTGAGATACACACAAATCTCCACTAAAATACATGGGACTCTCCAGTGTGGCCAACAGCCTACCAGGGGCCATCAGCAAAGGAGGTGTGTGTGTGTCCTGCCAATGCCCCTGGAAAAGGTGGGTCCTCAGGCAGAAGGGGGTGGGCTGGGACACCCAGCCCTCAGTACCACCCAGAATGTGGCCTACCACCCCCCACCCCACATTTAGTGCCTCCCAGAGCATGTCATACAGCACTCTGTCAGTGATTTAAAGGGCTTGTGGCTTTGGGCTTTTTTTTTTCTTTTCCAGGCCCTGAGTTAATTGCTGTCTGCCCATCCCCCATCAGTGGGCCTGTTAATGCCACAAATGGGACCATGTCAATTGAACTACAGAGGCTATAGGTGAGGGCATAATTGAGTTCCTGTCTCTAAAAACATCATAAAGCCCCGTTTTAAGTTTGGTCTACTGGCTGTCAGTGGACTCTGGGCTCCATCTATACAGCATCACTTGATGGCTCAGGGCCATTGTAGAGTAAGTGGTAAGTCCCATTTTAGAGTAACATCTCATGTCTTAGCTCCATGAGGGCCTCATGTTGTCCTCTTGCCCACCTGTCCCTTACTGAATGTTCTTTTGCTTCTTCTGAACACTGGCTCTGAAGCATAGTCTGTCTTCCTTGGATGGTTGAAGAACTCTTTGTAGGCAAATGTGCTTCTCTTTACATTGAGCTAAGCTGACATCCAAATATGTGTTCCATCTATCTCTCTGTTTCTTTGGACCTATTGGAACTACAGAGATATCCTGAAATGTTTCTGCATTGAGGATCTGTTATTGATTTGAAACATCTGAGTGGAATTCCTCATGGTCCTCTTCTCTTTGGTGCCACTGTTTGCTCATCTTCATTTGTTTTGAGCGAGGTGAAAGCTGCTGTGACCTTCTGTTTCCGGCTGTTTTCTGTTATCCCTCTCTCACAGTTGCTAATATTGTGAAATATTCAACTAGGAGAAGTGGGCAGTGCTACATGTGGGACAGGAGAATCCCCAGCATAGTTGTAGGCTGCGGACCGACTGGTTAAGCAGCAGTACAGCAGAAAGGGACCGAGGCATTATGATGGATTAAAATCTGGATATGAGTAAACAGTGTGCCCTGTAGCCAAGAAGGCTAATGGCATATTAGGGTGCATTAGGAAGAACATTGTGAGCAGATCTAGAGAAGTGTTTGTTCCCCTCTGTTTGGCACTGGTGAGCCCACATCTGGAATATTCTGTCCGGTTTTGGGCCTCTGGTATAGAAAGGATGTGGATGTGGTGGAGCAGGTTCAGTGGAGAGCAACAAAAATGATTAAGCAGGTGGAGCACATGAGGAGACCTATGACCTATGAAGAGAAGCTGAGGGATTTGGGCTTATTTAGTTTACAGAAGAGAAGACTGAGGGGTGATTTAATAGCAGCCTTCAACTTCCTGAAGGGGAGCTCTAAAGAGGATGGAGAGAAACTGTTCTCAGTAGTGACAGATGGCAGAAAAAGGGGTAATGTTCTGAAGTTATAGAAAGAGAGGAATAGGTTGGGTATTAGGAAAAACTACTTCACCAGGAGGGTGGTGAAGCACTGGAATGTGTTGCCTAGAAAGGTGGTGGATTCTCCATCCCTAGAGATTTTTAAGTCCCAGCGTGATTAGGTCCTGGCTTGGATGACTTAATTGGGGTTGATCCTGTTTTAAGCAGGGGGCTGGACTAGATGACCTCCTGAGGTCCCTTCCAGCCCTGTAATTCTATGAAACACCATTGTAGATAGCTGTGGAACCACCTGTCTCATGCACATCTCACTAATCTCTGAAATCCAGCTTTTCACTTGTGATATTTTCACTTGTTTCTATTCTTCCAGCGCACAGGGCAGAAATGCGGATGTACCCTTTTTGAAGAGGCAGCCCCCTCCCTGACCCCACACTGACATGTATTGGCTCCAACACTCAATTAGGTAACATTGGTCCCATCTGCTTGTTCCCACATATATAATATGTGCAATAATGTGGTTTGAAAGAATAGCAGAGTATATGGCCAAAACAAGAGATCTTGGCATCATTGTGTATTGTTCTCAGAAAACATCCACTCAGTGTGCAGCAGCAGCCTGAAAAGGTAACAAAATGTTGGGAATCATTAAGAAAGGGATCAATAAAAAGACAGAAATTAGCACATTGTCTCTACATAAATCCATCTAAGCCCACATCTTGAATAATGCATGCAGATGCAGTTGCCTCATCTCTAAAGAGAGAAAGATTCGCTAGTCTATATACTATTAAAACAAAAAAGCAGTCAAGTAGCACTTTAAAGACTATCAACATAATTTATTAGGTGAGCTTTAGTGGAACAGACCCACTTCTTCAGACCATAGCCATACCACAACAGACTCAATATTTAAGGCACAGAGAACCAAAAATAGTAATCAAGGTTGACAAATCAGAAAAAAATCATCAAGGTGAGCAAATCAGAGAGCAGATGGGCGGGGGTGGGAGGAGTCAAGAATTAGATGAAGCCAAGTATGCAAAAGAGCCCCTATAGTGTCCCAGAAAATTTGCATCCTGGTTCAAACCACGTGTTAATGTGTCTAATTCAAATGTGTCATATTCAAATTTGACACATTAACACGTGATTGGAACCAGGATGCAAATGTTCTGGGACACACTAGGGGCTCTTTTGCATACTTGGCTTCATCTAATTCTTGACTCCTTCTCCCCTGCTCCTCTGCTCTCTGATTTGCTCACCTTGATCATTTTCTTTTATTTGTCAACCTTGATTACTATTTTTGGTTCTCTGTGCCTTAAATATTGAGTCTGTTCTGGTCTGGCTATGGTCTGAAGAAGTGGGTCTGTCCCATGAAAGCTCACCTAATAAATTATTTTGTTAGTCTTTAAAGTGCAGCTGGACTGCTTTTTTGTTCTAAAAGAAAAATTACGAGAGACCTGGAGCAGCTTCCATATGAGAAGAGGTAACTAAGACCAGCACTTTTCAGCTTGGAAAAGAGATGAATAAAGGGGGGCATGAAATCATGACTAGTGTGGAGACTGTAAATGAGGAAATGTTACTCCTTCTCATAACACAAGAATGAAGGGTCACCAAATTAAAATAATAGGCTGTTGTATAACGCCTCTGCTCAATCCAGTACAATGCAGAGGTAAGTCCTGTGATTTTCTCTAAGCTTTGTTTTGTAGCAGCTGCTATGTCTATATTAACTATTACCAGTTAGTAAGAAATTGGTCACAGATATGTCTGCAAGAAATCCTGGCTTTTCCTTTGTAAAATAAATTTCTTTCTCTGAACTGAACATTCCTTTATATGAGTGAGGGACGTGTGAATGTGGGTGTATATGCAATGGAGTCAGTTCTTGAAGCCAGCCTGTCTGGACAACCAGCTGCCAGCAGCACCTTGATGGCCAGAGAATAATAAGGGCTGAACCCTGCAAAAGACCCCCCCCAAGAAATCAGAGAGGCAGCCTTGTTAGTCTGTATCTTCAAAAACAAGAAGAAATCCTCTGGCACCTTATAGAATAACAGATATTTTGGAGCATAAGCGTTCGTGGGCAAAGACCCACTTCATCTCATGCATCTGATGAAAAGGGTCTTTGCCCATGAAAGCTTATGCTCCAAAATATCTGTTAGTCTATAAGGTGCCACAGAGCTTCTTGTTTCCACCCAAGAAAGAAAAAGAGGCCCCATCAAGAGAAGATCAAAGTTCCATCTGCTATTAACTGATGACTTTTGGCATACAGAGTCCTGGGACAGTGGTGATGACTCATGGTCATAGGCCATCCTGGGGCAGTGGGACAGGAAAAGAGCTATTGGACTGAAACATACAGAAAGATGAGGGCAAAGCTACAGGATTTCTTCTTGCCATCACCACTTTGCAGGAGTTGGTCTCGGCTGGCTGGGGAGGCAGGAGGAGACCCAGAGTTCTGACCCTAGGCCCCTCCCTATCTCTCTAGGATGGAAAGTACTGACTTCTCCTGAGTACTACATACACAACTGACAAGGGCGTCATACAATCATCTCACCACCCTGGATTCATGACTGCAACGAGATATGCTGGACCTGCAATGCCTGGGCTTCTTCCACTGTCTCTGTGCAGGTCTTCAGCTGCGTGAGTTCACCTGTGTAAGTGTATGAGTGAAGCAGGGTAGAGTGTGTGTGGGTGTGCACTTGAAAGCTAGTGACCCTTTTCCTTTAATCCATGAGTGGCACATAATAAAATACAGATGAGTGTTACCCTCGGGTGGTCTCTAGGTAGCATAGGCAGTAAGTATTTCATCACACAGTGCACAATGAACCTGTGCAATGGTTTGCCAGAGAATGTTCTGAAGACTGTGAAAGGTTCAGAAAAGAGCTAGATAAATTCCTGGTGGATAAAGTCCATCAGTGGTATTAGCCAAGATGGACAGGGATGATGTTCCCAGCTTCGTTTGCCAGATGCTAGGAATGGGCAAAAGGAGAGGGATCATGTGACACTTACCTGATCTGTTCATTCCCACGGGGTAGCTGGTATTGGCCAGGAAGACAGGATACTAGGCTATATGGATCATTAGTCTGACCCAAACTGCTGGTCCTATGTTACTGAATACAATTCTTTTTGCTGCCATCAGTAACATGAACAGGGTTGCAATCATATTATTATTTTAAGAGGTACATGCACAATGACATAGTATTCTCTGACAATGTCAATGGCTTCAGTTTTTATCTTTATTTTGATAAGGCCACTGAGGTTGCAAACATCTTTTTATACTTCTAATTGTCCTAATGCTTAAATGGTGCAACATGCTCTATGCAGCTGAGTTAGCATAATGAAACATTTTGCTATAGTATCAAAAAGCTGTGCTAGACACAGGTTTCTCTTCATTATTAGAAATGTCATTCAAACCTTTTTGTAAGTGTCAAATTTGCTGTCATTAAAACTTCAGTAACTCCCTTCTTATTGCCAGATAAAGCATATTGATTTTTGATCCCCTCTCAATTGGTTCTGGCACAATAATGGAAACAGAATTGTCTTTTCTAGCACTGGAAGAACAACTATGAATACAAAGAGGAGAAACAGAGCGTTTTCTTCTGTAAACAGGAGGGTATGAATAGCATCTGCACATTCAAATCCCAGGGAAGCAGTGATAGTAAATCATGTCTAATCTAATAAGTACAATGTGGATTCCAGGTTATTATTTCTAGCATTATTAGATTTAAAAAAATGGTAAGAATTCATCTCATGCATTCCCCCAACATACTAAAAACAATGATAATCTCACACTGGCTCTGAAGCTATAAAGAATTTGAAATGTAGCTAGGTTTGTTCCACTGAAAGTATAAGAATCAATTTATTTCACATTCTCTTAAATCTTCTAACAGCCTATTCCAATTAGGTGTGGAAAGCAGGAAAAGCAAGACTTTTGCTATTCACTGAACAAGATTTGGGTTTCACAGCAAAGCTACATTATGAAGAGGTTACTTGTCAGGATGAAGAACTGAATTATTTCATTCTTTCTAGCTGCTGTGCTAGTAGGACCACAAGTCGTGCAGTGGACGTAGCTTTACTTTTATGAATGACAGTTTCTCACTACTTGAAATGTAGGGAGTTTCACCTGCATGAATTTATCCATGTAAGGGTATGAGTGCAGGAAGTTATGGATGTGTGTGGGTGTGTGCTTGAAAACTAGTTCCCCTGAGTGTAACCCTGGTTTGTTGAGATTCATGGAATCTTTGTGTGAGGGATCATGTTTCACAACTGCCAAGTTGTATTGCCTAAGTGCTGTTAATAGCAATTTAGTTGTTTTTGAAGGAGTGAGAATGCATCCACATAAGCAAGAATGGGAAAAAGGAGTGGACTTTTCCTGCAGATCTCCTCTTTGACATTCCAATTTGCCTACGTCCTCAGAATTCCCAGTGATGTCACTGCAGGAAGGAGAGAAGAATGTCCATTTCAAGGTCTTCCCTAAACAGCTGTGGAAAAAAAAGAAAAGTCCGGTGCATATTGCACAGAAAATAAAGATGCACACACAGGACTAATTCTGCACTGAAGAACACCAGTTTTACTCCAGTGTAAATCCACTGAATTCAGTAGTTACAAGAGGATAACCCTAGGTAACCTAGTCCATTTATGGTATATTAGACTTCCAAGATAATTTTCATTTTGTATTGTATAAGAAGATCAGAAGAAATAAACACTTCATGATGCTTTGAGTAAGAGAAATCAATAATTCTCACCAGTGACCTCAAGACAGTACAGGTACAATATAATCTCAGCCTCAAATAATGAATAATGCCCCAAGGCTATGATGAAAGGAACACAGAGTTGGCAAACACGTCCATTCAAATAAGCAGCAACAGCTTAATTTTTACCTTGTTAGGAAAAAAAATATATAAAAGACCCAGCATTTGCTCAGCTGAGGGCAACATAAGTCATAAAGAGAAACCCTCAATGCTCAGAAGGCCAAGACTGATTCTACTTCTTCAACCCCACAAGGGTCCTTGGCTTAATTCTGGCCGGGAAGCTTTCTGGAGATTCGTCTCTCTGCATCTTCTTCTACAACCTTGACATTCTGTGCTGTTGCCCAAGGAGCTGAAGCAAGGTGAAGTCCTTAAAGACTGTAAGCTCAAGATTCAAGCCACGGGATGGAGTTCTGTTTGTTTTGTTTTAAACTGACATTTGCTGCAGGCATTCTGAAGCAAACAGCACTGTCGTCTGATAGTCACTTCTCAGCTAGCAAAGGACTGGCTTGACCTGCTTATTGGTTATTCTTTCACCTCCAGCAATGTTGTTTACTCTGTGTTAGACCAGATTTTCACACTAATCTCACCTTCTCAGATAGTCTCCTTGACAAAGGTAATGCTTCCTCTTGCCCTCCCCCCCAAAAAAAAAAAGCAAAACAAAATAAAAAAAACCCCAACTATTCTAAATCAAAGTGTTAGATTTCAAAACAAATCTGGGAGTATGTATTGTTCATCTGAACAGCTATTTATTTTAAAAGCAGGTATATCTAATTACCCATGACAAGCAGGTGCTTTAAAATTGCATGCAGAATAAAACTTGTGCCTTAGATTTAATTTCCCCTTTCAATTATTTATGTATTGATTTTTAAATGGTACTTTAAAAATTCAGCTATGTGGAGAGGGGAAGAAAAAGAAAGGAAGAATGGGAACAAAGATCTATGTGTATATAGTATGCAACACATCAGTTCAAAAAGCAAACATTTTACAGAGGGTCTCATTCTCCACTAAGTTATGCCAGCGTAAATCCAGACTTTGTGATGTTCAGCGATCGGTCAGTGCTTAAGATCCTTCCCAGACTTAGCTTTCTTCTTCATGGCTATGTCTACACTAGCAGCCTCCTTTCGAAAGGGGGATGCTAATGAAACCCTTCGGGATATGCTAACGAGGTGCTGCAATAAATATGCAGTGCCTCATTACCATAATGGCAGCTGACACACTTTGAAAGTGCTGCTTTAGATGGCGTGCAGTTCATCTACATGGGGTCCTTTTTGAAAGGACCCCGCATACTTCGAAATCCCCTTATTCCTATTTGGTTACAGGACTAAGGGGATTTAGAAGTGTGCAGGGTCCTTTCGAAAAGGACCCTGTGGAGACGAGCCACTCGTGATTGAAAGCGGCACTTTTGAAGTGCTGCAGCTGCCGCCATTAGCATATCTCAGTGTCTCATTAGTATCCCCCTTTTGAAAGGGAGGTGCTAGTGTAGACATAGCCCATTTGGTTCCAACTGTGGCCACGTCTATATTGTTTTGTCAACAAAGTGCACATATTGAAAGGCTGTGTCTACACTTGCATTCCTCTTTTGAAAGATGTATGCAAGTAAAGGAAATTGAAAATGTAAATGAGGTGCAGATTTGCATATCTGGCACCTGATTTGCATATCCTTATTTAGAAAGAGCTTTGTTCGAGGGAAGAAAACCAGTGTAGACAAAGCTCTTTTGAAAGTACACCCCATCTTCGAAAGAATCTTCCTTCTCATAAAAAATGTGAAGGATTCTTTTGAAGATGGGGTTTACTTTCGAAAGAGCGTGTCTACACTGGTTTTCTTCTTTTGAAAGACACCCTTTCGAAATAAGAATATGCAAATGAGGTGCCAGATATGAAAATCTGAACCTTATTTGCATTTTCAATCTCCCTCGTTTGCATACCTCTTTCGAAAGAGCAATGCAAATGTAGACACTGCCAGAGTGCTGTCAACAGAAAGGGCTTCCGTTTGTCAAGCAGCCGTTTGCAGAGCTGCCATTCCACTGTTCTGTCAGCAGAGGGCAATGCAGTCTGGCAGTTCTCTGTTGACCTAGCAAGTTGTGTGTGGCAGCAATCTGTTGACAGAGGTTCTGTAAGATTTCCCTGTCAACAGAGGCTGCCCATGTAGACATAGCCACTCTGTGCAACATCAGCCTCAGGGCGCTCTATCCAGATGCCGGGCTCAGCAAGCTCAGTCCTTAAAGGGAAAATCCCCAATACTGCAGCTTCCCCTGCGCACTGAAACATAACAACACTGAAAAAAACACATTACTGTAACACAAATTAGAAATACCTTGCATGTTGATTAGTAACAGAGAGAAAGCTGTGCTAGTCTCCATACTATCAAGCAAAAAAGCGGTAAAGTAGCACTTTAAAGACTAACAAACTCATTTATTAGGTGAGCTTTCATGGGACAGACCCACTTCTTCAGACCATAGCCAGACCAGAACAGACTCAATATTTAAGACATAGAGAACCAAAAATAGTAATCAAAGTGGACAAATCAGAAAAAAATTATGAAGGTGAGCAAATCAGAGAGCAGAGAGGCGGGGGGTGGGGGAATCAAGAATTAGATGAAGCCAAGTATGCAAATATATCCTTGGCTTCACTAATTCTTGACTCCCCCTGCACCCCACCCCTCAGCTCTCTGATTTGCTCACCTTGATAATTTTTTTCTGATTTGTCCACCTTGATTACTACTTTTAGTTCTCTGTGCCTTAAATATTGAGTCTGTTCTGGTCTGGCTGTGGTTTGAAGAAGTGGGCCTGTCCCACGAAAGCTCGCCTAATAAATGAGTTTGTTAATCTTTAAAGTGCTACTTTACTGCTTTTTTGTTTTAATTGGGAATATGTGTTAGCAAACGAATAATGACATTTGCTACCCACACTCAATTAGTCTCTGAGATGTGTGGCACTGTCACATGGACCTGCTGGGCACTCCTGGATCAGCAGTGTTTCCTGCCTCCTGACAGCAGTTATCTACTTGTTTTGGTTCTGTCATAGCCTGAGGCTCACTTATCTCACAGTGAGACTGTCTGCCAAAACAGCAGACACAGTGCCCCTTAGCTCCCTCCTTTCTGGGATTTGCAGGTGCGCTATTTGTCTGTGTCCCCCTGGGGGGTGGCATCTCATACAACCACAGGGCAACCTCTTGTGCCCAACCTGCTGTTGGTGCCCATTGTTTCCCATTGTAGAGGTGTATAGGGTTATTTTCATAAAGGGATAGCAGTGCCCATGACCCCAAATCAGACTGATATTTTGTTAGCCTTGTCTCGTTCTACTCTTTATATACCTACAAGTGCTCAGTGCCTCTGACATCACTTTCTACCAGCGCAAGTGCAAAGAGCACAGGCCCTTTGGTATAAGCTGGCCTGCATTTTGACATAACAGGAAGCCTTACCAGCTTCCACAGCTGCCCATGGGAATTTATAGACAATGTCCATGACCCTTTGCTTCAATTCTTCAGTTCCAAAATGACCTTCACGTACATAGGTGCTTACTTTTGTTTTTGCCCGTGGGTGATTTTGAAAAGATGTTTAGGTGTGTGGAGGGGCAGTTTTGGGGGAGGCTGCTTTCAGTCTATTTTTACACTTCTTTCATAATCTAGCTATTCCATCTGTCTAATCATTGGGATCTTTATTATGAAGCATAATATAGCAATATAGTTTCCCCGTTGATCCCACAACCTGGTGTCTGACATCGGTGACAACCGAGGCTTGCTTTCCTCAGGCTATTGTACCTGCTGCCCATGCTTCAGTGCTTGGGTAAGCTTCTTCACTGGAGATGTTCAAAAGGAAGCTGGCTAGGTATCTTTCTTGGATAGTTTAGATCCAATAAATCCTGGTGCTCTTTTTTTTTTTTGATGGGGGGAGGCAGGGGTAGCCTCAAGGATGCCTGTGTAACCCACACACCTATAACAAGAGGTCCTGTGGCACCTTATAGACACAGATATTTTGGAGCATAAGCTTTCATGAACAAAGACCCACTTCATCAGATGCACACCTATGTATGGTTAACTCTCCAATGTAGAGGTACCTAGGCCACTTTATAGAGGAAGAACAAGTGTCCCTTACAGCCTAAGCTGAGTGCCAGCTGACCTTTAGCTTAAACTGTAGAGGCGCCTGCACCAAGCTTCAGAGGTCTCATGTTTGAGTCTGCCTGTGGGCAGTTACACTTGCAGTACACTTTAACTTTAAGATTATTTTGTAAGAGACAATCAAACTGCTCCACAAGATAGGCTGTCCTCAACAGTTACTCAAGATGATCCAGTCGTTCCACGAAGACATGAGAGGAACCATCCAATATGACGGCGCATTATCACATGCTTTCAGAATCAGGAGCGGCATCAAACAAGGATGCGTGCTTGCTCCGACATTGTTCGGGATCTTCTTCACACTCCTCCTGAAGCATGCCTTTGGATCTTCAACAGAGGGCATCTTGCTGCACACAAGATCTGATGGGAAACTGTTTAACCTTGCAAGGCTGAAAGCTAAGTCTAAGGTGCGGGAAGTCCTCATCAGAGACATGCTGTTCGCAGACGATGCTGCTGTAGTGTCTCACACAGAAGACCAGCTTCAAAAACTGCTGGATCAATTCTCCAAAGTGTGCAAGGACTTTGGGCTTATCATCAGCCTAAAGAAGACAAACGTACTCGGTCAGGATGTTGCTGAATCCCCATCAATCAGCATTGACAACTATACGTTAGAGGTCGTCCATGAGTTCGTGTACCTCGGGTCCGCCATTACTGACACCCTGTCATTGGACACTGAGCTAAATAGGAGGATCGGAAAAGCGGCCACAACTCTGTCCAGACTCAGCAAGAGAGTGTGGAATAACAACAAGCTGTACACTCACACCAAAATGCAAATCTACAGAGCCTGCATCCTCAGCACCCTCCTTTATGGCAGCGAGACTTGGACCCTGTATGCCCGCCAGGAAAAGAGGCTGAACGTCTTCCACTTGCGCTGCCTCAGGCGCATCCTTGGAATATCATGGAAGGACAGAGTGACCAACACCGCCGTCCTCGAGCAAGCTGGAATCCCAACCATGCACACCCTCCTCAGGCAGCATCGGCTCCGCTGTCTTGGCCACGTCCACAGGATGAATGATGGAAGGATTCCAAAAGACATCCTGTATGGTGAGCTAGCCTCTGGCAAAAGACCTCCCGGACACCCCCAGTTGCGCTACAAAGATGTCTGCAAGAGAGACCTCAGAGAGGTAGACATTGAGCTGGACAACTGGGAAGAACTAGCAGACAACCGCAGCAGATGGAGGCAGGGGTTACACAAGGGCCTTCAGAAGGGCGAGATGAGGATCAGACAGCTAGCAGAGGAGAAGCGAGCACACAGAAAGCACACTAAGGACTTGCCAGACACCCACCACATCTGCAAGAGATGCAGCAAGGACTGTCACTCTCGTGTGGGTCTTCATAGTCACAGTAGACGCTGTAAATGAAGTCCTCAATTGAAACTGTAAAGGGTGTGATCCATTGTCTATGCAGACTGAAGGATGCCTACTAATCACTACCGTCAGAAGCACACAATCCTAAAAGATAAAATTAGCAGAGAAGAGAGGAAGCAGAGGAACAGAGAGGCAAAGTGACTTGCCCAGTGGTCATGCAGCAGGTCAGAGTCAGAAAAAGAGAATCAGGGGGAATATCCTGGCCCCATTGACTTCATTGGAGGGAGAATTTCACCTCAGGTTCCTAAATCCCTCTAGAGCAGTGTTTCTAACACCATGTTCTTCAGAACACTGGTGTTCCATGAACAACTTGGAGGTATGCCACGAGCATCTGATGCTTTCTTGATAGGATACACTGGTGGTTTCTATTTTCTGTTGTTAAAATCAGATACAATGTTATTTCTTCATTGCTATGATACCTGATTAAATTACTTCATTTTGGTTTTGCTGTATATGTTGCTGGGTTTTTTTAAGGTTTTGTTTTGTTTTGTTTTGTTTTGGTCTGACAGCAATTTGTGGAAGAAAATTTTGCTAGGTGTTCCATGTAAAAATACTATTTTTGATAATAGAGAGGAAGCCGTGCTAGTCTATACACTATCAAAACAAAAAGCAGTCAAGTAGCACTTTAAAGACTAGCAAAATGGTTTATTAACCATTCTGCTAGTCTTTAAAGTGCTACTTGACTGCATTTTGTTTTGATACTATTTTTGGTGTTCTGCAGTACCAAAAAGTTTAAGAAACACAGTTCTAGAGCATTATCATACACATATTCCTTGTCCTAGTGACTTAATTTTGATTAAGATGAGCTCTGGAATAGTCAATACAGCCACTGCAATAACAGATCAAGGAGAGTCAGAGAGTGGATTGTTATAAGATCAGTGTTATGAGAGACAGCAGAAAGGTAGGGGAGGGGATTAAGACATGTCCTGTTGTTGCTGAACAGGAAGAGATACTTAAAACTGTGACAGTGCAAAGCTGAAAAGAAAAGCTGTGCTAGATGAGGTCCATGTGTTGTCAGTAATAAACTTAGCCCAGGTGATCCTGACGTACTTATGATGATTATGATTCATTTATTGTTTGTTGCCAGTAGCCTTTACAATGTGCCAGACACTTCACAGACAATCAAAAGGAGCAGGCTCAGGAGAGAGAGTCAGCCAGATACAGATCAAGAAAGGAGAACAACAGAAAAGATTTTCTATGCAAATAAGCAGCATGCCCTGAAGGCTGAAAAGCAGCAGGAGTTTTCAGAAGAGAATGAGACCCCAACTATCTACACTGCAAAAATCACTAGCACATTTAGCACTCACTCACACCGCTGCTGGGAACTAATTGGCACCCCTGTTGAGACCAGAGATGCCAAGGACTAAATGGGCATGGAGATTAAACTATTCCCTACCCGACACATATCTTTCTTGCAGGTCAGCTGAGGAAATGTGCCCTGCCAGTGCTCTCTGGGCTCTGTTCTCCAATTCTTTGGGGCTTTCATGCCTCCACTCCTCAGAAGCATTACATCTATTTGGAAAACAAACAAAATGGAGTGGGGAAAAGTAGTTCATTTATGCAAATAGACTAATACTAAGCAAACAAAAAGGCTAAAGACACAGCATAATGCACAGACATGCCTCTGTTAAATGAGTTGGCCATGTTTGGCACTGCACTTTGTTAAAAATGAAAATCACAGGAATTTCTTTCCCTCACGACAGCTACAGATTTTTTCTCCTTCATTCTCTCATAATTTGCAAGTCAGACAAGGTCATTCTATCCTGCACGAGCCTCACACTACTTAAAAAACAAGAAGTCCTGTGGCACCTTATAGACTTACAGATATTTTGGAGCATAAGCTTTTTTCAGCAAAGACTGGCTTCATCAGATGCATGAGTGGGGGTTTTCAGAGGATCGTTTAAAGAGGGGGTCTCAATCAAGGGAAGGCCAGAATTGGCAAGGTCTGTTCAGTCAGGGAGGATGTGGCCCATCATCAGCAGTTAATGTAGAGTTGTGAACATTAAAGCTACGTCTACACGTGAAGTCTACATCGAAGTAGCCTATTTTGATGTGGAGACATCGAAATAGGCTATTTCGATGAATAACGTCTACACGTCCTCCAGGGCTGGCAACGTAGATGTTCAACATCGACGTTGCACAGCACCACATCAAAATAGGCGCAGCAAGGGAACGTCTACACGCCAAAGTAGCACACATCGAAATAGGGGTGCCAGACACAGGTGCAGACAGGGTCACAGGGCGGGCTAGCGCTTCCGGGGCAACAGCTAGCAGCTCCCTTAAAGGGCCCCTCCCAGACATACTCAGCCTGCACAGCACGCGGTCTGCAGAGCCATAGGCACGCAGATCTCGGGTGACGCAGTCATGGACCACCCCCAGCAGCAGCAACAGCAGCAGCAGCAGTAGCAGCCAGAGGTCCACCCAGCCGCCCCTGCAGGAACAGGGCTCGCCCTGCTCCATGCCATGCGGGAGGCAGCTGAGCACCTCCTTGCCACACAGGAGGAGAAGCGGCCCGCAGGGGAGGAGGACTCAACCCCCAACCCTGCAGCACCCCGACCCCTCCCCCGCCTCACACACCGGCAGCTGTGGAGCTACCCCACCAGCACCAACTGGTGGGAGCGGCTGGTGCTTGGGGAGTGGGACGACGACCGCTGGCTCAGGAACTTTAGCATGAGCCGGCAGACATTTATGGAGCTATGCCAGTGGCTCACCCCCGCACTCAGGCACCAGGACACCACCATGCGGTGTGCCCTCCCAGTGGAGAAACGGGTCGGCATTGCTGTCTGGAAGCTGGCCACTCCAGACAGCTACCGATCCGTGGGACAGCAGTTTGGTGTCGGCAAGGCCACCGTCAGGGCTGTCCTCATGGAGGTAAGAGGACCCACGGGGGGAGGGGAGTGAGGCAGCTATGGCAGGGCAGGGGGGCCCTAACAGGGGAGGGCAGGGCAGGGGAGGGCAGGGGGGCCCTGGCAGGGGAGGGCCACGCACACCCTGCTCACCCCTCATTGGTGCTCTCCCATGTGCTTCCCCTGCAGGTCGTGCGCGCCATCAACGCCATGCTCCTCCACAGGCTCATGAGGCTGGGGGACCCAGATGCCAGCATCGCGGGCTTTGCCACCCTGGGCTTCCCCAATTGCTTCGGGGCTCTGGATGGGACTCACATCCCCATCCGCGCCCCGGTGCACAGTGGAAGACGCTACATAAACCAGAAGGGCTACCACTCTATGGTCCTCCAGGCCTTGGTGGACAGCCGGGGCCGTTTCCAGGACATTTACGTGGGCTGGCCTGGCAGCACCCATGACGCCCGGGTATTCCGGAACTTGGGCCTGTGCCGCCGGCTGGAGGCGGGGACCTACATCCCCCAGCGGGAGATCCCTGTGGGGGACACCACCATGCCCCCCTGCATCATCGCAGATGCGGCATACCCCCTCCGGCCCTGGCTCATGCACCCGTACATGGGCCATCTCACAGCCAGCCAGGAGCGCTTCAACCAGCGCATGAACCACACGCAGCAGGTGGTGGAGTGCTCATTTGGCCGCCTCAAGGGGCACTGGAGATGTCTCCTCACCCACCTGGATGCGGGCCCCAACATCCCCCAGATTGTGGGTGCATGCAGCGCTCTACACAATCTGGTGGAGAGCAAAGGGGAGGCCTTCTTTCAAGGCTGGGCTGTGGAGGCCGGCAGGGCCGATGTGCAGCCACCTGCTGCCCCCAGTCGCCAGGTGGACCCTGAAGGGACCCGGGTCCAGGAGGCTCTGTGGGCCCAGTTCGATGAGGCCGCGGGGTGAACGCTGGCAGGCCCCCCACTGCCCTCCCCATCCTCCACAACACTCCCTGCCCCTACGCCCACACCACGGAGCACCCAACAGCACACACACACCCTACTTTTCCTGGACAAATAAAAGCAGACACTTGTTTGTGAAATCAAACTTGTTTACTTTGAACGCTGTTCTAACTAATACTAACTATATACAGGAACTTCTAACTAACTTAAATATGAAAAGTGTATGTATATATTAACAAAAAAATCCAGGGATAACAAGGAAGGGGCAACTATTTACATGGGGCGGGGAAGGATCAGACTGGGCAAATGGGGGGCACAAATAAATAAATACAAACTATATACAATGCAAAGAACAAAACAGTGGGGGGAATATATACGGGGGGGGCCACGTCCTGGGCCCCACGCCCCTATAGTCCAGCACTGGGGGTGGGCGGCCGGGAGCCCCGCCTCGGCCGCAGCCCTGTCCGGGGCTGGCTGGGGGCCGGGCGGACTGGCAGATACAGCTGGCGAGTGTCAGCTGGCCCCAGGTCTCCCTCGGCGGAACGGCCCTCGGTGGCGGGTGGCGGGGCGACGGCAGATGGCGCGGCAATGACAGGAGCAGCGGGTGGCGTGGCAGGTGGAGCAGTCAGGGCGGGCGCAGCGGCAGCTGGCGCGGCATGGGGGGCCAGGTAGTCTGCTATGCGGTTAAAGGTCTCCATGTAGGCCCCCCATGCCTCTCGGCGCCAGGCCAGCGCCCGCTCCTGGAGGTGGAGGCGGCGTTTCTCCACCCGCAGATGCTGCTCTGTGACCTCCACCTGCCGGCGGTGGAGGGCCAGCAGCTGGGGGTCCGTCACCGTCAGGTGGTGGTGCTGGGTCCGCCGTCTTGCCCGCTGTGGGGCCGGTTGGTCCTCCACCGAGGGGCTGGCCTGGAGCGATGGCCCCGGAGGGGATTCCGGGACCAGTGACACCTCGCCAGCGCTCTCCAGTCCTTCCGATGGTGCAGCTGCGGAACACAGGAGCGGGGGAAGAAGAGTGGAGACAGCCGTTAGTGTGAGCCCCGAGCCGTGGCCCTTGTCCCCCCACCCCTGTGCTGCAGGTTCCCCATCCCCGTCCCCGGGAGATGCTGCTGTGATGGGGATCAAGGGTCCCCCTGCACTGTATCCCGTCCCCCGGCAGGAGTGACTCTCACTTCACTCAGCAGGGTCTGACAGGAGAGGTTTTTTAGGCAACAGATGCCCAGTGTCTCCCAGAAGTGACAGTACAGCAGTCAGAGACAGTCCTTCCAACCCATCCTGGAGAGAAGACCCCGAGGGGTGCCCCTCTGGGGTGTAGCTTTCCCCTTCCTCAGGTTGGCTGCCTTCCAGTTCTCCCTTCCCCTAGCCTCTACCTGCGGCCCCCGATTCAAACCCAGCTCGGCTCCTCCCTCCTCTTTGTTCAGGGCAGAGGTGTAACCTGCCAGTTGTAGCTCCAGGATCATCCTTAGCCACTGGGAGGTATTCAGCTTGTTGCTCTTATCTAGCCTGAGACTCGCATTTGCACTACCCCCACTCCATCACATGCTGCTGCTGCTGCTGCGGCTGCTGCTGCTGCTGCGGCTGCTGCGGGGTGTCCCACCCCCTCCTCCCAGGGGACCCTAGAGGTTCCGCTGCCCCCTGCCCCGGGGATGGGGCATGGCACTGTCGTGCTGGGGGCGGGGAGCAGGGGCTGATGCACTCCTGTGAGGGACATTGCACTGCTGTCCTTGGGGCCATGGCCATCTGGGCATGTGGAGGGCCCTGGCCACATATCTATTACCCCTGCCCCTCAACCCCGGAGGTGTACACCAGGGGGGGTACATACCTGTAGGTCCACTCCCACGGTCGGGGGACACCCGGGGGTGGGGACGTCCAGCTGCTGCTCCTCGATGGCAGGAGGATGTGCAGGCCGGTGTCGGTGGAGGAGGAGTCCCCCTCCTCCTCCTCCTTCTCCTCCTGCTCCGGTGCCCCGGGAGTGGGCTCCGGCGGGGCCCCCGGGGTGCGGGGCTTACCTCCGGGGCGGACTCTGGCTCCGGGGCCTGCTGGGGCTCCTCAGCCGAGGTATCAAGAGTGGCCGGAGGGGAGGAGGTGTGCCGGGGGCCCAGGATGTCCCTGAGCTCCCTGTAAAAGGGGCAAGTGACGGGGGCGGCCCCAGATCGGCCGGCTGCATCCCGGGCCTGGGCGTAACCCTGCCGCAGCTCCTTGACTTTACTCCGGACATGGTCCGGAGTGCGGGCAGGGTGACCCTGGGCGGCCAGGCCCTCGGCCAGCCGAGCGAATGCATCCGCTTTCCTCCTCTTGCTCCCCATTACCTGGAGCACCTCCTCCTCGCTCCAGAGCCCCAGCAGGTCTCGAAGCTCGGCCTCCATCCAGGAGGGGCCCTGCTGCCGCTTGCTGCCCTGGCTCCCCTTGGGGGGGATCCCCTGGGGGGGCTTGGGGGGCTGCCGGGCAGCCATCGCAGCTTGGGTGGCTGTCTGTGCTGGCTGAGGAACGTGCAGGCTGGCCGCATGTCTGGGCTGCCGCCTGCACGTTCTCTCAGCTTCCTGCACAGGAAGGGAAGGGGCGGGGACCTTTAAGGTGCCGCTCCACGTGGCCACCATTGAGCTGAGGGGCTGCAGAGAGCGTCTCTCAACCCCTCAGCTAATGGCCGCCATGGAGGACCCCACAATTTCGATGTTGTGGGACGCGCAACGACTACACAGTCCCTACTTCGACGTTGAATGTCGAAGTAGGGCGCTATTCCCATCCCCTCATGGGGTTAGCGGTTTCGATGTCTCGCCGCCTAACATCGATGTTAATATCGAAATAGCACCCAACACGTGTAGCCATGACGGGCGCTATTTCGAAGTTAGTGCCGCTACTTCGAAGTAGTGTGCACGTGTAGACACGGCTTAAGAGAGGAGAAATCAAGTCAGTTCCGTCAGGAAGGATGTGGCCCTGTATGAGTCGCTAATATGGAGGTGTGAACATCAAGAGTGGAAAAGCTGCTTTTGTAATTGGCCAACAACTCCCCGTCTCTGTTCAGTCCTTGGTTGATGGTGTGAAATTTTCAGATGAGTTGTATCTCTGAAGTTTCTCTTTGGAGTTTATTTTTGAAGGTGCTTTTTTATTTTTTTTTTTTGTAGGACTGCTACTTTTAAATCTTGCACAGATACAGACAGACATCATCTTCTTCTCCAGATGCAAACACCTGGATATCATATCAAAAGGACTGGAGGTGAAACCCCACTGAAATCAACTATCTAAACACCTACTTTCCATAAGAGACCACAAAAGTGGTACCCTTAACTCACCCAACAATATTGTCAATCTGTCCAACTACACACTCAGCCCGGCAGAAGAATCTGCCCTTTCCCAAGGACTCTCTTTTGCCCTACCACACCCACAAACGTGATACAGTTCTGGCGGGATCTGGAAGTCTACTTTTGTCATCTCCAACTCAGGGAATACTTCCAACATGACACTGAAAAGTGCACTGACCCACAGGTACCCTCAAACCTACAGTACAAGAAAAAGAATTCTTCATGGACTCCCCCTGATGGCCAAAATGACAGCCCGGACCGATACATTGAATGCTTCCGCTGATGTGCACAGGCAAAAATTGTGGAAAAGCAGCATCGCTTACCCCATAACCTCAGCCGTGCAGAACAGAATGCCATCGACAGCAGCAGAAACAAACTGACATTGCCATCCAAGAGGCTGACAAAGGAGGTGCTGTTGTCATCATGAATAGGAGAGACGATCAAAAGCAGGCCATCAGGCAACTGTACAACACCACATTCTACATGCTACTGTCTCAGGATTCCACTGAAGAGCACATAAAGAATCTACAGCATCTGCTCAAGACCCTCCCTATAACAACACAGGAACAAATCTACACAGAGATGCACCTAGAACCTCAACCAGGTTTATTCTATATACTATCCAAGATCCATAAACCTGGGAATCCCTGATGCCCCATCTTCTCAGCCATTGTCACTCACTACAGGATTGTCTGGATATGTGGACTCTACTCAGACCCTATGCTCCCAGCTTACTTCGAAATACCACCAACTTCCTTAGGAAACAATTCATTGGTGACCTTCCTGAAAACATCATCCTGGCCACCATGGATGTAGAGGCCCATTACGCCAATACCTCTCATGAAGACGGACTTCAAGCTGTTTGGAACATTAGCCCGATGAGACTGAGGCGCAACTGGTGGCGGAGCTTTGTGACTTTGTCCTCCCCCACAACTATTTCAGATTTGAGGACAATTTATACCTTCAAATCAGTGGCACTGCTATGGGCACCTGCATGGCCAATCTAGGTACTTTAAAAGTGATAAAACCTGCCAGAGCAGCAGAACACTCAACCTGTGAAGGAGCCAGTCAAGTGGTAATGAAGCCACCCGTGTGTTACTGAAGATTATAAAACCACACCAAAAAACTTGTCATTTCCACACACACATGTGCATGTACATATACACACCAGCTGCCATCAGGCATAGGGGTACCAGTTTAATAGGCCTCAAAACAAAAAAGCAGTAAAGTAGCACTTAAAAGACTAACAAAATAATTTATTAGGTGAGCTTTCATGGGACAGACCTATGCTCTTTAGAAGTGGGTCTGTCCCACAGAAGCTCACCTAATAAATTATCTTGCTAGTCTTTAAAGTGCTACTTTACCACTTTTTTGTTTTGATAGTATATAGACTAGCACGGCTTTCTCTCTATTTCTACTATACCTGTGTGGGGCCCCATAAATCCTAAGGCTGGCCTTTCTGGCACTTGTTGTCCCCACTCCACCACAATCACTGGACCATTGAAAGCTTTGCCTTGCTCCCTGGTTGAGAATCTGAACTAGAAGGTATGAAGAGGACAACATGTTGTGGTTTTTCCTAGGGCAGCAAATTGTCTTGAGCATGTTCCAGTCAGGAAGCAGATCTACAGGGCTGCACTGTTTCTGGGATGTAGCAGAACAGCTTAGCAATGGCCAAACTCAAGATGTGGGCTATGGGGCTTTAAACTACAGTTTGAACCTCTCTAGTCTGGTATGCTTTCCATCGGGCAACATTCATAATCCAACTTCATTTAACTGGAAATATATTTGTCATGGGGGTGACCAAATATCCTATGGTGCCATGAAGTTTGTTTACAACCACGAGTCCTGGCTCTCAGTGTTCTCTGCTGTTATTTAGCTCAGTTTCCTTTAAAAATCATCTAGGAGCCCAGTAAGCAGTGGAAGTGTTGATATTGCTGCTAGACAATGTTGATCATGACAAATTCTCTGTCAAAACAAGAAGACACCAGTCAGGTCCTGAGGGTGCTGGACTAGAGAGGTTCAACCTGTAATACACTGGCACACATGGGGAATGTTTAGTCACTGTGTCTAAGCCAGGGGCCTGGCTGTGGAGTCCAGAGCTGCCAGGGAACAAACGGCTGGTATTGCCAGGGAGCAAACGGCTCTGTGTGCCTGGGGCTGGGTGTGGCACAGCTCACTGGGCAGCTGGACATCTATAGATGCTCTTGTGCTGTCTCAAACTCACTCAGCACTTTCACAGAAAAGGTCTGCTGACTCCTTATATATCTCTTCCATTCCGTTTTAGGCTTATGCAGACCTTTGTCTTATCGGTAAGCCAGCCTGACCAGATTTCATTTCAGAAACATTGTATACTGAATCATCTCTAAGGCAGCTAATGAGAGATATCTTGGCCATCTCTTATTCAGGAGAAGAGTCATCGATTAGTGCAGTTTCAGTCCCCTATGAAGATGTAAATTCAAATTAACTTGAATCTAGGAAATCTGACAAACTATGAACTTTGTCATAGCTTCTGGACAAAAAAAGCCTTCCAAAATACAGGAGATTTCTTGTTCAGTTATAGTTGCCAAGAACACCAACATCAAACAATGGTCTTTGAATGGGTCATTTAACAACATCTCCTTGAAAGGCATTGACTATGTCCATCAAAAGCAGATCACAATACAAAATAAACACTTAACTAATGTTGAACTGGTGAGGGTAAGTCATTAGCTGTTTGATCTCAGCTGCTGCTGCATGATGAAGAACAAAACTTGGCCAACTATTTTGTCCACACTTTCTCAAGGTTATTTTGACTTTTGGTTTCCTTTTGTGCATTTCCTTATGCTTGCCTGTCCAGTCAAGGTGTGATTTTGGCTTTTTGGCTCGCTCAGGCCTTGTTAACCTTGAGATCTCCTCATAACACTGGAAGGTTTGTATAAGAGTTAGTGACTCACTTCAGTAAAACTTTTTTCCATTGTACTCTTCTGGTTTTATAATTAAAGCATTCATGTAATGTAGAATAATTTGTCAAAGTAAATAAAAAGTGCCATGATCATACATTGTTTTCCATTTGCAACATTTTCCTTAGAAATTCAAAGCTTTTTTTTCCTTTCTCTTTTATTTTTTACAAAAATGTTGGCACTATACTTGAAGATTAAAATTGAATAGTGAAGAAATTAATAATTGTCCTATTTCCTTAATAACAGGAGACAGATCCTGGTACCATACAACATTAATTCTCAACTTTAACTGATTAAAAGAGATCTTGCCAATGTTATACATTTTACTCAAGTACAAAACAAAAGCTTTGTACTATGTCTTCTCCACCTGTAATAGCTATGCATTCAAAATATAATTAAAGGAACCAGTGTTTCTGTAAGAAATTTAATTCTTTTTCCATTAAAAAATTACATTCCTATTATATAAAGTGAAGAACCTATTTTGTTTTCTTTCCTCTTCCCCCATAGCTTTCTGAATCTCAATCAGATTGACATTTCATGATGTATTGAATTAGGATAATCCTCCCAGCCTGTAATTCCTAAAGACTAGACTGTGAATAAAATGTTTTCATGCCAAGTTAGCTTCTAGCAGACAGATGTTTAGGATGAAATCCTGGTCATGTTGACAGAAATGGCAAAATTTAGAGGTTTTCCCCAATATCCCCAAATATTCAACAGTGCTCCTCACCTGCAATTGAGGTCAGAGTTTCACACATTCTAAGGCCAGTAGAAACTGCTGTGTTCATGCAGCCTGATCCTCTGTGTAACACAGACAATAAAGCTTCCCCAGATTAATGCAGAAGACTTCATCTTCCTTTTAAGTACCAAAATAACACATTTCAACCAGACTGTGGATAATGGCTGTCATGACTCCTCAAAACATTCAGAGGTGTGTGACTGCCTCATGTGCTAGTGAGCTCCATCTTGTGCTTGTACGTCTCTACAATCTGTGCTAAGGGATTTGCTCGGAACAATGAATTTCCCTCTACATAGCAGAAACTATAGAAGGAATACCTGGAAAAGTATTCAATTTGCCTCTTTCATGCTCTGGTCTTTGGATTATGGACTTAAACTAATCAGAGAATTCTAACCAAGGGACTGAGAAACAGAGACTATTAGTCAGACATTTAACAAGCCTTGCATTTATATCAGCACTGCTTCAATCTTGGTACAAGAAAATTGCAATTATAATATGCATTCAATTACTTTAACCCATTTAAATTTCCACCCCTTTCTTTCCTTTTTGTAAATAAACCTTTAGATATTAGGTACTAAAGCATTGGAAACAACAAGATTATTCGGTAAGATCTGAGTTAGATATTGATTTGGGTATGTGACTGGTTCTGTGGGATCAGGAGAATCCTTTGGTTGCTAAAGATGGTTTTAGATAACCACTCGTAGAGTCATAGCATTGAAAGAAACCTCAGGAGGTCATCAAGTCCAATCCCCTGCTAAAATCAGGAAACCAGTTCCAAATAAATCATCCCAGCAGTGACTTTCTCAAACCCAGCCTTAAAAACACCTAGGGCAGGAGATTCCACCGCCTCCCTAGGTAACCCATACCAGTGCTTTCCTAATATCTAACCTAGATCTCCCCCACTGCAACTTGACACCATTGCTCCTCGTTCTGTCTTCTGTCACCATTGTGAACAGCTGCTCCCCATCCTCATCATTAAGGCTACTGTCTGGGTGTTGAATCCAGGACTGGAAAACCTAAGAAGACTACAGATCTGACTTTTCATTAGCCAGTGTGGTGAGCCAGAAGTTAACTTTTGCTGCTGGCTTGGTATATCTTCTGATAGATCTGGGGGTATCTTCCCCTATTAGCAATTTGTCCTGTATCTGGTGTTTCTTTCGGTGACCCACTGAGGCACGCTGCCAGCCCTAATTTCTGCTTTAGTTAGTGTGCTAGGTTGAACAGAGGTAATGAGTCCATCTATCTGCACTGGGAATCCCAGACCCAGCTTCAGCGTCAACATAACTTAAGGACTCAAGTTTGCATGCTGATTATATTGAACCGAGTTGATCCATTGTTTTCTTTTCCTAACCTCAGCCTCCCTGTCTGTATGCTGCTCCTCAGAGAAGAATCTATCCTTTTTCAGAGTTTGGAAACCACCTGCCACACAATGGATGCTGCTGTGAATAAACAACTCATAACAATAGTCTTTCACAATTAATAGGTGAGCTACATTTTGCACTCCATTGTGTCAGACCGTGCCAATTTAATTCCACTCATACCAAAAGAGCTACTCCAGATTTATACTGGTGCAAGTGAAAGAAGACTCTGACCCATTACTGGTGCACCTGCCAAGAGGAGGTGTTTGAGAGACCATTGGAATGAAACACTGGGCAAAGATCAGCTGCACATAGATTTAAATTACTTAAATTTTTGATGGATTGAGTGGCTGGTTTGGGAATCAGCATCATAGCCCTGATTATTACATTGCTGTAATGGGTTAAAAATGAGACAATTCTTTTTTTTTCCAATTTCAGAGCATTTTCTTTACAACAATTAACCAATCTGTACCTTTCACAACAACTATTTCAGAAAATGTTTCAAAATGGTTTTAATCTGCATTTTTAGTAGGGTTGGGTCCAAGCCTTTAGATTGACTGCACTTGGTTTTGGACCGAGCCTGGAAGGAGAAATAGTAGAATACTGGCATATGTTCTGAACATGTTGGGTTTCTTACGCTTCTCATTTATGTCAGAAGAACTCCACAGACTTTCAGGCAATGCATGGACTGGCATTGTCACCAAGACCAACAGTCACCATGGGCCCATGGGCAAGGTGGGCAGAGGGGCCTGCTCCCCACCCCTGAAATGGATGGGGACAGCAATGTTCAGGGTGGGGCTTAAAGCAGTCAGCCTTGCTCCCAACGTGCAAAGTGGTGGCACAGTGCTGCTGGGGCGTTTCAAAGGGGCCCAGAGCAACTACCCTCTTTGTCCCTATCTTCAATTGGCCTGGACATTGTGCTTTGTGGCAGAACAGACACCAGCTACGGACTTGAGAAATAATTGGATTTGTTTTGATTATGCTTAGATTGAAACATCGACTGGCCGATCTTAGGACTTGTTCCTGAATTAAAGACTAGATATCTCAGATCCATCAACACAATCATGAAAGTTTAGGTCATCAGTTCTGCGGTAACAGTCTCACAGCCTGTTCCAAGGTGGGCTGTGATTCTCAGCGTTACAGACCTCTTCTTCCATTTTTATATCACACTACGTCTACGTCTACACGTGAAGCCTACATCGAAATAACTTATTTCGATGTAGCGACATCGAAATAGGCTATTTCGATGAATAACGTCTACACGTCCTCCAGGGCTGGCAACGTCGATGTTCAACCTCGACGTTGCGCAGCACCACATCGAAATAGGCGCTGCGAGGGAACGTCTACACGCCAAAGTAGCACACATCGAAATAAGGGTGCCAGGCACAGCTGCAGACAGGGTCACAGGGCGGACTCAACAGCCAGCCGCTCCCTTAAAGGGCCCCTCCCAGACACACTTGCACTAAACAACACAAAATACACAGAGATGACAACTGGTTGCAGACCCTGTGCCTGCAGCATGCATCCCCAGCTGCCGCAGCAGCAACCAGAAGCCCTGGGCTAAGGGCTGCTGCCCACGGTGACCATAGAGCCCCGCAGGGGCTGGAGAGAGAGCGTCTCTCAACCCCTCAGCTGATGGTCGCCATGGCGGACCCTGCTATTTCGAAGTTGCGGGACGCGCAACGACTACACGGTCCCTACTTCGACGTTGAACGTCGAAGTAGGGCGCTATTCCTATCCCCTCATGGGGTTAGCGACTTCGACGTCTCGCCGCCTAACGTCGAAGTTAACTTCGAAATAGCGCTCAGCGCGTGTAGCCGTGACGGGCGCTATTTCAAAGTTAGTGCCACTACTTCGAAGTAGCGTGCACGTGTAGACACGGCTTACAATTGCTGTTTTAACAACATAGGCTAGCATCAGTCTATTAACAGCAAATGTAGACAGTTATCTTTCCATTAACTTCCATATTTTCAGCTAGAAAGAATCAAAATATCTTCTGACCTACTTTGACATGAGTTCAAAACAAGTTTTCACCAATCACTATTAAATGTCATGTCTGCCTTTTCATCATTTTCTCCCCTCTATTAGGTTCCTATTCACTCATCCCTTTCTTGTTTCCCTTATGGTTTTATAACTTGTTATTCTAGTAATCAGAGTCAATCACAAGCACAAAAACAACTTTAAGCAATTTGCAATGATAGGTCATAGAAAGGTCAGACATTTCCATTCCATAAGAAGCACAGTCTTAGTATTGTATACTCAAAATCATGTTCACTTTTAGTTCCTTGACATAACGTGTGAAGGATTCTGGGTGTTCTTAAATTGTATAGCAAAAACCTTATTCAGGGCTTGTTTCTGAACACTCTTAATATTCTGACCCTGTTCCAACAACTGAACAGTCTCAATGTTGTATCCAATGGTACAATCAAGTCCCAGCTGACCAACATTTTCGGAGAATATTGGGGATAACCTTCACGAAGTGTCCACTCCCAGACTACAGCAATAGGCAATGCAGTATGGGAAGGAGGTGGGCATCCATTGGTAGCAAAAAATCGGTTAAGAGATACTCGGAAAAGCTCGGCACACACATATCTATGGGTCCAGATTTAATGCATCCAAGGGTACTGAGGGAATTGGCAAATGTCATTGCAGAGCCTTTAGTTATTATCTTTGAAAATTCATGGAGATTGGGAGAGGTCCCAGATGACTGGAAAAAGGCAAAAGTAGTGCTCATATTTAAAAAAGGAAAGAGGGACAATCGGGGACTATAGACCAGTCAGACTTACCTCAGGCTCCAGAAAAATCATGGAGGGGATCCTGAAGGAATCCATTTTGAAGCGCATGGAGGACGGGAAAGTGATCAAGAGTAGTCAACACTGATTTTCCAAGGCATGTCATGCCTGACCAATCTGATTAGCTGCTATGATGAGGTAACTGGCTCTGTGGATATGGGGAAAGTCAATGGTGACATACCTTGACTTTAGTAAAACCTTCAATACTGTCTCCCACAACATTCTTGCCCAGAAGTTAAATACGTATGGATTGGATACGTGGACTGTAAGATGGAAAGAAGCTGGGAAGATGGTCGGGCCCAACAGGTAGTGATCAGTGTCTTAGTGTCTGGTTGGAGGTCAGTTTCAAGTGGATTGCCCCAAGATTCGCTTCTAGGGCTGGCATTGTTCAACATCTTTATTAATGGCCTGGCTGAGGGAATGGATTTCACCAGCAGCACATTTGCAGGTGACACTAAGCTAGTGGGAGAGGTAGATATGTTGGAGAGTAGGGACAGGGTCTAAAGTGACCAAGATACATTGGGGGATTGGGTCATTTCCAGCAGATCTAGAGAAGTTATTATTTCCCTCTATTTGGTGCCAGTGAGACCTCATATGGAGTATTGCATCCAGTTCTGGGCCACCCAATATAGAAAGGATGTAGACGAATTGGATTGGGTTCAGTGGAGGGCAACAAAAATTATTAGGGGTCTGGAGCACATAACCTGTGAGGAGGGGCTGAGGGAGTTGGTCTTATTTAGTTTCCAGAAGAGAAGACTGAGGGGCAATTTGATAGCAGCCTTCAACTTCCTGAAGTGGTGGTTCTAAAGAGGATGGAGAGAGGTTGTTCTCAATAGTGACAGATGACAGAACAAGGAGCAATGGTCTGTAGCTACAGATGGAGACATGTCGGTTGGATATTAGGGAAAAAATCTATTTCACCAGGAGGGTGGTGAAGAACTGGAATGCTTTACTTAGAGAGGTGGTTGAATCTCCATCCTTAAGAGATTTTTAAAGTCCTGGCTTGGCAAAGTCCTGGTTGGGATGATTTAGTTAGGGTTGATCCTGTTTTAGGCAGGGGGCTGGACTAGATGAGTTCCTGAGTTTCCTTCCAGACCTAGGATTCTATGATTCTATGACCAAGTGAGGACATTCTGACCCTGATGTAAGGAGAACATAATGGGGAGATGAGGACATGAAACATGTTTTATAATTATTTATGCTTCCTGAAAACACATGAAAAGTGTTGTGAAGTCTCAGTGCTCTAGAAAAGTTAAATATACTTTTTCATTTTTTGTCCAGTTATGATTATTGGAAGTTTGCTGTTCTCACTCTTTCTGTCACTCTCTCCATCTTCCTTAATCCTGTTCCCGACTCCAAGACAGAGCACCAATTGTATCATCTGCACTGAAAGATGAAATGTGGTGTTGAATCCATTCCATTTTTCTAAAGATGCTGTCATTCAAACATGATGAATAAGAGCTTCATAAAAAAAATTTGGGAGGAAGACAGATCAACAGTCAAGATTTCCAGCATCCTCTAAAAACCCATAAGGCTTCTAAGTCAGTTTGACTTGAGTTCTTGAGTTTAAAGCTATTTTTTAAAGCTCATTTATAATTCAAAGCAGACACTTTTCAAGTCAGTGTTTTACACACTATAGCAAGCAATCCAAATGAAAATTAATGGTGCTTTTTATCAGTCTTTTGTTAATTGCACCAACAAAAGGGAAGTCCATTATCTTAGACTCCTATTACACTGAGACTCCTGTCTTTACACCACCCCAAGTCACAGGCACCTTACAATGAATGATCATTTATTACACTCCCACCATATCCTGTAACATTGTAACTGTTCTATCCATTATCTCGTCTCCTTGTATTGAAAGCCCCATTTGTTTATAGGAAATTCAATGCAATATGCATGCCTTTGAGAGCTAGCCACTGGACGGAGAGCAACAAATAGAACTGTTGCTGAAGCCAGTACCCAAAGAGCCTATGCCATCAGAGCACCTATGTCATATCCCCAGGTTGCTCAGAGGAGGTGTTTGAGAACAGTCCCGGGGAACAGCCAACTGCAGAAGTGGCCTCACAACAAATGTTGGAGCAGGAGCCTAGGCAGTTTCTCCTGTTAGTATATGGGCTTGTCTGTCAGCCTGAGATAAAATGTTGGGTTTGACCTTTGGATACACTTATATTTCATGCTAATTTGTGTTCCAAATATGAACAAAGACAATGTGTGTTATATTTCCTACAAACAAATGGGTCTATTAGTGCAAAGACAAGAGATAAGGGATAGAACAGAAAAAGTGTTATAGGGCAGTGTTTGTCTACCTTTTTTATAATCTAACCCTTTTTGTGTGCCCCTAAGGATACGGGTACCACTGATTGAGAAACATAGCCCTAAAGTAATCTGAGGTTTTGAAACAACTGCCATTCAAGCTGTCCAGATTACTGTACCCTTTTCAGGAGTCAGATTTGTTTTGCATACCACAAAGCTACACCTCACTTAAAAGCTACTTATAAAAACATGCAAAAATATCACAGAAGTCTACTACTGAAAATGTGGACTTTCTACCATCTTATTATCAAATAAGTGAACTGGAATAAAAATATTGTACTTGGTTTTCAGTGTAAGGCATATGATGCAGTAAAAACAAGTCACTGCCTGAATGAACTTCTAGATTGCACTGACTTTAATTATGGTTTTATGTAGCCTGTTGTAAAACTAGGCAAATATCTAAATGAATTGATGTAAGCCCTGGAAGACCCTGGTGTACCCTCAAGGATACACATACCCCTGGTTGAAAAACCACTGTTATAGGGTATGGAGGGAACATAATATATGGGCATTTTATGTATATCTTTGGATTTATGTTTTCCATGAAAACTATAGCTAGTGATTTGATCTCTCATATGGGTGATTTGATCTCTCATATGTTCCTCCCACTTACCTGTACAATTTAGAGACTACATCTACACTAGACACATCCGTCTGCAGAAGTTACTGTTGGAAGAAATGTTCCAACAAAACTTCTGTCAACAGACCCTGTCTAAACATAAATGCGGATACATCTTTTCATCCACTCTGTCGACAACACATGCCCCCCAGCCCCAGAGAGTCTACACAGATTTTTTGTTAACAGCTTCAGTCAACAAAACGTATTTTGTATTTAGACACTCTGTGAGTTTTGTCTATAACACTTTCTACAGTGGACGCACCCTAAGTGAATGTAGAAATTACTTCATTTGAATTTTCATGCATTATTTACCATGCTGTGTGATGGTTTTCAGCACTGGTCCCTGAAGGATGGCTGAAGTGGCTGGTGTTTTTTGAATTAATGATTCCATACTTTGACCTTGAATTAAAGTAACTCCTTTTAATAGAATATAAGATATACTTTTATCTTGATCAAACAATACGTACATTTCAAAGACTTTCCACCTGCACAGGGCAAACACAGGGCACTAAGGGTCTGGGTGTGCAGATCCACTTATTGCAAGCAAGGAGAGAGAGAGAGAGAGAGAGAGAGAGAGAGAGAGAGAGCGCCTGGAAGTTAACAACTCTTTTGGAAGAGAAGACACGCAGCAAAGCAGCAAAGCAGACACACATTTACACAAAGGCAGCTGCCCAAGGAGCCTCTCAGGGAACATTTCATGGTGGACAGGCTCTGTGGGTAAGGTCTGGCTTCAGAGGGTGCTGCCAGGAAGCAATGGGGTTCTTCAAGACAGAGGTGAGAGCACATCAGGGTGCAACTTGGAGCTGTGCCATCCACTCTGCCTGGGGAGACCCCCTCAGTGCAGAAGCTCAGGAAGCACAGCAGTGAGGCATTCTGCTCAGCCAAGGCCCCAGCTCTCACATCATGGAGAGCCAGGGCCTGAGTGGACTGGGCTATTACTGACAGGTTCTGATAAGCCAGCTCCTGGAAGTGACTGCTTCCAAATAGTGCCCCGCCCCCCTTGGGCAGCAGGTCCCACAGTTTGAAAACAGCTAAGCTGCACCTCCTCCTTGCCTAAATTTCCTTCCATCCCAGGACACTACCTAAGATGCTGTTTCTCTCCCTGCATCCTTCTTAGCCACAATGCTTGAAAAGAGAGTTCATTCTTCTCTCCCCACCTCCCAATCCCTGAGCTGGCTATCCTTTGCTCCACCAATAAGAATGCAGAGGTGTATCTCACAGATGCAATAGAAGTGCTGGTAGCTTCTGCAGCACTTTTTTTTTTCAGATTAATTGAAACAAGCAGCCTGAGGAAGCGGTGTGAAAGGAGATTCTGTGCATAGGTGAGAAGATAATTACTGTACATTTCATCCTGACTTGGCCTTATCTTCACTTGTTGATAGGTTACAAAGGCTGTGAGGACCAAGCCCCTGGTAACACCAGTAGACATTGGATTACTCAGGTGCTTGTAATTCACCCATGTAAAAGACCAGCAACTTCTCCAAAGGTATTTGGGGAAAAAAGCTTAGAATTTAGGAGTGCAGCTGCAACCCTACACTTGGGTGTAAAAGTCTATAGCTGTGTCTACACGTGCACGCTACTTCGAAGTAGCGGCACTAACTTCGAAATAGCGCCCGTCGCGGCTACACGCGTCAGGCGCTATTTCGAAGTTAACTTCGACGTTAGGCGGCGAGACGTCGAAGTCGCTAACCTCATGAGGGGATCGGAATAGCACCCTACTTCGACGTTCAACGTCGAAGTAGGGACCGTGTAGACGATCCGCGTCCCGCAACGTCGAAATTGTGGGGTCCTCCATGGCAGCCATCAGCTGGGGGGTTGAGAGACGCTGTCTCTCCAGCCCGTGTGGGGCTCTATGGTCACCGTGTGCAGCAGCCCTTAGCCCAGGGCTTCTGGCTGCTGCTGCTGCAGCGGGGGATTCATGCTGCATGCACAGGGTCTGCAACTCGTTGTCGGCTCTGTGTATCTTGTGCTGTTTAGTGCAAGTGTGTCTGGGAGGGGCCCTTTAAGGGAGCGGCTGGCTGTTGAGTCCGCCCTGTGACCCTGTCTGCACCTGTGCCTGGCACCCTTATTTCGATGTGTGCTACTGTGGCGTGTAGACGTTCCCTCGCTGCACCTATTTCGATGTGGTGCTGCGCAACGTCGATGTTGAACATCGACGTTGGCAGCCCTGGAGGACGTGTAGACGTTATTCATCGAAATAGCCACATCGAAATAGGCTACTTCGATGTAGGCTTCACGTGTAGACGTAGCCTATATGTCCCTACCTTGTAACCTGACCCAAATCGTACTGTTGTCAAAGGAAAGACTTTCATAGAGAAGTGGGATTAAATGAAAGAATAGATGCCCACTCTGGGGTATTGCCATTCTCCAAACATTATGAAAAAAATGGAAAAAGAAAAAGGAAAGTTTTAAGTGTAATTTAAGTACTGTTTGTAGTGTGACAGCTCCTGTTATTTTTCTTGATATCAGGGAAAGCTCCTAGGTGGTCATTCTTTAGGTCGTCACTGCGACTCTTGCAGTGAAGCACTGAAGCACCCACAGTTGAGCTAACCTGAATGTGCATGGAGCAACAGCCCCATTACCCACCTGAGTAGTCCAATGTCTACTGGTGTTACCAGGGGCTTGGTCCTCACAGCCTTTGTAACCTATCAACAAGTGAAGATAAGGCCAAGTCAGGATGAAATGTACAGTAATTATCTTCTCACCTATGCACAGAATCTCCTTTCACACCGCTTCCTCAGGCTGCTTGTTTCAATTAATCTGAAAAAAAAAGAGTGCTGCAGAAGCTACCAGCACTTCTATTGCATCTGTGAGATACACCTCTGCATTCTTATTGGTGGAGCAAAGGATAGCCAGCTCAGGGATTGGGAGGTGGGGAGAGAAGAATGAACTCTCTTTTCAAGCATTGTGGCTAAGAAGGATGCAGGGAGAGAAACAGCATCTTAGGTAGTGTCCTGGGATGGAAGGAAATTTAGGCAAGGAGGAGGTGCAGCTTAGCTGTTTTCAAACTGTGGGACCTGCTGCCCAAGGGGGGCGGGGCACTGTTTGGAAGCAGTCACTTCCAGGAGCTGGCTTATCAGAACCTGTCAGGAATAGCCCAGTCCACTCAGGCCCTGGCTCTCCATGATGTGAGAGCTGGGGCCTTGGCTGAGCAGAATGCCTCACTGCTGTGCTTCCTGAGCTTCTGCACTGAGGGGGTCTCCCCAGGCAGAGCGGATGGCACAGCTCCAAGTTGCACCCTGATGTGCTCTCACCTCTGTCTTGAAGAACCCCATTGCTTCCTGGCAGCACTCTCTGAAGCCAGACCTTACCCACAGAGCCTGTCCACCATGAAATGTTCCCTGAGAGGCTCCTTGGGCAGCTGCCTCTCTGTCACACTCTGCTAGCTGTTCAGGTACCTGCTATGGCAGCCAGGTCACAATACCTACACAATACAACACAACTGCCCCACTCCCTTTGGCTGTTCTGCCCCAGGCCATGGCTGCTGGGCTCTCAGTCAAGCAGCCCAAGCCCTGAGTTGGGGCACAGTGGGTCAGTCAGCTACTGGTGGCAGAGTGAACTCTCTCACCTTTTCTAGCAGTATTACATTTATGTCAAGAAGGGGGACCCAACATGCTCAGCTCTTTACAAACAGGTGCAGCTCATCTCCTTAGCAACAACAGACACTAAAAATCCATCAGTCTCATCCTCCGATTCCTGCTCTGGCTTTCCAAAGAACATTAAATCACATTCACAGTCTTGGTTCTCATAGCCCTGCCATGAGTGCAAGGAACTGAACTTGATGACCTTGTGAGGTTCCTTCCAGTCCTGTGAGTCTAGCATTCTAAGTATTATCTTCAAGTCACTGAGGGGCCTAGGTCCACGGTAACTGATAGATTAGCAAAGTCCTAGAATGAAAATCATGGTTGAAGACTTTGCTCACCTGGCGCAATGGGACTCCCTGCACAACCGGTAAAACTTATCTGTGCAGAAGGCAGATCTTTCTCGGGTACCAGATGTGGAGTGTGGAATGAGTTCCTCCAGGAATCAAGAGAGAACAACAAGAAATCCTGTGGCACCATATAAACTAACAGACATTTTGTAGCATAAGCTTTCATGGGCAAAGACCTGCTTCATCAGATGCAACAGCATCAGAAACCTCACCACTGTCAGCTCCAAGTGTAATGGACATTTCTGTGACTTCACTTTCCTCAACATGGAATGTGGGTGTTCCAAAACAGAGCTCTCGATGACTCACTTGCCCCTTTCTGGAGAAAGAGAAACAATGTCACAGATACGTAGTTATAGTAACAGAGAGGAAGCTGTGCTAGTCTATACACTATCCAAACAAAAAGCAGTCAAGTAGTACTTTAAAGACTAGCAAAACAGTTTATTAGGTGAGCTTTCGTGGGACAGACCCACTTCTTCAGACCATAGCCAGACCTGAACAGGTCTTTGCTAGTCTTTAAAGTACTACATGGAATGTACATCAACATCAACATGGAATGTGGGTGTTCCAAAACAGAGCTCTCGATGACTCACTTGCCCCTTTCTGGAGAAAGAGAAACAATGTCACAGATACGTAGTTATAGTAACAGAGAGGAAGCTGTGCTAGTCTATACACTATCCAAACAAAAAGCAGTCAAGTAGTACTTTAAAGACTAGCAAAACAGTTTATTAGGTGAGCTTTCGTGGGACAGACCCACTTCTTCAGACCATAGCCAGACCTGAACAGGTCTGGCTATGGTCTGAAGAAGTGGGTCTGTCCCACGAAAGCTCACCTAATAAACTGTTTTGCTAGTCTTTAAAGTACTACTTGACTGCTTTTTGTTAAGATACGTAGTTATGTTACTTACAGCTCTGTTGGAAGGCACACAGACTCTAGAGAGATGAGCTCAGAATTTGCACTTGTATAAGAGAGAATAGAGACAGAGGTAAGGAGGGGTCTACAGGGCCACATTCTCCCCATTTGATACTTGCCTTGTACTGAACATGGACTGAGCATTTTCTCTCACTATGCATCCCTCCACCACCCCAGCAGCAGGCATGGGTCATCTCTGAATACAGCCACAGCCTGCAAGGTTCCTGCCTCTAAAAGCTAATAATTTTAATAGAGAAACTAGACAGAAGGGCTGTTTCTACACATGCCACTTTCTAATAAAAAGCCCAAAATACACTAATGAGGCACGTATGTAAATTCCCAGTGCCTCATTAGCATAAGGTCACATGATTCTGAGTCTGGTAAAGCGTGTAGAAACAGCCAAGAAGAAAGAGGGATGGGGTGAAGTGACTGCCATAGACTGATGGCAAAACTGTGACGAGACACTATATCACCAAATGCTAAATCCACCACACTACGCCTCTGACTACATTGCTCTTTCCTACCACACCACCTTTTCCTGCCCTCCAGCATGAATTTCTTTTCCTCCTCTCGTGACAAATGCAGTTAATACAGAATGCCTAAGTTGAGTAGTCAAACTCTTACCGGGGAAAAAGCCCCATGGGTTTAATTAAACTGCTGGATGGACTTGTGCCCCTGAACCATGAGGAGTGGAGCATCTGTATGATGCATGAAACAATTCTGATATTCATTAAGATTTTTTAAAGGAATCAATCAGTGGATTTTTTTTTAATTTGTATATCCAGATTATCTCCAAACCTCTCTGCTTTGTGTGACCTCCAGCAATCACAGGAGGGAGGTGGGAATAAGAAAAGATTGAATATATGTTGGCCGGTGTTGAGAAAATGAATAAGGAAACGTTATTTACTTGTTCCCATAATACAAGAACAAGAACCAAATGAAATTAATAGGTAGCAGGATTAAAATAAGCAGAAAGAGGTATTTCTCGAAGCAATACAGAGTCAGTTCCTGTAACTCCTTACGAGAGGATTATGTGAAGACCGGGATTTTAAAAGGTTTCAGAAAAGAACTATATAAATTCATGGAGGATAGATCCATCCCTAGCCATTAGCCAGGATAGGTAGGAATGGTGTCCCTCGCCTCTGTTTGTGAGAAGCTGGGAATGGGTGATGGGGAGGAGTCACTTGATCGTTGCCTGGTACGTTCACTCCTCTGGGATACATGGTATTAGCCACTGTTGACAGACAGGATACTGGGCTAGGTGGACCTTTGGTCTGACTCAGTATGGTTATTCTTATGTTCTATGTTAGGAGACATATCAAACAGATACACCGAATATCCAAACTTTTGCAGTACTGCTGTAAGCCTACATATATGTTTTCTGTTGGATGTCTTCCACTTGTCTCTTGTCCAATTACATGAATAAATTACTTTTACTGCCATATTTCTTCCAGTAAGGAACAGGGGATGACTAGCCAGGATGATAGAGAACCTCTTGTCAAGCATGCTGAATCTCTAACATCCAGGATCCCAGGCAATTCTTGTCCTGTCCCCCCTCCCACCCCTGCCTTTCTAGGAGCCTAAATTCAGTATTACTCGATAAACAGCACTGCAGACCCACTCACTTCAAAATATTCATTGGGATGACAATGCTTGCAGAGTCGTGGCTAACTAGAGCATACATCGATTTCGTTCAGAAGGCGAGAGCTGAGGATGAAGTCAGTCCAAATATAAATGAGAGAAGGAACTCAGGTGACGTGGGGAATGGAGCGTACAGCTATCTGCAGATTTGTGGTCGTTATCTGTCATCCAAGCATGGATGTTACTTAGTTATGGCTGGTTAGTTCTGTAATTGACAAATTCCCATGCTGAAAGCAGGCTGTTATCCTTTCCTCCTGCCCTTCACTGATACTGTTTTCACTCTGTTCATTTACCTTCCATTTCCACAGCACGGTTCTGCCAGACTCATAATAGTTTCTGATTAAATGTTTGCTAATTTTAATATGATTAACTTTGTGCTACTCCCTGCTCACTCACATGTCCCTGGCTTGTTGTGGAGTTACACAGTACATGCCTCTTTTTTTCTTTCATACACATTACTGTTGAATAGTAACAGAGAGGGAGCCATGCTAGTCTATATACTATCACAAGAAAAAAACAGTCAAGTAGCACTTTAAAGACTTCTACGCCTCTACTCTCTGATTTGCTCACCTTGATCATTTTTTTCTGATTTATCCACCTTGATTACTGTTTTTGGTTCTCTGTGCCTTACATATTGAGTCTTTTCTGGTATGGCTATGCTCTGAAGAAGTGGGTCTGTCCCACAAAAGCTCACCTAGTAAATTAGTCTTTAAAGTGCTACTTGACTGCTTTTTTGTTTTGATAGGAGACACATTACTGTTGTTTTCATCTACTCTCATATGAGGGGCTCTCAGAGAGACAACGTAAGGATGAATACAGTTTGGCATTTTTAAAAAGCAAAGCTGGTGCCAGATCTTAAGCTATTTGCTCCTCTTCTATTTTGTTCATATTAATTAAATGAATCTTGCCTAAGTGGAATCTACAGATGCAATCTGGAGGACAAGTGACTTATCTCCTCTGAAACAATGTAAATATTTTGTGCATCGCTTCTAAATAAATAGCTGGTTTTTTTCTTTAAACTGAAGCCTGCATACCTCACATCAAGGCATGAACTGGGTTTAACTAGCCTATGGAGATCTTTCATGAATTTGGTGGGCTTAGAAAGGACCAGGAAGAAACACAAGCAGACGGTGGGCGCTACTTATGTATGCATGGAATACGGCCTAGTCGGATGCTTCTCAGCCTTTATGCATTGATGAGCCAATACAGTAACCCCATATTCAAAGTCAAAACATGTTTCATGTGTCTCTTACATTTACTACAGAGGGAAGACTAAAAAAAGTTTCAGTGACAACAAAGTTAACCCTATTTTAACTTTGAACATTGTTTCAAGGGGTGGGCAGAGAATACAGTAAACACTGTTTTAACCAATATTCAAACGACCAGAATTCACAATTCACCAGCATTCTATCCCACCCCAGCAATCAACACAACTTCCTCTTCTTACTGTGGCAGCTTCTCGTACATCATCCTGCCCCATCTGGGACAGACCTCCGAGTACCTGCCCTGCATCACTCCCTGCTGCATGTGTGTGCTGCTGGCTAGCTTCTCTGCTCCCCCACCTGGTGCCTGCCACCCAGAGCAGCTCCCCACACAGCATAGCCATACGCAAGCCCCGCAAGTGGCTTCATGCCATCCCTACCAACAATATAATGGGGCAGCAGTTGAGCTGGCACTGGTGCTGGAGCGGTCGGGGGGTGGGCACGGTGAGAAGCTGAACTTTGTTATCGAGCATATTTAAACATCCAGCAACCTCCTGGTCCCAGAGCTGCTGGATGTGAAAGAATTTACTGTGCTCAACTTGGAAGAGTAGGAGGAGCATGTTTCTGTTTTATGTTTGCAGGGCATTAAGCAGAAAGCAGTTCTAGTTCATGACACTGGATTCTAGAAGCTATAGTACAAGCTGAACCTCTTTAGTCTAGTGCCTTCTGGACCTGACTGATGCCAAACCAGAGAATTTGCTGAACCATGAGTGTTCAATATTGTCTAGCAGCTTTACCAAAACTTCCACTTCTTCTTGGGCTCTTAGAAGACATTTAGGGGTAAAATAGAGCTAGATAACAATGCAGAACACCGAGAGCCAGGACTGGTGACTGTAAACTAACTGTATGGGCCCACGGGAAGCTTGGTCACACCCACCAAAAGTGGATGTCCGGCTAACTAAAATCATGGTGAACCCTGGATGTTGCTGGACTAGACAGTGCTGGACTAGAGAGGTTCAACCTGTAATAGTAATATATAAAATAATCATAATAATATTACTGACGGACTGTGGAGAATGGAATAAAATGTCAGTCTTACAACCTCTCCTGCCTGATTGTTTTGTGACCTCCCTCTGTGGGTCATTATCCACCAATTAAAAAAACCCTGCCTCTGATCATATGATTACATACAAAATCTTATGCTTGATTGACAAGACAAGAGACTCCTCTTGAGGAAATCCTTGATGGTAGCTTGACTGATGTCACAGCATAGCTGAGAAGTAACAGAACGAAAGAAGAGGGTCCCCCATTCTAAAGTATGGTCTGACTCTGAAAAATGACTCATAGGAAAATGGCAACATGGGTGCTCCTTGATAATTGTCTCTCAGTCACTTCCACATGAAAAGTGCTCAATTTACAAGTCTGATGACACCTGCTGAGCTTCTGGACTAGAACTTGAAGAGTCAAGCTGCATCCTTCCCTTCTGCTGCATTTTCACCAAAAATAAGGTCTCAGATCTGTTGAGTTTTTAGGCATCTAATTCCCCTTGACTTCAAAGCACATCAGGCTAAATAAAATCCCAGAGTCTTCACTGCAGCCCTCAAAGGATATGCAAAATATTACCTAGTAGCATTTACCAAACTATTAAGGGAGCGATGCCAGAAGAAGAAACAGAATCCCACTCTTTCTCTCATAGCTCTGTTTGCTCTGCAGAGATGACAGGAGCAAAACAGAGCAGCAAAACTTTCCTTTGTCTTTGTAGAAGAGCACTGTGATGTTGATACAGACAGGGACCAGATCTGAAGAGCAAGATGGGGTCATTTGTACAGTGTAACTTGTCAAAGTAGAACATGACTGTCGAGAAACAATTACTGAAATCCTTCCTTTCAGTGAGGATAATAAGGGTGACTTCCTTCGAAAAGTGCTTTGAGATGTACTGAGGAGAAAGGCTCCATAATGATACCTGAAGTGTGGCATTTAAATGTTTATTCATTAAATATGAATTCCATTTACAAAGTGAGATCCAATTAATTTTAAGTCACTTTGCTCTGACCAATCAGATGTAGAGAGATTTCCCAGCTATTTGGTTGTCAGAGATGCCAACAGATAGAATAATAAAAAGGGCTGCCCCATGTTCAAACATTACATTTTACATACAAATATTTGTATTTAAGTGACAGCCTATTGTGTCAAAATATCATGTTAGTTGTACTTTTCTTGCTAATAATTGCTTTGGTGCATTCCTGGAGTGTAAACAGCACAAGTTGCATGAGAGGTGCAATCAGTCTGTATACACGAAGGTTAAGCTACCAGAACAGAATTGCTTCTCGCACAAAGGGGGAAGTGAAAGAACATAGAATGTCTCCTACCAACAAGGCTGTTTTAAAGCTTCTTGACTCTAAATGAATCCTTTGAATTGATAGTCTAAGGCTACGTCTACACGTGCACGCTACATCGAAATAGCTTATTGCCCTCCAGGGCTGACAACGCCGACATTCAACTTCGACGTTGGGCAGCACCACATCGAAATAGGCGCTGTGAGGGAACGTCTACACGCCAAAGTAGCACACATCGAAATAAGGGTGCCAGGAACAGCCGCAGACAGGGTCACAGGGCGGACTCAACAGCAAGCCGCTCCCTTAAAGGGCCCCTCCCAGACACAGTTGCACTAAACAACACAAAATACACAGAGCCGACAACTGGTTGCAGACCCTGTGCATGCAGCATGGATCCCCAGCTGCAGCAGCAGCAGCGAGAAGCCCTGGGCTAAGGGCTGCTGCACACGGTGACCATAGAGCCCCGCAGGGGCTGGAGAGAGAGCGTCTCTCAACCCCTCAGCTGATGGCCGCCATGGCGGACCCCGCTATTTCGATGTTGCGGGATGCGGATCGTCTACACGGTCCCTACCTCAACGTTCAACTTCGAAGTAGGGCGCTATTCCCATCCCCTCATGGGGTTAGTGACTTCGACGTCTCACCGCCTAACGTCGATTTCAACTTCGAAATAGTGCCCAACATGTGTAGCCGTGACGGGCTCTATTTTGAAGCTGGCACCGCTACTTCGAAGTAGCGTGCATGTGTAGACGCGGCTTAAGAGCTTGTTTCACAGTATTCTCTATATTTATAAAACAGGTGATCACCTCCTGTTTATGCAGAAAATCTTCAGTATGCAATTTCTCAAGCCATATATGAGTTACTGATACCCTATTTTTGATTCCCTGAAGCCCAGGTTGCATGTTTTATCAAACATTAAGCAGAAAAAGGGTATTTAGACCATAAATATGTGAATCCCTGTTCTTTCCTTGGGAAAGAGAAGTGACAAAACAGAAAAACAAACAGATGGAAACTTTTGGGAATCAAACAGAAACATGAGGCTATGTAGTCTGCTGCAAATTCCACCGTATGAGCTTTTATGTATTATATCCTGGTTTTGCACCTTTTAAACTCTGTGGTGTATTGGAAAAGATGCTAAAATACAATCTATCACTGTAAGGAGTTTTCTAGTTCTGCCTTCAGACTATGGGCCGCCATAGGAAAGCAGAACACCTAGGTCTTCTGTAGTCAGTCTGCAAAGGATTGAGATGTAGCAGTTGGAGGACAACTCTCTCTCCCTCTGTTTTTGGATTCCTAATTGTTAGGATTCTGGATAATGACAAGGTGATATTACACACCAGCTTCCCAAAAAAGTATATTTTATATTTATTTAACTAATTTATTTGTATGGAAGCTATGAACATAGAATCATAAAATCATAGAATCATAGAACAATAGAGCTGGAAGAGACCTAAAAAAGCCATCAAGTCCAGCCCTGTGCTCTAAGCAGGACCAAACCCATCAGATCAGCCCCGCCAGGGCTTTGTCGAGCTGAGACTTAAACACTTCCAGGGATGGAGACTCCACTACTTCCCTTGGTAGACCATTCCAATGCTTCACCACCCTCCTAGTGAAAAAGTTTTTCCTAATGTTCAACTGGACCTTTCCAATGGCAACTTGAGACCATTGTTCTATGTTCTGCCATCTGTGACCACTGTGAACAGCCTCTCTCCAGCCTCTTTGTAGCCTCCCTTCAGTAAGCTGAAGGCCGTTATCAAGTCCCCCGTCAGTCTTCTGTTCTGCAGACTAAACAGTCCCAATTCCCTCAACCTTTCTTCATAAGTCATATGCTACAGCCCCCTAATTATTTTGGTCGCCCTCCACTGGACCCTCTCCAGTGTATCCACATCCTTCCTATAATTGGGGGCCCAGAACTGGACACAGTACTCCAGATGGGGCCTCACCAAAGCAAAATAAAGAGGAATAATCACTTCTCTGGATCTACTGGCAACGCTCCTCTTGATGCAACCTAGTATGCTATTAGCTTTCCTGGCTACAACAGCACACTGTTGACTCATGTCCATCTTCTCATACACTAAAACTCCCAGGTCCTTTTCTGCAAAACTACTACCAAGCCAGTCAGACTCCAGCGTGTAACAATACTCGGGATTCTTCCGGCCCAAGTGCAGGACTCTGCACTTGTCCTTATTGAACCTCATCAGATTTCTTGCAGCCCAGTCTTCCAATTTGTCTAAGTCAGTCTGGACCCTGTCCTTACCCTCCAGCATATTTACCTCTCCCCGTAGCTTAGTGTCATCCACAAAATTGCTGAGGGTGCAATCCAACCCCTCATCCAGGGCATTGATAAATATGTTGAACAGAACAGGACCCAGAACTGAACCTTGGGGTACTCCACTAGAAACTGACAGCCATCCCAACATCGAGCCATTGATCGCTACTCACTGGGCCCGACCTTCTAGCCAGCTTTCTATCCATCTTACCATCCATTTATCCAATCCACATTCCTCTAACTGGCAGACAAGAATATTGTGGGAGACCATACCAAAAGCTTTGCTAAAGTCAAGATAAATCACACCCATTGATTTTCACCTACCCACAAAGCCACTTATCTCATTGTAGAAACTAATCAGATTGGTCAGGCATGACTTGCCCTTCATGAATCCATACTGACTATTCCTGATCACTTTCCCCTCCTCCAAGTGCCTCAAAATGACTTCCTCGAGGAGCCCTGTAGCCAGACAGAACCCCCCACTTTTTGCTCTACTCCATCTTGCCTTCCCTAGGTGCTTCAGAGCACGAAAGGGTTAAAAGGAATAGCCCAGCCCTGGAATGCCGGAGAGCTTATCATAAGCATGGCCTTTGAAGCTCCGGAGCAAAGCTAAGAACAATGAGCTAATTAACAGCCCGGCCTCGGACTGCCCTGGGCTAATTACCATCAGTTGATTCTCCAGGACACTAGTCCCAGACAGGAGGAAAAATCTCCGGCCCATTAAGACACAAATGCCCTCAATTGTCCACCTCATAGGTGTGAACTACACCCTTGAACTCCCTGTGAGAACCAGTATCAGACAGTCTAATTCAATTGGCATTTTTTTAAAAACGAAGGAAGAAGCCTGTGTGACCTAATGGGTACAAAAGAGGGGTCCGGCAGACCCCCTGTTTGGGCTCCAATCATCTTTCCTGCCGGACAGGAGGGTGGGGGTCTCCCCAGGTCCCCGGGTATGCTCGACTCCTGGAAAAAAAGGACAAAGGACTTCTTCCCAAGGGATTGAGAGGAAACTGGCCAAGCCATGTTGGTAATGCAGGGTTAAGAATAAGACCTGCTAGGTATTTTACTTTTCATTTCTTTTTGTGTGCTTGCAACAAGTATAGATCTATGAATTAGAGTGTATGCTAGCTGTTTGTAATCAAAGTATAAACCTTGTAACAATTGTAACCACAAGAGCTTAACTCACTAGGTAAACAAACAAATAAAGCAACATTGTAACAGTAAGAGCTTAACTTGTTAGATAGATAAACAAAGTAAAACGGTAACCTGACTCCTCCTGTTACAGTGCAAAACTGAACACAAAACAGAGAACCCAGATACTTTTCAGCGGCTCTCAGCCTGGTCACTAGTGAGCTCTGCACTGGCAGTTGAAATCTCATATTAATACAAGGGCATAGTGGCATCTCACCTGACCATCGGCTAACAAGCCCCTCCATGAGTTTTTCAGGGACTGATGTAACACTGCATGTTTGTTGTCAAACATGTTTTTTGAAATCTCTGCTGTTGTTTCATTCTTTCTCTGCTCCCTACATGACCTCTGCGTAACCAATACCTTCTTCAACGTCAAACCCCCTCACAAAGTTTCGTGGTGACACCCAAGATCTAAACATTGGCACCAGCTTGACCTCGTCCTCACCAAATGCAGCCGTTTAGGTAATGTCAGGGTGACACATAGCTACCACAGTGCAGACTGTGATACTGACCGTTTGCTCATGTGTAGTAAGGTGCACATCCAGCCGTGAAGATTCTTTCGCTCCAAAAAGGAAGGGAGACCATGCAGTGACACTGGCCAGACTTGTGACCCTTCAAAAGTATGCGAGTTTGCCCAAGCACTTGAAGAGGCCTTGCCCCACCCGGACGACACTGATATCAGCAAGAGATGGGAACAACTACAGGACGCTATCTATAATACTCGGAGGGGCAGCCGTGTTAGTCTGGATCTGTAACAGCAACGAAGGGTCCTGTGGCACCTTATAGACTAACAGAAAAGTTTTGAGCATGAGCTTTCGTGAGCACAGACTCACTTCTTCAGATGCTGGTCTTGGAAATCTGCAGGGCCAGGTATAAATAAGCCAGAGCAAGGGTGGGGATAACAAGGTTAGCTCAGTAAGCCTCACCCTTGCTGACTGAGCTAACCTTGTTATCCCCACCCTTGCTCTAGCTTATTTATACCTGGCCCTGCAGATTTCCAAGACCAGCATCTAATGAAGTGAGTCTGTGCTCACGAAAGCTCATGCTCAAAACTTTTCTGTTAGTCTATAAGGTGCCACAGGACCCTTCTTTGCTATCTATAATACTGTGATATCTACCTTTGGGAAGAAGACAATCAAGTCTGCTGATTGGTTTGAAGCCCACACTGAAGTGCTGGCACCCCTGATTGAGAAGAAGAGACAGGCACTGGCTGCATACAGGTCCTCTCCCAGTGAGGTGAACCTGCAGGTTCTCTGGTCTGCTCAGAGTCAAGTTTAGCAGGTTGCTCGGCGGTGTGCCAACGATTACTGGCTCCAACTCTGCTCCAAGATTCTGCACTCCGCAGACACTGGTAATGTGTGAGGAATGTATGATGGGATCAAGCAGGCCATCGGTCCATCACAAAGAAAGACTGCCCCACTTAAGTCGGCCACAGCCGAGGTCTTGAAGGACAGAACCAAGCAGATGGAACGCTGGGTGGAACACTACCCACAGTTGTACGCCAGAGAGACCGTAGTTACAGAGAGAGCCCTGAATGCCATCGAGCCTCTGCCCACCATGACTGAACTCGATGCTGAGCCCACCTTGGAGGAACTCAGCGATTCACTAAAAGCACTCTCTTCTGGAAAAGCCACAGGGAAAGATGGTATTCCCTCAGAAATCCTCAAATGCGCCAACGGTACTCTAGTTTCAGAGCTGCATGGAATACTTTGCCAATGCTGGAGAGAAGGCAGTGTACCACAAGATATGAGGGATGCTAACATTAATGTCTACAAGAACAAGGGTGACAAAAACTATTGTAACAACTATTGTGGCATCTGCCTTCTCAGTACCGTGGGGAAGATATTTGCACGTGTTGTTCTGAAGAGGCTCAATGTTCTTGCGGAGAGAGTCTACCCGGAGTCTCAGTGTGGGTTCAGAGCTGAACGGTCCACCATAGACATGGTTTTCTCTGTTAGGCAACTACAAGAAAAGTGCAGGGATCAGAACAAAACTCTGTATGTTGCCTTCATTGACCTGACCAATGCATTTGACCTCATCAGCAGAAAAAGTGTGTTCGCGATTCTGGCTAAGATCGGTTGTCCCCCAACTCTGCTCAGCATTATTAGGGCCTTCCATGAAGGGGACTGTTGTATGCGATGGATCCAGATCCGAACCCTTTGAGATTCTCAGTGGAGTGGAGCAGGGGTGTGTGCTGGCTCCAACACTGTTTGGCATCTTCTTTGCAGTTTTGCTCAAATATGCCTTCGGAACTGCTACAGAGGGCATCTCTCTCCACATGAGAACAGACGGCAACCTTTTCAAACTGTCGAGGCTTAGAGCGAAGACCAGGGTGCTTACAAAGCACCTAAGGGAGTTCCTTTTTGCTGACAATGCAGCTATTGCTGCTCACACTCAGCAGGAACTGCAGTCACTCATAACTCGCTTTGCGGATCCATGTATGGAATTTGGCCTCACAATCAGCTTAAAGAAGACCCAGGTGATGGGTCAAAATGTGGGTAATGAGCCATCTATCAGCGTGCTAGACTATGAACTGGAAGTCATCCATGAGTTCGTGTACCTAGGCTCGACGATCTCGGACAACTTGTCACTTGATAGCGAGATCAACAAGCGCATTGGAAAAGCTGCCACAACGTTCTCCAGGCTGACGAAGAGAGTATGGGCTAAGAATAAGCTCACTGTACACACCAAGGTGCAGGTCCACACAGCCTGTGTTTTGAGCACACTGCTGTACACCAGTGAAACATGGACTTTGTGCTCAAAACAAGAGCAGCAGCTCAACACATTCCACATGCGCTGCCTTAGGCGCATACTCAGTATCTCATGGCAGGACAAGGTCCCCAATAGCGCAGTGCTTGAGAGGGCAGGCACTGCCTCCATGTTCACCCTTCTCAAACAGAGGCGTATGCGCTGGCTGGGCCATGTCTCACGCATGGCGGATGGCCGAATACCGAAGGACCTCCTCTTCGGCGAACTGGCGTCTGGAAAGAGGCCGAAAGGGCGACCTAAATTGCGCTACAAGGACACATGCAAGCGTGACCTCAGCGCGCTCTCTATCAGTGTGAACACCTGGCATTCGCTTGCCTCGGACAGGCATGCCTGGAAACGCGGAGTGAAGGAAGCTCTTGCTATGTATGAAACTACCATGGTGAAGGAAGCGGAAGACAGGAGAGCCCTCAGGAAGATCCGTGCCCATGATACCAGAGAGACATCTGCCTACTGCTTCTCACAGTGCGGAAAGGACTGCCACTCCCGGATTGGATTGCACAGCCACAGAAGACGCTGCTCGAATCAGTCCAACCGGGGCACAAACCCATGATCCCTCGGGATTGAAGGAAGCCAACTATATGAATCCTACCAGCTGTGAGCGGACTATTAGAATCCTGAAACACTTGCTCAATAACTAGGCTCTTAACTGCTTAACTGGCCACACAATTGCATAAGATTTGTTTTCTATGGTAGAGGCCTTTTGTTCAGTCGGATTTTTGTTTCACTTTTTTTTTTTAATTAGAAAATCTTTACTCTTACTTACAAGTGCTCTAGCCAGCCTGATTTCCAACATCCTTAGTTAAGGGCTTTTTTTTGTGTTGATCCTTGGTATTTTTGTGCTGGTCTCCCTCAGCTTTCCTAGGGAGACCTATTCTTGGTGTTAAATGGTAATGCATTAGTAGGGGTTTAAAGTTACTACTCTTCTCCAAATCTAGAGTGGCAAACAGAGTGAGGTTCATTAAATCAAAGCGGTCACTAATAGGCTGAAAGTTCTTTTCAGTTGCTGATAGACACCTTTTGCTGTGAAGGCAAGTCCATGGATATCAGAAAGATGTTAGTGAGCAAGAATGTTATTCTAGTAAAGAAAGAAGCAAGGATGTACTCTGCATGTAGGAAGAGAAAAACCTTTGAAAAGCAATGTTCCACTGCAAGCATGAGGTGAGGTAAGGTAAGGTAGGCCTTTTCCACTTTCCCATCTTGGAGCATAGGCCATTGATAACTATTCACAGGCGTACCCTGTCCTGGGCAACCTTTTCCAGTTCTGACCTGTTGTATCCCATAATTTTAGTATCTGCCTTCAGATCTCTACCAGGTGTTTCTTGGGTGCTCTCTTTTCCTTTTTCCTTGTGGGTTCCAACATAAGTCCTGCCTTGTGATGTTGGTGGTTGGTTTTCTGAGGGTATGTCCAATCCATCGCTATCATCTTTTCCATCTTTTCTGTAAGCACAAAGCAAAGTGAAAAACTGGGAGGGCTGTTGTATATTGTAACATAAATCACAGTCCTGTCACGTGAGGCACTGTAGATACAGTTCAGAGTATGTCTGCACTGAAAGAGGGAGCGTAATTCTGAATTTGCGTGGACATACCCATCCTGGCTACGATTAAGACAGAATGCTGAAAACAGCAGTGCAGTTGCAACTTCAGGGGCAGTAGGAGGGGTTAGCTTCCCCAACTACATTGTCAGGGCTTCAGATAGGATTAGTCTAGCTACACAGCCATCTTTCCATCCACGCAGCTGCAGCTACAATGCCATTTGCAGCATCCTACACCCAGGGCGAGCAAACTTTTTCTGTCAGGCCCCACTTTCTCTTTGTAATTAGCAGTCTCCCTCCCACAACCTGTTTGATGTGATGCAAACTGACAGATATTTCAGTTATCAAAACAAAAAGCAGTCAAGCAGCACTTTAAAGACTAGCAAAATGGTTTATTAGGTGAGCTTTTGTGGGACAGACCCACTTCTTCAGACCATAGCCAGACCAGAACAGACTCAATATTTAAGGCACAGAGAACCAAAAACAGTTAGCAAGGAGGACAAATCAGAACATATTTCAGTTATGTTCACATTAGAAAAAGAAAAAAAACACCCTTTCAGTGTGTGTAAGAAAATAAGTGTGTAGAGTGTAAAAACTTTATTGATCGGTACATAAATGTGAATACACAAACATAAAAACAATAACATTTCAACATTTGTAGTAAGACGAATGGGCCTGAGATTCAGCACCTGTTTGTGCTGCACCCCCGTATGAAATGTCATGCCGCCTAAGGGGGCCCACCCTCCCTTTTGCTCACCCCTTGCTTAGACCAAGGAGAGCTAGCTCTGTGTGTCTATGTAAACTGCAGATTATACCTCCAGCTCCAATTCGGACATACTCTGAAAGGGCAGCACTTGTGCTGAAGATTTTACAGTCTAACTAGACACACCAGACAAAGGGTGGGATATATTTTCATTTCTCTTTTTTTAAAGAAAAAGCAGGTGAAATACACTCTACATAAGAACATAAGAACATAAGAATGGCCATACTGGGTCAGACCAAAGGTCCATCAAGCCCAGCATCCCATCTGCCGACGGTGGCCAATGCCAGGTGCCCCAGAGAAGGAGAACAGAAGACAATGATCAAGTGATTTATCTCCTGCCATCCATCTCCTGCCCTTGTTATGAAGGCTAGGGCACCATACTTTATCCCTGGCTAATAGCCATTTATGGACCTAACCTGCAAAAATTTATCAAGCTCTTTTTTAAACCCTAATAGAGTCCTGGCCTTCACAGCCTCCTCCGGCAAGGAGTTCCACAGGTTGACTGTGCGCTGTGTGAAGAAAAATTTCCTTTTATAGTTTTGAACCTACTACCCATCAGTTTCATTTGGTGTCCCCTAGTTCTTGTATTATGGGAAAAGGTAAATAATTTTTCTATATTCACTTTCTCCACACCATTCATGATTTCATATACCTCTATCATATCGCCCCTCAATTGCCTTTTTTCCAAACTGAAAAGTCCCAGTCTCTCTAGCCTCTCCCCATATGGGACCCGTTCCAAGCCCCTAATCATCTTAGTCGCCCTTTTCTGAACCTTTTCTAATGCCAATATATCTTTTTTGAGGTGAGGAGACCACATCTGCACGCAGTACTCGAGATGTGGGCGTACCATAGTTTTATATAGGGGAAGTATGATATCTTTTGTCTTATTATCGATCCCTTTTTTAATAATTCCTAACATCCTATTTGCCTTACTAACTGCCGCTGCACACTGCGTGGATGTCTTCAGAGAACTATCCACTATAACTCCAAGATCCCTTTCCTGATCTGTCGTAGCTAAATTTGACCCCATCATGTAGTACGTGTAATTTGGGTTATTTTTTCCAACATGCATTACCTTACACTTACCCACATTAAATTTCATTTGCCATTTTGCTGCCCAATCACTCAGTTTGCTGAGATCTTTTTGTAGTTCTTCACAATCCCTTTTGCTTTTGACTGTCCTGAACAACTTGGTGTCATCTGCAAACTTGGCCACCTCACTGCTTACCTCATTTTCTAGATCATTGATGAACAAGTTGAACAGGATCGGTCCCAGGACTGAGCCCTGGGGAACACCACTAGTTACCCCCCTCCATTGTGAAAATTTACCATTTATTCCAACCCTTTGTTTTCTGTCTTTTAACCAATTCCCGATCCATGAAAGGACCTTTCCTCCTATCCCATGACCACCTAATTTACATAAAAGCCTTTGGTGTGGGACCGTGTCAAAGGCTTTCTGGAAATCTAGGTATATTATGTCCACTGGGTGCCCCTTGTCCGCATGTTTATTAACCCCTTCAAAGAATTCTAATAGATTAGACAGACACGACTTCCCTCTGCAGAAACCATGCTGACTTTTGCCCAACAATTCGTGCTCTTCTATGTGCCTTGCAATTTTACTCTTTACTAGTGTTTCTACTAATTTACCTGGTACTGATGTTAAACTTATCGGTCTATAATTGCCAGGATCTCCTCTAGAGCCTTTTTTAAATATTGGTGTTATATTGGCCGTCTTCCAGTCTAATCAGGCTTGCCAACAGGGTGGGGCAACAGTTGCACATAGACTCAGCATTTCAAGGGAGACTGGAGCTCTGGACACCGCCGCTGCTGGTTGGCAGATTTCCAGTCTCTTTTGAAATGTCCTGGCAGCACAGCTCCTCCGCACAATAGGGATGTGTGGGCGCTTAGCACCACAGTCTGGGTGATGTTAAGGGCTGACTGCTCTTGGCCCTGCCCCTTCTTCCCTTGGCCACTCCTCTTTTGGGGGTGGTGGAGTCAGGCTCCCCTCCCACTTTGCCCCACTGGCTTTAATGACTCAAGTGTCATATATCCATAATTTACACTCTCTTAGAGATAGATAAGAAGAATGTTTATTGTCAAACATGTTTTTTGAAATCTCTGTTGTTGTTTCATTCTTTCTGTGACTGTCAACATATAAATTAGTGAAAGCTGAATATTCCCTGCAAGAGTAGACGACTAGGGCTACGTCTACACGTGAAGCCTACATCGAAGTAGCCTATTTCGATGTTGCGACATCGAAATAGCCTATTTCGATGAATAGCGTCTACACGTCCTCCAGGGCCGGCAACGTCGATGTTCAACTTCGACGTTGCTCAGCCCAACGTCGAAATAGGCGCAGCGAGGGAACGTCTACACACCCAAGTAGCACACATCGAAATAGGGATGCCAGGCACAGCTGCAGACAGGGTCAACGGGCGGACTAGCGCTTCCGGGGCAACAGCTAGCCGCTCCCTTAAAGGGCCCCTCCCACATACACTCAGCCCGCACAGCACGCGGTCTGAGGAGCCATATGCACACAGACCCCGGGCGCCGCAGTCATGGACCCCCAGCAGCAGCAGCAGCAGCAGCAGCAGCAGCAGCAGCAGCAGCTAGAGGTCCACCCAGCCCTCCCGGCAGGAGCAGGGCTTGCCCTGACCCATGCCATGTGGGAGGCAGCTGAGCACCTCCTTGCCCCAGGGGAGGAGATGCCCCCAGGGCAGCAGGGCTCAACCCCTACCCCTGCAGCACCCCGCTCCACCCCCCGCCTCACACGCCGGCGGCTGTGGAGCTACCCCACCAGCACCGACTGGTGGGACCGGCTGGTGCTCGGAGGGTGGGACGATGACTGCTGGCTCCAGAACTTTTGCATGGGCCGGCAGACATTTCTGGAGCTGTGCCAGTGGCTCACCCCCGCACTCAGGCACTGGGACACTGCCACGCGGCGTGCCCTCACAGTGCAGAAACAGGTCGGCATCGCTGTCTGGAAGCTGGCCACTCCGGACAGCAACCGATCCGTGGGACAGCAGTTTGGTGTCGGAAAGGCCACCGTCGGGGCTGTCTTCATGGAGGTAAGCGAACCCACGGGGGGAGGCCAGGGCAGGGCAGTGGGGCCAGAGCAGGGCAGGGGGGCCAGGGCAGTGGGGCCAGAGCAGGGGGGCCAGAGCAGGGCAGGCCAGGGCAGGGCAGGGGGGCCAGAGCAGGGCAGGGGGGCCAGGGCAGGGGGGCCAGAGCAGGGCAGGGCCATGCACACCCTGCTCAGCCCTCATTGGGGCTGTCCCATGTGCTTTCTCTGCAGGTTGTGCGTGCCATCAACGCCATGCTCCTGCACAGGCTCGTGAGGCTGGGGGACCCAGATGCCACCGTCGCCGCCTTTGCCACGCTGGGCTTCCCCAACTGCTTCGGGGCTCTGGATGGGACTCACATCCCCATCCGCGCCCCGCATCACAGTGGCGGACGATACCTCAATCGCAAGGGCTACCATTCTGTCATCCTGCAGGCCTTGGTGGACAGCCGGGGACGTTTCCAGGACATTTACATGGGCTGGCCTGGCAGCACCCACGACACCCGGGTTTTCCAGAACTCGGGCCTGTGCCACCGGCTGGAGGCGGGGACCTACATCCCCCAGCGGGAGATCCCTCTGGAGGACACCACCATGCCCTTCTGCGTCATCGCAGATGCGGCCTACCCCCTCCGGCCCTGGCTCATGCACCCCTACACGGGCCATCTCTCCGCTAGCCAGGAGCGCTTCAACGAGTGCCTGAACCGTGCACGCCAGGTGGTGGAGCGCTCATTTGGCCGCCTCAAGGGACGCTGGAGATGTCTCCTGACCCACCTGGATGCGGGCCCCAACAACATCCCCCAGATTGTGGGTGCCTGCTGCGCCCTGCACAACCTCGTGGAGAGCAAGGGGGAGACCTTTCTGCAGGGCTGGGCCACAGAGGCCGGCAGGGCACACGTCCAGCCACCTGCTGCCCCCAGTCGGCAGGTGGACCCCGAGGGGACTCGGGTCCGGGAGGCCCTGCGGGCCCACTTCGACCAACAGGCCGCGGGGTGAACTCTGCCCAGGCCCCCTACTGCCCGCCCCTTCCTCCACCACACTCCTGCCCCAACGCCCACACCATGGAGCACCCCACTGCCCCCCCCACACTTGTCCTGGACAAATGACAGCATGAACTTGTGGCTGAACGTAAATTTTTTTTTTTCTGGCCGAACCTTTTTTTTTGGGTGTAAATAAATATGTGAACCACAAACAGAAAACTAGGTACAAACGTTCAACCAAAGCAATATGTACAAAAATAAAACAATCCAAAGAAACAACTGTGTGGCATACATAATAAAAAGAAAACCAGGGAGGAGAAAGGGGAGAACTATTTACATGGGGGGTACGGGGCAAACGGGGGGACTAAAAAAAACAGGGTCCAACTATATACAAGGGGGGAGCCACGTCCCGGGCCCCTCGCCCCTATAGCCCGGCACTGGGCGTGCCCGGCCGGGAGCCCTGCCGCGCTCGCAGCCTGGTCCGCGGCTGGGTGAGAGCGGGCTGGACCAGAAGGTATGGGGGCCGGCGAGTCTCAGGTGGCTCCAGGGGTCCCTCGGAGCTCTGGCCCTCGCGGGTGGGGGGTGGGGCGACGGCAGACAGGCCGGCGACGGGCGGAGCAGCTCGTGGTGGGGCTGCAGGAGCGGGCAGGGCGGGCGATGGGTCGGCCGGCGTGGCATGGGGGGACAGGTAGTCCACCAGGCGGTTAAATGTCTGCATATAGGCCCCCCATGCCTCCTGGCGCCAGGACAGCGCCCGCTTCTGCAGCTGGAGGTGCTGCTCCGAGACCTCCAGCTGCCGGCGGAGGATGGCCAGCAGCTGGGGGTCCGTCGCCGTCGGCGGTTGTAGGCGCGGGGTCCGCCGTCTAGCCCGCCGCGGGGCCGGTCGTTCCTCGGCCGAGGGGCTGCCCTGGAGCGATGGTCCTGGAGGGCTCTCCAGGACAACTGAGGCCTCGCCAGCGCTCTCTTCCGGTCCTTCTGATGGTGCAGGTGCAGGTGCAGGACACAGGAGAGGAGGGGGGAAAGAAGAATGGAGACAGGCGTTAGTGTGGGCCCCGAGCCGTGGCCTTTGTCCCCCCCACCCTGTGCTGCAGGTTCCCCATCCCCGTCCCCAGGAGATGCTGCTGTGATGGATGGGGTTCAGGGGTCCCCCTGCCCTGCACCCCTTCCCCTGGTGGGAGCGACTCTCACTTCACCCCGCAGGGTCTGAGAGCAGGAGAGCTTTCTTAGGCCACAGATGCCCAGTTTCTGCCAGGAGTGACAGCACCAGCTGTCGGAAGAGACAGTCCTTCCAACCCGTCGTGGGGAGAAGACCCCAAGGGGGGCCCCTCTGGGATGCAGCTTTCCCCCTCCTCAGGCTGGCTGCCTACCAGCTCTCCCTTCCCCTAGCCTCTACCTGTGGCCCCCGCCATCGCCCCCCAATTCCAAGCCAGCTCGGCTCCTCCCTCCTGTTTGTTCAGGGCAGAGGTGTCACCTGCCAGCTGTAGCGCCAGGATCCTCCTTTGGCCCTGGGAGCTATTCGGCTCTTGTGGCTCATATGTAGCCTGAGTCTCCCTTTGGCACTCCCCCCACTCCATCACATGCTGCTGCTGCGGGGTGTTCCACCCACTCCGCCTGGGGGCCCCTCGAGTTTCCGCTCCCCCCTGGCCCGGGGATGGGGCATGGCACTGTCATGCCGGGGCAGGCGGGGGGGGAAGGGGCTGATGGCTGCAGTGCTGTGAGGGCCATGGCCCTGGTGTCCTTGGGGCCATGGCCATGTGAGCATGTGGGGGGGCCCTGGACACATCTCTGTTACCCCCGCCCCTCAAGCCCAGGGGTGTCCACCAGAGAGGGGTACCTACCTCTCGGTCCGCTCCCATGGTCCGGAGATCCCCGGGGGTCGGAGGCCCTGCTGCTGCTCCGGGATGACAGGAGGAGGATCTGCAGGCTGGATTCTGCGGAGGAGGAGCCCCCCCTCCTCCTCCTCCTCCTCCTCCTGCTGCGATGTCCCGGGGATGGCCTCCGGGGGGGGCCCCCGGGGTGTGGGGCTTGCCTCCGGGGCGGACTCCGGCTGCAGGGCCTGCTGGGGCTCGTCAGCCGAGGTGTCAAGGGTGGCCGGAGGGGAGGAGGTGTGCCGGGAGCCCAGGATGTCCCTGAGCTCCCTGTAAAAGGGGCAAGTGACGGGGGCAGCCCCAGATCGGCTGGCCGCATCCCGGGCCCGGGCATAACCCTGCCGCAGCTCCTTCACCTTACTCTGGACATGATCAGGAGTGCGGGCAGGGTGACCCCGGGCAGCCAGGCCATCGGCCAGCCGAGCGAACGCATCCGCGTTCCGCCTCTTGCTCCCCATTACCTGGAGCACCTCCTCCTCGCTCCAGAGCCCCAGCAGGTCCCGCAGCTCGGCCTCCGTCCAGGAGGGGCCCCGCTGCCGCTTCCCAGCCTGGCTGCCCTGGCTCCCCTTGGGGGGGTCCCCTGGGGGCGCTGGGGGGGCTGCCGGCCAGCCATTGCCATTCTGTGGGGCGGCTGAGGGTGCTGCAGGCTGCCCGCGTGTGCAGGCTGCAGCCTGCACGTTGCCTCAGCTTCCTGCAGAGGCAGGGGCGGGGGGGACCTTTTAGGGGCCGCTCCACGCGGCCACCAGTGAGCTGAGGGGCTGGAGAGAGCGTCTCTCAACCCCCCAGCTGATGGCTGCCATGGAGGACCCAGCAATTTCGACGTTGCGGGACGCGGATCGTCTACACTGTCCCTACTTCGACGTTGAACGTCGAAGTAGGGCGCTATTCCTATTCCCTCATGGGGTTAGCGACTTCGACGTCTCGCCGCCTAACGTCGAAGGTAACTTCGAAATAGCGCCCGACGCGTGTAGCCGCGACGGGCGCTATTTCGAAGTTAGTGCCGCTACTTCGAAGTAGCGTGCACGTGTAGACACAGCTTAGGAGTGATAATTTCCTTTTTCTCATAATTATACACAGCACCTAGCACAATGGAATGGAGGTCCTGAGATTTATTCACAATACAAATGAGACATAATGATGTAGAATAGGACACAGAGAATATAACTCCCCTTTGAATGTGTAAGCAAGGTTTCTGTTTATTATCTCAGCAGATGGAAGGTTATAGTTTCAAAATTTATCGCAATATATTCTGTTTAGTTTTTGGGGTTCTATAAAACTATGAGGAAGGGTTGAGCTGTAGGAAGTCCTGTGCTTTGTCCAGTGCTGGGAAAAAGGTGTTGATTGTTAGTTCAACACAGAGAATAAGGTGAAGTGGAAGTGGAGCTGGTGGTGACTGCTAAAAAATAGGCAAGATAGTAACCTCTTGGCTATTTATCATTTCTTTCTAGGCCCAGATACTAAAGAAGGACAAGCAAACATACACCAGTTCTCAGAATTTCAGGGCCTTCAAGAGTAATTCTTCTATGTAAATAAAAATGTTGAATATTTGTATTACAATGGATATTTCCCTTGAATTAACAATGAGAAGTCGTGTGGCACTTTAGAGACTAACAGCTACTGGAGTACCAATATATCTGTTAGTCTCTAAGGTGCCAAAGGACTTCTCATTGTTTTGCAGAGACAGCCTAACACAGCTAACCCTCTGATCCTTTGAATTCGGAATCTTTACTCCATCTCTCACTCTCTTTTTTATTACCTAAATTCCAAGGTTTTATACAATCTAAATGTAAGGCAAGAGATACTAGATGGATGTAAGTTTTCTTTTTCTTCACGTTCAGTTAGGAATGGTTGTGTGGGCCTCACATTTAGTTACCAAAGATATTTTATTATCCAATACTGTCTTACTGTGCTCTTGTCTCCCAAAAGATCCTACTGATATTTTAATTTGTTTACTAATGTGTACAGAGGAATAAATGGGCCTCATTCTGACCTTGCTTACCTCAGGAATATCCTGGCATAAGTCCACTTGCTCCAATAAGGCCCTTCCTGATTTGCTCTGGTGTAGCTGAGCTCAGAATCAAGTCCTCAAAATCTCAGTCTTGGCTTTGACTTGTAACTCAACATGAAAAGAGCTCAAAACAAGTTCTGGCAGCAGAACTATGGTGAAAGCTGTGTTGTATATAGATATTAGCAGCCTTGAACTACTTTTCTTTTTGCTTCATTGGCAAAGCATTCACATTGGCAGGCTTAACTTTCTTTTTTCTTATCCCAATTAAATAAATTATCAGTCTAAATGTATTGAAGCAGCATCACTATCTATCCAACAGTACTAGAACAGGCATGAAGAGACCCAGTACTATTTCTGTCTTTGACACTGTCCTCCTATGTGACCTTGGGAAAATCACTTCACCTTTGCATGCGTCAGTTTCTTCTCTCTCCCTTCTCTCTCTAGCTACGTCTACACTGGGGCACTATATTGAAATAGCTTATTTTGATGTAGCAAAATCAAAATAAGCTATTTTGATGTGTAGTGTCCACACATCCTTCAAGGCTGGTGCTGTTGACCTTCAACGTCGATGTAGGAAAGCGCTACATCGAAATGGACTCTGCAGGGGAGCATCTACACACCAAAGCAGCCTCAATCGGAATAAGGGGGCTAGAAAAGCCTGCGGACAGGGTCACAGGGCTGACCTGACCTTCTGGGGCAACAGCAAGCTGCTCCCTTAAAGGACCCCTCCCAGACACACACGGCCTGCACAGCACAAGGTCTGCAGAGCCGACAACTGGTTGCAGACCCCGTGAATGCAGCATGGACACCCTGCTGCAGCAGCAGCAGCAGCAGCAGCCAGAAGCCCTGGGTTAAGGGCTGCTGCACACGGCGACCACAGAGCCCCACAGGGGCTGGACAGAGCATCTCTCAACCCCTCAGCTGATGGCCACCATGGAGGATCCCGCTATTTCAACGTAATGGGACGCAGATCATCTACACATGACCTACTTTGACGCTGAACATCGAAGTAGGGCACCATTCCCATCTTCAGATAGGAACAGTGATTTTGACATCTCGCCACCTAACGTCGATTTCAACGTCAAAATAGCACATGGCGCGTGTAGACGCAACACATGCTATTTCGACATTGTGCCAGCTACTTCAAAGTAGCTGGCTAGTGTAGACGCACCCTCTGTGTATATTGCAAGATCCACTGTATGTTAGTGCTGTGCCTTGCACAATGTGGGGCCAAAGACAGCTGTGGCCTCTTAGTTCATGACTACTTCTGCTGATAAATAAGTGATATATGTGCCTGATTCAGCTGAACTCCTTCCACACTCCTGCAGTATGAGTGGGTTCTAAGGAAACTCTTATGGAAATCCAAAGTTACTGAGAGACAGAGTTTTCTGTAAAGAGTTCAAAGTACTCACTTAGGTACAAAGGATCCAAAGCCAAAAGAGCTTTCCTCAAACAAAGCAGGAACCTCCAGCTTTTACAAGAAAAACGCATGGAAAATGTGAAGCAGGTACGAAAACAGGAGTAAGCAATGTCACCCAAAATATGATTGGGGCTCCCCAGGAAACAAGGGAGCAGCAGCAAAGTTTGAATCCTAGTTGGTTATGTTCTAATAGCAGCAGTCAATACATAACCATCTTTAGCTAAGCAGAGTACAGACTCAACAAAGTAAGCTTACCACTGTCTAGATCCACAGGAGATAAGGTCATCCAATTAGTTCTTTCATAGGCTGTGCCAAGATTGCAGGCCTCACTTGGGAGCCCAAATGTCTCCTGAGAAAAGTAGGCCACTCCAGGAGTCTTCTGCTGACATCAACGTCATCCTTATTCCACAAGGAAGAAAAAAGTGTTGGCATAGGGAATTTTCCCAACATTTGGCCCCACGTGGACAGGCCCAATGTCAGGAAAGCCTCTCACAATAGAATTATCAGCAGGACATATGCAAATACTTTGTGCTATTTGCATATCTTCTGCCAACAGTTCTCAGCAACTTAGACATAGACATAGTTTCAATTCCTGTATCATTCAAACAACATAAAACCCACTCCTTCTGTACATTTGTCATTCTTGGTCAATGCAAGTTCTACATGATGATCTTAAAATAAATTTGGGGTAAAATTTTTCATGTGATTAGAAAATGTCCCTTTAGTTATTTAATGCCTTCCTGATTACATAATGCCTTTTTGACAGACATGAATTAGGCTATGATTTGGTGGGGCAAAAGACAGTTTGATTAAATACTTGCCACTTATAATACAGGCCAAGGGGGTGCTGGAATGCATTCAAATCCATTACAGAATGCTTTCAACATATAGGCCGCGTCTACACGTGCACGCTACTTCGAAGTAGCGGCGCCAACTTCGAAATAGCGCCCGTCAAGGCTACATGTGTTGGGCACTATTTCGAAGTTGAAATTGACATTAGGTGGCGAGACGTCGAAGTCGCTAACCCCATGAGGGGATGGGAATAGCGCCCTACTTCGAAGTTGAACGTCGAAGTAGGGCACGTGTAGACGATCCGCATCCCGCAACATCGAAATAGTGGGGTCCGCCATGGCGGCCATCAGCTGAGGGGTTGAGAGATGCTCTCTCTCCAGTCCCTGAGGGGCTCTATGGTCACTGTGTGCAGCAGCCCTTAGCCCAGGGCTTCTGGCTGCTGCTGCAGCAGCTGGGGATCCATGCTGCATGCACAGGGTCTGCAACCAGTTGTGTTGTTTAGTGCAACTGTGTCTGGGAGGGGCCCTTTAAGGGAGCGGCTTGCTGTTGAGTCCGCCCTGTGACCCTGTCTGCAGCTGTTCCTGGCACCCTTATTTTGATGTGTGCTACTTTGGCGTGTAGACGTTCCCTTGCAGCGTGTATTTCGATGTGGTGCTGCCCAACGTCGAAGTTGAACGTCGACGTTGCCCGCCCTGGAGGACGTGTAGACGTTATTCATCGAAATAGACTATTTCGATGTCACTATATCGAAATAAGCTATTTCGATATAGCATGCATGTGTAGACGTAGCCATACAGACCCCAGGTTGTAACCTAGTAGCCGCGTCTACACTAGCTGGCTATTTCAAAATAGCCGTGCCAACTTCGAAATAGTGCCCGCCGCATCTACACGTGCCGAGCGCTATTTTGAAGTTGAAATCGACGTAATCCAGTGAGACATCGAAGTCGCTATCCTCATCAGGACATGGGAATAGCGCCCTACTTCGACATTGAACGTTGAAGTAGGGCATGTGTAGACGATCTGCGTCCTGTAACATCGAAATAGCAGGGTCCTCCATGGCGGCCATCAGCTGAGGGGTTGAGAGACATTCTCTCCAGCCCCTGAGCTCTATGGTACCCGCGTGCAGCAGCCCCTTAAAGCTCCCCTCCCCCTGAGTTCCTGTGCAGAAAGCTGAGAGCGTGTGCAGGCAGCAGCACAGCCACGTGCACAGTCTGCAAGTCCTCCCAGAGCCCCAACCCACCACCCAGCACCCATGGCATCCAGCCAGCCCCCCAAGCGCCCACAGGACACCCCCCCAAGGGAACCCAGGGCTCCCAGCCTGCCAGCCAGAGGGGGAAGAGGCAGCGGGGCCCCTCCTGGATGGATGCCAAGATCTGGGACCTGCTGGGGCTCTGGGGAGAGGAGGAGGTGCTCCAGGTAAGAGGCGGAACACAGATGTGTTTGCTTGGCTGGCCGAGGGCCTGGCTGCCCGGGGTCACCCTGCCTGCACTCCTGACCACGTCAGGAGTAAGGTAAAGGAGCTGTGGCAGGGTTATGCCTGGGCCCGGGACACGGCCAGCCGATCTGGGGCCACCCCTGCCTCTTGCCCCTTTTACAGGGAGCTCAGGGCCATCGTGGGCCCCCAGTACACCTCCTCCCCCTAGCCACCCTTGACATCTCAGGCGACGAGCCCCAGCAGGCCCTGGAGATGGAGTCCACCCCAGAGGCCAGCCCTGCACCCCAGGGGCCCCCCCAGGAGCCCACCCCTGGGACACCGGAGGAGGAGGGGGAGTCCTCCAGCAACGGGGGGCTCCAAATCACCGTCCCCTTCTGCAGCTCCAGCAGGGCATCCACCTGATGGGTGTCCCACGACCGTGGGAGCTGACCGTCAGGTATGTACCCCCCTGCTGCACACCCCCGGGGTTAAGGGGCGGGGACAAGAGACATGACCAGGGCCCTCCACACACTCAGATGACCATGGCTCTGAGGACATCAGTGGCATGTTCCTCAGAAGAGTCCATCAGCCCCTGCCCCCCAGAAGGACAGCACCATGCCCCATCCCTGGGGATGGGGGGAGCGGAACCTAGGGTCCCCCGGGGGGGGGTTGGACTCCCATCATCATCATCAGCAGCAGCATCTCCGGGGGACGGGGATGGGGAATCAGCAGCAGAGGGGTGGGGTGACAAGGGCCACGGGTCAGGGCCCAGACTAATGGCTGTCTCCACTCTTCTTCCCTCCTCTGTTCTGCAGCTGCACCATCAGAAGGCCTGGAGAGCACCAGCATGGCGTCAGTGGTCCCGGACAGCCCACCGGGGCATCCCACCAGGCCAGCCCCTTGGCGGAGCATGGACTAGCCCCAGGATGAGCCCAGCAGTGCCGGAGCCATCCACGGGCATCCACAGACCCCCAGCTGCTTGTCACCCTCCAGCGTCAGCTGGAGGTGTCCGAGCAGCGCCTGCAGGTGGAAAAGCAGCAGCTCGACCTCCAGGAGCAAGCGCTGGCCTGGTGCCAGGAGGCTTGGGGGGCCTTCATGTGCACTTTCCAGGACATTGTGTGGCACTTGGCCCCCCCTGCCACTCCGCTCGCCGATCCGCCTGCCGTCCCTCCCCCATCCGCCATCCTGGGGCCTGCCACCGAGGGGGACCATGGGCCTCCAGACTCCACCCAGCCCTATCTGCCGGTTCTCCCAGCGCCCACCCAACCTCAACAGGGCCTCCGGCCAAGACGTAAGTCGCGCCCCCCCCCCACACCAGGTGCAGGACAATACGGGGTGTGTAGCCGAGGACGTTGCCTCGCAAGGCCCCCTCCTCTTTGGACATATTCCCCCCATCCTTATAGATAGTTTTTGTTCTATCCCTGTTTTGTACCTGCCCCCCCCCATGTACATAGTTCCCCCCTTTGTCTGTTAATAATTAATACAGGTTTCACAGTTTTGTTTAAAAAAATTCCATTTATTGCACAGAAGTGTGTGCGGGGGGTGCTTTCAGGTTCTCTGTGGTGTGGGCGTGGGGGCAGGGAGTGTTGTGGAGGATGGGGGGGTGCAGTGGGTGGCTCACCTGCAGCTGGCCCTGCCAGCGTTCACCCTGCAGCCTGGTCAAAATGGGCCCGCAGGGCCTCCCAGACCCGGATCCCCTCAGGGTCAACCTGGAGACTGGGGGCAGCAGGTGGCTGGACGTTGGCCCTGCCAGCCTCCACAGCCCAGCCCTGGAAGAAGCCCTCTTCCTTGCTCTCCACCAGGTTGTGGAGTGCGCTGCACACGCCCACAACCTGGGGGATGTTGGTGAGGCTCGCATCCAGGTGGGTGAGGAGACACCTCCAGAGCCCTTTGAGGAGGCCGAAAGTGCGCTCGACCACCTGGCGTGCGTGGTTCGACCGCGTGTTGAACCTCTCCTGGCTGGCTGTGACATGGCCCGTGTAGGGGTGCATGAGCCAGGGCCGGAGGGGGTACGCCGCATCTGCGACGAGGCAGAGGGGCATGGTGGTGTCTCCCACAGGGATTTCCCACTGGGGGATGTAGGTCCCCGCCTCCAGCCGGTGGCACAGGCCCGAATTTCTGAGCACCCAGGCGTTGCAGGTGCTGCCAGGCCAGCCAACATAAATGTCCAAGAGGCGGCCCCGGCTGTCCAGCAAGGCCTGGAGGACAATGGAATGGTATCCCTTCCTATTGAGGAAGCATCCTCCGCTGTGCTCCAGGGCACAGATGGGGATATGGGTCCCATCCAGAGCCCCAAAGCAATTTGGGAAGCCCAGGCTGGCAAACCCCGCGATGGCAGCATCCAGGTCCCCAAGCCGCACAAGCCTGAGGAGCAGGGCATTGATTGCGCAGACGACCTTCAGGGGAAGGACATGAGAGAGCACCGGTGAGGGGTGTGCAGGGTGTGTCTGGCCCTCCCCCCAGGGCTCCCCCCCCGGATCCCCCCCAGGGCTCCCCTTCTCCCCCCCAGGCTCCCCCCCCTTCTCCCAGGGCTTCCCCCCCCGGGTCCTCTTACCTCCATGAAGACAGCCCCAGTGGTGGCCTTGCCCATGCCGAACTGCTGCCCTATGGATCGGTAGCTGTCTGGTGTGGCCGGCTTGCAGACAGCGATGCCGACCCGTTTCTGTACAGCGAGGGCACATCGCATGGGGGTGTCCTGGTGCCGTAAGGCAGGGGTGAGCCACTGGCAGAGCTCCAGGAATGTCTGCCGGCTCATTCGGAAGTTCCGGAGCCAGCGGTCATTGTCCCACTCGCCGAGCACCAGCCACTCCCACCAGTCCGTGCTCCTGGGGTATCTCCACAGCCGGTGGCGTGTGCGGCGGGGCGGGGCTGGGAAGGCAGCAAGGTCTGGGGCTGCTTCCTCATCCCCTGGGGGCAGCTTATCTTCCTCAAATAAAAGATGGTCAGCTGCCTCCTGCATGGCACTGAGCAGGGCAGACACCGGTCCTCCAGGGGCAGGTGTGTGGGCCTCTGGCTGCTGCTGCTGCTGCTGCTGGGGATCCATGGTGCTTCATGGGGTGTGCGTGCTTGTGGCTCTGCAGACCTCATGCTGTGCAGGCTGAGTGTGTCTGGGAGGGGCCCTTTAAGGGAGAGGCTTGCGGTTGCCCCGGAAGTGCTAGTCCGCCCTGTGACCCTGTCTGCAGCTGTTCCTGGCACCCTTATTTCGATTTGGGCCACTTTTCTGTGTAGACGCTCCCCTGCAGCTCCTATTTCAACGTAGTGCTGTCCAACATCGACGTTGAACGTTGATGGCACCGGCCCTGGAGGATGTGTGGACGCTATTCGTCGAAATAGTTTATTTCGATTTCGCTACATCGAAATAAGCTATGTCAATGTAGCATCCCAGTGTAGACGTAGCTAGTCAGTTCAGAGATCTTGGGTTGCAGTAGAGGGACAAGCACATTCTGCTGAAGATTCCAAGTTGAGACGTAGATCAGGCCAGAAGACTTTACTGAGTGGGGAAAAGGCAGCCCCAAAAGGGCGAAAGGCTTGCTAATTAGTGGTGGAGGGCTGCAGAACAGTTAGGAGCAGCTGACAGGAAGCTGGCCCAGGCAGATCTGGGCCAGCTGATTCCACTTCAGGCCTGCTGGAAACCTTTAAATGTTTCCCCAATTAAACCGAAGGAAATAAGAGAGGCGCATGAGAATAGAAGAAGGATGTATTAAAAGGGAGAGCTAGAACCAGAGCTCTATGAAGTACCAACAGTTATCTTGCTAGAGACAGCAGGGGAGGGAGTTTGAGAAGGAGTGGTTGAGCTCCGTAAAGCAGAAGCCAGCTGCAAGCCCAAATCCCCCTGGCAAAGGGGGAAGTCTTCCACCTTTAACACTGGCTAGGGAAAGAGGGGCTCTTGCCACAGAGTGAATCTCTGAAATAGCTCAGTGCAGAGCATGTTGAGTTAGTGTGTCTTAGGAGTGAGAAAGGCATGGCTAGAACTGCATTGCCATGAAGCCTACAAACAACTGGTCAAAGGTTAGGCTGAGTTGACCAATATGGTCTCATTGCCTCCTTCTGCTCCCCTGTGAGTAGAAATTACCACCCCAGTAATTCTTTGTTATTTTAGCCAAAATCCTTTTTCTGTGTGAACTGAAGTGTGGCTTATGTAGCAAATTGAATTCTTGGAACTGTCAAGCATAAGTGTTTGTTTTAAGCAGAGCTAAGATGTGAGTGAATGGAGGAGTGTGTATAATTGTAATGCTCTTAACCTAGCCTATATATGCAGGAAAGGGCTCCTGGTAGAAATCTTCTTAGTTTCCAGAAGTGTGTAATAGTAAAGAAGACTGGTTAATGATAAGGGGTGCTTATGATCAAACTATATTGAGTGATTAATAGAAGCTGTTTGTTATTGCAGACGTTTTCTGTGACATTTTTAATTCTAGAAAGGGCATGTGGAAACAGTAATAAGATATTGAAAACAGAAAACTTGGCAGGATCAATTGCATGGAACTGATTTTTCTCTTCCCCACAAAGGATTTTCTTCTTTCATACCTTTATAAAAGGAAAGAAATTTGGGGGGTGTTTTGGGAACAAACGAGTCTGCATAGGGGGGTATTAATCTTTGAGGATAATGGGAATCATTTAATTACAGTATCTTATCACACGTTTGAATTCAACCATGCAACAACTCTGTCAGTTGGTATCAATTTCTTGTCTTATTATAGTGAGGTAGAAAGAATGAAAAGATGGTTCCTGATCCAATGATCTGTGTTTGTGTGATCCCTAGCAAAATAGGGCCCTTGTCCCTGCTGGGGTTCCTGGCTACTACTAGTAGAAATCTATTATCTATTTTAGGGAATTTGTCCACCTGGCCCTTCAACAACAATTCCTAAATTGTAATTTCTAGGACCCCCCAAATTCCCCCTGGAGCTGTAGAGGCCATGGAGAGATGTTTCTCACCTGGCCCCAGGCTGCTTCAGTGAGACATAAAAGGGGTAGTCCTTTCTCCCTGGGGCAGCCTGAATACTGAACCCCTCCTCTTCAACCCAACCCCAGACCAATGATTTAAATGAAACATTTGCGTGTTCTTTTTTATTTTCAAAAAACCAAACTAAGTGAGTTCAGGACCTGAGCAATGCTGGACAAATATTTAGTAATAATAATAAAAGGTCCATATTCATAGGGAACCATAACATTAGCATAGATATAGAAGTAATGCTTCTGAAATATGCATATCAATATATTCTTCTGAAAACCAAACCTTTTTACCCACTACTGTTACATGCAGAAGCAGACAAAAAGCTAAGAGGATTCACAGATGGTCTCCTTGAGTATCTAAAAGACACTGTCCCATCTCAGGCTGTTTTCCTTAGCCCACCAGCATCACATCAGTAAGTGCAGGTCTACCGAAGGCTTCTTTGGCAGCATGTGGAATATTTATGCTGTATGCGCCTCCCATCCCCGCATGTTCTGCTGCATAGATATAAATAGTAATCCAGAAGGTGAATCATGGCTTAGCTCCTGAATCCTATGGGTATGCAGACCTGCTGACAGGGAGGGGAAAAAGGGACAACTGCCCAGGGCCTGGTGATTCAATAGTCCTGGGCCAGAGGCTGCATGGGAAAAGCTAGCCTCACCAGCACCCTTTGTCACTGAGGCCTGCCCATTCCAGGCAGGCAGAGCTGCCACCCCACACATTCCTTGCAAAAGGTCTGATTGAGTCTGTCAGCACCACTGTGGGCATATATCTGACAAGGCTTTTCACCTGCCCAAGCCGTGCCTTTTCATCTAGTTTTAGGAGTGTGGTGTCCCTGTGCCTTGCAGCTGACAGAGCCTTTCCCGGCTACAGGGAAGGATTCCTGCAACTCTGGTGTCATATAAAAACTCCAGCAACAGGGAAAGTTTTTGGCAGCTATTCATTGCCGGTTGCTCTTCCTCACTGCCAGCATCCTTCGTTGGCTCATTTAACTACACAACACAGTGTGGACAGAGCGTTTTTTCACTGTAGCCCAGCCTGCTGATGGGGGTCGGGGCGACTGCATAGAGGCTCAGTGTTTCGAAGGGGCCCAAAGCTCCTGATTCTCTTGAAATGCTGCCACAGCGTTATTCTGTCATGCCGCACAGCTTCTGAAGGCTGGGCGGGGTGCCAGCTCTATGCTCTGGGTGGCACTAAGGGCTGACTGACCTTGGCTCTGCCCCGCTGCATGAGGCTCTACACCTTCTAGGTGTGTAGAGCTGTCCCCACCCTCCCTCTCCCCATACACCCCGTATATACTTTGCACCTGGACCCATGGTAGCTGATGGGCCTGCTGACTGTGTCATATAGCTATGCATACCCTGCGTGCTGCCACAAGAGGTGTGCAGCAGAGATGTAGCGAGGGCTAAATGAATCATCCTCTACCAATTAGCTTGCATCCAAGCCCCGATATCTTTATGACACTTGGGAAGTCAAGTGACTACTCTTCTCAGGTCCACTGAAGCAGAGACATGAGACAGAGTTTCATCAGAATACTGATGAGTTTGCAGCCAGAATAAAATCAGATCACTGTGTTCCCTGGTGTTCTAGCAAAGACATTGTGTGGAGCAGTGAGATGATGGAATAGAAACATGTGGTGCCTCACGCAAAAGGCCAAGGGAGCAATTTCCAAAATACTGGTCCACAGTATTTGATAAATAAGAACAGACAGCTCAAGATGCAGTTGCTTGCAGCCTGGCTTGGCCTGTGCACATGCCAAAGCTTGCGCTCATCAGGAATTTTTAGGCACATTTTTTTTAATCAGCTCATGAAGCTTTGGAAAGCCAAAAACTTTTTTTGTAGGCATGGAAGTTTCTACCAAATTTTTGACTTCGGAAGGATGAGAAAAACATTTCAAAATTATTGAAATATTTAATGCACAGACATTTCCACACAAAACGTTCCAAGTGTTCTGTTTGAGATCACTTTGGCTTTGTCTTCACTACAAAAATAAGCAACTTCAAAGTTGAGTGTATACACACACCCTACTTTGAAGTTAAACTTTGAAGTAGGGCACTACTCCATTTCCCAGGAATAGAGTAAGGACTTCTAAGCTGAGTTCCCTTCAAAGTTAACTTGGAAGTTTGGGAAAATGTGTGTAGACTCTCTGCTGGCTACTTCCATGTAGTGCCTAACTTCGAAGTTAACTTCAAAGTTAGTTCCTAGTGTAGACACACCCTTTGTGTTTCACAATATACACTCATTATAACACAATTCAGTCTTTAATTACACAAACATGTCAAAACTGAAATGAAATATTTAAAAAATAATCTAAACAACATATTTGTCTTCATAGAGTTGTCCTTACAACCCACTGGAACAAGCCACCCAGACTCAGTATAGCAAGGTTCTCTCTAGCTCTCTTAAAAATACTTCTACAAATAGTGCTTTGGAGTTAAGACTCAGGCTCTGAAACCAATCCATGGGAGCCTAAGTCTATCAGCCTGGGCTTTGAGGTTTACTTCCTCCATGTGTAGACATATCCTTTGTGTTCCATTGTTTCCTTGTACTACTCTGTCTACATCCATCAAGTATCTCTTGCCTTACATTGTGACTGTATACTGTTTGAGGCAGGGACTGTCTTTTTTTTCTATGTGTTGGTACAGTGACTATCACAATGGAGTTCTGGTCCATAAATAGGGCTCCTTGATGTTTCTGTAATTAAAAAACAGTATTGTATAAAAATAGTTTATATTAACCCAAACTTGACCCAAACTATCTTTCTTTTCATTTTGTGAACATTTTTGGAATTTCAACCTTGTGTTCCAGTTCAAGACGGAGACACTATTCAGTGGCTCAAAAGTTAGTAAAGGAGAAAAAATCCATTTCCCACCCAGCTGTTGTCAAAGCACTCTTTGGTGGCTAGTACTGATGCCTTGAGATTTGCAATGATGTTGACCTTGGAGGTGGGAATTTAGGTAGGATTATTGTTTTGGGTAACAGCTCACCAATCTGATCTAAGAATCTCTAGGTTCACCCTGCACCCCAGACACAGCTATTAGAAGCTATAAGAACTCTTATTTGGAGGAAGGTCACAGGACACCACAGGAATCATATAAACTATGCAAACAATATAATAATAGCACAGAATCTATTACACTTTATAATGTAGTTTACAATCAAATATCTAGAATGGTTACACACAGATTTATTCACTTGATTAGTTACATAGAATCAGTATACAAATACACCTAAGCTAACACCATACACAGACTCCCTACTGAGGGACTCACGGAGTTGAAAGACCACCCTCACTGTGACGGTGGTGATCTGTGAGAGAGTGCTAGATCAAAGGAAAACTTTTAAAACACTAATACTAGTAAAATAAATGAAAAATGAACAGAACTGAAAACAGAGAGAAGAAAAGGGAAAAGACAAATGAGACAGAAGTGAAGTGAATCCCTCAGTCATGTGGTGGTTTAGGTTGCCCAATATCACTTTTGCCCAACCTTTCAAAGCCAAAACTAGACTTCTGCACCTTATGATTTTGAGGGTATGCAGATTTGATTGGTGACTGGTACTGCCACCCTTTGAATATGCGTAAAATATCACATTGCAGCTTCATTAGCAACCTCTAAAAATGGGCATTTGGAGCAAAATACCATCTAATTGCCTTGGTAACCTTGGCCTTCACTTTAAAACAAACAGGATGGTTAATCTGACGAGGCCATAACATCTTTGCACCATATATGAGATAAAAAATGCTCTGAACTAACAAAGTCTGGGAATGCAGATACACTCCTCCTTATCTATATATGTAGAATTCTCCAGATGCCCACACCTACCTAGCTCAAGCTAATGTTTTGTAGAGTATGCCTCTTGCATTACAGCAAAAATGGAATAACAGTGAAAAGTGAAGGAAATAGCAAATAATATTTAATATAGATGTACACTACAAGAATAAGATACATAACATAGGCTAACATAACAATATGGGATACAGAGAGATTTGTTCACAGTGACCTCAGTAGGAATTGTTAGGTACTCATGTCCTTAGCAAGTTATGCCATCATAACTGCTTAATCCTAACAGGAACCTGTGAAGAAACAAATAACAGCTATGCTCATTTTACAGATGACAAAACTGAGGCACAGAAAAGTAGACTAACTTTCCAGGATCACACAGCAAGTCTGTGGTAGAGATAGGATTGGAATCAATGAGAGTGACTTCAGAACCCATGCCCAGTTCACCAGCTCACATTGACTATTAAGGAATGGACACCACAAAGGCTGGAATTTCCATACCATAGAAGTATCAGCATGTGAATGCAAGCTATAGATGCTATAATTTCATTTCTATGTCTTTATGTACTATGAATGATGCAAAAGGGGTAAACATTACAAAAGAAAAGAGGTGCTGTTTGTATCTGCTTTGGGGAGGCTGAATATAGTGAGCAAAGAGAATAAGATTAATTGTAATTATATATTTTCAGTCACAGCAACTCAATTTGGGGATGTTTTGAGGAAAGATGAAAGGAGAACGAGCTTTAGTGCATTATCAGTGAGATTCCTCACTTCAAAATCAACTGGTCTACTAAAGATGACATTTCTTTTTTCATATTCCTAGAAGATAGACATAGATGGGTGGCTGTGTTAGTCTGTATCTTCAAAAAAACAAAAAAGCAGTCCTGTAGCAATTTTAAAGATTAACAGAATGATTTATTAGGTGATGAGCTTTCATGGGACAGACCCACTTCTTCACAACTGGAAATTCTGTATCTAAAAGATCAGGTTAGAAACACTGTTAGATCAGCTTCTATTGGAGATACATTTGGAGTCAATGTCAAGCGTGACAGATGCAGGGCAATGGAAACATGAACTATTCAAAAACTACTGAATAAACTTTACCAATGTTATGTGTATTGTTATGGACTGACCAATAATTGTATTCGGCTACGTCTACACGTGCACGCTACATCGAAATAGCTTATTTCGATGTAGTGACATCGAAATAAGCTATTTCGATGAATAACGTCTACACGTCATCCAGGGCTGGCAACGTCGACGTTCAACTTCGACATTGGGCAGCACCACATCGAAATAGGCGCTGCGAGGGAACGTCTACACGCCAAAGTAGCACACATCGAAATAAGGGTGCCAGGAGCAGCTGCAGACAGGGTCACAGGGCGGACTCAACAGCAAGCCGCTCCCTTAAAGGGCCCCTCCCAGACACAGTTGCACTAAACAACACAAGATTCACAGAGCCGACAACTGGTTGCAGACCCTGTGTATGCAGCATGGATCCCCAGCTGCCGCAGCAGCAGCCAGAAGCCCTGGGCTAAGGGCTGCTGCACACGGTGACCATACAGCCCCGCAGGGGCTGGAGAGAGAGTGTCTCTCAACCCCTCAGCTGATGGCCGCCATGGCGGACCCCGCTATTTCGATGTTGCGGGACACAGATCGTCTACACGTGCCCTACTTCAACGTTCAGCTTCGAAGTAGGGCGCTATTCCCATCCCCTCATGGGGTTAGCGACTTCGACGTCTCGCCGCCTAACGTCGATTTCAACTTCGAAATAGCACCCAACACGTGTAGCCGTGACAGGCGCTATTTCGAAGTTGGCGCCGCTACTTCGAAGTAGTGTGCATGTGTAGACGCGGCCTTTCTGACTCAGTGAGTCAGACAGCTTATGCTTCCCAGCTAAAGTAAATGAGGGTGTGTTAATTAAAGCATATCACCAATATCAAAACAATGTATTACTCCTGCTTTGGCAAACAGCATCCAGTCAGTAAAATAATGGGGCAGAGGTGAAGTTAACTCTGGAACAGGGACAGTAGGATGACGGATTGTTCCCTAGAGAATACAACCTAGTCCTTTTGTCAAGTTTGTGTATGTCTAAAAGTTTTAGATATTTATCATGAAATCCAGAGAGATATACACAGAAAAAAATAAGAACATGCAAAGAAATCTGGATGAAGGATGGATTGGTTACAAAAAATCATAATCATCAAGTGATGTCAGTTTAACCCAGAATTCAGCAACCTGCGGCTCTTTAAGGAGTCATTTGTGGCTCTGGACGCTGCTGTTGCTGACTCCTCTGTGACTCCCTGCCCTGCTGCCGCTGAAACAATCGATCTAAATTCAGTTGGTTTAACAGCTGGCAGGGATGCAGGAGGGTCTGAACATTAAACCAACAGTTTAGTTTTATGACTTCAGCGGCGGCAGGGCGGGCAGCTGCAGAGGAGTCAGTGGTGGCAGTGTCTAGAACTCCAATGATTCCATTCACTTGGGCCCTGGGAGACAGCGGTCTGGCCCTGGTGGGGGAAACTGGAGTGGGTGGTTCTTCATCCTCCTTCTCCCACCCACCTGCATCTTCCACATTAGCTGGCTCCTTTCCTCCCTCTGCCCCATGCATGCCAGCGAATCTGGGGGATGAGAGTGGAGGGGAAAACAGAACAGGCACAGGGTGCTGGAGGGGGAAATGGCCCTTCTGCCTGCCTGCCTCTGCTGGGGGCAAAAAGCATCTCCCTGACCCAGCAAAGCCCAGATGTAGAGTTCTTCTCAGGTGGCACCCCCACTCCACTAGCATCACATGAGTCAGGGAAGATGCAGGGCACACTGGTGGCACCTGATGGTCAGGTAGGGAGCTGGTGACAGGTCTTATGCAGAGCAGCGGCTGTGTCTGTGTGCCGTTGCTCCTGAGAGTGTGGGAGCTTGGGCTGCCTTGAACAGCTGCAGCGTCAGTTCCTGAGACACCAAGTGGGGCTGGTGGTTTGGCTGTGGCTGGGAGATCAGGTGTGACCTAGACCAGCACCTGCAGGGAACTTGCTGCCCATTTCCTCCTCCTCAGCATGGAGGGTTGATGCAAACATTGCCCTTTCCTGCTTAAGATCCTATCCCCAGGCACAGCTGTTTTCTTGTCCTCATTTGCTCTCCAATACAAGAGTCAAAGTAACTTAAAGTTTCTAACTAGTACAAATCGTTGTGTGTGCACTCTTCTTAAAATAGGGGATACACAAAGATATGTTTTGATGTTATGTATAAAGGACTGTCTCATATTCACATGCATTGCAGCTCTTGAAGAATTGATTTTGTAACCGAGTTGGAAAAAATGGGTCTTCTCGCTATTCTGGTTGCAGATCCCTGGTTTAACACTTTAAACACTGGCATTTTCCGGGTTGAGCCCATAATAAGGATTTATATACATCCCCATGCACCAAAGAGTTAATTTAATTTAAAGTCAATTTTTAGCAGTTAAAATTGTTGATGATTTAAAGCCAGAGTTGGGAAAGGAAGATAATTGTTGTTACGCCAAATTAAGGATGACTCTAATACCTAGTGACCTTTTAATGGAACGTGAAAATCAAGGATAATTGACTGACATGTCTTCTAATTATTTAAAAGGATTAATAATTCAGGAAGAACTAGACTCTGACCTGGCCTACAACTTGAGGGGCATATTTTTGATTTTCATAAGCCATCATCTGTCTTGCACCCTCCCTTTGAGATTCAACCAAAGAAATATGGGGCAAATTGGAGTGCTAGAAAACATGACAGTGGTCAAGAGAAAATGATTACTCTAATACGATCAAATGTATATGGCTGTACTGCAGCATTGCTAGCCACCAACAGACTGGGGCTGGAGTGGGAGAGATGTACTGCATTAGTCACCAAAGCTGCAAGCATCCTGCCAACAGACGCATAAGGACATCATACAGAGTAGCCAAGACATGGTGCTAGAATTCCACCTTTCTGCTGAGGTAGGACACAGATTCCAGGTGCAGCTATATTTGGGGAGCAATAGAACCACAACCTGGTGCACAGAAGATTTTGGGATGTACTGCCACCACCCTTTTTGGGCATGTAGTGATACTAGAAGCCCTTACATTTATTTGGTTCTGTGCTCAAGGCCTGGCAGCAAGGCCATGCATGCACAAGTATGGGTGTTTGAAAAATAAATTGTAAATGCTACCCAGACAAATTCTCCATTTTGATTGGAAGTATGATTCATCCGGTTCATTTCTTAGCCTCTGTCTGTTTTGACTACCTTTGGCACTGTTTCAGCAGAGCCTTTAAGACTATGCAAATCCCTTAAGTATTGCTTCAGTCCTATTAACACAAGTGAGACATAATAACAAGTGGTAAGCTGCATGTGTGCATCATGAGACAGTGTTCCCCTCTTAAAAAGAACAGTTATTGTACCTGTATGTTGTCTAAATCATGTCTCTATGTTTATTACTACAACATTTTAAGCACTCGGGGCCCAGTTATGGCTCAGATGCATGGCTTGAACTTGTATTGATGGTGTGCCCACAGGCATCTGTATTCTGAAGTAGGGTCACTTTGAACTGCATATCTCAATGGGGTAAACCCAACCACCTTCCTCCTACTGACAAATCACTGGTGGAAACAAAAACTTAGAATTATATTGGCCAATGGACTGATTAAGACACCTTTTGTCTCCCCCAATTTTCTGTCAGACCTTTGTACTCTGCTCCTCGGCTGCTTCTCATAATGCTCTTCTGAACAGTTAGAAGTGGGGGTTTTCTGTGCTTCTCATGGAGTGAGATGTAGTTCAGGATGAATCAAAATACAAGTCCAGCCCTTCCATCCTCTTGAATCGTGCATGGGTTGTGATCGAAGGGAACCTTAACTCAAATTCCCAGTCTAATTACAGGTCCCCCTAACATTGTGGTTCTTGGCACTCTAACCTCTGGAAGATACACAGGAACTCCTATAGTGGATCATAACAGTGGTCCATTCAGTGCTGTATCCTGTCAGAGAGTAGCCTGCATCAGGTACTTCAGAGAGAGGTGCAATCAACCTGCAGTTGGTAGTTATGCTGACATCAACCTGGTTTGGATGCCTCCCAGATTTGTAAGAATCTCACAAGAACATCTGGTCTTTTCAAGATTTATGCTATTTTGAGCTCAAATTCCATGACAACAGCTGATGAGATGTATGAACCTTGGAAAACATAGACTGTAGGTCTGATACCGCCTGCAACCTTCACACTATATCATATGAATAACCAGATGGGATCTACATCTAAAACTGCCTCTTCAGTCCACCCAAAATTCATTGCACCGATTAACTGGAATATCACCAGCCTGGAATGCCATTTGTTGAATCTGATCATCTCAGTCCTTTGCATATTCTTCCAGAACAAGACATATCTCCACAAATTCTGTCTAAAGCCTTTGCTTGCCTCGTGTTCTGCATTGACCTTATTTGGTATGTTACACCCTCCTCCAACCTTTCCAGTTAATGCCTCTTGCAGGTTGCAAAGCCTTTTTTTCTACCAAATGACATACCAACCAGGTGGCCTATTCTGTTCTCATTGAAACAGCTGTGAGAGTCCCTTTGGGACCAAATGTAGATTGGTATAAAGTAGATGCAACTTCACTCATCTCATGGCTATATATTTAGTAGAAAAGATAACTTTCTCTCTTCTTCTGAAATATTCCTCACTTGATAAACAGCACCAATAGACCTGAAAGAGCCTATGGAGAATTCATGATGACCACATAGGAACAGGGGTGAGTGACAGTTTGAACATACTGAGTTTATTTTGTATGCTTCTTCCAGAAATAATCGCTACAAGTTATATGAACAGTTAGTGTCAAAAGGTACCTAGAGAGGTAATCATCAGAAACTGTAATACTTGAAAAAAAGGCTTGTAATCCAGTTGGCAGAAAAAGGTATTGGGACTCATGACTCCAAGGCCCTAATTTGCATTCTGCTACTGCCTTATTGTGAGACTAAGCACATGTCATATGGTATCAATGTGCCTCACTTTGTCCACCCGTAATACAGATATTCAAATTGTTATCCAGAGGGAAAGTGTGAGGATCAGCACACTTGGGGATTCACAAGTGAAAGGAGATATGCAATTGCAATAATCATTAATCTTGCAGGTTCAGTACAAAATTACAGCCATTTTTAATAACCCTGAGCTGTCCACCACTCACCCACAGGTGCCTGGAAGTATATAGTGGATGTGTGCATCAACAGCATGCTCCACGCATCTTAACATGGCAGCTCCTGAAGGGCCGCTTTGTGAAATAAGTAGCTGTTAAATTGTTGCATCCCAGGAAGGCAGTGCCTTGCCGATATGCAGCTCAGTATGAGATGCTGTGGGAAATTTGATACTGTAATTTGTTTCTGATTCACTGTGCCCAATGAGTCAATATGCACACAGTACACAAAAGTTGCATCTCCCTTTCATTGTAATGTTTGTAAGCTTCTCCCTAAGTGGGAGCTAAGGAACACACACCACTAGAAAGCTTTAATTAATATCTTCTATGCTGTGTCTACACTTGCACTTCTTTTTCGAAAGAGGAATGCAAATGAGGGAAATTGAAAATGTAAATGAGGCACTCATTTACAAATCTTGCGCTTCATTTGCATAATCTCTTTTTGGAAGAGTTTTTTTGAAAGTAAAAAAAAAAACAGTGTAGATGGGCTGTTTTGAAAATAAACTCCATCTTCAAAACAACCCTTCTTCCTGAAGCAAAATAGAAAGAAAGGTTCTTTCAAAGATGGGGTTTATTTTCGAAAGATAGCCCTGTCTACACTCCACGTAGATATATTTGGTTCATACATTCATTCAGAAAATACTTTTGTTGGCTCACATTTCAGTGGCACTACATGGTATTTGTTCGACAAATAGTTTTTAGAAATGCAGATTCAATGACACCCCACAATGATTTTACAGGGAGAAAAAATTGAAGAAAGATTGAGGCATTGTTTGAATTGAGATGGGATTAGTTTGCCTTTCCACATATACAGCATTTTGTTTCTTCAAATACACTACATGCATGTGATAAGCACAGGGTCATGAAGGAAAAGAAGACAAAGAAGAAAGAAATCTACTGTGAAGTGACGGACAACGCTGGCTGTCTCTGTGGAAGTGGAGATGTATTTTCATGCTGTTAAAATAGTTGTACTCTGTCTTATGTCCAATTTTCATGGGCTTCACCTGGAATTTTCAAATGCATGAAAAATCATTGGACTTGAATTTCCATATTCCTCCAGGCAAAGAACATTGCAGCATACATAGTATAGCTCAGCATTTTCAAAACTTTTAAAATCGGAACCTATCTGAAAAAGAAATCAATCATTTCTCCTCAGGTAATGCTGCTATGTACTACTGAAGCCTCTGTAGCCACCAACAGGTGGACTAGGACCTGGAATCTAGTGTATAAATAAGTCTTTATAGTTTGAGCTAAAAGCCACCTGGCTCTCAGCTAAGGCTAAGAGGAGACCCATTCTTTTTCTGCATAAGTGGTCTAGGTGTCACTACATGAAACAATGTACCACACCATTAGGTTTGCAGGTTACATACTTCCCTTAGCTGAGGAAGTGCATCTTGAGCTTCAGAGACCCAGCTGAAATCTCAGACGAGCCCCCGCTTGTAACCACTGATAGCCGGACTCAGTCATGGGACCTCGGGAACTTAGTACATGAGTGTCTACAGTTTGAGCTAAAAATCAGCTGGTTCCCAGCTAAGGCTGTAGAGAAGACTCATTCTCCTTCTGTGTAAGTGGCCTAGGTGCCTCTAAATGGGACAAGTATCGGAGGGGCAGCCGTGTTAGTCTGGATCTGTAACAGCAACGAAGGGTCCTGTGGCACCTTAGAGACTAACAGAAAAGTTTTGAGCATGAGCTTTCGTGAGCACAGACTCACTTCATCAGGTGCTGGTCTTGGAAATGAAGTGAGTCTGGGCTCACGAAAGCTCATGCTCAACACTTTTCTGTTAGTCTCTAAGGTGCCACAGGACCCTTCGTTGCTGTTACATGAGACAGTGAAGCACATCCAGAATGTATGTGGGTTACATCTTCACTTCTTTCTTTAGACATCTTCCACACATCCTCTGGACCCACCCAATATGGAGTGTACTACGCTTTAGAACATGGTGGTGTGGCTCTTAATAAAATGATATTCCATTCCCAGTCTGTCATGTTTTGATGAGCAGAGAAATAGTTAACAATATTGACATTGTGTTAGCACTGGCTTCTGAGTTAGAACCTTCTGCAAGGCATAGGGCAGCTCCCACTTTCATGCTACTATTTCAGTCTCTCTGTAAACTCAGGTTGACACTGCATCTGTCATACATGATGCACATTTAAAATGTTATTTTTTCCCATAACACCTGAACAGGAGGTAAAAGCATAACATATGAGGTAGACTTTCCATTGTGCTTGGCATTAGTGTGGCTTCACCAGGAATATTGTTTGAATATTGTTTCCAGTTTTGGGTGCCACTCTTTAGGGAAAATGTGGACACATTGTGGGCAATGTAAAGAAGAGCAAAAAAACATGATTAAAGTTTGAGACAATGTCTGAGAAAATACTGAAATAACTAGGGATGTTTAGTCTTGAGAAGAGAAGCTGAGGAGTAATCTGATAACAGTCTGCAAATATGTAGTTATAAAGAGAGTAGGGATAAAATGTTCTTTAATGTCCAATAAAAGTTGGTCAAGAAGTAATCAACTCAGTTTGCAGGGAGGATATTGAAAATCTTTCTACCTATAAGATTAGCTTACCTCGGTTACCAGGGTGTTGCTGGAGTTTGTGAAATCCTTGTTACCGAAAGTTTGAAGGACTGGTTAGACAAAGAGAAACTGGTTAGACAAACTGGTTAGACCTCTCCAATACAATCTAGCTCTCGTTCTCTCTGCTTCTGAGAAGGGAGGTGGACTAGATGACCTCTCAATAACCAGCCCTACATTTCTGGAAAGAAAAAGAAAGAAGGAAAGAATGAGCTAACATTTTGTTTGAGGTAGCACGTAGGAACCTCAGTCATGGACCAGAACATCATTGTGCTAGGTGCTGTATAAAACCAGAAATATAAGAGAGTCCCTGTCTCCGCAAAGATCATACAATCCAAGTAGAAGACTAACTTCAAAAATATATATAAATCTAGATTCAGAAAACAATTACGAGGTTTGTCTGTGCACTTCTGTCAAAACCTGTGTCCTGCTCTGCCTCTCACAACCACAAGGACACATCTTATGCTTTTGGGAACAATGTCATACTCCATCATTGGTCCGAATCATTCAATCCTTCCTTAGGCAAAGCTATTTTCACCGGATGTTTTGTCTCAGGTAAGACCACAGTCTTTGACCCTCTGATGCTAAGACATTTGTTTATGTCCTGAGAAACAGGATATAGATCATTTCACTCCAGAGAGGCAGCTGAAGGGTTAGATTTCATTTACTAATTTGTATTTATAATAAGAAGTGATGCAAAGAGCCAGTTGATCCTCTTGATACTTTGGATTCCTCTAAAGAGCCTTCAACAGGACTGTGAGGATAATTGCTGAAGAAAGCAATCTTACGAGGACCTTTCTGTGCAGGTAATAAAACGTCTTCAGATATTAAAATGGTCAGAATCATAATTAATGTGATAAAATGCTTTAATGAAGTAGGGTGGAAAATGAATAGCAATACTTCATAATATTCATATGACATGATGAAAATTGCTGATATGGTCAGGGATTTGCATTGTAATAGTGATTTAAGTGTCTTCTTGTATTAGGTGAAAATAAATAGGGTTTTTAAATGAGACAGACTCTCCACTACTGCTTTACGGGAGGCAGAGACGTAATTAAAAGGGGTAAATTCAGCTGTGAAGTAATTCCCTGAAGTTAGTGGAGAGGAAAGATATCTGATGGCTGAGGTATTGAAGGGGGATTCAGGAGATATGGGTTAAATGCATGGTTCTTTCACAGGTGACCTATATGACCTTGGGTGCTTAACTCCAACTGATTTTAATGGGAGTTAGGTGTCTGAACACTTTTGAGAATCTAGGCCTTAACTTCTCTATGCCTCATTCCCCCAACAGTAAAGTGGGGGAAATACTATATTTTCTCCTAGTATTGATGTGTATAGTTTGCTTTCATTGTAACCTTGTCAAGGTTGGGGCTCTCTGTAACAAAGGGCATGTGAATTCCCCCCCATCAAGGGGCTCTTATTGATAATAATTTCATGGAAACAAAGTCCCTGATGGAGTACATTATTGATATTAATAAATGAAGAAGGCCAAAGTTAGCATTTGCCAGAAAAAAGGTTGCCTGTGCAACCTTAACTTCTGCTTGTACACTAAGGTACAGTCTTTAATTATGTGATCATATAGATGATTAATTGGAGGCTCATATGGATTATTCCTGAGGCGGACTCAATCTACAGTGCCTCTATATACTGAACAAGTATCAGAGAAGTAGCCATGTTAGTCGGTATGTCCGAGAACAACAAGGAGTCCTGTGGCACCTTATAGACTAACAGATATTTTGGAGCACAAGCTTTTGTGGGCAAAGACCTGCTTCATCAGATGCATGAGTGTGGGGGTGTCGTGGGGGGGTTGACTCCATCAACCAAGGATTAAACAGAGACTGGGAGCAGCTGGCCTGTTACAAAAGCAGTTTCTCTGCCATGTGTGTTAACAGCTCCACATTAGACTCTGACAATGGGCCACATCCCCTGTCTGATCTGATTTGTTTTTTCCTCTTTTGATATATGCTGCTGATAATGGGCCTTTTCCACCTTGACTGAATAGACCTTGTCAGCTCTGGCCCTCCCTTTCACTGAGACCCCACTATTTAAATACCCGTCTGAAACCTCTCCCCACTCATGCATCTGATGAAGCAGGTCTTTGTCCACGAAAGCTTATGCTCCAAAATATCTGTTAGTCTATAAGGTGCCACAGGACTTCTTGTTGCTCTGTATACTGAAGATTCTCAGGTTCTGGCATATGTGAACTCTTTGTACCAGGCACATGCATATGGCATATCACACCAGTAATAATACATAGTGTATTCTGAGCCTGATACAAAGTCATTTCAAGTCAAAGGAAAAATCTGTTTGGCTTTACTGGACTCTGGATCAGGCCCTAAGTTCAGTAAACTGAATAGCCGTCTAAAGCTGGATCTCACCCTTACGCGATTGAATCATCACAATAGAGGTTGAATATGTAACAAGTCAGGAACCTGTTGGGGTTGTCACCTGATATACTGATAACCCACTGTGCTTCCCCTGCAACCCTGTCTTGCTGATCTCACCTCTTCCTCCTTCTTCAACACAGGCACACAACCACACTCCAGCTATGTCTATACTAGAGGGTTTTGTCAGTAAAATGACTGTTTTGATGACAAAACCCAATGAGCGTCCGGATTCCCAAGGCAATCTGTCAATAGTAAGTCGACAGAACACAGCACTTTTGTCACTAGATCTACCCCATTCCCCAATGGGAATAACACCTCTGTCAACAAAGTCCTGTTGACAGCAAGTCAGTCGGGATGTTCTAGGGGTCCCTCTGTTGAAAGACAGGGTTCTGGGACAACAGGCAGCCTGTGTGCTGTGCTTCCAGTTGGCTGTTTTTTTCTGATAGAATGGCTGGGCAGTCTGGCTGCTGTCTGTTGACAAAGCAGATCGCTTTTGCAATCCACTTGGCAGTTTGGCTGTGATCTGTCAATAGAAATTTTGTCAGATGATATCTTGTGACAAAAACTTCTGTTGACAAATCCCTATGATCTAGACATAGCCTCTGAAGGCTGTTCACATGGGAAGAAAGCAGGACAGTTTGGGACCTTTTCCCAAGACTCAACTACACAGCCCATCTGGAAGATGAATATTAGATAAATCCATTTTAAGCTGTGTTGAGATCTCTACCATGAAATTCACCCTCTTTCTCAAAGTAAAGAGACATATGAGCTGTGTCTACACGTGCACACTACTTCGAAGTAGCGGCACTAACTTCAAAATAGCGCCCGTCACGGCTACATGTGTAGGGTGCTATTTCGATGTTAACATCGACGTTAGGCGGCAAGACGTCGAAGCTGCTAACCCCATGAGGGGATGGGAATAGCGCCATACTTCGACGTTCAACGTCGAAGTAGAGACCGTGTAGTAGTTGCGCGTCCTGCAACATCAAAATTGCGGGATCCTCCATGGCGGCCATCAGCTGAGGGGTTGAGAGACGCTCTCTACAGCCCCTCAGCTCAATGGTGGCCGTGTGGAGCGGCCCCTTAAAGGTCCCCGCCCCCTCCCTTTGTGTGCAGGAAGCTGAGAGAGTGTGCAGGCAGTAGCAATAACACACGGCCGGCCTGCACGCTCTTCAGCAGCCCCAAGAACCCTCCAGCGTACCGATGGCTGCCTGGCAGCCCCCCCAGCGCCCCCAGGGGACCCCCCCCAAGGGGAGCCAGGGCAGCCAGGGTGGCAGCCAGGCTGGCAAGCGGCAACGGGGCCTCTCCTGGACAGAGGCCGAGTGTCGGGAACTGCTGGGGCTCTGGAGCGAGGAGGAGGTGCTCCAGGTAATGGGGAGCAAGAGGCAGAACGTGGATGCATTCGCTTGGCTGGCCGAGGGCCTGGCTGCCCGGGGTCACACTGCCCGCACTCCGGACCATGTCCGGAGTAAAGTCAAAGAGCTGCGGCAGGGTTACGCTCGGGCCCAGGATGCGGCCGGCCGATCTGGGGCCGCCCCCGTCACTTGCCTCTTTTACAGGGAGCTCAGGGACATCCTGGGCCCCTGGCACACCTCCTCCCCTCCGGCCACTCTTGACACCTCAGCTGAGGAGCCCCAGCAGGCCCCGGAGCCAGAGTACACCCTGGAGGTAAGCCCCGCACCCCGGGGGCCCCCCCCTGGAGCCCACCCCCCGGGCATCGCAGCAGGAGGAGGAGAAGGAGGAGGAGGAGGGGGACTCCTCCTCCGCTGACACGGGGCTACACATCCTCCTCCCATCCCAGAGCAGCAGCCGGGCGTCCGCCCCCTGGGTGTCCCCAGACTGTGGGAGTGGACCTACAGGTATGTACCCCCTGGTGTACACCCCCGGGGTTGAGGGGCGGGGGTAATAGATATGTGGCCAGGGCCCTCCACATGCCCAGATGGCCATGGCCCCAAGAACAGCAGTGCCATGTCCCTCACAGGAGTGCATCAGCCCCTGCCCCCCCCCAGCACGACAGTGCCATGCCCCATCCCCGGGGCAGGGGGGACCGGAACCTCTAGGGTCCCCTGGGAGGAGGGGGTGGGACACCCCGCAGCAGCAGCAGCCGCAGCAGCATGTGATGGAGTAGGGGGAGTGCAAAAGGGAGACTCAGGCTAGATATGAGCAACAAGCTGAATAGCTCCCAGGGGCTAAGGATGATCCTGGGGCTACAACTGGCAGGCGACACCTCTGCCCTGAACAAAGAGGAGGGAGGAGCCGAGCTGGCTTTGAATCGGGGGGGTGGGGGGCTGCAGGTAGAGGCTAGGGGAAGGGAGAGCTGGAAGGCAACCAGCCTGAGGAGGGGGAAAGCTACACCCCAGAGGGGCACCCCTTGGGGTCTTCTCCCCAGGACAGGTTGGAAGGACTGTCTCTGACTGCTGGACTGTCAGTCCTGGGAGAAACTGGGCATCTGTGGCCTAAGAAACCTCTCCTGTCAGACCCTGCTGAGTGAAGTGAGAGTCACTCCTGCCAGGGGACGGGGTGCAGTGCAGGGGGACCCGTGAACCCCATCACAGCAGCATCTCCCGGGGACGGGGATGGGGAACCTGCAGCACAGGGGTGGGGGGACAAGGGCCACGGCTCGGGGCCCACACTAACGCCTGTCTCCACTCTTCTTTCCCCCCTCCTGTGTTCCGCAGCTGCACCATCGGAAGGACCGGAGAGCGCCGGCGAGGCTTCAGTGGTCCCGGAAACCCCTCCGGGGCCATCGCTCCAGGCAAGCCCCTCGGCTTGCCCCACAGCGGGCAAGACAGCGGACCCAGCAACACCACACGCCGGCGACGGACCCCCAGCTGCTGGCCATCCATCGTCGGCAGCTGGAGGTCACGGAGCAGTGTCTGCGGGTGGAGCAACGCCGCCTCCATCTCCAGGAATGGGCGCTGGCCTGGCGCCAAGAGGCATGGGGGGCCTACATGGAGACCTTCAACCGCCTTGTGGACTACCTGGCCCCCCATGCCGCGCCGGCCGCCGCTGCGCCCGCCCTGAGTGCTCCACCCGCCGCGCCACCCGCTGCTCCGCTCGTCACCGCGCCGTCCGCCCTTGCCCCGCCACCTGCCACCAAGGGCCGAACCACCGAGGGAAACCTGGGGCCAGCTGGTACTCGCCGGACATATCTTCCGGTCCGTCCGGCCCCGAGCCAGCCCCGGACAGGGCTGCGGCCAAGGCGGGGCTCCCGGCCGCCCACCCCCAGTGCCGGACTATAGGGGTGTGGGGCCCAGGACGTGCCCCCCCCTTGTATATAGTTTTGAGACTTATTTATTTGTGCCCCCCATTTGCCCCGTCCCCCCCCATGTAAATAGTTCTCCCCTTCCTTGTAATCCCTGGTTTTCTGTTCTTTGTACATATAATATATGCAAACTTTTTTATTATTCACTTATATAATAGCTTAGTTAGAAGGTCTTGTATATAGTTTGTTCTTATTAGTTAAAAAAACAGTTCAGAGAAAACCAGTTTCATTTCACCACCAAATGCGTGCTTTTATTTGTCCAGGAAAAGTGTGTGGGGGGGGGTGCTTTTGGGTGCTCCATGGTGTGGGCGTAGGGGCAGGGAGTGTTGTGGAGGAAGGCGGGGGCAGTGGGGGGCCTGGCAGAGTTCACCCTGCGGCCTCATCGAAGTGGGCCCGCAGGGCCTCCCGGACCCAGGTCCCTTCAGGGTCCACCTGGCGACTGGGGGCAGCGGGTGGCTGCACATCGGCCCTGATGGCCTCCGCAGCCCAGCCCTGAAAAAAGGCCTCCCACTTGCTGTCCACCAGATTGTGTAGGGCGCAGCAGGCACCCACAATCTGGGGGATGTTGTTGGGGCCCACATCCAAAAGGGTCAGGAGACATCTCCAGCGCCCTTTGAGGCGGCCAAATGAGCGCTCCACCACCTGGCACGTGTGGTTCAGGAGCTGGTTGAAGCGCTCCTGGCTGGCAGAGAGATGGCCCATGTACGGGTGCATGAGCCAGGGCCGGAGGGGGTATGCCGCATCTGCGATGACGCAGAGGGGCATGGTGGAGTCCCACACAGGGATCTCCCGCTGGGGGATGTAGGTCCCCGCCTCCAGCCGGCGGCACAGGCCCGAGTTCCGGAAAACCTGGGCGTCGTGGGTGCTGCCAGGCCAGCCCACATAAATGTCCTGGAAACGGACCCGGCTGTCCACCAAGGCCTGGAGGACCACTGAGTGGTAGCCCTTCCTGTTTACGTAGCGTCCTCCACTGTGTTGCGGGGTGCAGATGGGGATGTGAGTCCCATCCAGAGCCCCGAAGCAATTGGGGAAGCCCAGGGTGGCAAAGCCCGCGATGGTGGCATCTGGGTCCCCCAGCCTCACAAGCCTGTGGAGGACCATGGCGTTCATGGCGCGCACGACCTGCAGGGGAAGCACATGGGAGAGCACCAATGAGGGGTGAGCGGGGTGTGCGTGGCCCTGCCCTACCCGGGCCCCACTCCCCTCCCCTGCCCTGCCCTGCCCTGCCCTGTCCTGCCAGGGCCCCCCTGCCCGCCCCCCCCCCGTGGGTCCTCTTACCTCCATGAGGACAGCCCCGACGTTGGCCTTGCTGACGCCAAACTGCTGGCCCACGGATCGGTAGCTGTCGGGAGTGGCCAGCTTGCAGACAGCGATGCCAACCCGTTTCTCCACTGGGAGGGCACGCCGCATGGCGGTGTCCTGGTGCCTGAGTGCGGGGGTGAGCCACTGGCACAGCTCCATATAAGTCTGCTGGCTCATCCTAAGGTTCCTGAGCCAGCGGTCGTCATCCCACTCCTCAAGCACCAGCCGGTCCCGCCAGTCGGTGCTGGTGGGGTAGCTCCACAGGCGGCAGCATGTGAGGCAGGGGGGGTCGGGGTGCTGCACGGTTGGGGGTTGAGTCCTGCTCCCCTGTGGGCTGCTCCTCCTCCGGTGTGGCAAGGAGGTGCTCAGCTGCCTCCCACATGGCATGGATCAGGGCAAATCCTGCTCCTGCAGGGAGGGCTGGGCGGACCTCTGGCTGCTGCTGCTGCTGCTGCTGCTGGTGGTCCATGACTGCGTCGCCCGAGGTGTGCATGCCTATGGCTCTTCAGACCGCATGCTGTGAAGGCTGAGTGTGTCTGGGAGTGGCCCTTTAAGGGAGTGGCTAGCTGTTGCCCCGGAAGCGCTAGTCCGCCCTGTGACCCTGTCTGCAGCTGTGCCTGGCATCCCTATTTTGATGTGTGCTACTTTGGCGTGTAGACGTTCCCTCGCAGCGCCTATTTTGATGTGGTGCTGCGCAACGTCGATGTTGAACATCGACGTTGCCAGCCGTGGAGGACGTGTAGACGTTATTCATCGAAATAGGCTACTTCGAAGTAGGCTTCACGTGTAGACGTAGCTATGCAGAGTCTTCTTGCTCCCATAGGTAGTAATTATCTGCATGGTGTTTATTGTGAAATAAAGTGATTTCATTAAGTATAAAAATAAGACCACTTAAACCCTACAAAATAGTAAACAGAACAAAGTAGGTAACTGAGCACAGATGCCCTTACAGCCTGGGCTATGTCCTTTCCCCAAGTTTAATCTTAACTGTTTCCAGAAGTCATCTAGGCTGGAGTAGCAGTGGAGATTTGATAAACTGGATTACTTCACTGCTCACCCTTAAACAGGATTTGCATGAGGAAGAAGTCCTTTGCTTCATAGTTTGACACCTCCCCACCCACCCACCGCCTAGTTTCTCATGGAAAACTACAGAATTCAAAGTGGGTTCCAATATCAGGTGACATGGTCATATGTCTCTGTAGGGCTCTGCAGCCATTCTTGATGGGCTGACACATACATTCCCAGGAGGGTTAAAATTTTTCACAGTTCATTATCTCTTGCTGTTGGGCCTCCAGTGCTGTGGCCTCCTTTATTGTTGTACGTAAAGTAGGTGCAACTCCAAGCAGAAAATATATAACAGATACTCAGGTCAGTATTCCTAACTTAATCTCCAAAACGATATGTGCATGCAAATGGGATAATCATATTCAATAATTTATAGCCTTTCTAATGATAGGTTACATGCGCCATCTTTTATCATGCCTATCTGAGTTATGACATTCATATCTTAATTGTAATTTCATAGTACAGAATATTGCATGATGTATTCAAGGTTCAGTCAAAGATAATAAGGACTATGTGGCTAAGGAGCATGTTAGGAAGGTAAATATGTAAATGATGGTAGAGGAATATATAAAACATGTCACACCTACAAATTATTAATAATAAACTTATTTTATGGAGCAGATTTTGCCCTTTTCATTGCAAATGGTTTTGTATTGTTTTGTTTATTTGGTAAAGTTAAAAGCATCATTAAAACATACAGAAATAATGGAAAGACTGAATTGTGGTGCTAGGCTGGTAATGGTCAGAAAAAATTGCTATTTAAGAGTAAAATTAAATTTAAGTTGTCCAAATCACAAAATGCGTTTGGGTAAAACGACCTTTCCTGGGGGATGGGGGAAGAACAACATATCCATCAAAGCAAAAAGATAAAAATTTCAAAGTTTGAAAGTGGAGAAGATGAAACGGAGGAAAGAAAACACAGACATCAGCTAGGTCATAATATCAATCTAGATAATGGAAATTGGAAAAGTTAAGAGAAGAACCTTCAATTTGATCTGTATTTAATTAAAAACTACTGAAGCAAGTAAAGTTCATGGGTAATACATTAATGTGCAATGCAAAAACTGCACAAACACTAATTGCAGTATTCTTTGCCAATTAAGGTTTGTATAATTATAGCATGAGTGTGTTAAAAAGTATCTCGTTACTGTGATAAGACAATGTCATGTAAATTACCCTTTTCATAAACATGAGAGGGACTAATTTTTTACATTTACCTCAAGAGGGCATCTGCAACTTCCCTAAATATATAAATAAATATATATCAAATGAATTTACATATGGAAGATGCGAATAGATTTTGAATCCTCTCCATTCTCATCAGATTGCTACACTAAAACAAAACAAAAAACAAAACAAAAATAAAAACACATCTACAGGCAGGAACAGTACATACAGTACTTTATATTCTCTTCCATGGAAACCAGATGCTTATATTCACATTGTAGCAGAGATGGGACCATAAATTAATACAAACATTGGAACACCAATCTCATTCCAAATGGTTGTGAATTGAGCAAGTCAGAGATGAAACAGACTACAGCTGGTCAAAATGAGATAGTCAGGAACTGACATATTAATGAAGTTGGCAAGACTCTGTCCCCTTCTCTCTTTCCTCACCAGCAAGCCTTCATTTCTGCTCTTTTAGTTTTCTGAGTCCTCCCATCCACCAATGATCCTACCGTCCTCTGTTCACTTCCAATCCATTCCTCTCCATTCAAACTAGTATATCCATTTCCCTGTCATCACCCAGTTCCTTTCCTCACTTTGTCCCCATATTCTTCCCACTAGGAAGTCCACCTGACCTTTACTTCCCACCTACAGAAGCTATCTATCTTTTGGAATCAGATCAGTCCCACTTATTTTCGTTATCTGTCAATAAGAGATGGGAACCATTTCTAAATAACTAAATGTGGATATGGTCTCATTTTTACCGCCACAGATGGTTCTACATTTGCCAGGATTGTGCAGAATGGAAGTGGGAGTCACTGTCAGAACCCTTTCAATTAGCTGGTGAAAGCCAAGTGATATGAAATGAGATGTGGGACATTAAATTAGTGTCTTCCCTGGACTGAGTGACAAACAATTATCCAAGTGTCATGATTTAATTGGAGTGATATCAAATGCACTAGCCCTGACAGCAGCCCCAGGATGAATATGTATATGCATATATATGCAATTACATGCCATCCTGAGACTGGTAGGAATAATATTAGCCTTTCAGAACTGTCACCAAGGAAAGCAAGTAAAGAGAGAACCTAATGCAGAGTTCTGAAAAGATAACGTTGACCCCGAAGTCTAAAGACATGTGGATCTTTGATCAAGGGATAGTTTTCTGAATTCCCTTAGACTAACATGATAATGAACTGTGCAAAATAGTGCTGAGTTTGGAATAGCCCGTGCTGAGAAAAGGATCAGGACTCAATTTGTTATATCACCAACGTCAGTAAGAGACACTGAATTCCTTTCTAAAAAATTGTCAAAGGAACTAAAGTGAAGTAAATGAAAACTTAACTGGGCCTCTGAGAGTCAAGGAATGGCTTAGCAATGAAAGTAAGATAACAATATAAAGTAGATGTACCACACATTTCAGAGGGATCCAGAGTTGTTATAACATGGATGTATTTGATGGCAGATTTCATAAACTAATGCTGCACAATAACTACAAAGGGAGAAGTTGATTAAATTGGCTCAGGTGAGTAACCTACACCACAAGGCGATCAATTATATCTGGTCCTTTAAAAGAGTTCATCTAGAAGACAACTACAATTTGAATATAAGCTTGTACAGTGTATAGTACAGCTGTGGGTCAGGATGCTGCACATTTAGCCACTACAGAATTTAAAAATAATTTAAAGCCATATTAATGATTAATGGGCCACATTCTTCTCTAAACGTTATTGGTAAAATCTGAGAGATTTGATTTTAAATTAGTAGAGTTACCGTGGATTTAAATTTTCTTTAAAAGCAGGCTATGACTACTCAGTGGTGTAACTGATCAAATGTTGAACAACATTATTTGCAAAATAAGTCAGTGAACAATATATAAAATAACTAAAATATAAATACTAGGAAGTGATTTATCTTAATCAAGTAACAGTTGTCCTGGAAGTCTCTTGGAAATGCTGTAATCTGAGCCATGGCTACCTGATACATCATTGCTCCAAGTGTTACAGAAGGAGAAACAATAGGATCTGGTAAAAGAATATATTAAGTGTAGGGACAAAGTGATTTATCCTCTACAGAAATGAGAGCAAAATGTGGCCTTTAATTACCACAAAAATGTTTGTCCTAAAAACTAAAATGAAAACTGAAATGTGTGTGTATATCGATCTATCTATCCATCTATTAGTTTCTTGTGGTTTATTGAGATTTGTCTCCTGAGATGTAATGGCCATAGTAATGATGAGTGATATTTCACAATTAACTTTTATTATTTATTGATCATATCAATTAACACATTGAACATAATAAATAAATAGTGACTAAGCAACTGAGCTACTTCATGATGTATTTCTGAGTGAGCAAGACTAGCTAGTTAAGAAACCAAGAAAATGTATTTCTTCTTACCTTGCAATAAAAAGCCTTTTGTGGGGAAACACAGTACCAGACAAATGCTGCTGCCTGATTATTTTACACAGTGTCTTTCTCTTTAGTTGAACATTTTATTTTAAATTCATACATGACCAAAACTACTTCTCTGGAGTAAAGAACTTGTCTATTCCTACATATATCCCTAAGGGAGAACATCCTTGCTGATAACGGCAGTACTGTAGCCTTGAATGTTATACTTTATTTACCAGATAACATGCAGTCTTTTATCACCTTAAAGACTAACAAATTGATTTAGGTAATGAGCCTGTGGGGGTAAGACCCACTTCTTCAGATTATTGGAGTAGCCAATTAGAATTCAGTGTGTTTACTATTAGGGGGAGGGGAGGAAGAAGGAGGCAAGAAGGCAGGTACTTGTCCTGAGTAGGACCAGTAGATGAAACAAATTAAGTAGGATGTTAACTGCACTCTTCCTTCAAGTTTCCTTGTATCCCCTCCTGCTCTTCCCCCCCACCCCCCGCCCTGTCCCACCATACAAACCCCAGATTCTAATGGTCTACTCCAATAATCTGAAGAAGTGGTCTTACCCACACAAGCTCATTACCTAATAGAATTTGTTAGCCTTTAAGGTGCAACAGGAGTGCGTGCTATTTGCGAAGCTACATACTAGCATGGCTACCCCTCTGAGACTACCTCATTTCAGTGTAGGAAGGACCAGTGCATGAAACATTTTCTAAAGTGTGAAAATGGTATAAGTGTGTGTATAGTTTGTGTGAAACTTTACTTTCAGTGGAGCACCCAGCTTCCACTCCTGTATTCGTTCCACTCAAGCATGCCATCTTTACACTCATGAATCCATGTTTCCAGGAGATAGGGTACTCCATCATAGTAGCTGGTATGATGATGAAAGGGGAAAGTTAAGGTTATTTTACTTCAGCATTTGTCACTTGTAGGGCCACAGTGGGAATGCTGTGCCCAGTTCTGGTGCTTCACAATTCAAGAAGGATGTTGATAAATGGAAGGCTGTTTAAAGAAGAACCATGAGCAGGATTAAAAGGATTAGAGAACATGTCTTAGTTACAATAGTAGACTCAAAGAGCTCAGTCCATCTTATCTATAGGGATGAAAACTTTAATAAATAACAACACATCTTGGAAGGACTCCATCTTGGACATTCTTCTACTTTCTCCCCTCAGGCATTTTCTAATCCTTTTTGGTTTTGGTGGGAAAACAGGACAGACATATGACCTAAAGTCTGCTCAGTGACAGCGTCTATTTAAGTGCTGTTGCTGGCAGTTTGTTTTGCTGCCCATCTGAGTGGTAGACTGAGGAGAGCTGCTTGGGGTAGGCCAGTGCCATACATTAGGTTCTGGGTAAAAGAGGGTGGATATACATGCACACAGGATGACACAGGTAGGGAAGTGACCAGCCATCACCACAAGGGAGCTGACAGCCTGACCTGGATCTGAAATCACTCCATTGCTGGGATGATCAGAGTCTTCAGGAGATGGTATCCAATTTCTAATTCTCTTCTTCCCTACTAGCATCTACCCTGAGGAAGTGGGTCCATCATAGTCACAGCCATTTATCATCTTGCCACTTACCAGTTTATAATGGGGTTCTAATTATAGTTATGTTACTTACCTTGTTCTGTTTTAAACCTGTTAAATAAAAGCCTTGTTTATTAATACCCACCTTTTAATCATTTCATTTCTCTAAGGGCTAAACAAACCCCAGTGACAGAACTGCGTAGGGGGTAACATTCCAGTGTGGCTTTTTGCCCTAACATATCAAAGAGCAGATTAAAGAATAAATTGATTACTCTATCAGTATCTATGTGGAGAACAAATAGTTAATAACAGGTTCTTCAATCAAACTGAGAAAGGTGTAAAGTGACCACTGGTGGAAACTGAAGATAGACAAATTCAGAGTGGAAACAAGGCATAATTATTACAGTGAAGGTAGTTGACAATTGGAACAATTTTCCAAGGTTCATGGGGGATTCTCCGTCAATATCCATAATGAAGTTTTGTCTGTAAAATATATGCTTAAGACATCATTTTGGAGAACTTCTATGGCCTGTGGAGATACACGAGTTCACAGCAGCTCAGGATACCCTCCTCAGGATCAGACAGGGGCATGCCATGGCATGTAGATGAACTGCCCCAAGAAAGCATCGGGAAGTATTTTCTTCTCTTCTGTTCCCCTCTTGTAATGGGGGAAGAATTAATTTACCAAAGCCATGAAAATGGTGCTACTGATTTCCGAACTTGGCCCCAGCTTACCCTGCAGGCTTCAGTGAAGAAGAATCATGTCTTCATCCACTCTTAGTCCCTTGGTTGATTTCTAGCTTTCAGAGAGAACAGCAGAATTCCATAGTCAATAAGCAATTAATGAAATTGGTGGATATATTGGCCAACTGAGGGTACCTTACAGAGTTCACTTGAACTGTGAGCAAGTCATATAGTCTGAGTGTGCCTTGGTTCATTCATCTATAAAGTGGGTATTATAATAAGAGGTATCTCAAAGATGTTGTGATGCTTAGATCATGCAAAAGGAAGTTTGATCTCTGTAGCTACAAAAGTGGTGTTCATATAGCACAACGTCATTATTTTTATTTTTATTCTTTTCTACAGTTAACAAGGCAACTTAAAATGATAAGATGTTTTATTCTTTAGATTTACTTATGCTGCAAAATGTGTCCCTGAAGATACTTAATGGGCTAAGTAGACTATGAATAAGCATAAGGAATTAAAGTTAAACTTTAGAAAGCTGGAGCTTGAAGTATGTAGGATATTTTCTCTAAGACTTGAATGAAATTCACGGTTACGCCTCATCTAGAATTCCACAAGAAGTAACTTATAGTTTGTGATCATAAACCTGTATGAAAATAGGAAATAAAATTAACAATGACATTTCAAGCACAAAATCCTATTTTATGAAGTAGCAAATCTGCTAAAGGTAGGGATTTGTGTATATTTGTCAGCTAGTATGTCTTATGCTAATATCACCATATTCACCTCTGAGGGCCAAACACATCTTCTGTTCTATCTACCATGAGGGTAACATTAGTAATTTCATGAGACAGAAATTTCACAAGAGCCAGTCCAAGACTGCAGAATGAACTCCTTCACAAGGTAAGAACCATCACAAAACCTACCATTCCAAATTTCAAGGCACATTTCTTTGACCTCTCCTTGGTTAATGGAAGCATATAGGGAAGAAAACATATAATAAAAAGCCTGATTATATTATTGCCCTCTGGAGAGATGATTGAAAGGAAAAAAAGTCAAGTCACTTACTGCATTTCATTCAGTAGGATACCAGGAAGATACAAGACCCTGAATAATGCGGAAAAATAAAAATAAAATAAAATAAAATAAAAAAACAAACAAACAAACAAAAAACCTGTAATTGACTTTAACAATCATTGGATCAGGCCTAAGTCCTTTTCCTCCCTTAACTAGAACCACAGCCTTTTGTCTTTCCTAAGCTCACCCAGCTCACTAATGAAGTTGAAATAATTACACATTTTTCTTTGCTGCCCCACCTGTTGTACATAGTATCTTACAAGTTTGAGATGGAAACAACATATTAGATAGGTCAGTGGTTGTCAGCCAGGGGCATACATATCCCTGGGGGTATGCAGAGGTCTTCCAGAGGGTACATAAAATCATCAAGACATTTGCCTAGCTTTACAACCAGTGACGTAAAAAGCTCTAGCAAAGTCAACACAGCCTAAAACTGCATGTGGACAATGATTTGACTCTATGTACTATACCCTGAAATTTAAGTACAATATTTATATTCTAATTGATTTAATAATTAGAAGCTAAACATGAGAAAGTAATCATTTTGTCACTATTAGAGTACAGTGAAGAGAGAGTTCAAGAGGGCGTGAAACCATTAAGAGGTGCCCGTGGATGGTGTGAGGCTGGTAGTGGCCCCTGGCATGCCGGGACCGGGTCTTCTTGGAGTCGGGTTGCTTGGGAATGCAGCCCAAAGTGGGTGGTAAACTCCATCTGAGGCTAAATACTGGCACGAGACCGATAGTCAACAAGTACCGTAAGGGAAAGTTGAAAAGTGACATTTTTGTATTTTGTCTGGTTTTGTAAGAAAGTATTTAAGCTGTGTGCAGTTTGGACATAGGTGAGACATATCAAACTTCCAAAGGGAGCACAATAGTCTGGAAAGACCACAGAGATAGATCTTCCAATCTGTCTGGAAGTGCTTCAGAATTATGAAGTGATTATTTCATTTTCACACCACAGCTTTTTGGCTAGCAAAGATATGTTGGTACATGACTCGGTCCATCACACGATTTAGCTAACGTAAATCAATCATGCAATTTTGAAAGGGAATTGATAATGTTATGATTAATTCTGGTAATGCTTGATTTTACATAATACTTTTCTTCTAGGGCAAGCAGCCCATGGGCTAGACATGGTTCACCAGGTTAGCCCCAGGTGGGCCTCTGGATGTTTTATTGACCTGCATGTCTACAGGTATGGCTGCTCACAGCTCCCATTGGTTGTGGATGGCCATTCCTAGCCAATGGGCACTGCAGGAAGCAGTGTCCTAGTTTGTGCCGCTTCCTTCAGCTCCTATTGGTTGGGAACAGCAAATGAACTGCATCCAGCCCATGGAGTGTCTATTGCCCATCCCTTTGCTAGCAGGTCTCAAAGTGCAGTTGAAGTGGAACTATACTAGAAAAAATAAAAGTCCACCCAACCTTTTTGTGTTCAATTCTCAGAACTCTGGTAGTAAACAAGTTCAACGTTCACAAGGAAGAAATATTTAAGACCACCAATTAGAAAGCAAATGGTAGAAAATACAGGAGAGAAGTGAATTTGGAATTTGTAGATGTGAGTGGAGCATTCATAATGAAACTTGATTCCAAGATCTCAAGTCGTCTAATCAGAGCATAGATGAAATATTCTGAGATCCACTTATCGGATACAGCTGGAATTTTGAACATCAAATACACTCATGCTAAAATTCTTCAAAGTTGGTTATTTAATCTCTATCTGGGCATCAATATAAAGCACCTCGGAGTTATATTGTGTGTTCCATCAATAGAGTTCATTTTACTTTACAAAGATGATCAGTAGAATCATAGAATCATAGAACACTAGGACCAGAAGGGGCCTCGAGAGGCCATCGAGTCCAGTCCCCTGCCCCGACGGCAGGACCGACCACTATCTACACCATCCCTGATAGACATCTATCTAATCTGTTCTTAAATATCTCCAGCGAGGGAGATTCCACAACCTCCCTTGGCAACTTATTCCAGTACTTGACCACCCTGACAGTTAGGAACTTTTTCCTAATGTCCAACCTAAACTTCCCTTGCTGCAGCTTAAGTCCATTGCCTCTTGTTCTCTCCTCAGAGGCCAAGAAGAACAAGTTTTCTCCCTCCTCCTTATGACACCCTTTAAGATATCTGAAAACCGCTATCATGTCCCCCCTCAATCTTCTTTTTTCCAAGCTAAACAAGCCCAATTCTTTCAGCCTTTCTTCATAAGTCATGTTCTCCAGACCTTTTATCATTCTAGTTGCTCTTCTCTGGACCTTCTCTAATTTCTCCACAACTTTCTTGAATTGGGGTGCCCAGAACTGGACACAATATTCCAGCTGAGGTCTAACCAGCGCAGAGTAGAGCAGTAGAATGATTCCTCGTGTCTTGTTCACAACACACCTGCTAATGCATCCCAGAATCATGTTTGCTTCTTTTGCAACAGCATCACACTGTATAACCAATTGCACTTTACAGAGGCAGGGAAAGAGGAACAGAGACCATAACTAACATACCCAAGCTAACTTAAGAAGACCAGAAACAGAACCCTGGTCTCCAGTCTTCCTTTCTAGCCACTTGACTACACAGTCTAATTTAATTGCCATGCTGTTCAAACTCATCAGAAGCCATATTCTCCACTCCAAGGAGCTTACAGTCTAATGATGCTTGTCTCCCAACATCATATGTGAAAGCATTTTGAACCAAGGATAGGAAAACTAGATGCTTGGTAATAGTTCACTAGTCCCAAACACATTTCATCAGTTTAATAAATTCAATAATTATCATAGTTAAATTTACTGTCAGTGTTCCAAGAAATTATTATTAAATTAAAGTAAATATCTATGTAAAATGTTATTTGATTCCATAAAAATGTGTTTGTGTCAATATTATGTACAAAATAGATGGACAAAGTTTATAATAATGTAATGCATAGTAACGAGAGGTGTTTTCTGATTTAACGCATGCATGAGTCTATGTGAATTAGTGCAATTAGAGTGAAATAATCATCCTGTAATTATTCCTCCAGATTTTACGTGGACATTAAATTAATGGAAAATTTCCATACAAAGTTAAATATAAAACTCTTTGCTCAGGGTAAGGGATAAAATTGCATAGTTATAGCAGAATCCACTGTGAATAAAATGCCAGCACAGCTCTGGCTCTGTTAATAGGGTGGGACACCTGAAGATTGGCAAATAGAAACATGAGAGAGACAGACAAAGCAGTCAGTAATGTCTTTTGATCTTTATACAGTATATATAATATGAAGCAATGGCATAGGCAAACATATGCCTAGCTAGAGATGTACTTGTTGTGGCTGGTTTCTGGTCAACATCTAAAACTGAGAATACAGTGAGCACCATTTGAAGCAGTGATGGGCAACTGAAGCTAATGAATGGGCCACATATAAGTCCCATCTTCATCTCAGTGAGCCACAAGATTGTTGTAATTAAGATGTTCTCCAGGATAGGGTAGTTTTGCTAACTGTGCTTGTATACCTAACATTTGCTGGGTGTGCTCAGTGAACAGTAGCAGACGTTTTATTGGATGCAGAGGGAACACATGGCTCTCACGGACAATGTTGTGTGCAGTCAGCATGCACCTCACTTCACATGCCCTTGTTTTATGTGTGTGTGTCACTTAAGTAATACCAGTAGGGAAAAAAAAAAGACTCAATCAGAAACAGTGGACAATGGTAAATAGAATATCTCATTGGACACACATGGAACCCTGGTGGGCTGCAGGTGACCCTCAGACTGCATGTTGTCCCCCTCTGATTTGAAGTCTCAGAAATTGAAGATATGTTATCCTGTTCCAATCCACTTCACTGAGATCAAAAAAAAAAAAGAAATTGACTCAAACTTTTATGGAAAAAAAATCACATTTAACACAATGGTTTGTGAGCCTTTGTGTATGCACAATGAGCCTCACAGCTTGGGTGCCATTGCACTATGCACAATACAGCTGCTGATAATAATTATATATTTATTGTACAGTCATTGGCTATGGCTACACTAGAGAGATCTGTCAACAGAAGAAACTGTTGGAAGAGATCTTCCAGCAAAATGTCTGTTGACAAATCACATATACACACACAAGGAGATGGAGAGAATGATCTGCTCTGTCAACAGAGAGCAGCCAGACTGCCCGGCCGCTCTCTCAACAGAACGGCCAACTGCAAGCTAAGCAAACAGGGCTTCTCAGTGAACTGGAAGCCCCATCTGTAAACAAAGGGGCCTCTGGAGCAGCATGGTTTTTTTTGTCAGCACAAACTGTCAAGAAAAGTGTTATTCCTCATTGTGGAAAGCCAGAAAGATCAGGGCAGAATTGCCAAGTTTTCTTGACAGACTGTCAACAAAACACATTTTGTGTGTAGACGCGAAGCGATTTTTGCCAACAAAACCCTGGTTTTGTCAAGAAAACTCTCCAGTGTAGGTGTAGCCATAGACTTTAAGGCTGGAAGGGAACACCCTAATCTGCTAGTCAGACATCCTCTATACCATCAGCCAACCCCTCCCTCAGCATTGACTAACTAAATGCAGCAAATGAAATTAGACCAAAATATTACAGCCCACTGAAGACCGGACTGTTATGTGGCAGATGCAGTGAACAGGAGAGAACGAGGTGCACCAGCGCCCAAGACCCAAGAATAGTAGGAAAATTATTATGTGAGTTATATCCAGATAATCCTGGTAAATGACCAGCATCCATCTGGTACAGAGGAAGGCAAAAACAACTGAAAGTCACTGTTTATCGGACATGTGAGAAACTTCTTTCCCAATGGCCACATGGCGGTGGGGGGGTGGGGGGGATGACCCTTCATTCGGGGTCATTAAGTTATTGCATGTGGAGGGTCTTGAGCTGTCAGCCTCCTCTTTGTTTTGCCTCCAACATTCATAATTAAATATGTTGAAAAGTGATTTTTCTTTAGAAGTATCAGAGAGGTAGCCGTGTTAGTCTGTAGCTTCGAGAACAACAAGAAGTCTTGTGGCACCTTATAGACTAACAGATATTTTGGAAAATAAGCTTTCATGGGCAAAGACCCTCTTCATCAGATGCATCTGATGAAGTGGGTCTTTGTCCACGAAAGCTTATGCTCCAAAATTTCTGTTAGTCTATAAGGTGCCACAAGACTTCTTTTTGTTTAGAAGGTGACTGCACTCAGAAACTCGCTGTTTGAAAGGGACCACCAACAAAAAAAGGTTGAGAACACTGAGTTAGACCCTGAGCATTAGCCAGCTCTCCAACCTTCTGAGAGGGAAAATGTTCTGTGCTGTCATGTCTTATCTCCAGTCATGGGTACTCCCAATGCTTCAGAGATAGAAGCAATAAAACCAAACATTCCCAGAATACATTGGGTCAGGTAATCTCTCCTTGACACTGTCTGTTATCAGCTACAATCCTGAAGCACTAGCTTTAGAAACATAAGACAGGAACCAGAAATGAGCCTTGACCCCTACCAACACAAGCAACATTGTTGTGTGATAACACTCAATTTATTCACTTCTTTCTTAAAACTGATTAAGTTGTTTGCCCTCAAAACTCTTATTGTGAGGCAGTTCCCTTAGATGATTTGCACCTTCTGCTAATTTCCTTCTTAAATTTCTCATGGCCAACATTGTTCTTAAATAGCTCATCACATTTGCACAGGAAGGTTAAAGTGAACATAAATGTGCACCCTCACTCTCAGGAAGGGTAAGCATGGGTTGCAGAACCATGAGTCTGTGCAGACTGGAACTTTCATTCAGTGCTTGTCAGGATAATCAGTAGAGTGCCTAGAGACTCTCCAGCAACGCCAAGAAATTGACAGCAATGCTGGGCCTCTGACAGGTGGCGGGAAGATGCTAAAGAGCAATCCCTCACCACCTTTTAGGTTCCGCGAACCACCCCCGCGGACTTTGTTGGGGTGCGCCTCCAGGAGATATGGGCCCACACTGACAGCCCCTTTAGAAGACTAGGGCTAGGGAGAACAATGAGGCAGGCAACAGGATTTTATGAAATACAAACAAGTAGTTTATTAATACTCAGGGAAGGAACGAGAATATTATTGAAAGTGCTTATTCTAGTAACAGTACCCACTTACTTAAATTAAGTGAAAGATGACCATATTTAACACAAGCTTGTGACAAGGTCTCAGGTAAGTTAGGTGCAGACATCAGTTTAAAGGAAAGTAATAAATATATATATATATGTGTGTGTGTGTTTGTATGTATTTGAATTAAAAGGAGGGAGAGGGCACTACTCCTCTTACCCTTACCGGGATCAGGTCACTACTCTGATCCAAATAGTTTTATAAAAGGCTGATGGAGGATTTATGTGTCTGTAAAGCCCAGAAGGAAAATGAGGGAAAAGGGAGGCCGTGCCTTCACCTTCGTATGTATTTCTCTAGCAAGTTGCTAACAAGTTACTAACAATTTCCCTCTCACTAAGTATTAATAATTAACAGTGATTATCTATAATTAACTACTAAATAATTTAACAATCTTATCTTATCTATTACTAACAATCCTACTTATTACTAACAGCTTAACTATATAACCAACATTAAAAGACACTATCTATGAAAGCAAATCAATTAAAGTAATAACAATCCCAGATTATAATTATAAATAGTCTTAGTAAATGTCTTTTTGGATTAGAGCTCAGCCAGAGGCCAGCAAGGCCCAGCCTAAGGTCGGTCCTCGGGATGCTGCACCTGCCCTGCCAGGCAGGCACACAGCAGGGGGATCGGCCCTGCTCCCCCACTAGGGGTCCTTAACTACTGGCTGAAGCGGTGATGTTGTGTCTGTAGGCCCTGTGCAAAGCGCAGGCCTGCCAGTGAGTTAGGATACCTGCCTGGGAAACGTGTCAGGTCCGGTATTAGGCTGCTCTTGGCAGGCCCTGGGGTTCACTATGCCAGGGATGAAGTACCTGTGCGAACGCAGGCCAGTTCAACCCCTGGCAAGTTCCCCCACAGAGACACCACCTTGCTGCTGAAGACGCCACCTCAGGGACGCTGGGTGGTGACAGGCTTGTGCCTCACTGGATGGTGACAGTCTCACGCCTCAGTCTTCAATCTTCACCCAAAGGGCTGGCCTAGGGACTTGGCGGACACTTTTTCAGCCACGCTTTCCCATCCAGGACCAAGTAGAATGGGCTGCTAGCCCTGCTTATATAGAAGGTTCTCGTGAATTATCCATGAGGCCATTACCCTACAGGTAAAGTCCTCAACTAGGTCCACCCTCTGGTGGAAGGTTCTGGAAACCATCCAGGCTCACCCAATCAGATTGCCCCTATGCAAATCTGGACACCTTTGATTCATGAATATGGATGACCACGTGGAACAATTCAAATTCCCGAGGGAGCTACCGGTCAAAAAGAACCATTAGAGTGCTGCCAACAGGCAAGCAATAACAGTTTAAAGCTTCATGTGTCTGAGGGGATTTTTATCACACAGCCCCTTCCCACCAAAATCATGGTGTCCCTGACTCACGGGGGCAATAATGCCCATACAGATGATTTACACACGACATAGAGCTGGTCAGAAAATGGACTGTACATCCCACAGGAAATGTGAACATTTGCTTTCCTCCCAAATGAAGACAAAATGTTGAAATCTCAAAATTTGTTGTGGAGCCAAAATTCTAATGTTTTGATTCTTTTTGATAACATCAAAACTTTTCAACATGAAATAGATAATTATAAGATATATTAAATATGATGTTAATATGACAAACATAAAATTAATATTTTAATATAAAAGTTGGGGCAAAATAAAGACTGCAGCAATATGAGAAAGTCAATCAACTCCAGGTTGATTTTAAAGTATTTTAAAAAATTGATTAGGTCTGTTCCTGCACTTTCAGTAAAGAAAGCTCTTCATGACAAAAAGGGCTCTGTTGAAAATGATTCAGTGAGCACTTCTAATAAGATACTTAGATATGTATTTCCTTCTTTGGCAGCTCTATTGTTATCAGATTGTAGCTTGGAAGTTATGCATCATTGCTCTGTTAATGCAAGACAAGGTTCCCCAGTGCTGTCTTTCTTACTCATAACATAATGTTTTTTTTTTTTAACCCTTACGGTCATACATGCCATACTTCATACCTGCACTGAGAGAGATGACACACGAGTCTGGAATTTGGGAAGAGCCAGAGACTGGTAGGAGTCAGAGTAGAGTTTGAAAGGATTTTTGCTCTGCAGCTGACATGGGTATTAGAAAACAAATCAGGATCACAATTATGTAGTTATTCCCTGACTACTTAGTGCTCTGAAAAAAAATATGTTAGTATAGTATGTTGCCCACCTGGAATACAGAATTTTAATTTAAATTAAATAGTCGAGTTAAATGAAACATGAAGGCACAACAGGAGGTAATTCGATCTCATCAGTTGCAATGTTTTCTTCTGTCAGAAGGCAGCTTTTTCATTTTTGTTTGATACATAATTGCTTTACTAAGCATGTAATTGATGGAGTATCTAATCTTTGCAAGCAGTCCAAGACTGATCTAAAACTCATTGAATTTGGTCAGAATCTTTCCACACACTTCAGTAGCATGGGGATCAAGACCATTTGGACTGACTCAAAACTCAGGTATATCAGTATAAGCATTGATGAAGAATATAGAGGTGCTAGTTTCACTGAAACACCCTTTAGCTTGAAACAGTTTCAATAATAAACAGCATTTACACTTTGGTTAAATGGCTCCCAGTACGTCTGCTATACATATTGTTTGAACAAGGCCAAATGCAAGTTTGGAACAACTGTAATTAAACTAGTGTAAAATCAACTTAAAATCAAAAAGGAAGTTTACATGTTTGCAATGGTTTATATTGTAAACATCAGATGAATCGTGTATAGTTGTTAGTGGACCCAGGAGATAAGAGCATAATAATGCTAACAGCTGATGGAGATACTCATTTAGTTCAAAGAGTAGTTTTGACCCATGACCTGAGCCTGGAAAGGTATGAGAGAGTCTGAAATCCTATGTGGCACATGTAAAATGGTTTTCAATAGATAAGTCATTCCAGTATTGCTGCAACCCGAGTACAGGAACAGGCAATATGTGTATTGATGTTACGAAAGGCTGGGCAATAAACTAAGACATTATGGTTTTCTGGCATAATAAAAATGAAGGCTTGGTACAAGTGAGTGTCTTTGGGTTATAAGATTTAACAGTAAGAGCTTTGGCATAAACAAGTTGACCACAGGGAATAAAGTCCTAACAAAATTTGAGGGGTTTCTTTTGGAAAAACCCCAATTAGGTTAATTACATTGACATTGAAAATATTGATCATTCCATTGATGTGAATAGCTGTCAACTAACAGATGCCCAATTATAGTTACCCAGTAAGTGAGAACTGGGACAAAATTACATATGGTTGCAGATGGGGCGGCACTCTAAAGTGGAGTGTTTTCAGTTGTGATGGAGCAGAGCAAGGAGCAATGGTCTCAAGTGATAGAGGTGGGGGTTTTGAGGAAAAACTATTTCACCAAGAGGGTGGTGACGTACTGGAATGTGTTACCTAGAGTGGTAGTGGACTCTCCAATCCTAGAGGTTTTTAAGTCTTGGCTTGGCAAAGTCCTGGCTGGGATGATTTAGTTAGAGTTGATCCTGCTTTAGGCCTGGTGCTAGACTTGATGACTTCCTGATATCCCTTCCAGTCCTAGGATTCTATGAATTGATGTGATAGTGTGTAAACAAAGGGTTATAAAAATGATATATGCATGTTTACCTTTGGAGGTATCAGGCTGACATAGTAGGCAACAGATGAAACCATCTTCACCATCAATGGTAAACACCACTAACTTATTTTGTCTCTCTGTTTTCAGCAGTTCATGATGCTGTCAAATGTTGGGATTGTTTTATACTTTTCATTTATAGTTCATTATTATTTCTTGGTGAATAAATATGACCTTTGATTTAGGTTTTTAGATCTCAGAGTGTAACTAATCAGTCCAAAACTTCATAAATCTTCAGAAGCCGTCTGAATGTCTTACTTTTTTAATGAGCCCTGCAAGTTTAAACTTTGGATAAGCTAGAGTTTACTTGACTGTCCCCCCACCACAAACTCAGCTCCCATAAAAAGTACATGGATCCCCACATTTGTCAGTTTGCATAGAATCATACTCTCCACAATCAAATCGAAAAAGAATAATGGAAATTAACTTAGTTCTTAAGTATGAATTTTATAGCAACTTATGACAAAGAAGCATAATACAGGTTGAACCTCTTTCACCTGGCACTGGTCAGGTCCTGAGGATTCCAGATGAGAGATTTTGCCAGACGATGGGAAGTCAATATTTTCTAGCATATTACCAGCACTTACACAGCTTACTGGGCTCTTGGAAGACATTTAGGGTTAAATTATAGCTAAATAACATCATAAAACACTGAGAGCCAGGACTGATAGCTGTACACAAACTCTAAGACACCAAGTGAAACTTGGCCACACCCATGATAAGTTGTTGTCTGACTAATTACAGAGTTTCTGTATGAGAGTGTTCTGGATTAGTGTTCTATTTGTAATTTATTTTTTATAGTGTAACCTGGCTACTTTATAAGCTACATACATTACCTTAAATAAATAAAATAAAAAACAAAACAAATTAAGTCTAAAAAGACATCCCCTCAGAAACAGTCTGCAATGAGGCCCAAAAGCTGGACAGTCTTTAGGTAAAAGAACTAATATAATATATACCATAATCTGCCAGCAATGCCCCATTGCAATTTACATTAGCCAAACTGGACAGTCTCTACATAAAAGAATTAATGGACTTAAATCAGACATCAGGAACGGTAACATACAAAAACCTGTAGGAGAACACTTCAATCTCCCTGGACACTCAGTAACAGATTTAAAAGTAGCAGTCCTACAACAAAAAAACCTCCAAAAATAAACTCCAAAGAGAAACTACAGAGCTGCAGTTCATTTATAAATTTGACACCATCAAGCAAGGATTGAACATAGACTGGGAGTGGTTGGCTAATTACAAAAGCCATTTCTCCTCTCTTGACGTTTGCACATCCATGTTACCTACTCATAATGGGCCACGTCCTCCCTGACTGAACTGACCTGATTTCTCCTCCCCTGATATTCACAGCTCCACATTAACTGCTGATAATGGGCCACATCCTCCGTGACTGAACAGACCTTGTCAGCTCTGGCCCTGTCCTTGACTGAGACTATCTCTTTAAACTCTACTCTGAAAACTCCCACACATGCATCTGATGAAGCAGGTCTTTGCAGATGAAAGCTTATGGTCCAAAATGTCTGTTAGTCTATAAGCTGCCACAGGACTTCTTGTTGTTTTCAAAAGCTTAGCTTCAGTTCATCTGAATTTCAATTACACATCCACCCTGACTGAACTGGCCTCATTAACATTGTTCCTACATCTAATAAGTAACTCCTTCCTTTTAATGTGCTGTATATGCAGATCCCTATCTCTGTTTTCCACTCCATGCATTTGACAAAGTGGTTTTGACCACAAAAGTGTATGCCCAAATAAATCGTTAAGGTGCCACAGGATTCTTCATTTTTATATAAAATTCATACAGTCTGCTGAGTGAAAAACACTTCAAAAATATCATCTCTCCTATTGCTTGTAGAAACCTCTAAATGGAACGCATGAAGACTCTTATTCTGCTGGCATCATTATTTAGCTAGTCTGCTCAGTCATTAGCTAACTACTCAGTTTAAGTATACAAATGAAAAGCTCTGTTACAAGAAACAAACACTAAGAATAGCAAGTTGTAAATTACTATTTCTCCATCATCAGATTCAAATAAGGGCAAAAATGGTGAATTTTACTGGATGAAACAAACTAAGTAAAACAATTTGGCTAAAATCAAGTATTCCAAATACACAATTAAAGTGAAAGAAATTAGTTTTCCCTCCCAATTTCCTCTTTCTATAATTAACACTGCAGGTCTTCCCTGTTGGAAAGTCAACAGTATAATCAATATGCTTCAAAATTCTTCAGTTACAGAAGACTAGCCTGCTCTCTGCTCCTATGGCTAATCTTTTCCCAAGCCACACAGGGCACATGGCCCTTTGCAAATCATCTCTCATAATTACTTGTCCTCATGGAATGTGCCTTCAGACTCCAGGGAGTCCATTGATCATATGCAAAACTACCATACTCAGTTCCAGAAACTTCTGAGTGTCAAGTGCTAATTGTGCACATCTAGCTACAGTGACCCAGATGCAACTCATCTATTCTTAACCACCCTTCTGCGCTCCTTAGATCTCTTAAAGAGATATCTCCCTATTAGCCATGTGACTCACACAACTCTTTCTTCCAGGCTAATGAACAGATGTTTGCTGTTCAACTGAAGTCCTAGGTCCAAATGCCACCGGGTAGGCACCATGAAGTGTCGTACAAAGTGGTGGGAGTCACAGATTTTCTCCTGTTGTCTGACCCTTCTCTCATCCTGTGAAGTGCTCTTGGCTTGCCAATGGGGAATGTGTGGGGTAGGGGCAAAGAGGGAACTATCCCAGGGTCTAGTGATTCAAAAGGGCCTGGGGCTCCCAGCCACCACTGCTACTACTGTGGCAGTGATGGCTGGGAGCCCTGGGCACTTTTGAATTGCCTCCGGAGCACCATACCATGCACTCTGGGTGGTTCTAGGGTCTTATGCCCTTTCTGCCCAAGGCCCCACCCCTTCTGGTAGTGTGGAGATGCCCCCACCTTGCCCAGGAGTCCAGCGAGGCTGTCAGCTTCACTGGGTGCCTCTTCACCACCAACTGCATAACCACCTGGCCAGTAGGTGCCCACTCCTGTCATCTCAGAGTATGAGGTAATTGCATTATGACCTGGAATGTGGGGACACAGAAAAACTCATGTGGTCTGTTCAGAAAGAATATGGGTCATTGTGTCTATAGATCCTGTTTCTGCAGCAGTCCCTTACCTCAGTAGCTGAGCCCCTCTGCAGGGCAACTTGTTTCATTTAATCTTCATTGTCAAAATGAAACTACTTCATGTTTTCCTGTAAAAAGTGATTGTAGCTGGGTTGGCTTCCCAGAGGGGTTCCTGCCACTCCAGGTCAGTGGGCAGCCACTCCGCCCCGCTGCCACGGGTACCACAACAAACCCCCAAGTTAATAGTTCTTTGATCCCCACTTGCTTCCGGGGGGTTAGAGGCAACAGTTCAGAAGTCCAGCCTTGCTTCAGGCAGGTACTGGGGAAATTAACTTAAGTCCACAGTCCTATTCCCAGTTACAGAGCCCAGGGTTTGGCCCAGGGCAGGGCATCAAACAAACCAACAGTCTCAGAAGGCCCTAGCCCTAGCTCAGGGTGGGGCAGCTAACAAACACATACAGGTTGTCACCTTCCTCAGGAGGCTTCAGGCACTTTGCCTGCCTTGGTAGAGTCGGGGGAAGGGGATACCGCCACTGGGGAGGTGGGTGACAGGGGGATGAAGGCCCACTCACTCACTTCACCATGTCCCGGCCCTGGTTGCAGCTGAGCTGTCTGCTGTGAGGGTCATTGGGGATCCAAAGAACAACACACTGACCCATGAGCATTTAATGGTCCTCACTATTCCCTGGGCCACTTCTGTTCTAGCCCTCAGTGCATATCTGGGCATCCAGTCAGGCTCTCTGGGGTTCAAACAGTTCCAAGACTGGCAGGGATCCTGGTAGTCCGATCAAGGCCTCTGTGGCTTGCAAGTCCTGCTGCCTTGGCTTCACTCAGGGTGCAGGCTGAGGACGAGTTTGTGCCTGCTCCTCGGGGTTGGGTGGCTCCTCCAGGGCTTCCCGAGACAACAGGATTGGATGGGGTTCCAGGGATCCGGTCCAGTTGAGTCGTGTCCAGTCTGCCTCTTTAGGCAGGCCCTCAGCTTGCCAGGCTGGGAGCACAGAGCCAACCTCTGGCTCCTCTGGGGGCTGGGCCCTGAATGAGTCCTTAGCCTGTGCTTTTGTGGTCCTCGTCCTGCCTCCTGATTTTTGGTCAGGTGATTGGGTGGGGCCAGGTTCAACCCAAAATGGCTCCCAGAGGGGTTCCTCCCCCTCTGGGTCAGTGGACAGCCACCCCACCCCCATTACAGTGATCAAAATCATTACATTCTCACAAAACATCATTTATATAGTTAAACTCAATTTATCTACTGAAAACGTCCAATGATTTTTTTGACCATCTTTACTTAGGGCTTCCTCTGAGTTTTATTATCTCATCTGAAGACCATATACTTTCTGTCATCCAGTGAACAAAATATTTTTATCTGAAATGCCCAGCAAAAAGGGTGCAATTGTATTCAAGCACAGAAGGAAAAAAAGAAGTTATTCATGCTGAAAAATATTTTGGGCATTTATTTTGAATTGCTTTGGTAACTCAGGGGAAGGTAATGAAAGCTAAATTTTACATAGAATTACTGCATAAATCAGCATTCCAACAAGTGACTGTATAAAAATGGTTACTTCCTATTCAATAGACCTGTTCCTGGACTGAGTCATCTTTCCTATAGAAATAAGTTTCTATAGCTTTCTATTCCTTTTAGTTTTACAGATACAGCACATTCAAGGCTGCTTCTTGATGAACAAACTTCACGATATTAATTCACCACAATCTGACTTCCATTAAATTGCAGCAAGGTGGGGCTCTGGCACTGTCACCATCATGTCACTTAACATCACTATATGGCTGCTGAAGACAAGGCCTGAGAGAGTGCAAATGTGTCCTGTTCTTTTGTGTGCATCAATAGAATTTTTTACTTTAGTTCTAATCGGATACATGCCAGTGGCAATGGAGTGACGCAGGTCTTACGCAGTGCACATTTTGCCTGTAGGACCATGTTACCGCTGCATTGTGAAAGAAAGAAAGAGCCCAGATTGTGTGTACAAGACTGTCAGTAAGGAAAATATGTATATATTTCTGTTAAGAACATAAGAACAGCCATACTGGGCCAGGTCAAAGGTCCATCTGGCCCAGTATCCTGTCTTCTGACAGTGGCCGTTGAAAGGTGTCCCAGAGGAATGAACAGAACAGGTAATCATCAACAGGATCCCATCCCACCATCCATTTCTAGCTTCAGACAACCAAAGGCTAGGAACAGAGAGGAATCTGTGCTAGTCTACACACTATCAAAACAAAAAGCAGTCAAGTAGCACTTTAAAGACTAGCAAAATAGTTTATTAGGTGAGCTTTCGTGGGACAGACCCACTTCTTCAGACCATAGCCAGACCAGAACAGACTCAATATTTAAGGCACAGAAAACCAAAAACAGTAAGCAAGGAGGACAAATCAGAAAAAGATAATCAAGGTGAGCAAATCAGAGAGTGGAGGGGTGGGGGGGAAGGTCAAGAATTAGATTGAGCCAAGTATGCAGACGAGCCCCTATAGTGACTCAGAAAGTTCCCATCACGATTTATACCATGTGTTAATGTGCCGAATTTGAATATAAAAGCCAGCTCGGCTGCTTCCCTTTCGAGAACGGTGTGATAATTCTTCTTCAGTAACACACATACCTTTAGGTCGTTGACAGAATGCCCCATTCCATTAAAATGTTGACTAACTGGTTTGTGGATCTGGAGTGTTTTGATGTCTGTTTTGTGCCCACTGACCCTTTGTCTAAGGGAGTTAGAAGTCTGTCCAATATACAAAGCATCTGGGCATTTATGGCACATGATAGCACTAGGGACACAATTCCTATTCATCCTGACTAATAGCCTGTAGCCAACCAGGCTCAGGTTCCCCAGAGACGAGGCTGCACCCAGAAGGCAAGTGCTATATTTGGTTTATTGAAAGCGCGTGACACCCGCGGCGGGAGCCCCGGAGACACCGCAGTCACCCATGGGGGAAAACCCGACACGCCCGAACTTCGCTCGGGGAGAGGCTCTGTAGCAGGCCTCCTAACACTAGCTGATAAAGCTGAGCTCATTAACATAAGATTGCCTAAAATTGCCTATGCATTTCTTATCACTATCTCTTGTGGCCTACTGCCAGCGTAGCCTTGAAATCTTGGCAAGCGCGGCTTGTTCTGCAGCTGTTCCCATGGCAGTTAGTTTTGCAGCTTTCACCTTGCACAGAGTGGTCTGTTTAGATTCTCCTGAGGATTCACAGAGGGGTCGATCTGCTCTCATGAGACCGTTACAAACTCTTCTCTCACCCTACATAGCCGTTTATGGATGTATCATCTATGGATTTATCTAGTTATTTTATGAACCCTGTTGAAGTCCTGGCCATCACAACATCCTCTGGCAAGGAGTTCCACAAGTTAATTGTGCATTGCATGAAGTAATACTTCCTTTTGTTTGTTTTAAACCTTCTAGGCATTAATTTCATTTGGTGACCCCTTGTTCTTGTGTTATGGAAACAAGTAAATAACTTTTCATTATTATCCAACATATTTGATCTAGGATCATTTGGAGACAGTAAAAGGGCACTCCACACGGCAAATTTCACTGAGGATTTTTTCTCAGAGGATATTTGCATTTTGAGATACATAAATGGGAGTCTAGATTCCTGAGTTCTATTGCTAGCTTTTCCAGAGGCAACATCTGACTGATGTCACAGGGGGCAGAATTTTGGCCATGGTTTTGAGTTGTATTGTGCTCTTGAGGAAGTGGTAGATGATAAGGAGTAGGACTTTTTCTAGTTCTGCCTTAATGAAGAAATCACTGAAACATGAGGTTGTGTCCCAGAGTTCAGCAGGGTTTGTCTGAACAAAAATTTAGTTAGGGCATGTCTATGCTATTAAATTAAATCAACGTAACTCACATCAGCTTACAACCTCAGCAGTAACTATGTTGATAGTGCATGTTTACACTGTGCTCCTCCTGTCAGTGGTGCGTGTCCTCACAAGGAGCACTTGTGTGGACTTTGCTGCCAGTCTAGGGCATTGCAGGATGGCTTCTGAAAGGCAGTAAAGGATGGAGTTAGCAACACACTCTCTACACTGACACTGTTAATTACATCAGTATTGATGCTGTCTCTTGTAGAGGTAGAGTTATTGAGTTGACATAGGCTACGTCTACACGTGCACGCTACATCAAAATAGCTTATTTCGATGTAGCGACATCGAAATAGTCTATTTCGATGAATAACTTCTACACGTCCTCCAGGGCTGGCAACGTCGACGTTCAACTTTGACGTTGGGCAGCACCACATTGAAATAGCCGCTGTGAGGGAATGTCTACAAGCCAAAGTAGCACACATAGAAATTAGGGTGCCAGGAACAGCTGCAGACAGGGTCACAGGGTGGACTCAACAGCAAGCCGCTCCCTTAAAGGGCCCCTCCCAGACACAGTTGCACTAAACAACACAAGATCCACAGAGCCGACAACTGGTTGCAGACCCTATGCATGCAGCATGGATCCCCAGCTGCAGCAGCAGCAGTGAGAAGCCCTGGGCTAAGGGCTGCTGCACACGGTGACCATAGAGCCCCGCAGAGGCTGGAGAGAGAGCATCTCTCAACCCCTCAGCTGATGGCCGCCATGGCGGACCCCACTATTTCGATGTTGTGGGACACGGATCATCTACACGTGCCCTACTTCGACGTTCAACTTCGAAGTAGGGCGCTATTCCCATCCCCTCATGGGGTTAGCGACTTCGATGTCTTGCCGCCTAACATCGATTTCAACTTCGAAACAGCGCCCAACACGTGTAGCCGTGACGGGCACTATTTCGAAGTTGGCGCCGCTACTTCGAAGTAGCGTGCACATGTAGACGCGGCCATAGTGGGGCAATTACACTGGTGGGAATAAAATTTTGGTGCATGTGCTTACATTGTTAGGTTGGCATAAGATGTCTTGCATGGACCTATCTCTGCAGCGTAGACAAGGCCTCAGTGGAAAACTGGGGAAAAAGTCTACTCTGCTGTACTTTATTACGGATTAACTGTCCTAGTACACCCTGATGACATGCATTGGAAGTATTTTAGGCGTTCTGACCTTGTTCTCCTTGTAATGTGAATAGTTCAAAGTGTTCTAACAAACCATTGATGAGTGCCAGTGGCATGCACACCAACAGTTGGTTACTGCAGGTTAGATTCATACCCTGGCTTGCTGCAAATGGATTGCTCACTCAAACTCACAGTCACTATCCACAAGGCTCAATAGTTGAGAAGAAGCAAGAACACTTGGCAGTCCTGAAAATGCAAAATTACTGACAGTCTGAAGTCATATCAGATTCTGCTACCAATTGCTCACTTGGGTTACTATATAAGTAATCGTAATGATTCTGCAGTGTTACCCTTACAGTAATCTCAAAGCATTTATTTTATAAACAAGGGTGGTTTGATTGTGGTGTTTAATTACTGGCTCAGGATAAATTGGGGGAGGCTGGCATATACTAAAAGTCTCTTTAATTGAGCAGAGAGAGGTAAAACAAGAATCAATGGCTGGAATTTTAAGACAGACATTCGAATTAGAAATAAGGCACTTTTCTACAACAACACTGGTGATTAATCTTTGGAACTGACCATGAAAGAAATGACAGACACTCTGTCTCTTGATGTTTTACACTTCAGATTGGATGTCTTTTGGAAGACATGGTTTAGCCAAAAGGAAGTTACTTTGCACAATACCGGCATAACAGATTGAAATTCTGAGGCCATGTATTGTATAGGAAGTCAAAATAGATGATCTAATGGTCCTTCATGGCCTTAAAAAATCTATGAATCTCTGGAATAAGGTACTACATATCACATTTTTATTGTACCTGTATCATTATTATATCTGTACCCTCTGTGGTGCCTTAAGAATTCATGCTTTATCACCTATTTTGTGCATAGACCAATGTTTCTCCCACTTCAGAGCAGTGTTTTAAGGCTGCCCATTCCCTCCACCACATACTCTGATACCCCCAAAAATAGCCTCCCGGAAGGTGAGCTCCTCTCCATTAATAGCTCTTTGAGGTGATTGACAGTGTGTTCACCAGTTTTCACACTGCTCTTTCTCAGCAGAATAAGTTTACTTTAAGGACCAAAAGCATAAAGAAAAATATTTAAAAGACCTTGATTCCTGAAAACCTAGTAAACTCACCAGGACTCATCCATCAGTCTTACGGAGCCCTGGTATACCCAAGTCCAACTTTTCAGCAAGTGTTGGAGTCCCCTTAGGATGCAAATTCCTGTTTGTTGAATCAAAAAGAAACTCTCAAACTCTCTCCAAACTCAGCCTTTATATTGTGAGATCAGTCTTTGACCCTGGTCCTTCATCTGTGATTGCCCTAAACCAGTATATGCAAACCATCCTAGAGTGTATCTCAAGCTGTTTATAATCTTCAGGCTGTAACATTCACTCTAGGAGCTGTGATTTCCCTGAGAAACCGTAATTACCCTTTCCCTATTGAATTTCCTCTCATTTTGAGCCACCATAGCCATTGCAAGTCAAACTTCATCCAGTATATTATCCAAAGATGTTGCAAGTGGCTGTAATACTTGTCATGCTATTCACCTTGGCTACGTCTACACGAGAAGCCTCTGTCGACAGAAGTCACTGTCAGAAGGGATTTCCTAGCAAAATGTCTGTCGATGGATTGCATCTACACATAAAAGCAAATTGAAAGAGCAATCCATGCAGTCGACAGAGCAGCCAGACCACTCAGCCCTCTCTTGACAGAACAACTGACCAGAAGCTCTGCAAACAGGGGTGCCCAGTGAACCAGAAGCCCTGTCTGGCAACAAAAGAGCCCCAGACGGTCTACACAACTGTTTTGTCAATAGAATATTGTCAAGAGAGGTGTTATACCTGAACAGGCAGAGGTATAACACTGCTGGGGGAGGTCCCAGCTATTGTCGACAAACTGTTGACAAAGTGCATTTTGCATGTAGACATTCTACAGGTTTTCCTGACAAAAGCACAGTTTTGCCAGGAAAAGCCTCTTGTATAGATATAACCCTGGAATGAAGAGTGCCAAAGTGGTGCGTTTAAAGAATTTGGGGGTGTTGAATTTTCACCCTGATGTCTTTGGTTACCCATCTTGCAGCAGGAAGGCCTCTTCTGATACTTGGTTGGCACCACAATGCATAGTAGAGGTGACTACATGCCTATCTACAACAGAGAGGGCTATCTACATGGATTTGCAAATGTGAGCCATCCTGAGCTAAGACTAATACTTTAATTAAATATTTCAATTATCTCAGACTATTTTCTCATTAATTTAATTATGCAGCATATCACAGGAAAGTAATTTTTCACTCCATACATACCATTTAACAGGAAAGCCTGCAATTTTGTTTGACTAGAGAAATGCATATCAGTTGTTTTAAGGCATGAAATTACTGGTAGAAGAGGATTGGAAGAAAGAAAGGTAAAAGCACAGTACCAGGGATGATTCTGACCTATTGTGATTACTGTCTTAATGATGCAAAAGATTAGGAGCTGACAGTTTTTGAGCATTTGACAAATACTACTAGGGGAGATAGTATGAAATAAGGGACAGGCTACTTGACTGGGCTCTGTACCTAGCTCTGCCACTGACCTGCTGTGGAACCTAGGTATTTGATATTGTATTGCCATGATTAGACATTATTTATCCATCAAAGGAAAGACAGTGATTAATTTGTCAAATGACTGATGAGCAATTAAGAAATCTGTTTGGACACGTTCACAAAACTGGGAGAATCAAACTCAATCAAGCACATAGTTCCAGGATACGAAATCAAAATACTGTATGCATAAAAACCACTTACAAAACCTGTTTGTATACAGCATGTTTATCTAAAAGCTGATAGGACTCCACACAGTCACAGAGGTCTGCTCTAGCTGCTCTCACTGGAACAGCAGTGACAAAGGAGGGGGAACTACACGCATTGTTTGGCAAATACTTTTATTAATGCTAACATAGTCATACTTTTTCATTAGTTCATGTAGCTTCCTTTTCTCTGATGGTGAGAACATTAGGTGTAACTGGAAAATTAACAAGATCATTCTGTTTGCTATGTGGTATATGTTCTCTCGAAAATCAAGACGAACTACTATTACACCCTATTACATGTATTGCATTGTGCCTAAAGTATGTTTGTCTAACTCAGCTGGAAGTTAATGACAAAGGCTTAGAGGACAGCTTACACTTCAACCCTGCAAGTGTAACGAGACACTGTCACCAGTGTGGTGTTTTCGCATCTGTTCCACTCCCTGCTGTACTGTTAACCTTTGGATGCATGCATAGTCCCTCTGGAATGCAGTACAGGCAGCCTGCACTGCAGACTTCTGAGAGCCCCAAGAACCTCAAATCAAGTGAGGTACGAAGGAACTGGAACTAGGGTTCTTGTCATTAGTGCATGGGCTCCAACACCATGTGAGTCTTCATTATGACTCACCAGTTTACACTGGTACATGCATATGCCGTAACAATGGATGCAGCCGTGATACATGGCTCGGATGCTCTGTGGTCCCCTTAGATGGCCAATGCAGTCCCAGTGACATACATTTTTATACCCAGGTACAGACAAGTTATTTGTCTATGAGGTATCTCAGGTACAATCCTTAACTGTAATAAGTTGACAACCCTTGACATAGTCATATGGCACTCACTACCTTATAGATATTAGTACCTTCAAAACAAGACTATCCATCCTGCCATCCTGATCCTGTACTGAACCTGGGTCAGAATGTACCTGTTCATCTGCAGGGAGTTGACTGGTACCATGCAAGATGTCCTGTTACCTTACTGGAATAATTATGTGTATGACTGAGTGTGTGTTCTTTTGTCATCTCAGCAGCCCTTGCCAAATTCCTGTGAGCAGGACTCACAGCTTTGCTTTTCGCTTTAGCTTTCCTCTATGCTGTTCAGTCCTTAGCGTAGGCCTTTAGCTTAGGCTTTATGTTAGCATGGACCATTCTTCAGGCCTTTAGGCATCATTGTTAGGCCCTCTGATTACTACAACAAGTACTTATGCCTGTGAGAAACCTCACTGATTCAGTGGAACTACTCCTTTGTATAAAGTTAATCATGGACGTTTTCTGGGATTTAAAGCTCTAGTGCATTAAGCCATGGGTCTGAAATACCTCGACCAGGGGTCAACAACCCCCAGCATGGGTGCCAAGAGTGGCACTCGAGCTGATTTTCATTGGCACATGAGAAGGGAGCTCAGCCCTGCCCTTCTCCCGCATGCAGCTGGGAGCTTGCTCAAAGGCGCGCCGTTGGTGGATTAACAAAAGACCAGCTAATGCTGCCAACCACCACCTACTTGGTAAAATTCTATCTCATTTTATTGGTTAATAAAGCTGTAAGACTATTAGTGACTTTTAAATGTATCACCAGCACTTGGATTGTACATAGAGGTCAAAAGTTAAAATTTTGACACTTCACCTCAGAAAGGTTGCTGACCCTGACCTGGACTCTCTGTTATAGATTTCAATGGAGCTGATTCAGCTCTTCAGCCTTCTAAGACAGTTAAACTGAGTTCTCTTCAGTTTATTGAGTTTGTGTGCATGTCAGTGGCTCCTTGAGTGGTCCTTTGTGGCTCACAGCTGCCCCTGCCAGGACCCCCTAGTTTGTCTCTTGTCAGGGCAGTTCTTTGACTCTGATATTTGGCTTAAACTAAAAATGTGCTTCAATCTCTAAGCTGTGCTCAGGGCAGCTGGCCTAGACACACTTTGCCCATTTAATCTAAATTGTTCTAAGGAGAATCTTATTCTACCTTTCATTTTATAGGAAATTTTTATTGAAGTTCACATGCATTTTTTTTTAAATATCAGTATGTCCTAGAGAACAGAAATTCCTGCTCCCAGCCAGTGCCATTTAGAAGCCATTCTGAATGTCCTTTTACAACTGAAACAGGCAAAATTCAGTGTAGCAACTGTAAATGAATTGCTTGTCATAATGAGACCAGGGCTACGTCTACACGTGAAGCCTACATCGCAGTAGCCTATTTCGATGTGGCGACATCGAAATAGGCTATTTCGATGAATAATGTCTACATGTCCTACAGGGCTGGCAACATCGATGTTCAACATCGACGTTGCACAGCACCACATCGAAATAGGCGCTGCGAGGGAACGTCTACACCCCAAAGTAGCACACATCGAAATAAGGGCGCCAGGCACAGCTGCAGACAGGGTCACAGGGAGGACTCAACAGCAAGCCGCTCCCTTAAAGGGCCCCTCCCAGACACAGTTGCACTAAACAACACAAGATCCACAGAGCCGACAACTGGTTGCAGACCCTGTGCATGCAGCATGGATCCCCAGCTGCAGCAGCAGCAGCCAGAAGCCCTGGGCTAAGGGCTGCTGCACACGGTGACCATAGAGCCCCGCAGGGGCTGGAGAGAGAGCATCTCTCAACCCCTCAGCTGATGGCCGCCATGGCGGACCCCGCTATTTCGAAGTTGCGGGACGCGCAACAACTACACGTGCCCTACTTCGACGTTGAATGTCGAAGTAGGGCGCTATTTCCATCCCCTCATGGGGTTAGCGGCTTCGACGTCTCGCCGCCTAACGTCGATGTTAACATCGAAATAGCGCCCAACACGTGTAGCCGTGATGGGCGCTATTTCGAAGTTAGTGCCGCTACTTCGAAGTAGCGTGCACGTGTAGACACGGCTCAGGTGTGTGTGTAACATTGAGATAGGATTTGACCTCCAATCAATAGGCAATAACCAGCTCTTGTTCCTGCATAGACCTGAGGTCTAGTTTCTCCAGTATCTTGTCTCCATCAGGGGCAGGAACTGGATTCTTTGGAGGAAACTGTAAGAAACTCACAACCTGGCAGTTATGGAGGGGAACTACTTCCCACCATTCAGTTAGTAACTGGATTATGCCCTGAGGTATGACAGGCTTTATATGTAGAAATGTTGTTGTTTTAAAAAGACCTAGCTAACAGAACTTTGAATCTGTCTTGGGTGGGCACTCAATAGTGAGTAAGATGTGTGAAAGAGACAGAAGACACCTGTGCAAGTTTCTTTTAACATTGGGGACTGTTGCACTGCAGCCACCACATAATTCTTGACGGATAGAAGGCCCAGGTCCAATGGCTTGAGGTCCAGAATGATTGGGAGTCTCCTATCCACTGCAGGCTTCATCTGCCTTCACAGCTATTGTAACACTACCCTTGCTATCCTCCACCTGTTCTGCCATTGAAAACTTTTAGGATCATTCTTCATCTGGATCCTACCCCTGAAGCTTGCGTACCTGGGTGACCCTGCTGGGAGTACGAGACTCCCTACAGCATCACTCTCAGGTTCATTGGAACATCCAAGCCTACCCACCACAAGGTGATGATCTGGAGAATGGGAGAATCTTTGAATATGCCTTTTACAATCTAGGCTTCCCAAGTGCAATAGGATCAGGTTGTAGGATATAAACAATATCCTGATTTCCTAGGAAAAGTAAAGAAGAACTATCAAAAATAATTAAAATGTAACATTACCGGATTTGTGGCACTCATGTTCAACTTGAATAATTATTTTAATAATCTGTCTTTCTGCAGCAACACAATTGCAGCCATAACACATAAAAGAAGCATGAATGGCACTGCCCTTTCTTCTTACTCTCAAGAAAGAAAGGGGCGTTATTGTCAGCATTATGCTAAGGTATTTCATACAAATTAGGATTTAAGTATATCATCCTGTGTCTCTCGCTTAATGGTGCAGTGCAGTGGTTTGACTCACCTGAAAGGTTATTTCTTTTCTCCCAGAAAGGCCTAGAAAAGCAGTTATTTTTAAAATGGTGGAATTTTAATTGAAAAAGAAATGACATAAACTTAATGCAGGTGAGTTTAATGAAAAGCCCAAAAGGGAAAAACACATAAAATAACTTTGAAAAGAACTCAGCAATGTCTCATTGGAATTTTATGTGTCCAGATGGTTATGGTCCCTGCTGTCCACTAGCTACCATTGAAAAACATCATTCCAAATTGCTGCTGATCCATCTGCCTTTAACTGATAGTTTTGATGTTTCCCTCAAGAAATTTCAGATAAAGAAGAGGTATGGTTCATATTAGAGTTTATGAGCATAAAATTACCTTACCACAATCAGACCCAGATTACCTTTGCAAGTTGGTCTGCTGTCCAATAGACGTTGTCATGGCCCAGCTGCCCAACTGAAGCATGGGTTTTTACATCCAAATAAATTTTTGCAATAGTTATTCATAAAAATGAAGCATATTTTTATTATTGATCTGTTTCTTGGAGGGATATCAGAAATTGTGCCATATTCTATTTGTTTCAGCTCTTTGTTATGTGATATAAAGTGTCACAGCTGCTTCTTGGTTTCATTCCCTCTTCTTCCCAGTAGTCCAAGTTAAGTGAACTTTACATGATATTTCACTCCAGTGTAACATACAGCACACAGCAAAACCAAAATGAACCTTGGGATTCCCTTCTTTAACCTAACAAAGATGCCACAGCACATTTGTATGTCTAAAACGTGCATCAAAGAGAAAGAGATCAGGCAAATGCCCCTATTAAAATATACAGGGCAGATCTCTATAGTAATAGTTCCAGGACTCAAAAACTGCAGCAATATTACTGAAAGATGCTCTGTTTGGGCCTTTGTTTGTAGACCAGGGATTGCTTACCTGGAGGTCTCAAACAGATGTTTGGGAGTTCTGATAACCATGCCCTTCCTATATAACTAAAGGAGATGGAGAGGTTCAGCAAAGGAGGCTGTCCTATGATGGAAAAGGTTGTGAACCACTGTTATATAAACCACAATAACATCTTTTTTAGGTGTACCAAAGTCACTGCTATAATTAACAGCAGACTCTCATGAAACCCCCTGATTTTATTGCATAGAGGGACTAACCCTACTGTCAAGGCTGTTCCCCACTCTGACACACTGAGACCTTAAAAATACCTTACCTCCATAGGCTTCTGCTTGGAAGCCTCCCACGGTCACAGATTCCCTGACCATGGGAGATAGCAGCCACCACTTAAGAAAAAAAACCCTCTTTAGAACTCATGAAGACACACCTGGGATATCCTCCTGTGGGGTAACCCCAAGTGCTTAAGTTTCTTGTAGATCATCTGAAAACAAAGAGAAAAAATGAGCTGCCATCTTTGATAGCTGACCTTTCAGGCTTAGGCATGCACTCACACAGAACCTTCTCTAGGGTACAAGAATCAAATCATTACCTTACAAAGGTGATTTGTTAACAAAACAAAAAGATATACTTGATAAAGCATACTTGGTTGTGAGGTGTTATAGAACAACTAAAAATGGTAGATTAAAACACAGAGAATTACTTCCCTGGTATCAGTTTAAAAGTTACAGTATATAGGGTGGGTACATCAACCAGCCTGAGAAGTCCCACACCAAACCCAAAATAAAAAATAACCTAATCATGTCTGACAAAATGTTTCCTTTCTGTTTACATATCTGTATTCTAGAACTGATCTTGAGAAACGGACATTACTGAAATCCTCTAAATCTGGCTTCAGTCTTAATTCATCTCCGTATGTCTCCTTTAACAGCTCATAAGACTCTTGCAGCAGGTAACTGCTTCAATTCAAAATTTTCCCTCTTTTCCCATAGGCTCACCTGGCTGCTTGCCAGAAGAGAACCCACTCTCTCTGGGTTTAACCCTTTACAGGCATTCATTCATGACACCTATGAACAGCTGAATGCCTCTTTACAAGTACTGAGTGAATTAAGCTGTGAGGAGAATGTCAATTCACCCTTTCATTGCTACACACAACTCCAAAATATCGAAATATAGCTTGTTTTTTCAGGGAAAAATTGGTTCCATACTTTTTACTATATTTGTTAATGATTGGAGAAGAAAAGTGAACTGTGGAACATTACTTAGTATCATTTACAGATTTTAATTTAGATTAGCCAAATCCAGAGGACTGAGAAAATTCAGGAGGACATTCCAAAACTAGATGAAGGAGTACTGGCAAATGAAGTTCAGTGTTGCTGAGTGCAAAGAATAGCACATTGGGTAGGGGAAATTAAACTACTACTTCTGACAAGGTGCTAAATTGACTACACTGATTCACGAAAGGTGTTTTGGTATCATGGTAGAAAACTCAATGCAGACTTCTTCTCATGGTGTACCTGTGTTCAAAAAAGAACAAGATATCAAATGAATAAGGAACAGGATGCAGAAAAATATGGGAGAAAAATTGTCATGTTTTTCAATCGGTACCTTGCAAACCACATATTTAAAAATGATGACGAGCAAGGCAAGGAGAATGGGGAAAAAGATCCTCTCACATGAAGAGAGATTGAAAAGATTGTGATTGTATTAGAATAGAAACGAATAAGAGGAGACATGATAAAGGTATTTATGTGTATAAATGGAATAAAAAGGCAGCGTAGGGATTCCTGTTCTCCCTGTCTCATAGCAGAAGAACAAGGAGACAACCAATGGAATGTAAAGGTGGCAAAGTTGGGGGGATAAAAAAGAAATATTTTTACAAACACTGTAATTAGATTGTGGAATGAATTCCTCCAGGATGTCAGGAAGGTGAGGAATGCAATGAGATCCAAAGAAGGATTAGACGGTTCATAGATTTCAAGGCCAGAAGAGACTACTGTCAACATCTAGTTTGACCTACTGTGAAGGCCTTGGAACATCCCTGAAATAGTTTGTGTAGATAACAAGAATATCCAACTCTAAGCTAGCCATGTTCTTACCTTGACTTTTTTTTTAATTTCCCTTTATTTTTAATTAATTTACATTGAAAGTTCTATTTATATGGTATTTGGGTTGTTTTTATTGTTGTTTCTGCAGCCTGATTGCATACGTCTTGTACAAAATGAGGTGTGTGGTTGACTGGACAATTCATAGCCCTTTGGTTCATAATGCTGAGGTTCTACGGTACACTGAAAATGATGTTCATATGGTTCTGAAGGGAAGGCTATTCACCGTGAAATGACATACATCACAGAAGATCCTTTTAAGCAGCAGATTAAAAAATAACTCCATGCTTATCTCCCTATCCAGTGACACACATATGGGATGTGTCTAGACTACGGCCATCTGTCGACAGAAGTTATTGTTGAAAGAGCTCTTCCAACAAAACTTCTATGGACAGAGTGTTGCCAGACAGCAAAGAAGATTGAAAAAGCAATTCACTTTGTCGACAGAGAGCAGCTGGGCTGCCTGGCCACTCTCTTGGCAGAATGGGATACCAGAAACACAGCAGACGGGGAAGCCCGGTGACCCAGAAAGCCTGTCTGTTGACAGAGGGCACCCTGGAGCATCCACAGAGCTTTTTTGTCATCAGATTGTGTTGAGAAAGGCATTCTGTCTTGTGGAGGAGAGGCAGAAGGCTGTCAACAAAAGTGCCACATTCTGTCGTTCTACTTTTGGCAGAGCACATTTTGGGTGTGTCTAGACTAGCAAGTACATTCAAAACTAGGATCGGAAGACCGAGTTCTTTCGAAAGAAGCCACGGAGCATCTGCACTGACAGGAGCTCTTTCAAAATTAACTTCAAAAGAACTCCCCCATTATTTTGAAGTCGGTCGTCTGCTCCCAGGATGGGAAAAGCACCCTCTTTTGAAAGATAATTTCAAAAGAGAGCAAGTGTAGATGCTCCATGGCCTCTCTTTTGGAAAAGTGGGTCCTCCATGGCCGCGATCAGCTAGCAGGTGGCAGTGCCTCTCACAGGACAAGTGGAGCTCTATGGCCCCAGTGTCCAGCCACCTTTCAGCATGCAGGCTCTCAGAAGCCCTCAGGCAGGAAGCTGAGAGTGTGCAGGCAGCAGGGAGCCCACACTGCCGCTCACACAGCTCCCAGCCATGATGGCCCTGGGGAAAGCTGCAGCACCTCTGGCACCATGGCCAGAGCCAGGACTCCTGCTCACCCCAGGGGCCAACCAGGAACGTGGGGGGAGTCCTCCCAGGAGGGGAGCCAGCCCCCCAAATGTCAGGCCCTGTGCTGGACAGAGGCCGAGCTGCACGACCTCCTCACCCAGTGGGAAGACAAGGAGGTCTGGCGCTGGAATGCCGTGGTGTTCGAGCGCCTGGTCAAGGGCCTCCCTGGTTGGAGTCATCCCACCTGGCTCCCAGACCAGGTGAGGTCCAAGATCAAGGAGCTCCAGCAGGTGTACTGCCGGGCTCGGAACATGGCCGGGCGGTCAGGGGCAGTGCCCACCAGCTGCCCCTACTTCCAAGAACTCGACCACCTCCTTGGGCCCAAGGAGGCGGGACCCCTGGCCGTGTACCTGGACACCACTGACCCCCGCGACCAAGCTGGAGGAGATAGGGACGGGGATCAAGGGGGAGGCCAGGCCCAGACCACAGGCCACCCGCAGGCGCCCCTACAGATCAAGGATGCCAGTGATGATGAGGGCTCGAGTGAGGGGGCCTGTGTCATCGATGTTCCCTTGGGCCCATCCAGCCATTCCCCCTCTGACTGCGCCTTGCCTGAGTTCCTGGAGGGACCCACAGGTATGTACCATGCATGCCAGTGGCCACGGGGCCGGGGGAGGGTTGTGCAGTCCTGCCTGGGTGGCCGCAGCCCACCCACAGGGACATCAGCCCCAGGGCACGGGCTGGCCAGATGGCCCCACCACCCCAGCCTCACAGGGCTGATGAGTGGCACCCAGCACCATGAGAGCCAGACAGAACCACGGGCCGCCAGGCTGTGGAGGGACCGAGGTAGGCAGAGGAGAGCCAGAACTCCCGCAACCCGGACGGTGACCTTTGGATGCAGTCCCTGCAGGAGTGCTGGCATGGGATGGGAGGGACGGGGGAGCCAGGGGGTCCCTCACCGGAACTAATGGCCCATTTTTCTCCCCTATTGTCTCCACAGCTCAAGCAGCCAGCAAGCTGGACCAGCTCCGCAACGGGCCCTGGGAGCCCCACCACTGAGGGTGACGGGGAGCGGCCCAGGCCTTGGATAGCGACAGCGCAGGGCCACTGCTGGTCCCTCTGCCAGTGCCACCAGCCTGGGGAGGAGGAGGCAGGGGACACAGCTCACACAGCCTCCCTGAAAGAGCTGATGGGAGTCTTGTGGGAGTGGCTTGCCATGGAGTGGCAGGCATGGGACCAGGTGGCATCCAACCTGGATGCCCTCACCCAGGTCTTGGTCAGCCACCTGGCCCCTGCTGCTGCTACTCCATTTTGGGTCACTCCTGCCTACGCCCCCCATTGCCCCCCACCATCTCCCCACCCCCCTCGCCCATGCATCCTGTCCCCTCCCTCCCAGCCGTCTCCCCCCTGCCCCAATTCCATGTCTCCCTGCTTCCCCTATAATGCTCCCCCCCACACAAGGAGGCTGATCTGGAGGCCGTGCTCCATCCCCACCTCCCTCCAGCCAGCCTCATCCACTTGGACTACACCCTGCTGGCCAGAGATGGCAAGATGGAGGCCGAGCCCCCACCCTCCACCATGCTGAGCCCAGCACAGATGCAGGGACTGTGTCTGAGCTGCACCTCTAACTCTCCATGCCACTAGCCCCAGCGGGGTCCCCTGACGCAGGGAGGAAGGGGTGGGCATGGGTGATGGGGCTCCCGGCCATCGATCCCCTTGGAGAACACCAATGAAAGATACATCACCTCCAGCTACACAGTTCAAGTAGCTGGAGTTGCTTAGTTTACATACATTTTCTCCCTTGGTGTAAACCTGGCCCTAGTTAAGTAAGTCTAGTCTTTATAACCAGACTTAGCATTTTATTTGCTCTGTAATTATTTGTTTCCATACTTCTACTTGTTCTCGCTTGTAATTTTGTACTTTGTTAAATCAACTTTTACTTGTTTATACTATAAACCTAACCAAGTGTTCTATGGAGAATGAAACAGTGACCCGAAGTGGTACTGGTAATTTGGGGTCCATTGCTTTCTTGGAATCAAGAATTCTGTGAATACAGTGTGTAACAGGTGCTAGACAGTCAATGGAGATGATCAGAGCATTCAAGAGTTGGAGTTTGTCTGCTGCTTACCTGTGGAGACAGAATGGGGCATATACAGGCTGATAGGGAAGAGCTTGTGCTCTTCATGGCTTGTGGAGACAGGGAGCTGACCTATGTCAGGCATAGACAAGGCTCCATCACAGTACGTTCCGGTGATAGTGAAGTGTCTCACAAACCAGGGTACTCATAGAAAGTGTCAAACAATGGCCATTTTCGCATCACTGAGTTCACCCTGAAACCAGAGTGTCTCAGGGCTTAGGCTCTTACTCCTCCATGTGCAGCTCACTGCTGGGAGACATGGCAAAAAATGAATGCCACTAATGAGACACAAGTACAGGAGATCCACCAAGTAAAGAATTGCTACAGATGCAAGGAACAGAGACACCATTTGTAAGAACCTAGAGCACGGGTCAGCGACTTGTGCCACATGACCCATCAGGATAATGCACTTGCAGTCCACAACACATTCTGTTTGCATTGTCCATCCAGAGGCATGGCTCCCTGTAGCACCCAGTGGACAAGCTTTGCCATTCCAGACCAATGGGAACTGCAGGAATCAGCAGCCAACAATCCCTGAAACCCATGATCCTTCCTGAAGCTCCCATTGGTCAGTAGAAGCAAACCACAGCCATGGGGAGCTATGCAGGGGCTGTGCTTGTGGAAGGTAAATGTCCTTAAAATATCTTGTGGCACTCAAGGTAGTATTGGAATGGACCATATGTGGAGGGTTGCTGAACAATGACCTAGATCTTTTAGATCACACTGAACACCCAGAGACACTAATAAACATTGACTGGCGGTAAAATAGCATCACCACCCATCAGTACAGGCAACACACTTATAAATGGAATTTTCCACATGCAAAAATTTGAACGTAGTTGACACACATGGGTAGCATAGCATAAACATTGGCAGTGAAAAAAAGGGTAGACTTTAGTTCAGTAAAGGTATTTGTTAGTAAAATTAGCTTGGCTTACAAGGGAAATCAGATGACTAAGGAGGAATATAAATCAAGGTGGATCCAGACTGCTGGCATTAAACATTAAAAAGGTCATAGAGCAGTTTTTAAACTAAGAGGTGGGGGAAAGCCGATTGGTGCGGGGGAGCACCTGGATCGGACGGAGACTTCTCTTACACGAGGCTCCATAGACAGGGATTCCCTAGAAGTTAGTCAGATAGGGAACGTGGGAAATAATATATGGGCAAGATCAGATGTGAAACAATCGTGCATAAAAAAATCCACCACGTCTGTGAAAGGCGGACATATAAATAGTGGTAGTTTTCTAACATGCTTTTACACTAATGCTAGGAGTCTGTCTAATAAGATGGGTGAACTGGAGTACCTCATATCAAAGGAGGAAGTTGACATAATAGGCATCTCAGAAACATGGTGGAATGAGGACAATCAGTGGGACACTATCATACCAGGATATAAATTATATCGGAAAGACAGAACAGGTCGTGCGGGTGGCGGAGTGGTACTATATGTGAAGGATAATATAGAATCAAATGAAGTAAAAATCCTAAAGGAATCAAAATGTTCCATAGAATCATTATGGATAACAATTCATTCCTCTAATATGAATATGGCATTAGGAATATATTACCGACCACCTAACCAGGACAGTGATAGTGATGCTGAAATGATGAGGGAGATTAGAGAGGCTATCAAAATAAAAAACACAGTAATAATAGGAGATTTCAATTATCCCCATATTGATTGGGTGCATGTCACCTCAGGACGGGATTCAGAGATTAAATTTCTTGATGCCTTAAATGACTGCTTCTTGGAGCAGCTAGTACAGGAACCCACAAGGGGAGAGTCGATTCTCGATCTAGTCTTGACTGGAACGCAGGATCTGGTCCAAGAGGTAACTGTTACTGGACCGCTTGGAAATAGTGACCACAATATAATAACTTTTAATATTCCTGTGTTGGGAAGAACACCGCAGCGGTCAAGCACTCTGGCATTTAATTTCAAAAAGGGGAATTACACTAAAATGAGGAAGCTAGTTAAACAGAAACTAAAAGGTAGAGTAATTAAACTAAAATCCCTGGAAGCTGCATGGAAACTGTTTAAAGACACCATACTAGAGGCCCAACTTAAATGTATACCCCAAATAAAAAAACACAGTAAGAGACCTAACAAAGAACCACCATGGCTAAACAGCCATGTTAAAAAGGCAGTGAGAGAGAAAAGGGCAGCTTTTAAAAAGTGGAAGTCAAATCCTAGTGAGGAAAATAGAAAGGAACATAAACACTCCCAAATTAACTGTCATAATGTAGTAAGAAAAGCCAAAAAAGAGTTTGAGGAACAGCTAGCCAAAAATTCAAAAAACAATAGTAAAATGTTTTTTAAATACATTAGAAGCAGGAAGCCTGCTAAAAAAGCAGTGGGGCCCTTGGATGATAAAGATATAAAAGGAGCGATCAAGGAAGACAGTGCCATTGCGGAGCGATTAAATGATTTCTTTGCTTCAGTCTTCACGGCTGAAGATGTTACAGAGGTTCCTAAATCTGAGCCAGCCTTTTTAGGCGACAAATCTGAGGAACTCACTCAGATTGAAGTGACATTAGAGGAGGTTTTGGAATTAATTGATAAACTGAATAGTAACAAGTCTCCAGGACCAGATGGCATTCACCCAAGGGTTCTGAAAGAACTCAAATGTGAAATTGCGGAGTTATTAACAGTGGTTTGTAACCTATCCTTTAAATCCACTTTGGTACCAAATGACTGGAAGACGGCCAATATAACACCAATATTTAAAAAAGGCTCTAGAGGAGATCCTGGCAATTATAGACCGATAAGTTTAACATCAGTACCAGGTAAATTAGTAGAAACACTAGTAAAGAGTAAAATTGCAAGGCACATAGAAGAGCACGAATTGTTGGGCAAAAGTCAGCATGGTTTCTGCAGAGGGAAGTCGTGTCTGTCTAATCTATTAGAATTCTTTGAAGGGGTTAATAAACATGCGGACAAGGGGCACCCAGTGGACATAATATACCTAGATTTCCAGAAAGCCTTTGACACGGTCCCACACCAAAGGCTTTTATGTAAATTAGGTGGTCATGGGATAGGAGGAAAGGTCCTTTCATGGATCGGGAATTGGTTAAAAGACAGAAAACAAAGGGTTGGAATAAATGGTAAATTTTCACAATGGAGGGGGGTAACTAGTGGTGTTCCCCAGGGCTCAGTCCTGGGACCGATCCTGTTCAACTTGTTCATCAATGATCTAGAAAATGAGGTAAGCAGTGAGGTGGCCAAGTTTGCAGATGACACCAAGTTGTTCAGGACAGTCAAAAGCAAAAGGGATTGTGAAGAACTACAAAAAGATCTCAGCAAACTGAGTGATTGGGCAGCAAAATGGCAAATGAAATTTAATGTGGGTAAGTGTAAGGTAATGCATGTTGGAAAAAATAACCCAAATTACACGTACTACATGATGGGGTCAAATTTAGCTACGACAGATCAGGAAAGGGATCTTGGAGTTATAGTGGATAGTTCTCTGAAGACATCCACGCAGTGTGCAGCGGCAGTTAGTAAGGCAAATAGGATGTTAGGAATTATTAAAAAAGGGATTGATAATAAGACAAAAGATATCATACTTCCCCTATATAAAACTATGGTACGCCCACATCTCGAGTACTGCGTGCAGATGTGGTCTCCTCACCTCAAAAAAGATATATTGGCATTAGAAAAGGTTCAGAAAAGGGCGACTAAGATGATTAGGGGCTTGGAAAGGGTCCCGTATGGGGAGAGGCTAGAGAGACTGGGACTTTTCAGTTTGGAAAAAAGGCGATTGAGGGGCGATATGATAGAGGTATATAAAATCATGAATGGTGTGGAGAAAGTGAATATAGAAAAATTATTTACCTTTTCCCATAATACAAGAACTAGGGGACACCAAATGAAATTGATGGGTAGTAGGTTCAAAACTAATAAAAGGAAATTTTTCTTCACACAGCGCACAGTCAACCTGTGGAACTCCTTGCCCGAGGAGGCTGTGAAGGCCAGGACTCTATTAGGGTTTAAAAAAGAGCTTGATAAATTTTTGCAGGTCAGGTCCATAAATGGCTATTAGCCAGGGATAAAGTATGGTGCCCTAGCCTTCATAACAAGGGCAGGAGATGGATGGCAGGAGATAAATCACTTGTCTTCTGTTCTCCTTCTCTGGGGCACCTGGCATTGGCCACCGTCGGCAGATGGGATGCTGGGCTTGATGGACCTTTGGTCTGACCCAGTATGGCCATTCTTATGTTCTTATGTTCTTATGTAAATATGTGGCTGGAGAATGCCAGTGGGGTTGGGGGGAGGTTAATCAGGAAAGCAAAAGCACAACTGGAACTGCAACTAGCAAAGAATATGAAGGGCAACAAGAAGGGTTTCTACAGTCGTGTTAACAATAAGAGGGTAATCAGGGAGGGTGGGGGGCTATGACTGGATGAGGTATATAACCTGGTGATAGATGATGTGGGAAATACTGAAGTACTTTTTTTGCATCGGTCTTCATGGATAAGGTCAACTCCCCAACTACAGCACAAGGCAATGCAATATGGGAAGGAGGTGGGCAGCCCTTGGTGGGGAAAGAATGGGTTAAGTGCTATTTAGAAAAGTAGACACACACAAATCCATGGGTCCAAATTTAATGAATTAAGGGTACTGAGGAAACTGGCAGATGGCATGGCTGAGCCTTTGGCTATTATCTCTGAAAACTCATGGAGACTGGAAGAGATCCCAGATGATTGGAAAAAGGCAAATGTAGTGCCCATGTTTAAAAAAAAAGGAAAGAAGGACAATCCAGGGAACTATAGACCAGTAAGCCCTACCTCAGTCCCTGGAAGAATTATAGCTGGGAATCCTCAAGAAATCCAGTTTGAACCACTTGGAAGAGGGTAAAGTGATCAAGAGTTGTCAACATGGATTCACCAACGGCAAGTCAATTGATATGATATACCGTGACTTTAGCAAAGCTTTTCACACAGTCTCCCACAGCTTTCTTGCCCATAAATTGAGGAAGAATGGATTGGATACATGGACTGTAAGATGTACAGAAAACTGGCTTGATGGATGGCCCAAGTGGTCAATGGCTCAGTGTCTTTTCGGTGCTTAGTTTCAAGTGGAGTGCCCCAAGGATCAGTTCTAGGGCCAGCAAGGTCCAACATCTTTATTATTACATGGATGATGGGATGGATTGCATTCTCAGCAAATTTGCAGATGACACTAAGGTAGGTGGTCAGGTAGATACATTGGAGGGTAGGGATAAGGTCCAGACTCACCTAGACGAATTGGAGGATTTGGCCAAAAGTAATGTTCAACAATGCAAAGTGCAGAGTCCTGCACTTGGGACGGAAGAATGCCAAGCACTGTTTCAGGCTGGGGACCAGCTAGCTAAGTAGCAGTGCAGCAGAAGAGGACTTGGGGATTACAGTGGATCAAAGGCTGGATATGAGTCAACAGTGTGCCCTTGTAGCCAAGAAGGCGGATGGCATATTGGGGAGCATTAGGAGAAACCTGTCCAGCAGATCTAGAGAAGTTATTATTCCCCTTTACTTGGCAAGTTCTTTCAAAGCTACATCAAAGCTTCTTAGCTTACTACCAACAACTGAAGCCTTTACAGGAAAATATATAAAAGGAGCACAGCTTCAGGCACGTGTGTACAAATGTGCTTTGTATCCATACGTACAGCCACTAGATCCACAATACTACAAATGGATACACAATGGCAATTCCAAGCCTCTGCTTATAAAACCTGCACCAGACTGTATCGCACACACTTCTCAAGGTATTCTTGCCTTAATCAAGAACAACAAGAAGTCCTGTGGCACCTTATAGACTAACAGATATTTTGGAGCATAAGCTTTCGTATGCAAAGACCCTCTTCATCGGATGCATGAGTCGCGTGCATGAAGCGGATCTTTGCCCACAAAAGCTTATGCTCCAAAATATCTGTTAGTCTATAAGGTGCCACAGGACTTCTTGTTGTTCTTGAAGATACAAACTAACATGGCTACCTCTCTGATACTTGCCTTAATCAAGTGATGCATCTTGATCTAACAGTGCTAAACTGCCACGTACCATGTCATGTACCCACCCAGGAGGTATGGTATGTTGGAATGACCAGAGAAAATTAGCTTTAGTATTTGCAGCTGAAAATGATAATAACAAATATGTGATCTGTAGTATTCGTATTAAGCCACTAAATTGTAGTTTCAATGGGAGAGAACAATAGCAATCATTAATAATTGTTCCAAAATGAAGTATTTAGTCACAATTATTATTTTATATATAACTTTTTGAATATTGTTCACATTAAAAATGCCAGGATTTCAAATGAAAAATGAGGAGCCTGCTGTACCTCCAGTCTCCCTCCCCAGTTACTCTTATTATTCCAACATATAGTATTATGGATTGATACGGCAAATGTTAAAGATGTGCATTTCATGTATTAGAACTCTCCTGCACTGATTTCATATGCCCCAACTCATGCACACACTGAGTGATTATGGATGCAGGGCAGGGAAGGTGGGAATGAAGTGTCGATATTTCAAAACGCTGAACAGTGATAGGGTGTCATAAGGGAGATTCTTAAAATATACAGTCTTGACCTACAGAATTCATGAGAAAAACTTTGTATAGAATGTTGCAGGGTGTGCTGAAAAAGGAGATGACTCGGCACCCTGTCACTGTAATACTCGCTAGTATGTATTAATTGGGACTTAACAGGTAGACGGGGAGTTGGCAGAGGGTGTTAATTAACTGAACTGAAGGCCTAATTGAAGGGGGGGAAACCCAACAGGTGACAATAGAGGAACAGGGTGCTGAATGAGCTTTTGACTCAGAACATCCTGTTATAGGGACTCTCAAGGAAGGGTAACAGGAGCATATGGTGGCCCGTAAAGCCACAGGCCTCAAACTGTGGCTTCTTCATGCAAGGTGGAGTATCCGCAAATCTAACCCATTGTTTGCCTTTGGTGAACTGTATTTCACATTGACATTACCAACATCTTTCCCGAGGTCCCTCTTTCTTCTCCAAGAGCTCTGTCTTTCTAATATCACCTTTTTCCTTTTTCTCTCTAGAACTCGTTAAACTAGATTAGGCATAGCGCAAGAAAATACATTGCAGGGCACAATCCTGCACTTTGTAGTGTAATGGACTGGATGATTCAATTGGTCTTTTTCATCCTGCATCATCTTTGATCCTCCAAGAAAAGTTTCCCTAGAGATGTCATCCTAAATCAGTGCCAAACACTGTCAAAGGATATACCAGTGCCAGTTTTTCTGTCCTGTATGCTGGCAATGTGACTGCCTATGTTTTCTCTGATGGTTACAAACAACTGCTGCATTGAAGGATTTTGTACGCTTCAGTGGCAGACCTGAAAATGCATGGAGCGGGAACTGAAAAGAGAGAAAAATGTATTGGAAGACAGAGGCTGTTGCTCATTACTTAGCAACACAGCTTGGCTGTGTGATGGACTGGGACTGATGCAATTATCAGGAGCAGTGGGGCAAAGATTCATAGCTATGAAGAGGGACATTTGCATTGAGTAAGAGGAAAAATGCCTGCATCGCTAGGAAAGAGCCTGTGAGAGTGGGAGTCAAAGCATATCGCTCACAAGTCATGCATAAGAGAGGAAACCTTGAGGTTTCTTCTATGCCCACAACTGGGTGCAGACAAGGGTCATTTTGTTGATATACACAGGAGTAATAATGCAGGTGTATGGTTAGCCATGGAAAATAGCAGCCTGAGGATACAGTCACTAAAGGTACAGCTGAAGGGGATGAATGAGTTTAAACAGGAAACCAGGAGGAAGTGCTTTCTTAGCAAAGTGACAGTGGGAATGCTAAGGTCTCTACACTGAACTACAGCTTTGTCTCTGTGGGTCTTTGTTACAACAGTAATTCATTTGTTTCCACTTAGGGGCTCCAATTCTGCTAAGTGAGGGCCCACTCCAAAGCCCACTGTAGTCAATAGAAACACTTAGCAATGACTTTGCTGGGCTTCATATTAAGCTGTTGGGCAGTGTTCCCTGTAAGTTGAGTGCTTTGGCACCCTCCCAGGAGAGATTCAGGTGACACCCAGCTGATTAGTAGCACAGTGGACTGATTACCATCTCCCTTTCATGTTTTTACTGGTGGAACACATCTGCCTAACCCTAAGGGCAGATAACAAAAATTATTTCACTTGTGAGTGGAAAAAAAATAGAGGGGACACTGCTCTTAAAGCTGAATGTCGTCCACAAAGTTGCCACACAAAACTCAGGGGAAGATCCTATGTAAAAGGATGGAGATATGTAATAATGGAGAGAACAGAGACATCCAGCAGTCCCATTGTAATCTCTGATCTATAGGGAATGTTTTAGTTTGATTTGGTATCCTCCTTCTTCCAGACCTATTACACTACACTACTGTGGATTAAGCAGTCTAACAGTAAGAGCTTGTCTAAAGGGGACCACTCAGGCAAATCCAAATGAACAACAGGTGTGAATTAAAAGTGGATTAGTTAAGTCCCATTACATCTCTGTAGCTATTGTTATTCAGAATTAAAGTGCTTTAGTTGGTTTAGTGTAATTCACTTCCAAAATCCTAATTCTGAATAATAGCATCCACACTGAGATTTAATGCAATTGAACTAATCCACTTTAAAATCACTTGAGTTAATTGACATTAATTTTCCTAGGGCCACGTCTACACCGTGGGAACAAGAGCACAATAACAATGTTGGCATAACCCCAAATTACAGACAAAGTTCATAGAGATGGAAGGATTTTTTCCATCATTGTAGGAACTTCAAATGTAGCTAAACTGGCAGAAGATTTCTTCACTCCCCGGCTGCGTCTACACGTGCACGCTACTTCGAAGTAGCGGCAGTAACTTCGAAATAGCGCCCGTCACGTCTACACGTGTTGGGCGCTATTTCGAAGTTGAAATCGACGTTAGGCGGCGAGACGTCGAAGTCGCTAACCCCATGAGCGGATGGGAATAGCGCCCTACTTCGACGTTCAACGTCGAAGTAGGGACAGTGTAGACGATCCGCGTCCCGCAACATCGAAATAGCGGGGTCCTCCATGGCGGCCATCAGCTGGGGGGTTGAGAGATACTCTCTCTCCAGCCCTTGCGGGGCTCTGTGGTCACCGTGGGCAGCAGCCCTTAGCCCAGGGCTTCTGGCTGCTGCTGCTGCAGCTGGGGGTCCGTGCTGCATATACAGGGTCTGCAACTAGTTGTTGGCTCTGTGTATCTTGCACTGTTTAATGAAAGTGTGTCTGGGAGGGGCCCTTTAAGGGAGCGACTTGCTGTTGAGTCCGCCCCGTGACCCTGTCTGCAGCTGTGCCTGGCTCCCTTATTTCGATGTGTGCTACTTTGCCGTGTAGACGTTCCCTCGCTGTGCCTATTTCGATGTTGGGCTGAGCAACGTCGAAGTTGAACATCGACGTTGCCAGCCCTGGAGGACGTGTAGACGTTATTCGTCGAAATAGCCTATTTCGATGTCGCAACATCGAAATAAGCTATTTCGAAGTTGGGTGCACGTGTAGACGTAGCCCCCGAGTGCCATAGCAACTAGCAACATTGACCAGGTTTAATTGTAGGCCAGACCCGAGCTCAGATAAAACTTAAGATACTGGTATCTTCCCCTCCCAACTTATATTGACCTGAATCTTTGGATTTTTAATGAGTAAGATTGATATACTCTGCCAAACATAGCGTCCTGTTTCAGTTAGCTACCTTCAAGCTTTCTGGGTTTTTTTTTTATTATTATTATTATTATTATTATTATTATTATCCACTGTTGTCTTGGTTATATTATTGATTATCATACTGAAAGTATGCATCTGAAGTACTGTCTTATCCTTCTTGACAACACTCTAAAGAAACTTACGCAATGGTTTAGAGTTCCACTGAATTCTCTCATTTTATGTTGCTAGATAACTTATTGAGAAGAAACCCATGAGTAACACTTTTATAACTCTCTTTTGGAGACCTGCCACTAATCTGTTCATAATCCTTTGCCAGCAGTCTCCTGCTTCTTGCATTTGTCTTTCTAATTTGATTTCTACTAAAGAATAGAACACAAACAATGGGAAATCTTGAGAAATTGGGAAAAGGTTTAATTACCATTATTCACAATGTAGTTCACAGCCACTGTATTAATTATGCTTATTTTTAAATGCTGTTAATCATTTGTAATAAAATGTTGCTATTCCATATGTGTGGGAGAAGGGAGGTTGTGGTGGTGGGGTTTTTTTGTTTTTGTTTTTTTGTTTTGCTTGTTTGTTTGGTTTTTTTTGTGATTGGTTGGTGGAAAATGCACTCCAGTAAATAATTGTTTAATTACTTCAGCGGTTTATGTAGATCCAAGCTGATGTGCATATTCATCTGTTTTTTTGTTAATTGATTGAATCAATGCCATTGGACAGAACAAGAAATAAATAAACAAATAAAAATAATCATACGCTCTCAAGAAGTTTCAGGGGGAAGGTGTGTTAGTCTGTATCTGTAAAAAAAGTGACCTGCCTCTGGAATTTCCAATCCATGCATCTGACAAAGTGGGTCTTTGCCCATGAAAGCTTATGCTCCAATAAATCTGTTAGTCTGTAAGTTGCCACAGGACTTCTCATTACTCTTGAGAAAAAGTGTTGTAAAAAACTTTATCAGCTCAGGTTCTGAAAGTTCCTGGGAGGCAACAGCCCCTGCAAAGTTAATAGTGAAGAAGAGAAGTCTTTTTGGTAAAGTTAAGGGCTTGTCTACTTGGGAACTCTCAGGCGATAAAGGAGTTTCTTTAAAGTGGATAAGTTAAACCACCTTAAACTCCTATGTGGGCACTCCTATTCAGAATTGAAATGGCCTGAAGGAAATCAAATTAAATCCAATTAACAAACTTTGTGGCGACACACAAAAGCCAATCGCTCTGTTGATCCGCTCTGTTGACAGAGTGGCTGGCCTGCCTGGCCACTCTTTCGACAGAATGGCCAATCAGAAACACAACAGAGAGTGGGCTGCCCAGTGACCCAGAAGCCATGTCTATTGACAGAGGGAAAGCTGGAGCATCCACACACCTTTTTTTGTCATCAAAATCTGTCCAGACAGACGTTCTGCCTGGTGGAGAAGAGGTAGAAGGCTGTCAACAAAAGTGCCAAGTTCTGTTGCAAGTATGTCGACAGAATGCATTTTTAGAGTGGACACTCCCCGGGGTTTGTCGACATAGCCCCAGAGGGTAACAAGATGGTTAAAAGTACGCCCAATACCGTGCTGACCAACACGCTGTGTGATTGTATTGAAAGCAGTAGGCTCCTGTAGTGTGTAAGACAACCCACAATGAGAATTCCTGAGTAAAATATGGCAGACCAGCAGCTGTGGGCAATAGCCTAGCAGAGCAAAACCTGGGGTATTATACATGCTGAGGTCTGTGTTACTGCAATACTGTGCCAATTGCATCTAAAATCTAATGTTTTATAGAATTATGTTGATGCAAAGAAACCTGATCTTCTTTAACAAGTCACTTGTTCGTTTCTCTGAAAAGGAGGCAGGCTGCACAATGCAATAGCTTTCATCTGATGCATAGATTGGGTTTAGCCTTATAATCTATGTTTTCATATTTAAAGAACAGGTCACAGGGATTGGTACGATAATTTCATTGGCGAAAACAAATCTGATATGTTGTAGAGAGCACACATTGGCAGAATCATCCAAAAGAAGCAGTTGGATGCATTGTTTTCACTCCATTGGTTGAAATCTGTTAAAGCTGTGACTATCACAACCACACTTTGAGCACTTCTGGGGTGGAGCCTCACCATGAAATATGTCCTATTATTGCTGTCATGAGTTGAGCATGACCAAATATTCATGTACTGCTGTAGTCTGGGCTATAGACAAGTCCCATCTCACAGACTCCATAGACTTTTTTTCCAAGGTCTTTAACCAAATCTAAATGGAAGGGGAAGGCTATCATCACACATTTCCTTCATGCTGCTTAATCTAGTGCACTTTCCTTCTAGAAAATGCACTCTGGAGGACTGTACGTTGTTGGAGCATGCTGTCATAGGACAGGACAAATGAGCTGAGTGAAGCCTGGCTCTGTTGAAGTCAGTGGGACTTTTGCCATTGACTTCAATGAGGCCAGGATTTCACTCCATGAGTCTAGTGTTCCTTCCTTTTTCCTCTTTGCACAGTTACTAAAAGACAGAAGAACAGCCGCTGTTGCAGAAAATGTAGGAGCTACTGAACTTGCAGAAGGTGATGCCACCTGTCTAATTTAATCATAACCCAAACAATCTGCCACCTGCTTGCATTGTGGACAAGGCTGCAGGGAATATGAAGGTGACTCGGAGCCAGGAGACTACAGGGAGGAGGAACACTGATTCTTGGCTCAGGGATCTAACCTGTTATGAAGAAAGATTATAATAATTTTTGCTAGTGAACTTGAGCAGGCTCTCTCTCTCTCTCTCTTTTTTTAACACCTGATTTCTGGCCAGCAAATGCCAGCTCGAACATTTGGCATGGCAGAGGTATTGGGCTGAGTGAGTGTCACTGCTGATCCATCTGCAGTACATACTACTTACCAATTGGTTGGCTGAGACTGTGTTGGAGGAAAAGCCAAGTGAGCAGGAGTATCTCCAATATATAGAGGTAAGTGGCTTTTCTCTGCTGTGAGATCACCTGAATTCTCTCTTTTTGTCTCATCTACTTAGGATCCCTTCACCCATCAAGATGTAAGTGATGAGTGTTCAAGTACAGGTTGAACCTCTCTAGTCCAGCAACCTCAGGACCTGACAGGCACCAAACAAGAGAATTTGCCAGACCACAGGAGGTCAATATTGTCTCGCAGCCTGACCAGCACTTTGACATGCAGGGTAAATTACAGCACATAACACTGAGATCCAGGACTGATGACTATAACAAAACTTTATGGGATAATGGGAAACTTGGCCACTCCTTTGATAAGTGGTCCTCCAGCTTACTAAAATCATGCTGGATTACAGATGTTGCTGGATGAGAGAGTGCTTGAGAAAAGAAATGTAAAGGTACAGATGTAGTAGATGGTGTGACCTTATTTAAGATGGTGTTTCACACCAGAACAAGATACAGTAAACTCTTTCATAACTGGCACCCAAGGGACTAGTAGATTGATGGATATTCAAATACTGTGGATAATAGAGAGGTACACCTAGTGGTGCATACACTGAAGAAAAACAAGATTAGATGTTAAGAAACAAACAAAAATGTGAGCAGAGTACTTTATCTACCAACAACCGTAGTATTGTGAACTGTAAACTTATATTGTATTTGCTGTATTTATTTGTATTTACTTTCACTATACTGTGTTTACTGAAAATGCAACTAAAATTTACTTATGGTTAAAATGCTGGTTATTGAGAGTTCTGGATGATCAAGTGCCAGTAAAGATAGAGTTGACAGTACTATGAAATTGCAACAGGGGCATTTTTTCTGACTGTGTTCTTGATTTCAATCCAACTTCAGTAAATGGACAAATAATATTAAGAAAGAACTACATGTGCTACTGACTCTTTTAAGACGGCTGCCAGTTAATGCAAACAAGATATCTGGGGTCAGACTGTACAACCTCCTGCTATAGTATACTCCTAACAACTTGGGTCTATCTCTGCATAAAATAGTAACGTAGTTATCAGAATGAGTTGCATCCTGCTTCATCGGCAATCCACTGAAAATGTAAATCTTTTACAAGGTCTGGTCATAGAAGCTGGTGCCCCAGCTGTAAGGATTCTACATTTTCAGTTCTACCTGTTCCTGATTCAGTCCCTGCTGTGTGGGTAATATGGTAGCTGTCACACAGGGATTTCTCATATTAATCTAGATGCATAAATATCAGCTACATCTTATAGCCCTGTACACATACAGGTAACTTTATTCTCAGATGTAATGTAACCTCATTTTTTACCCCTTTCTCTTAAAAAAACAAGGAAATGACATTGCCTGTGTACTAGTTCTCCACCGATAAGTTCAGCTGCTACTCAGCACTGTGCTTATTAAAAGGTCTGGGTGAAACTCCACTGAAGTCAGCGTAACTCATGGAAGTGAGACGGTATTTGCCCATGAGACATAGATCAGAAGGATTTTTTTCACTTAGCTTATGCACAGCTGCATTTTTCAACTTTCTCCTCCTCACCCCCCACCGGATCACCTTTGTCTGCTCTGTCTTTCCAATCTATTCTTAGCACAGCACACTCTCAGCAAGGTTTGAATTTGCAGAACCTCAGCACTGGAGTGGATTCAAAATGAGGACTATGTCTAGGAAGCACATGAAGATAAATCATGTGATTCAAACTCAGAAAACAAATGGAGCAGTTGAGAGGTAACAGGACAGAAATCAGAAGATATACAGCAAGCGCCACATACCAGTCATCATGCACACCAGACATTTGACTAAATTTCACTTCAGTCTCCCTTAAGGTCAGTGTCATAAAGGGATCACTTAGTGCAACAAGTGTGAGTCTCATGCAATTGCTCACTGGGGATTCGACACTTTAACTGCCTCATGAAAGAGGTGCTGGTGCATACGCCGACAAAGAAAATAGGTATTAGGGAAAGGGATGGGGCAATCTGGCCTTGTGGTTACAGCAGGGATCCAGGTTCAAGAATGACGCCATGGGTTGGAACCACAGTCAACTCCCAGTAATCAGAGCCAGTATCCAAGCCACAGCTGCAATCAGTAACCAAGTGTCAAGCTGGCGTTGAAGTCAGAGGTTGGGGTCAGAGGCCAGGACTGGTCACTGAGGATTAGAGGTGAGGAGTAAGGACTGGTAAGGATCAGGCACAGAGCAGTAACATAGTGGGAACAGGGATGAAGGCAGGAGCCAGGAGCAGAGGCGGAAGATTTTCTTCAAACAAAGAAAAAGCTTCTGTCGCTCCGCCTCACTGGGGATGGGGAGAAACAATTTTTATGATGGAAGTTCAGTCTCAGGTGTTCTCTCAGCCATCCCTTTGGGTGCAGCTTATCTGCAGGTATTCATGTCCTTTACCAGGGTTAGGGTCATATTCAGGTGCCTTTGTAATTCTGCCCTGTGTCTGGCCCCTACATTCCTGGGATGGCATGAGTCATGCCTGTTGTTTTCATTGACCTGTTCCTTTAGTTTCCATCCCTTCCTGTGGAAGACTTTCCCTTTTACGTTTCCTCCTTCCAAGCCTACAAGCCATGTGGGTGTCTGTGGTTAGTGCTAGCTGAACCTAGAGAAGCTCATTAGTTCTCCCTTCTGTTAGGGTAAGGAATTTAATTAAGTGAAAGAGTCCAATCCTGAGATGTTGATATCCAGGAGTTGATGAAATATAATCCGACACCTGTTCCACTTTCCCTCTTAAACTTGGACAGCTCTATAAGACAGAGTCAAAAAAGCAACACAGTGACTTGGCTGGAGAAAAATCTGTCAGTCATTAAGCTACGAGCATCTGATGAGCCAACATTAGCTATTATTAACCTGATGATGCTTCTGCAGATGGTATGCACTGATATTGCCAAGTGCAAAACTTTCAGGGGGCTGGCTCCGGCTGATCAGCTGCTGGACGTTATCCTTGAACTAATGGTGCCAAAACTTTTCTGTGGTTGGTGACAGTGATGCCAATTAAGAATTAATCAAATCTGGAAAGACAGACCACAGGGGGAATGTCCCAGTGCAAGTACTCTACATCCGCCAGTGTTAACACTATTTCCAATGCAATGCATAAAGATGATATTAAATTCAAATATTAAATCAATATTACAAACTTTCTTCTTAGTGACTGGATCATGATGTGTGAACAGCAACAGACCCTCACTTTGAAGGATACCCTCTTGATGGGTTTAAGAAATTATAAGCAGAGCCATACAATGACTCTGAAACACCATGACTTGAAGCAAATCAATCAAGGAAGCAAAAGCACATGTGGTCTTGCATATTTCTCATTCAAAGCAAACACTTGGAGTCAACAAGGTGCGAGCATGAAGATTGGGCTCAGGTGTTGCATCTGTACACCCAAGATGCTCCTTTTTGTCAGGGCAGATTAAGTCTACTTCAAAACTGGTGTTGGCAAAAGAAAAGATTCACACTCACAGGTATTGAGTGGTCACATGCAGCCCCATGTCTTTATGCTATCAACATTCAGGCTGTCAGGAAATATAACTCCTCTTTGGCTTTCAGTGGCTGCGGGGAGAGAGGAAGAAATGACTGAAGATAGCAGCTGAGTACACAGAACTGGGAGGGCTTGAAACAAATTGGGAATAGTGCATCTCATAAGGAAGAGGCCTATCAGCCATATGTGCACTGTCATTTTATAGAGCACCAATTTGCCTGCTCAGGGGTATGAAAAAACTCCCCCCCGAGCACAGTAAGTTACACCACTGTAAAGCACCAGTGAAAATGGGCCCCCAGTGCTGTGAGCTACTCACCTCATTTAGGGGTTTACAGAAAGGGCTGGGAGAGCTCTCTGCCAGTGCTGGTACTGTGGCCATGCTTGTGTACACCCTCCTCACCCCCCCGTCCACTAGCCCAGTTTGAGGTTAACCAGCAAAGGGGAAGCCTTGCGATTTCTTGCATAACTTGGGAGACTTAGCCCAAGGACCAGCTCATTTCAGCCCCAGCCCTGGGAACTACACTTGCAAGATTGAGTTCTGCCACAGTAGTGCGTTAGGCTATGTCTACACTAGAGAGTTTTGTTGCCAAACCCCCAGTTTTGTTGACAAAATTCACAGAGCAGCCACGCTAAAAATGCATTTTGTCAACAGTAAATCAACAGAATATGGCACCTTTGTTGACAGCCTTCTGCCTCTCCCCCACGAGGCAGAATACCTCTCTTGGCAGGCTCTGTCATCAAAAAAAGCCACATGGACATTCCAGTGACCTTCTGTTGACAGACAGAGTTCCTGGTCACCGGGCAGCCCTATCTGCTGTGCTTCCAGTCAGCAGTTCCGTCTAAAGAGTGGCCAGGCAGTGTGGGCACACTCTGTCAATGGAGCGGATTGACAGAGTGACCTTCTTCTATGTGACAAGTATCAGAGAGGTAGCCGTGTTACTCGGTATCTTCGAGAACAACAAGGAGTCCTGTGGCACCTTGCAGACTAACAGATATGATACTCTGATACTTGTCACCATGCAAAGCACTGCACTGAGTGGAAATCCATCAACCTCATGAAAAGATGCGCACAGATACAGGCAAACACATCTCCTAGAGCTGGAAGGGACTTCATGAGATCATTTGGTCCTCTTAGCAGGACCAAGCACCATCCCTGATATCGATATGCCCTCATTGGCCTCTTCCAAGGTTGGGCTTGCAACCCTGGGTTTAGCAGGCCAATGCTCAAACCACTGAGCTATTCCTCCCCTAGCTGCTATTGTCCTCTCCAAATGCAAACAGAAGGACATCATACCAAAAGGACTGAAGGTGAAAAATCCACTGAAATCAATGTACTACACAGATTATAGTGAGAGATTTTGCCACACACTAGCCGTGTCTACACGTGCACGCTACTTCGAAGTAGTGGCACTAACTTCAAAATAGCGCCCGTCACGGCTACACGCGTTGGGCGCTATTTCGAAGTTAACTTCGACGTTAGGCGGCGAGACGTCGAAGTCGCTATCCTCATCAGGAGATGGGGATAGCGCCCTACTTCGACGTTCAACGTCGAAGTAGGGACCATGTAGTCATTGCGCGTCCCACAACTTCGAAATAGCGGGGTCCGCCATGGCGGCCATCAGCTGAGGGGTTGAGAGACACTCTCTCTCCAGCCCCTGCGGGGCTCTATGGTCACCGTGGGCAGCAGCCCTTAGCCCAGGGCTTCTGGCTGCTGCTGCTGCAGCTGGGGATCCATGCTGCAGGCACAGGGTCTGCAACCAGTTGTCGGCTCTGTGGATCTTGTGTTGTTTAGTGCAACTGTGTCTGGGAGGGGCCCTTTAAGGGAGCGGCTTGCTGTTGAGTCCTCCCTGTGACCCTGTCTGCAGCTGTTCCTGGCACCCTTATTTCAATGTGTGCTACTTTGGCGTGTAGACGTTCCCTCGCAGCGCCTATTTCGATGTGGTGCTGCGCAACGTCGAAGTTGAACATAGACGTTGCCAGCCCTGGAGGATGTGTAGACGTTATTCATCGAAATAGCCTATTTCGATGTTGCTACATCGAAATAAGCTACTTCGATGTAGGCTTCACGTGTAGACGTAGCCATTCTCTAACAAACTGAGGAACCACCTGATCATCCTCCTATACAGCAAATAGGAAAACATCAAAAAAAAAGCTGTCAAATCTGGAGACCCTCATAAATCAACAACCTTCCATATCTGTTAGTCTATAAGGTGCCACAGGACTTCTCATTGTCCTCTTCTATGTGTGGCCACAATGTGTCAACAGATTTGTAAGAAGATATCTTCCAGCAGAAACTTCTGTTAACAGACTGCTGTATTGTTGACATAGCCCAAATGTTTGAAGTGTAGACTGAGATATGTTTCACTGGTGCATTTATTGCACTCCAGTCAGAAGCAAGCATTCCTGGATAACGTGTACTACAAGTTGTTTACTAACATGAGCAAGGCACATTTTAGAGGGCAGGGTAGCTCAGTGGTCTGAGCATTGCTCTTCTAACACCAGCATCATAAGCTCAATCCTCAAAAGGGCCATTAAGAGACTAGGGACACAAGTAGATTTAAAAAAAAAAAAAAAAAGCTTGTCAGGGATGGTGCTTGGCCCTGCAAAGAGGACTGGACTTGATAACCTTCCAGCTCTATGTGATGTGTGTTTCCATATATTATATTATATTATTATAATAACCAAGCAAGAAGCTGTCTATAACAAAGGGCTCTTTAGCGCATTGCCTGAAACATGCAAGTGATGAGTCATACTGGAATGTTATGTGATTCTGTACGTATCTTCAAGTCTCCCATGTCAACAATGAGTGTCTGATAGAAAGCAGACAGTATCTTATTCTTAACAAGAGGGTACTGTGACCTGCTCAACAAGTCATCTCCAGCTTTCCTGCACTGTGGCTATGAAAGGACCCATTCAACCAGCAGATGCAAAAGCTCCATTAAAGGTTTGGCACATTCCAGTGCATACACCTGTGTGAAGAATATAGCACCAGAATACTGAAAACCTCAGATTCTCAAGGGCAGTAGAAATGTTTCAATTAACTGCAAAATATTGTGACTATTTTTGTGACAAAAATTGCTCAGAGGGATGTTGCATTAGATATTCTGTAGATCATCATTATATTGAGGGGCTTTTATTTGAGTACATGGTAATAGTTTGTTATTCATACTATAGATTCATATAGCATATTCTATAAAACTTCTACTAAGAGGCATTACTGTTATATAAGTAGTTTTCATGTTTTGTCATCATATTTAGTGATGTTAAAAAGGTCATTACAGTTGTACCACATATGCTCTAGATTTATGTCTCCAGTCAAGTAGATTACATCAAAATATGTTTCATAACTAGGAGGTAGGGTTTTTATTATCTGCATAGCTTCATAAAATAGCACACTGAATTTTTGTTCTAAAATCACTCCATTCTATTACTAATAAAAAATGCATTAAGTAATAAAAACTAGCTCATGCCATCATATGACTATAGACCTTTGCTTTCCTAAAGATAAAAAGTACAGGGAAATGCATGAAATTCATCACTTGGGGCGAAATATTTTCCAAAGTTTCCAAAACAGTACTATTTTGAATACCTAGTTTCATTATCAATCATATTGTGATGCTTTCTACCAATTTTGTGTGTGTTGTGGCTTGTTTTATAGGTTTTTCTCTTCAAATTTGGGGCCTGATGCTATTTAAGCTATATGAGATACAGGTGGCCAATAAAAATGTTCCTCACAGGATGGCAATGCATTTTTTTTTTTAGCTGATGGGTTACCCTAGCTTGTTCAGAGGACGTTTTAAAGCCTGTCTGACAGGTTTTGTCTATATTTTCAGCTGTTATCAGAGCTCTCTCCAGCAGAATTACACAGCAGGAGGCTAACGTATCTTTAAACCATTCACTCCTGACACCAAATTGCACAATAACTTTTAAGAGTCAAAATCTATAGTCCGGAAGTCATGGTAAAAGGGTTCATTTTATGGCTTGTCTGCTCTTCACTTACTGAAAGTTGATTATTACTTGGTTAGATGCTGCCACTGTTTGGATAATGTTTGCTGCATTTTTGTTTATTAGTTTATTTAAAAACTGGATATTTTGACCAAAACTAATTTACAGTTTTCAGTTGAGAATTTCACCCTTTCTTCTGAAAACTGAAGATTTGTTTTCTCCTGCACTGAAAATGTTTAAGGAAGGCAGATGTTTCCTAGGAATTTTTGTTTGTTTGTTTGTTTGAAATGTTGAAATATTTTTGATGGAAAACATACAGCTAATTCTATACACCACTTATGAGTAGTATTTTTCTTCTCAGACACAGAGCACAGACTCAAACTTCAGTGAATATTTCACCTCAGATTGAAATAGTCAGTGTGACCTTTATTCCACAAAGAAAATTGTTATTCTTTCTTGAAATGTATTGTGCTTGACATACAAAACAGAAACAGAGTGAAACAAATCTCTAAATTCTTAGTGGTTCTGTGGGGCAGGGATTGATCTAACTCTGCTCTCCATTTACGTCTACACGTGCCTCAAACTTCGAAATGGCCATGCAAATGGCCATTTTGAAGTTTACTAAAGAAGCTCAGAAATGCATATTCAGTGCTTCATTAGCATGCGAGCGGCCGGAGCACTTCAAAATTGACGCGCCTCACTGCCGTGTGTCTCGTCCAGACGGGGCTCCTTTTCGAAAGGATGCCGCCTACTTCGAAGTCCCCTTATTCCCATGAGCTGATGGGAATAAGGGGACTTCGAAGTAGGTGGGGTCCTTTAGAAAAGGAGCCCCATCTGGACGAGACGTGCGGTGGCAAGGCGCGTCAATTTCGAAGTGCCACGGCCGCTCTCATGTTAATGAAGTGCTGAATATGCATTTCAGTGCTTCCTTAGTAAACTTCGAAATGGCCATTTGCGTGGCCATTTCGAAGTTTGGGGTACATGTAGACATGGCCCATGAGAGCTATATCATTGATTTATCATTTAATTGGTGTAACTCTTTTCAAAGCCAAAAGCTTTTGAAGGATCCCACATTTCATATTCATTTTTGGTTTTTAGCCATTAGGGATAAGATTGAATAAAATTTAAAAATTGAGTAAGAAATATCAGTTTTCTACAGACCTTTACTCCATTCTTGAAGTTGCACTCAATTATTCTTAAGCTTTTGTGTCACTATGATAATTTTGACTTTATTTTGGTTTGTGTTCCTCAGCGGTGCAAGACCACTTTCTAAACCATCCCAGACAGATCTCACCTGGTCTTAAAGATCTGTAATGATGGAGATTCCACAACTTCCCCTAGCAATTCATTCTAGTGTTTAATCATATTGACAGGAAGGTTTCCCCCCTGCCCCAATGCCCAATCAAAACCTCCTTTGCTTCAATATAAGCCCATCTGCTTCTTGTCCTATCAGCAGATGTTAAGAAGAATATTTTTCCCCTCTCTTCTCCTTGTAACAACTGTTCAGCTAGTTGAAAGCTATCATGCCCCTCTCTCTTCTCTTTTCCCAGAATAAACAAAACCTAATTCTTACTTTCAATCTCCCCTCATGGGTCATGTTTGGTATAATCAGTGGTTTTTTTTTCTGTAAAAAATGGTGCCAGAACTCAAGTCTGATTCCTCATAGAGGTTAGGGTGTTAAATTTAAATGAGCATACAGTAAACCCTTGAATTAATGGAATAATAGGGGGAGGGCGTGTTCATCAACACCAAAAGTCCATTAAACAGACAGTTTACTGTCCATCCACCCCTGCCAGGCTCCCTCAGCCCCAATCTTGCCCACCCCCAAAAGCCCACGACTCAACAAAGGAGCTGCCACTGCTGGAGGGGCCACCAGAGCCTACTGGCACTGGAGGAGCCACTGGAGCCTGACACTGAGGCCATTTCTACACAGGATTAAGGGGTCTCTAGAAGAAGGATTTCCTTCCAGAAGCTTCCCCGGGGCTGGGCTTCTACATGGCATTTTGGAGTCCAGAAGAATGGTCTTCCAGACTCCAAATCACGTGACTGTATGCTAATGAGGCATGGGGAATTTGCACGCATGCATCATTAGCATATTTCAGGCCGTGTATTACCATGCCACTTTCAAGGAAAGTGGCCTGTGTAGAAAAGGCCTGAGTGTCTAGGTGAATCCGGTCAGAGGCGGAGGCAACACACCCAAACAGCTGGAGCTGCCCTGCTGTGTGTGACTGGAACAAAGGTGCTAGAACTCAGTTCCATGCGTTCCACCAGAAAAAAAAAGTCTCAGGTATACTTTTGGTTGCTCTTCTCTGGAATTTCTCCCATTTGTCCACATCTTTCCTGAAATGTGATGCTCAGAATTGGACACAAATCCACATGAGGCCTATGCAGCATAGAGTGGAGCAGAAGAAATATTTCTCCTGTAGTAACACATCCACTAATACACGTCAGAGTGATGCCTGCTTTTTTGGAACAGTATTACACTGGTGACTTATATTTAGCTTTTGTCCCACTATATCCCACAGACCCTTCTTCACAGTAGTCCTTCCTTGGCTGTCATTTCCCATTCTGTAGGGCTGTGTCTACACGTGCCCCAAACTTCGAAATGGCCATGCAAATGGCCATTTCGAAGTTTACTAATGAAGCGCTGAAATGCATATTCAGCGCTTCATTAGCATGCGGGCGGCAGCCGTGCTTCGAAATTGACGCTCCTCGCCGCCGCGCGGCGCGTCCAGACGGGGCTCCTTTTTGAAAGGACGCCGCCTACTTCGAAGTCCCCTTATTCCCATCAGCTCATGGGAATAAGGGGACTTCGAAGTAGGCGGCATCCTTTCGAAAAGGAGCCCCGTCTGGACGCGCTGCACGGCGGCAAGGAGCGTCAATTTCGAAGCGCGGCTGCCGCCCGCATGCTAATGAAGCGCTGAATATGCATTTCAGCGCTTCATTAGTAAACTTCGAAATGGCCATTTGCATGGCCATTTCGAAGTTTGGGGCACGTGTAGACACAGCCTAGGTGTGATATTGATTGTTCCTTTCTAAATGGAGTACTTTACTTTCATCCTTTATTGATTTTCATCCTATTTATCTTAGACCATTACTCTAATTTGTCCAGATCATTTTGAATTATAATCCTAACCTTTAAAATACTTTCAATCATCCCCAACTGTGTATCACATGCAAACTTTATTAGTGTACTCTCTATGCCATTATCTAAATCATTGATGAAAATATTTAACAGAACCAGATCCACTACTGATCCCTGTGGGACGCTGCTCATTATGACCTTCTAGCAGGACTATGGTCTCTCTGGCTTGGTAAAGTGTCTTCCAAGAGTGACCAATGCCAGAGTCTGCATAAGGACTGAACAGAACAGGGAAATGATCAGGTGATGCTTCCCTTTACTTTGAGACCCAGAATCTGTGCAAGCAATTGGGCCACGATCCCCATGTGTGAGAGGCCGCTAAGTACAAAGCACTTTGAAGATGTAAAAAAACTAACGATGTAAACCACTTTCTGTCCCCCCTGCCTGCACCTCCTCCGCAAAAAAGCAGAACTCTATTAAATACTGATTAATAATTTTCAGATCCTCTTCTTGTGAAGTTTTTTTTCAAGCCCCATCTTGTAGACACAAGACGTTTTGGATGAGTCTTTTACCTAAGACCCTGACCTAGCAAGACACATAATACATGCTAAACTTCAAGCACATTGGCTTCAACGAAAATCTCGATGTGACATACTGAACACTGAGCATATACGCTGAGTAGTATTAGAACACATGCTGTCTTTTGATGTTAGCCCAATTATACCTACAGGCATTTATACAGTTCAAGGGGCCTGGGGACACCATGGAAATCATTCTGAGAACACTATATAGTTACTATGGGTTGTAACACTTTGTAGATTACAGCATCCTGTGAAGTTTGTTTGCAATCTCCCCTCTGATTTAAATGGAAATAGGATCTGACCTACAAGCAAAGATTTTTCAATACATGGTTTGATGTTATTAAAAATGTCAGATTTCAAGGATTAAAACTCAGGGTGGTTATTAAGAATAAACAAAATATCATGGGAGGACAGCTGTTACCTTGATTAATTAAAAATAACACACCCTCTGTACCCATTTAAAACAATTCAATATAATTGTATTAGAGGGAAAAATGTGATTCATAAAATGACTCCAAATGATGAGTGGTTCAGTACAAAAGAAGCCTTCACCTTTGAAGCTCTTACAGTGTTTCAGTTGCTCTTCTCATCATGAAAATGTATTTATGATGAACAAATGAAATAACTGAAGCAACTCATTCTTTCTTTAAAGGATCAGGTTGTAAATGTACAGAATTAACTGCAAGAAAAAGAAATATGCCTTAAAGTTAGACTTCAAAGCCAATTTGCATACCCATGTGTATTTTTATGTAAAATAGCCTTTTTTTCCAGTAATGGTTTGTTTAAAAATAAATGGAACCCTTTTAAACCTTAAAAAAGGGAAAATTCACTTCAAAGCATCAAAAAAGAAAGTCCTATATATTTTTCAGCTGAGAAATTTTACTGCCTTTTCATGTGTGTGGGGAGGAAAAAGTACGAAGTGCAACACTCTTCCTCATTTTTGAATTGGACCCTGAAGCTCTTACTCATGGTCAAACCCTGCTTCCATGTCCATTGATGCTAAACTCCCATTAATGTCAATAGTGTTGTTTGAGTAAAACGGAGGATTTCAAGATTTAACCCTCTGAAATCAATAGCTGCCATAAACCACAAAGAACTTAATTAACAAGCTGTATAATCAATTTCTCAGTATATTTTATTTTATTCAGTGCCTGGACATTTAGGCTTTGATTCACCAAAGCACTTAAGCATGTTCTTAAGTCTCACTGATTTTGATGGGAGTTAAGCACATCTTTAAAGCTAAGGATGCACTTGAGTGCTGTATTAAATTGAGGGCATAACAAGCAAGTTCCTTACACAAAAGACTGACTGTCTAGGCCCTCATTCTAGTTATATGAGTAATACTCACGTACTCATTCAAGCTACTTCATTGCTATTTGATGAATTGTACATTTGTGTAATGAACTTGCCACTCTAGTCTTGAGGAGTCATGTACTGGAGTGTCAAAGCACAGAGAATGACTACTAGTACACAAGGGCCAATTTAACTACACAAAGGGAGAAGATGAATGAAGAAAAAGTTGACAAAATTGGCTCTTTTGTGCAACGGTTTTCCTTTTTTTGTTGTTTCAAATATTTGATTTCTATTTTTATTGATTTGTTTCAACTCCCCTTCCCCCCAAAATAAGTTTTGGTTATGTTTTAGCAATCATAAACTGAAAGATTTTGACCAAAAACCTATCTGGAAACACAAAATATAATGACTTGAGGGAATGGGTTGAAGGAAGTATCAACAAAACCTTTCAACCTTTTGAAGAAAAAAATCTACAACAATAAAAACTTTTCCATTTGCATAACATCTTTCAAGGGAACTCCCCAACCACCCTCCACCTCTCCCCAAAAAAACCCTTTAAAAAAACCAACCAAAAAACCCAAAACAACAACAACAACAACAACAAAACCCTTTCCTGACCAGCTGTAACAGGCTGGATCATCTGGATCATTCACAGAACAAGTCACAAATGTACTTGGCCCAATGTATTACACTGTGCATGTCCTGTGGGAGAAAAGATTGCACACAAGAAAGATGCATAAACCCAAGTGGGATAATCTGAGATGGCTATAAAAAGAGCCCCATGTTTTTCAGACTAAAAATGCCTGAAAATAAAATGAAGAAAGCACAAAACAACATAATGGAAAAACTCTCCCTCCACTGACAAAAAAGCTGTGTGGATGCTCAAGGGCAGGGGTGGGAAGGGCTTCTCTGGACAGACAGGGCATCCACAAAAATGGGCATCCCTGTCTGCTGTGCTTCCAAGTGCCTGTTTTGTTGAGAGAGCAGCCAGGCAGCATGGCTGTTCTGCCAATAGAGCTAAGCTCTCTCTCCTGATTTTCTTTCTTGTGTTGCAGCACTCTCGGAAGTTTTGTCAGGAAAGCTCTTCCAAGAGTAGCTTCTGTCAACAGAGCACTGTAGTGTAACCCTAGCCTATGAGTTTCAACAGGTGGCGTAATAAGTGATGGAACTTCCTACTCGGGGAGTTGACTAGCTGCCGCACAAGGCATGGCTCTGCATTTATGTCTTCACACTACATAGGGAAGAAATGAGTGAATCCCACTCACTAAAGAAGGAGTAAAAGAAAAAAAAAAGAGACTCAGGCTGCTAGAGTGATGAAAGTGGACCAGCAGGGAGACCTTTCAAAGTGCAGCAGGAAAGAGGCAAAGCCCTGGCCCAGTAACAAATGTGCTCTGTTGACTTTCCTAGAGAAGTTTGATTCTAGCAATACATGAAGCCAGACTGCTGGGTCTAAAGACTAGAGTGTTTCTGTGTGGCTTCTAGTTTAATAGTGAAAGTACAAGAGTACCAGATAAATGAGCTGATATTTGTCATGGGTGAGGCAGCTGATGGCATTCCATGTGCCCTACCTCTCCCTGAGGAGGAAAAGAAAGAACACACCAAGTGGAATAAGGCTTTTGATATTTATTTCTTAACCAGGCAAAATATTATATATGAAAAGTCCTCAATTTATCTCTGAAACAAAGGGCTTGAACAGGACTTTGATTTTGACCATCTTACTTGTAGTCAACGCTACCCCTACAGCAATGAGGAGGTGAACAGAACAGTGGAGAGTCTGAGTTTAAAAAGACATTTCTTGAAATTAGTTGACCCATACAGTGTGGCTGGTGATCCTTGCTTGTGTGTGGATTCTCTCCAGCAGATTTCTGATGGAAAAATGACTTAGGAAACCTCTAAGTGTGGCTCGACTGTTGCTTAAACCTAAGTTGTCTTGCTTGAAGGAATTCAAAAATGGGTCACTGAGATAAAAATCCAGCAGCAGCAAAATGTTTACATTTTGCATAGAACAAAACGACTCTCTGAACTGAGACCCTGAAACAAAGTTTGGCTTGCAGGCTTTTAGGTATTTGGCACTGGCCATATGCTCCGAGAATTACCTTGGAAGTCATCTTTCCATTACAGCCAACATTGACGTAGAAATCCAGCACAGTATGAGTTGTGCAAGCTCTGCTTTCACCCTCATGAGACAAAGGGTCTTTGAAAACAGGGAAGTCGATGTCAAGACAAAGCTCTTTATATACCATGCAGTGGTTATTCCAATGCTAACACCTTTGAAGGCACTTGAACTACAGCATTAATGCTGCCTCAGAAGAGTCTTAAATATCTCTTGGGAGGATAAGTGTGCAGACACTAGCATTTTGGAAGAGTCATACATGACCAGCATTCAAGCCATTATCATTTATCAACAACTTAGCTGGGCTGGTCACATGGTTCAGGTATCTGGTTAGTGACTCCCAAAGCAGATTCTAGTTTTGGAGTAGAAGTAAGGACAGAGGAGTGTCGGAGGCCAGAGGAACGACATAAGAACATGCTGAAGGTACACATGAAAAAGTGCAGCGTCAGTGTCAACAGCTGGGAGAGCCCTGCCCAGGACTGTCCACAGTGGAGAGCGGTAGTCCATGAGGGGGTGGTACAATTTGAGAGGTCTTGCTGCAGTGCAGATGAGAAAAAGTGGGGAAGAAGAAAAGAGGAGTGGAAACTGCCCTGCTTCTCTCCAACAGCTATCAGCACCTGCCCCTTCTGTGATAAGACCTGTGGCTCCAGAATCAGGTTGGACAGCTGTCAACAGATTCACAAATAAAGGGTGGCATGAAGACATCTCAAGTGACTGCCAAAAGACAGAGAAAGTCCCAGATCCTACCTAGTAAGATTCCAGAATGAATTCTCAGAACGAACTGGATTCATCTTCAGTATTTCTCAAGATTACAAGGAGTGGATCTGGGACATGCAGTTACTCTGTCAGGAAGTGAGCTCCCACCCTAGGGAATGCCACACACAAAGATCGATCGGACTCCCTCAAATACTAGATCTTTGGAATACTGCTCAGAACTATTTCAATTGGAAGTGATATGGAGTCACAGTAATAGAAATAGGTTTAAGCAATTTCCAGCTCAGTTTCAATTATGTAAATATACATTAGTTTATAATTTAAGTTTTAATCTTGTATGATGAAGAAAGGGCGAAGTGGGGTGGTTTTAGAGTTTTTGTTCTTACATGAGCAAGAAGAAGTTCTGTATCATCTTATAGACTAACAGGCATTTTGGAGCATAAACTTTCATGGGCAAAGACCACTTCATGAAGACTCGCTTGATGAAGCAGGTCTTTGTCTGTGACAGTTTATAATCCAAAATATCTGTTAGTCTATAAGGTGCCATAGGACTTCTTGTTGTTTTTGAAGATACAGACTAACACGGCTACCTCTCTGATACTTGTTCTTATGTGGTTACCACTCACAATCAGGCTTTGTGCAGAAGGGAGATTAATAAACATAGGAACTTTCTGGTCAGGGAGTTCTCTAATAGCTGTTTAAGGCATAAGTGTGCAATTTGGGGTGAAATTTCATAAAGTGGGTGCAGCATGATTGGCTGCTGCATCTTAGGCTCATCCATCTGGTTAAAAATGTTGCAAGGACAAAATGTGGGACTTAACATAAAAGTTTGCTCACCTCTGGCTGAAGGCATGGCTTTTTGTGTTTGTGGCCTCACACTACAGATATGTGTTAGGAGGGAAGGGAATTAATCACTCTGTGAGATTATTCATGAAATCAAGGTCCTGATCCCTTGTGCTTATTAGAATCCTGGGGCCTTTTCTAGGTCTGTGGTAGTAACAAGACCTAGGCAAATAATTCACGACTGATAACGTGTTTAAGACCTAGAACCTCTTTCTGTGATCACAGCATAGCTGAGAGGAGATTGCAACTTTGTTTCAATAACTTGTCGCTCAACACATTACTTTTTGTTTGTACTCTGTGGTTTGATAAGGAGCAGTTTGTACCTGTGAGTGTCTGGTATTTAATACTGTTAATCAGGGTTTCCCAAATTTCATATAGTTGGGACCTGTTTTTATTTTCAGTACCTTTTTCTGCAGCCCAAAAATATAAGCACATGTAAAAAAAGAATGAAAAATGAATACATTTTCACTGTTTATTATTTATTTCACAATAATAATAGCACATAACGATAATCTGTATATTTTCTAAGGAACGGTATTTTTTTCCCAAGAACTGGTACTGGGCAGCGGACCACACTTTGGGAAATGCTGCTGTAAATCAATGCTGATTCTGTTCATCAGGTTCCCAAAGAGCTGAGAGGTTGTAATCACACTTCCCAGGACACAATTCATCCTCAAACATTTCCTGAGCCAGTGTGGCTCCATGACTTTCCCTCCATAGAGCAGCGGCCATGTGTCAAAATCTGATCCTCTTGATTTAACTGCAGATCAGTGTAAATAGCAACATTCAGGCCCCCAGAGTTCAGAACTCAGTGGGTGCCATCTTTGAGCCAGACCTTCTAATGTCAATTTTTGAGGCTACATTCTTACACCCTAATGTTCACACCCACACCAGCCTTCCTTGACTTTCTCTGTTGTGCACTAGGAGCGTTACCTATGCAATAAGCTAATACTGAGAGTGTGAGGAAAGACATCAGAATCCAACCCTTGAAGTGCTGCTCATTATTTTGGACTGAAAGATTACAGAGACTGTGATGTGATGATATAAAAGGAGAGAGATTTCATATTCACATTCCACGGTTTTAATTTAATACACTATGGAATATTAATTGAATGGAGGATTTTTTAAACTTCCACTGGGTAAAACAATCAGCTTCGTGTTCTGCCCTGATAATGACTAGTAACTAGCTTCGTGCTGAAAGCTTGCTTGCCTTTTAGAAGCACATTACACAGGCTAATGAGGCCAACCAGAGGAACACCACAATGCTTCTGTCACCAACTCTTCTTTTGATGAATGTCAGAGTTCACTGCCATTTTTTCTCTGGGGTAACTGCTAGAGCTTGACTATGGACAGTAACAGCTTTTCTTTTTGATAATGGAAGAGAGAACAAATACCAGACTATATATATTGTTGTGTATATTTAGTGTTTATTGACATTTTGATTAGTGGGCATTTTAATCTCATTTTTGCTGGGTTATAGGCATGTTTTGTTTTCTGGGTATATAGTTGCTAAATGTTATGTGCTTCATCCTGCTGAGATATAACTATCAGGAGGCCAGTCCTCCCCTGATTGCAATTTATTATTAATTTATTAGTACTTTGTGGGTGGAATTATCCAACCTATATGATGCAGGAGGTCAGATGACAGGGTCCTAATGATTCTTTCTGTCCTTAAAAATCACTGCAGCATCTCTGTGGCATTATGTATGTTTTGAACTTTTGTCTCCATCATAGGAACTGGCCAGGATTTGGGTCTTATGTCAGAGTCTTAAGTCCATTGGTAGAAGTCCAAAACAGAGACCCTTTTAAAACACAAAAAATCAAAAAAAAACTTTGAGCATCCTGCAGCTCCCCTTGATTTGGCTGTCCAGTGTTTCTGAAAATTGAACAACTCTCTGCCTTAGAATTATGTGCACCTTCATCTCAAGCATCTGTTAATAGTTATTGTCACAGGTGTGATTCTAGGCCACTGATCAGTTTGGTAGAGCTGAGTAGCTAGAATGTGGTGTGCTTCAATATCCGTAGGATGATGGAGTTAATTTAACCACCAAAGGTGGAAACAAAACTGGGACCTCTGGAGCTTAGTGCATGAGCCTCTGCTACCTGAGCTCAAAGCCAGATGGCTATCAGATGAGGCTGTACAGGAGACTCCTTCTTTCGCTGTATAAGTGGGCTAAGTGCCACTACATGGGACAGTGAACCCCACCAGTAGGTGTCTGGGTTACATTAAGATTATTTTAAAAAGTACTGTAGGATTTTACTGACTGGACTGTAATATGATACCCATTGATTACACCTTGTCCTGCAATGACTCTAGGGAAGGCTGAGCTATCTTTATGTTCCTTAGTAGGAGGGCCTTCTGGAACAATATCCTTGCATAATTCAGTAAACAGAAGTGTATGTTAAAATTTCTTTCCTTTTGATAGTTAATATGGAAGTTGAAGTTAAGACAGATTCTCTATCGCTCAATCAAGTGTACTCTGGTGGATTGCAAATCTACAAAAGCTCTTTGACCTTCACCGTAGCGCACTGTTACACAACATTGCCTGCTGGCCATGAACTAAGCAATGATTGAGTCAGGCAATGGTCAGTGGATGTGCCGTGGGAAGACATAGTTGTACAGCAGATAAAACAAAGAGAAGGATATTTGCTGTTCCACAAAATGTGGTAATTTGCACTTGGTCTTATCATAAGTGGAAACATGAAAGAAGTCGTACGGTACCGCTCTGGAATATTATTAGAATATTATAATATTAAGGGCTGTAATATGCTGGGGGGCTCAGTTATTGATTGAAACTATTACAGGTTATACTGAAAGCCAAAAACCAAAAGAACACATGTAGCAGAACTTTTTTAATCAAAGGACCGTGTTTATTTCTGAGTGAGAAATTCTTTAACTATCTACGATGCTCAGAATGTTCTTGTTACTGTCCAATGAAATTAGGCTGGATTGGAACTGAACTACCTGAGTCCTTTTCTTAAAAGGCTGATTGTTACATCTTCTCTGTGACTCTTTCTCCTTGTTGAAATTCTGAACTGGAAATAAACTACTCCCCTTTTCATTAAATGAGACACCAGAACAGTTGGGATCAATGAAAGCATTCAAGTTTACAAATCTCTGGTTTAAAACAGAGGTGTGTCACAGTGGGGACCTTAGGGTTTGGCACTCACTGGCCCGTTTGGGCTGTGCTCCAGAAAAGCAATTAAGCATATGCTTAATTTACTCACATTTTTTCTTTTTATTTCAAGTCAGCCTCTAGTCTTGTCAGTAATATCAAGCTATATCTTTCCAAGCATTCCTTTTACACGTCTGTGTTAGAAATCAGTTTCCTAGATCACATTTCTACTTTGAGTTAGAGGGAATCATTAAAATAATGATTTGCAGATACCAGTAGAGAAGGCACTGAAAAATTTGCCATCCTTTCTGCTTATTTCTCTTAATCCTCTGATCTGCATTCATTGTACGTGATTCCCATGAAACATTTTGTTTTCCAATGAGTAAACTTTTTAGATCTTTCAGTAACCCTTGAGGATGCTGCTCCTTTCATTGTTTTCATGATCCATTTGATTAAGTTCCTAACTGTCTTTAATTTCATCATTTTTTTTTCTTTTCATTTCCTCCATTTACCACAGAAAACATTTTGATGGAATTACATTAGGAAATAAAATATTTTTATTCAAAACACTGCACACATTTTGTTCTGCTTTTCTATTACTTTCCAACCTTACTGCAGCTTGAAGTACTGCAAATATGTAAATTAAGTATGTTAACATTCATCGATGATTCCAACTCACAGAGGCAATAACATTTTTAAGAGTGAAGAATGATTAATGATAGCTGTGGTAATAATGATCCTTTACATTTTATAGTAATATTCATAGAATCATACAATTTTAGGGCTGGAAGAGACCTCAGGAGACCATCTAGTCCAGCCCACTACCTAAAGCAGGATCAACCTCAGCTAAATCATCCCAGCCATGACTATGTCAAGCCAGGACTTGAAAACCTTCACAGATGGCAATTGCACCACGCCTCATGGGAATGCATTCCGGTGCTTCACCACCTTCCTGGTGAAATTGTTTTTTCCTAATACATAAAACACACCTCTCCCTCCAACTTCAGACCACTGCTTCTTTTTCTGCCGTCTGTCACCATTGAGAACAGCCCCTCTTCATCCTCTTTAGAGCCCCCTTTCAGGAAGTTGAAGGCTGCTATCAAATCACCTCAGTTTTCTCTTCTGCAAAATAAATAAGCCCAAATGTCTCAGCCTCTTCTCACAGATCAATGCTCTAGCCCCCTAATAATTTTTGTTGCCCTTGGCTGAACCCTCTCTAGTATATCTACATCCTTTCTATACTGAGGGGCCCAGAACTGGACACAATATTCCAGATGTGGCCTCAACAATACCAAGTAGGGGGGCATAATAACTTCTCTAGATCTGCTGGAAATGCTTCTTCTAATGCTGTTAGCCTTCTTGGCTATGAGGGCACACTGTTGACTCACATCCAATCTCTCATCCACTGTAATCTCCAGGTCCTTTTCAGCTGCACTGATACTTAGCTAGTCATTCCGCATCCTGTAACTATGTTTGGGATTCTTTCATCCTAAGTGCAGGACTCTGCACTTCTTATTGTTGAACCTCATCAAATTTTTTTGGCCCTATCATCCAATTTGTCTACATCACTCTGGAAGCTATATCTACCCTCCAACATACCTACCTCTCCCCCTAGCTTTGTTCATCAGCACATTTACTGAGAGTGCAATCCATCCACTCATCCAGGTCATTAATAAAGATGTTGAATAGCACTGGCCCTAGAACTGATCCTAGGGGCACTCCACTTGAAACCAACTGCCGAACAGACACTGAGCTATTGACCACTACCCTTTGGGCCTGTTCATCAAGGCTACGTCTACACGTGCAGCCAACATCGAAATAGTCTATTTCGATGAATAACGTCTACACGTCCTCCAGGGCCAGCAACGTCGATGTTCAACTTCGACGTTGCTCAGCCCAACATCGAAATAGGCGCAGCGAGGGAATGTCTACACGTCAAAGTAGCACACATCGAAATAGGGATGCCAGGCACAGCTGCAGACAGGGTCACAGGGCGGACTCAACAGCAAGCCGCTCCCTTAAAGGGCCCCTCCCAGACACAGTTGCACTAAACAACACAAGATACACAGAGCTGACAACTGGTTGCAGACCCTGTGCCTGCAGCATAGATCCCCAGCTGCCACAGAAGCAGCCAGAAGCCCTGGGCTAAGGGCTGCTGCCCACGGTGACCATAGAGCCCCGCAGGGGCTGGAGAGAGAGCATCTCTCAACCCCCCAGCTGATGGCCGCCATGGAGGACCCAGCAATTTCGACGTTGCGGGACGCGGATCGTCTGCACGGTCCCTACTTCGACGTTGAACGTCGAAGTAGGGCGCTATTCCTATCTCCTCATGAGGTTAGCGACTTCGACGTCTCGCCGCCTAACGTCGAAGTTAACTTCGAAATAGCGCCTGACGCGTGTAGACGCGACGGGCGCTATTTTGAAGTTGGTGCCGCTACTTCGAAGTAGCGTGCACGTGTAGACGCAGCTCAAGCCAGTTTTCTATCCATCTTACAGTCTATGTATCCAATTCATACTTCCTCAACGTTGGGCAAGAAAGGTGTGGGAGACTGTATCAAAAGCTTTGCTGAAGTCAAGGTATATCACATCCATTGAGTTCCCCATGTCCACAGAGGCAGTTACCTCATCAAGGAAACTAATCAAATTGGTCAGGCATTACTTGCCCTTCGTGAATCCATGTTGGCTACTCTTGATCACTTTCCCCTCTCTCAAGTACTCCAAAGTGGAATCCTTGAGGAGCCCCTCTATGATTGGGACTGAAGTAAGGCTAACTGGTCTATAGTTATCTGGATTATCCTTCTTTCTTTTTTTAAACATGGGCACTACATTTGCTTTTTACCAATCATCTGGGACCTCTTCCAATCTCCATGAGTTTTCAGAGATAATACCCAAAGGCTCTGCAGTGACATCTGCCAATTCCCTCAGTACTTCTGGATGCATTAAATCTGGACCCATGGATTTGTGTGTATCTAGCTTTTCTAAATAGCTCTTATCCCATGCTTTCCCCACTAACGGGTGCCCACCTCCTGCCCATATTGCATTGCGTAGTGCCATAGTTGGGGAGCTGACCTTGTCCGTGAAGAGTGAGGCAAAAAAAGCATTGAGTACTTCAGCCTTTCCCACACCATCTGTCACCAGGTTATCTTCCTCATCCAGTAACAGCCCCACACCCTCCCTGATAGCCCTCTTATTGCTAACATGCCCGTATAAACTCTTCTTGTTGCCCTTCATGTTCCTTGCTAGCTGTAATTCCAGTTAAGGTTTTGCTTTCCTGATTACCCCCGGTATTCTCCAGCCATATATTCATACTCCTCCTTAGTCATTCTGTCCAAATTTAAGCTCACCAGGGATTTCCCTTGTAAGCCAAGCTGGTTGCCTACCATATTGCTCTTCTTACTGTGCATTGGGATAGTGTGTCCCTGTGCCTTCAATAAGAACTCTTTAAAATACTTCCAGTTCTTCTGAACTCCTTTCCCCTTCATATTAGCTTTCCAGGCCATCCTGCCCATCAGTTCTCTCAGGGAATCAAAGTCTGCTGTTCTGAAGTCAAGGATGTGTATCTTACTGCTTATGTTTCTTCCTTTTGTCAGAATCCTAAAATCTACCATCTCATGATGGTTGAAGCCCAGGTTACCACCCACTTCTATTTCTCCTACTATCTCTTCCCTGTTTCTGAGCAGCAAGTCAAGCTGCGCATGGCCCCTGGTCAGTTCCTTAAACACTTATACCAGGAAATTATCCCCAACATTCTCCAAAAACTTCCTGGATTGTTTGTGTGCTGCTGTATTGTTCTGCCAGTAAATGTCTGGGTGATTAAAGTCTCCCGTGAGAACCAGGGCCTGTGATTTGGAAGCTTCTCTCAGCTGTCTGAAAAAATTGTCATCCACCTCATCTACCTGATCTGGTGGCCTGTAGCAGACACCAAACTGAACATCACCTCTGTTGCTTCTGCTTTTAAGCTAACCCAAAGACACTCAACTGTCTTTTCTCCCTCCAAATATGGAGCTTTGAGCAATCATATTGTTCTCACATAAATTGCAACTTTTCCTCCTTTTCTCCTCTGCCTGTCCTTCCTGAACAGTTTATACCCTTCCATGACAGTGCTCCAGTTATGCAAGTCATCCCACCATGTCTTCATGGTGTTATTCTAATCACGTCATACTTCTTTGACTGTGCCAGGGCCTCTAATTCCTCCTGTTTGTTTCTCAGGCTTCTTGTATTCACGTACAAACGCCTGAGGTAATAAGCTGATTGGCCCTACTTTCTCCTTTCGAACGAGTGGTCTTCCTTTGTTGTACCTTTTTCCTTCCACACTTACGTCAGTGCGTGTGCCCCCATCCCCCAACGAACCTAGTTTAAAGCCCTCCTCACTAGGTTTGCAAGCCTGCCTGAAAAGATGTCCTTTCCTATCTTTGTTAGGTGGATCCCATCACTTCCTAGCAATCCTTGGTTTTGAAACAGAATCCCATGGTCGAAGAAACCAAATCTCTTTCTCCAACACCATCCATCATATTCATCCACGCATCTAAGAGTATTGCCTATAGGTGAGTGAGTATTTGTAAAACAGGACACAACAAACAAAAGTGATTTTGCAAAATTCATTCGGGGAGGGACTAACAGCTGGATATAATTGTTAGCTGCATGCTTAATCAGCTACATTGTGGATGCCTCCTCCACTGCCTTTCTGTTCTGTGTAAGGTGGTTAAATATCTCATGGTACATCTGAGTCCTGGTGAAAAGTGTCATAGCTCCCCTGAGGTTAGTGTCCATTGGGCTCAGTGTATCACTGTGGTATACATGGTTTTATCTTCATCTTTCCACTTATGCAATACACCACATTGTTTAGAAAATAAAGCTGTGTATATTTCAAGTTCTGGGACCAAACTCATCTCTGGTCAGATGTTTGATAGGAAGGAGATCAGATCCTGATCCAGTTCCAAATTTTGTGCTTCTCTCCTACCTTTATCATTGGCCGAACAAAACTTCAGATTTTGGGGAAACTTCAGATTGCATTGTCTTTAACATGCATTTCAGTTTATTTCTCTTGAGACCAACACCTTTTCGCTCTTCACGCTATCCGTGATGCCAGTCCTAACACATCCCTCATTTTCTTCTCCGTCTATTGACCACTTCCATGTTGCTCGCTATCTGCAGGATAACCTCTTTTCCCCTCATACACACTGTTGTTCTTTGTTTTCTACACAACATTAAGAACACGAGGAAAACAGAGATACAGTTAGGGTCCAAATAACCATTTATACTAACAACACACAAACATTCAAAGCCCAGTTACGTATATTCACAGCCACTCTGGTTCAGATAACTTCTTCAACAGATGATATGGAAGACAAATGAAGGCTCACAAATGATTTTAAGTGATGCTACACAGCATGTTCCAAATTCTCTCTGAAGCCTCTTGATTGCTTTTTTCCACTCTAACATTAGTGCAAGGAGTTGAGTGATGGTGAAGAGGTAGAAAGAAGAGTGGGACGGAGAAAATTAGCACTTTTCCCTGGGTCTTTAGGTGCATGTGGCCTTCTGTCTGTGTATTTTATATTATAAATCTTCTGGGGCAGAAATTATCTAGGTTCTATGTACCTAACTGGACATATTGCTGGCAATTTAATGAATAACTGCCAAGGCAATAGAGCTGCATCTACACTAGCCACTATTTTCAAAAGTTCAAGCCCTCTTTCCAAAGGGAGCATGGCATGTCTATGCACTCCACGCACTTATTCAAAAACAAAATCCAGGGAATGCAGCCCAACATTTGAAGTTGTTCTTCCAAACATGAAGTTGGAAATGGCTACGCTTTCAAAAGGCTCTTTCAAAAGAGGACATGTGTAGACACTCCACGACTCACTCTTTCAAAAAAGCAGGGTCTGCCATGGTGCTGATTAGCTGGGAGGCAGAAAAGTGCTGCCCAGCACCTCTGGGATTCGATGGTCCATGCGAGCAGAAGCCACACGGACCCAGAAACCCCACTGCAGGAAGCTCAGAATGTGCAGGCAGCAGCCATCTCACGTGGTGCCCCTTCACACCCCAACAATGATCCTAGTGCCCACAAGAGAACATAACATAAGAACATAAGAATGGCCATACTGGGTCAGACAAAAGGTCCATCCAGCCCAGCATCCCATCTGCCGACGGTGGCCAATGCCAGGTGCCCCAGAGAAGGAGAACAGAAGACAATGAGCAAGTGATTTATCTCCTGCCATCCATCTCCTGCCCTTGTTCTGAAGGCTAGGGCACCATACTTTATCCCTGGCTAATAGCCATTTATGGACCTAACCTGCAAAAATTTATCAAGCTCTTTTTTAAACCCTAATAGAGTCCTGGCCTTCACAGCCTCCTCGGGCAAGGAGTTCCACAGGTTGACTGTGCGCTGTGTGAAGAAAAATTTCCTTTTATTAGTTTTGAACGTACTACCCATCAATTTCATTTGGTGTCCCCTAGTTCTTGTATTATGGGAAAAGGTAAATAATTTTTCTATATTCACTTTCTCCACACCATTCATGATTTTATATACCTCTATCATATCACCCCTCAATCGCCTCTTTTCCAAACTGAAAAGTCCCAGTCTCTCTAGCCTCTCCCCATATGGGACCCGTTCCAAGCCCCTAATCATCTTAGTCGCCCTTTTCTGAACCTTTTCTAATGCCAATATATCTTTTTTGAGGTGAGGAGACCACATCTGCACGCAGTACTCAAGATGTGGGCGTACCATAGTTTTATATAGGGGAAGTATGATATCTTTTGTCTTATTATCGATCCCAGAGCACCATGGCCAGCAGTCAACAGCACGAGGAGCCCAGGGCCTCCCCTCCAAGCGTGCCTAGGGCTCACTGAGGTCCACACGGGGTGTGGGGAAAGCAAGCCTCCCAGTGCATGGAGCATGAGCCCTGGGACCTGCTGGATCTATGGCAGGACAAGAAGGTGCTCCGAGAGATGAGCATGAAGCAGAGCAACAAGACCACTTTTGCCCAGCTGGCTGAGGGCCTGAGATCACGTGACCACCTTGCCCCACAACACCTGGACCACAGCCAGATCCCGCTGCTGCTGGTGAGCGGTCCTGGAAGGAGGGAAGGAGGGGGACCTTATGATAGACCTCTCCTCATGCACCTCCAGCCGGGCCTCAGCCCGCTGGGCATCCTCTGACCTCAAGGGTGGACCCTGAGGTAGTACCCAACAGGGCACACACCCCAGATTACAAGGCGAGTGCTCCATACCCACCCAAGGGCCCCTCATGCCCCCAGCAGACCCTGGCTGGCCACAGCCCAGCTGGGGTGTGGCCCTACAGATGCTGTCACCACTGCCAGTGCCCTTCAGCACCCATTCCCATGGACAGTGCTACGGCCTGCCTCTGGGGAGATGGGGGGGCAGACTGCACAAGGGGGACACCCCAGGGGGACAGGGACCCCCACCATCACCATGTGCCTCTGGAGACGCTCCACCATTGGACAGGGCATGGAGTTGGGGAGGATGGGGGGTGTGGGCCCCAGGCCACGGGTCAGAATGCATGGCCTGTCTCTCTCTTCCATCCTGTTTCCACAGCTGTGCCATCCAAGGGCCAGGAGATCTTTGCATGCTTCATCATGCCAGGCAGCCCCACAGAGGCTAGGGACAATGACCTGCCTGTACCACCACCAGCACCAGGGCTTCCCAGCTCCTGGAGGGGCCAACAGTGGGTGGCAGAGGACCCCCACATAGCCACCTCCATCCACTGGCAGGTCGAGTTTGTGGAGCAGCGCCTCTGGCTGGAGGAGGGCAAGGCCATCTGGCCCCGGGCAGCCTGTGGGGATCTCAAGGGAACCCTAAGGGACATAGCAGACATGTTCTACAAGCTGCTGGACCCGATGCCCTTTCCCACTACCTCATCTGCTGCCCTTCCAGCCTCAGCCCCATGTGCTATCTCCCCTGGAGAGGCCCTTCCACCAGCCCCCAAGGAGAATCTCCTGCTCTACCCTACCTCCCCATCTCCCCCACACCCTCCCAGCCCCCCAGGGACCATGGACCGGGGGGATCACGGGTCCCGGGACTGGCATGGGTTGAGGCCCCCCCACCCCTACCCCGCAGTAAGGGCCCCCCAGGCAGGCCATCCATGCTCACCTCTCCCTGTAAAGAGTTTGCCCCCCCCATGAATAGGTTGCTCCTCACAAAAGAGTAGTTTATGTGGTTATGTTATGCATATAAGGCATTAAGCACGTGTTGTCATAAAGCAGAACATAACACATTATTTTGCCCACATCCCCATGTGCTGTGTTCTTGGGGGGGGTGCGCTGTGTGGCAGGTGGGGGCAGTGTGTAGTAAGTGGCAATGGAGGATGTGCAGGGTTGAGGGGGGTGTGCAGTGCACCCACCAGTGTAACTGTGGTGGCACTCACTGGGGGTCCTGTGTGAAGTCTTTGCACACGGCCTCCCGGATGCAGACCCCATCATGGTGGGCCTGGCAGCTAGGGGCAGTGACTGGCTGTGGGTATCCCATGCCAGACTTGGCTACCCACCCCTGAATAAATGCTTCCCCTTTGCTCTCTACGGCTAATATTATGTAGAGTGCAGAAGGCGCCCACAACCTGGGAGACATTGAGGACACCTACCTCCAGGTGGTGCAGGAGAGAGCACCACTGGACTTTGAGATGGCCGAAGGTGCACTCCACTACATTGCGGGCATGGTTTTGCTGTGCACTGAAGCGCTCCTGGAGGGTTGGGGGGTGTGGTGGCCCATATAGCTGCATGAGCCAGGTCTGGAGTGGATATGCAGCATTGGCCACCAGGCACAGGGACACAGTGATGTCCCTGAGTAGGATATTCCTCTGGGGGATGTAGGTCCCTGCCTCCACCCAGGGGCACAGGCCAGAGTTACGGACAACCCATGCGTCATGGTTGCAGCTGGGCCAGCCCCCATATATATCCTGCAATTGGCCCCAGCTGTCCACCATGGCCTGCAACGACATGGAGTGGTACCCATATAGTTAACGTATTGTCCTCCTCTGTGCTCCAGGGCATGGATGGGAATATGGGTCCTGTCGAGGGCCCCGAAGCAATTCAGGAACGTGAGCAGCACGAAGACCTGCAATGGCTGTGTCCTGGTCCCCAGTGCAGATCATGCTATGAAGGAGCATCACATCAAGGGTGCTCACCACCTGCAGGGGAGTGGGCACATACCCGTGAGGGTGTTCAGGGTGTGCCAGCTCTCCCCAGGCCCCACCCCATCCCCACCCTGCTCCAAGTCCCCAGAGGACCCCCTGCCCTGGGCTTCCCCTGCCCCGGTGGGTGCATGGCCTGGACTTCCTTGCCTCCATCACGATGGACCTGACTGTGGCCTTGCCCACATCAAATTGGTGGCCCATGGAGCAGTAGCTGTCTGAAGTGGTCAGCTTGTAGACAGCTATCATGACACTCTTCTCCACAGGGAAGGCGTTCCACATCTGGGTGTCCTGATGTCTCAGCATGAAGAACAACCACTGGCACGGCTTCAGAAAATTCTGCCACCTCATCTGGAAATTCCTAAGCCACCAGTAGTCTTTCCATTCCCCCATGACCATGTGCTCCAACCACTCAGAGCTCATGGGTTGGCGGGATGCCAGAGGAGCCAAGGGTGTGCGGCATCCCTGGTTGTGTCAGGGGTGGCATCCCCCAACAAGAGCTGCAGGGCAGCTGCCACTGCTCTCACCAGAAGGGCGACCATGCCACTGGCAGCAGCCAGCAGGGTATCGAGCTACTGCTGCTGCATGGCTCTCCCTGCAGGCACTGCATCTGTGGGGCTTGTGGCAACTCCCCAGGCCTTCTTCTGCACAGGGCAAGGATGTTAGGGAGAAGCCCTTTAAAGGAGTGGCAGGTGGTGGCCCTGGAAGGGCTTGGCCACCATGCTACCCCTTCAGTGACGTTTCCTGGCCATTTGTATCGAAAAAGAACATGGGTCGGTGCAGACATTCTCTTCCGAAAGGGTGGATGGCCCCTTTCGAAGGTGCGAATCTTTGGTGTCAGCCCTGGGTCGTGTGTAGATGCTACCTTTCAAAAGGGCATCTTTTGATTCCTCATTTTTCTCCCCTTTCAAAAATGCACTCTAATGTAGATGTAGTTAATGAATCCTGGGTCTAGGGGTGGGGGTGGGGTCCATATTTATTTTTATGAATAGATCCAAACTCTCTATTAAAGACAGGTAAGATCCATTATTCTTAGGTTGTAGGTGTACAAACTGAGGCACAGAGAAGATAAATGACTTGCCCAAATCCAAAGACAGAATAGAATTAAATCTTCCGGAACTGCTGTTAAATCCTCTTTCCCGTCCCTCACTTACAGAACATTAGCTATGAATCATATCAGAGAGATACATTGTCTCAGAGGGGTAGCTGTGTCTTGTAAAATACAAGTAGTTCTGTAGCACCTTAAAGGCTAACACATTTATTTATTAGGTATTGAGATTTCATGGGTAAGACCCACTTCTTCGGATCCATTCACTCTGTCAAACTCCCATCAAGGAGAGTTAGAACCTGGCCACAGTAAACTCTGAGTAAAGACACCAAGGTTTGGCTTTAGTCATTCAGTGTGATAATTCCAGTGCAAGCAATTTGTGACCCTTCTGTTAATAAGAGGTGGGGTTACAAGTATCACTTGAATGGTACTAAGGCGAACTTATGAGTGATTGGTTCATGGTTAAATATAATCAATATTATGAGGTAGTGATTCTATTTGCCTTCAGTGGAGCCATCTAAAATACGAAATCTTTTTTGAAAATATCAGGTACAATATCCTATGTTTTTATGGGTGGGGACACTGTATGATGGATGGGAGGGTAATGAATTGCTTACACACTGGCATACCTGCCATTGCATTTTCATTGTATGTGTATCTTGTAAATGAATATTAGCTGCAATTAAATCTGTATTCAAATGAGTATGAGCTATTATACCATAAAACAAATAATTCTAGACCATTCTCTGTGAAAACAGCAACTGACTAATTCTCACAGAAGCCATAATACTCATAATTTATAACAGCTAACTCCTAATTAGCTATAAGCAGTGCTTTTTTTATCTGGGTTTTTGGTACACTGAACCTTTTCTGAAATAGTTCACTCCATGAATTTCCACCTGACTTGCTCCAATTTAAATTCAATTATTTGGGGGTGAACAAGTTGCAAATTATTATGGCTTATAGATGGAAATATCCTGTAATCAGAGTAATATGAATCTTACAAGCATAGTGTTGCAACTGGGCATAGCTTAATCTGGACATCCATTCTTGCTGCCTGTTATTTAACAGTTTAGCCACAGAAAAGAACATTAGGAATTGCCATACTGTAACAGATTCATGGTCCACCTAGCTGAGCAGCCTGTCTCCAACTGTAATTAGCACCAGAGCTTCAGAGAAAGGCATAAACACAAGGCACTAGGCAAATTTGAGATAACTTGTTCCCAAGGAAGTTCTCCTCATAGAATCATAGGACTGGAAGGAACCTTGAAAGGTCACCAAATCCAGTCCCTTTTTCTCATGTCAGGACCAAGCACCATCTAGACCATCCCTGACAGGTATTTGTCTAAACTGATCTTAAAAATTTCCAATGATGGAGATTCTACACCCTTTTTAGGCAAAACAAAAAGCAGTCAAGTAGCACTTTAAAGACTAGCAAAATAGTTTATTAGGGCTACGTCTACACGTGCAGCCAACATCAAAATAGCTTATTTCGATGTTGCGACATCGAAATAGTCTATTTTGATGAATAACGTCTACACGTCCTCCAGGGCCAGCAACGTCGATGTTCAACTTCGACGTTGCTCAGCCCAACATCGAAATAGGCGCAGCGAGGGAACGTCTACACGTCAAAGTAGCACACATCGAAATAGGGATGCCAGGCACAGCTGCAGACAGGGTCACAGGGCGGACTCAACAGCAAGCCGCTCCCTTAAAGGGCCCCTCCCAGACACAGTTGCACTAAACAACACAAGATACACAGAGCTGACAACTGGTTGCAGACCCTGTGCCTGCAGCATAGATCCCCAGCTGCCACAGAAGCAGCCAGAAGCCCTGGGCTAAGGGCTGCTGCCCACGGTGACCATAGAGCCCCGCAGGGGCTGGAGAGAGAGCATCTCTCAACCCCCCAGCTGATGGCCGCCATGGAGGACCCAGCAATTTCGACGTTGCGGGACGCGGATCATCTACACGGTCCCTACTTCGACGTTGAACGTCGAAGTAGGGCGCTATTCCTATCTCCTCATGAGGTTAGCGACTTCGACGTCTCGCCGCCTAACGTCGAAGTTGGTGCCGCTACTTCGACGTAGCGTGCACGTGTAGACGCAGCTTAGGTGAGCTTTCGTGGGAGAGACCCACTTCTTCAGACCAAGTGGGTCTGTCCCACGAAAGCTCACCTAGTAAACTATTTTGCTAGTCTTTAAAGTGCTACTTGACTGCTTTTTGTTTTGATAGTGTATAGACTAGCACGGCTTACTCTCTGTTACTCCTTCTTAGGCAACTTATTCAGGGGTTTAACCACCCTGACAGTTAAGAAGTTTGTCTTACTATCCAACCCAAAATATCCTTGCTTCAATTTGACCCACTGCTTCCTGTCTTGTCATAATTATCCTGCCATAATCTCCAGCAGCTGGAGGTTGGCTTTTATTGTTACCACAGATATTCTTGGTCTCCATATAACTAGTACAGTAGTGCTATTGTAAATTGTGTCTTCATCCATTAGTGTAGTGGAATTGCTTTTGGGTAAAGGCATGTCTATACTTACGGGAGGGGTCAAGCTCTCTGGCTCGGCTAACAACCCTGGTACTCCACATTGCCATATGGAGAAAGGGACACTGGGGGGGAGCCTGAAGAGTCCCAGTCTACTCCAGGGAACAAAGTCAATCCTGATATGTTGATTCTAGCTATGCTAATGGCACGGCTAGGATTGCATACCTGGGCTCAACTTTGATCTCTTGTGTAGAGCAGGCCTAAAACAGAGTACCAGGACTCTGGAGCAGAGGTAGTTTCAACTAATATTGTCACCATATTTTTCATCAGAAAATACTGATTCATCAAAACTTTTCTTAGGGTAAAGCCTGGCATCAATTCAACTTTCTCAGGTCCAGGATGGAATGTCTGGTGTGAGGGTGAGGCCCAGCTCTGGAATAGACAACAGCACAAAGGTTAGGGCACATCCTATGTTGTGGGAGAATACGATTCATGTTGTGACATACTCCAGGTAAGCACCCTAATGACCAAGCTGCAGAGTTGGCCTTTCAGAACTACCACAGAGGAAACCAAGATGGCTGTATTTCATGATGGTGAATGGTTATAGTACTTAGACAAGGTGTGGAAGGCTCAGTCCCTGTTGCAAATCAGAAAGATCATAGAATTGTAGAATTCTAGGGCTAGAAGAAACCTCAGGAGGTCATCGAGTCCAGCCTCTGCCTAAGAAGGATTGACACTAACTAAGTCATCCCAGCCATGACTATGTCAAGCTGGGACTTAAAAACCTCTAGGGATGGAGATTCCACCACTTCTCTTGGCAATGCATTCCAGTGCTTCACCACCGTCCTGGTGAAATAGTTTTTGCTAATATCCAACCTACACTTCTCCCTCTGTAACTTCAAACTATTGCTCCTTGTTCTGACACCTGTCACCATTGAGAACAGTCTTTCTCCATCCTCTTTAGAACTCCCTTTCAGAAAGTTGAAGGCTGCTATCAAATGACCCCACAGTCTTCTCTTCTGCAAAACAAATAATCCCAGATCCCTCAGTGTCCTCATAGGTCATGTACTCTAGCCCCCTAATCAATTTCATTGCCCTCCGCTGAACCCTCTCCGATACTTTCTATAATGAGGGTGGAGCGGGGGGTGCAGAACTGAATGCAATACTGATGAAGCCTCATCAGTGCTGAGTAGAGAGGAATAATAATTTTTTTTAGATCCTAACCTTGAACCGTAAGTTCCAGCTCCAGCTGGTTTCTTGCTGGGGACCATTCGCTCACTTTTCACAAAAATTTGTGAAAGGTGCCAGTTCTGTCCTGATTCAAAGAATCATAGAATCATAGGGCTGGAAGGGACCTCAGGAGATCATCTAGTCTAGCCCTTTGCTTCAAGCAGGATGAACCCCAATTAAGTCATCCCAGCCAGAACCTTGTCAAGCCAGCACTTAAAAACCTTTAAGGATGGAGAATTCACCACCTCTCTCAGCAGTGCATTCCAGTGCTTCATCACCCTCCTGGCGAACTAGTTTTTTCTATTATCCAACCTACACCTCTCCCTCTGTAACTTCAGACCATTGCTCCTTGTTCTGCCATCTGTCATCACTGAGAACAATTTCTCTCCATCCTCTTTAGAGCACCCCTTCAAGAAGTTGAAGGTTGGTATTAAATCACCCCTCAGTCTTCTCTTCTGTAAACTAAATGAGCTCAAATCCCTCAGCCTCTCCTTGTAGGTCATGTGCTCCAGCCCCTTGATCATTTTTGTTGCCCTCCACTGAACCTGGTCCAGCACATCCACATCCTTTTTATACTAGGGGCCCAAAACTAGGCATAATATTCCAGATGTGGCCTCACCAGTGCCAAATAGAGGGGAATGACCACTTCTCTAGATCTGCTAGCAATGCTCCTGCTAATGTAATCATATGCCATTAGCCTTCTTGGCTACAAGAACACACTGTTTACTTGTATAATACCCAGAGGCACTGAGACCTCATCCGAGGTGAGTGATGTCTCTGCTCTACAGCCTCAGCTGAGAACTAGCTAGCCTTTAGCTCATGTAGTAGAGTGCAGGACTTTAGACCTTATGCTTGCAGGTTCCATCCCTAGGGCCAGCAACCCAGGTCAGACAGCTTTACAACTGGTGCATTGGCTGGGAACAACTGCTGGAAGGTCTCAGAAGCTTGGGACATACTTCCTTAACCCAGGCAAGCATGTAATACCAAGAGTCACTGAGACCTCATCTGGGGTGAGTAAAGTCTCTGCTCTATAGCCTTGGCTGAGAGCCAGCTGGCCTTTAACTCTTGTGGTATGGTGCAGGGCTTGAGACTCTATGCTCACAGGTTCTATCCCTGGGGCTGGCAACCCAGGTCTGTCAGCTTTACACTTGTATCCAGCCTTTCATCCACCATAACCTCTAGGTCCCTTTCAGCTGTACTGCTGCTTAGACCATCAATCCCCCGCCTATAACAATGCTTAGGAGTCTTCGATCCCAAGTGCAGGACTCCACGCTTCTCCTTGTTGAACTGTATTAGATTTCTTTTGACCCAATCCTCTAATTTATCCAGGTCACTCTAGATCCTATCTCTACCCTCCAAAGTATCTACCTCTTCCTCTACCTTAGTGTTATCCTCAAACTTGCTGAGGGTGCAATCCAGTCCTTCATCCTTGTTATTAATATGTATGTTGAACAACACCATCCCCAGAACTGAGCCTTGGGGCACTCCACTTGAAACCAACTGCCATCCAGATATTGACCATTGACCACTACCTGTTGGTCCTTACCATCATGACAGCTTTCTATCCATCTTATAGTCCATGGATCCAGTCCATACTTCCTCAACTTATGGGCAAGGATATTGTGTGAGACTGTATCAAAAGCTTTGCTGAAGTCAAATTACATCCATTGACTTCCCCATGTCCACAGAGCCTGTTACCTCATCAGAGACGGTAATTAGATTGATCAGGCACAACTTGACCTTAGTGAATCCATGTTGACTACTCTTGATAACTTTCCCCTCTTCCAAGTGCTCCAAAATGGATTCCTTGAGGATCCCTTCCATTATTTTTCCCAGGGATTGAGGTAAGGCTGACTAGTCTATATTTCCCTGGATTGTCCTTCTTTCCTTTTTCAAAGATGGGCACTACATTTGCCTTTTTCCAGTCATCTGGGATCTCTCCCAATCTCCGTGAGTCTTCAGAGATAATGGTCATTGGCTTAGCAATGACATCTGCCAATTACTTCAGTACCCTTGGGTGCATTAAATCTAGACCCATAGATTTATGTATATCTAGTTTTTGTAGGTAGCTCTTGTTCCTTCCCCACTGATGGCTGCCCTCCACCTTCCCATTCTGCATTGTCTAGCACTGTCATGTAGGAGCTGTCCTTGTCCATGAAGACTGAGGAAAAAAAAATCATTGAGTACTTCAGCTTTTCTTACATCATCTGTCACTAGGTTACCTCTTTCATCCAGTAATGGCCTCACACCTTTCCTGATAACCCTCTTATTGTTAACATGCCTATAGAAACCCTTCTTGTTATCCTTCACATCCCTTGCCAGCTTCAGTTCCAATTGTGCTTTCGCTTTCCTGATTACTGCCCAGCATGCTCCAGCTGTATATTTATACTCCTCCTTAGTCAACTGTCCATGTTTCCACTTATATTCAGTTCTATCTGAGTTAAAGCTGACCAAGGATTTCCCTGTTAAGCCAAGCTGGTTGCCTACCATTCAGACAGAACCCATTGCTGCAAACTGAAATATCTGCAGGATGGGAAAGACGTTTTCTATTGAGCTGTATTCAATAGATCTGTGTTTAGTTCCTTACACTTTTTTATTATGCTGAGCCTCCCTCCCTGTTCATATCTTTACTACCTCTCTTCTGCTTTGTCATGTGCTTAAACTGTAAATTGTGTGAGGAAGGAACTATCATTTTATTGTGCAAATATGCTGGTAAGTGAAGTGGGGTTCTGATCCCTTACAATGGCTGTATGTATGACAATCAAACAAATAGTAGTTAACGTTATTTTCAGTTCCAGTCTCAAGAACTGTATCACGCAATTCTTCAGCTTTCCATTGTGTCCAACGTGCAGTATTGTCAGCATTTCAGTGCATGGATTTTATGAGCATTCTGAATCATAACTATATTTCATTTTCATTTCAGGAGATTCAGCCTTCAAAACTCAACAAAGTTGTCTTTAGCAGAAATATGATGTGTGAAATTAAGCAGAGTGGCTGGGCACTGTGGTTCAGAAAGGGACATTTTGTTTGGGAATCATGATTCTTGAAACTCCAGCAGTTTTTTTTAATTCATTTATATTCGCTTCGGTTTCCAAGATCATCCTGCAGATATACAGATCAATATTTTATAACTCTACATTTATCTCCGAATGCAAAAGCATTACTAAAAAGCTATATTTTAAAACAACAAAACAAAAGAAAAACAACTGATGAAAAAAAAGTTACCAGAAAGCTTTTAAATGTCCACAGCTTCACCTAATGGAAATCAGCCCTTAATATAAATAAATAAAAAAATACAATCTTTTTATTTTTGCTTTTCAACTACATTTTCTCTGCAATGTGCAAAACAAAACAGGAGACTGAAAATATATAAGAAAACTAGGAAAGTGATAAAATGGAACAAAGTTTAGTTTCTAATTGCAATGTATAAAAACTGATTGTATTTCCTTAAGAAACCATACAGATTAGCATTTCCCTAAGGAATGTCTTTAAAAAGATTAAAAGTTTATACATACTGGTGGATTAACTGCCATGAATAGAAAATGTCAGATTCATTTCTGATCTATAATACCGTGTACACTGTAGAATGCACCCACTCCCTTAGCACAGAAAAACATGAAAGCATCCGTTGTAATGAGGGATTAAAAAGCAAACACAGCTTGGAGACTAATAAATTTGGGGTATTGTAAAAGGCTCACTGAAGCATGCTGTGTACGCAGGGGAGAGAATGGAGATTAGGTTCCATGGGCCAAATCCTGAGCTGTCCTTGAAATGACCATCTTCTGACCAGCCCAGAATCTTGGGCTAGCTTAGAACGGTATCTTCTGCTCTGTTTTAACAATCCTTTGAAGAACATAGAAGATTGTAAATGTCACAGGGATGTTGAAGTGAACCCATTGAGTGTATTCTTTGTTCTCTTCCTTTTAGGCTGTGGCCACACTAAAGAGTGATTTTGAAATGGCTTATCACTATCTGTTATTTTGAAATAAGCCATTTCGAAATAAGTGGCATGGAAGCGACTACACACGAAATGCAGATCGACGTTGCGATCTGCAACTTCAAAATGACTCCCAGTCATTTCGAAATGGAGTGGCTACCCTGCCACAGCTTCATTTCGAAATAGCAGGGCAGGAAATGGTGAGGGCAGGGTCAAATGGCCAACAAGGCCTTCCTGGAGCATGACCGAGCCCACCCCTTAAAGGGCTCCTCCCAAACACATCCCCCATGCACATGCTGAGGACCATGGCTGCTTGCAGCACGTGACCTCCAGCACAGCACTCAGCAGAACCTTATTAGTCACCATACCACTGCCTGCCATGGACCCGCAGCACTTCACTGACGGGGACACCTTGGACATCGTGGCTAGCCTGATGGCCATCCTGACAGCATGCCTTATGAGGCTACATGCTGCCCAACAGGTGGCCAGCTTCCTGCAGGCTCCCCCCATGGTGCATCCAGAGCACCCCCTGTTCCAGCCCCACCGTTGCCTCTGGCAGTACCCCACCAGTGGGGAATGGTGGGACGACATCGTTCTAGGAAAGTGGGACGATGACCTGTGGGTCTGCAACTTCCGGATGACTCGGGCCACCTTCATGGATTTGTGCCATTGGCTGGCACCAGCACTTTGCCACCAGGGCACCCGCATGTAGCCCGTGCTCCCCCCTGGAGAAATGAGTAGCCATCGCTCTGTGGAACCTGGACACCCCGGACAGCAACCACTCGGTTGGACACCAATTTGGGGTGGGGAAGGCCACCGTTGGAGTCATCGTCCTTGAGGTAAGGCACCCAGGGCCACACACCCATGGTGGGTTCCTGGGGGGGTGTTCCAAGGTGTAGAGCCCTGGGGAGTGGGGACCCAGGGAGGGGAGTCCCATGGAGGGGGTTCCCAGGGAGCGGGGTCCTAGGAAGCGGGGCCCCTATACGCTACTACACACTCATGAGCGCCTGTGCCCTCTACCCTACAGGTTGTTCCTGCCATCAGTAGGATCCTGCTGCACCGCCTGATCCACCTAGGGGACATGGACACTGCCATGGCCGGCTTCCAACAGCTGGGATTCCCCAACTGCATTGGTGAATTGGACAGCATCCACATCACCATCCGGGCCCCACCACACAGCCAGGGACGGTACATCAACTGCAAGGGCTACCACTTCGTCGACCTCCAGGCCCTCGTAGATGCCCGAGGACGTTTCACCGATGTCTGTGTGGGCTGGCTCAGCAGGGCCCATGATGCTCGCGTCCTGCAGAATTTGTGGCTTGGCCACAGGATGGCAGAGGGCACCAACATCCCTCCATGGGAGCTGCTGGTGGGGGACATGAACATGCCCCTGTGCATTGTAGCAGATGTGGCCTACCCACTCCAGCCCTGGCTAATGCGCCCCTACACTGGACACACCAATGAGAGCCAGGACATCTTCAATACCCGTCTCAACCACACCAGGAACACCATGGAGCAGGCATTCAGCCATCTGAAGGCACGTTTCAGGTGCCTCCCGATGCACCTGGAGGTAGGCCTGCCCAGCGTGCCTGCTGTCGTGGGTGCCTGCTGTGCACTGCACAACCTCGTGGAGATCAAGTAGGAGATCTTTGTGGCACACTGGACAGCCAAGGCCGTGCCACACTATGAGCAGCCAGGTGCGGTCCCATGTTGCCAGGTGAACCGGGACGGTGTGTGTGTGAGACCTTTGCCTGGGGACCCCCATGACCTGGCCCTGCTCACTACATGCAACCCTCCCCACACCCATTCTCACACCTGCCCCACCAGCACCACCCTTGACATCCCCACCTGAGGCAGGACACATACACCATTAATTAAATTCAATTGCTATGTTTGGAACAGAAAGAATGTATGACTATTTATGGGGAGGGCGAACTATTTACATGGGGGACGGGGGTGAACTATATACATGGGGAGGTTGGGGGACCTCAATCCTCTGTCGGAGTGGCTGGTCAGGAGCCATGAAGGCCCCTGGAGCTGCGACCACACTGTGTCCAGGGACCATGGTGGGGCTGGGATGGGGCAGGTGGAACAGGGAGGTAGGGTTGGACCAGGGTATCTAGGGGCTCAGACTCATGGCAGGGGGACCCACAGATGGGCAGGGTTCACCTGGCCACAGCCAGTGCACCAGCTCCTGCCACTCGGCTGGGGTCATGTTAGCTGGGAGCATAGCTGCAAGGGCTTGGGGGGCAGAAGGGGTATGGCGGGGGGCTGGGGAACAGAGAGGAGCTAAGGAAGACAGGGGTGGTGGGGAAGAGGGAGAGGCTGGGGCAGAGGTGGGGAGGGGGAGGCTGGGGCAGAGGGAGTTGCTGTGGGAAAGGCCATCCATGGGGTGGGTGGCTGGGCCAGGCGGTTAGCGACGGCCTGAATCAGGGTGTCGAGATACCCGGCCACCCAGTCCCAGGCCGCCTGCTCCATGGAGAGCCATTCCCGCAGCAAGTGGTTCTGCTCCCACCATGCAGCCGTGTGGGCTGCTGCCAGATCATCTGCCCACCTGCGGCGGCAGCTCCTCCCACCACGGCGCCTGATCTAGGGAGGTGTCACCCCTTCTCCCTCCTCTGCTGCTGCGGGGCTCCTGGGCACGTCCAGGGGGCTGGGGTGGCTGGCAGATACCAAGGCTGTGAAGACATAAGGTGAGAGGGTGGTGCTGCGTCAGTCATGAGCCCGGGTACCATGGGCCAGTGGCCTTGTCCCCACTGCCATCCCAGCCTGCTTGTGGTGAGGGGCTCTAGGGAGGCCTGTCTTCTCTGGGGTCCATCAATGCGGGGCTGTTAGAGTGGCTGCCCCAGCCCTCCCAGGCTTCTGACCCTCATGGCAGCCTATGGACCCGTGCGGGCCCCACTCGGCAGTGATGACGGCCATCCGTGGATCCCTGGCCCATGACCGTGTGCCCAGGAATGTACTGGTTGTGTCAGGGACTACCCCCTCCCCTGCATGACCAGTGCACCCCACGCCCGGTCCTACCTGAGGATTCCTCGGGTGGTTCAGGGGAGGCCCGTGTGAAGGTAGCCTGGCTAGGGCCCTAAGTGGGCTAGGCCATGCACAGTGGTCCCTCGCTCCCACTGTCGCTGTCCCCGGTGCCAGCAGGTACTTTGGGGCCTGCAGTGGGAGAGGACATCGAGGGTCCTGGCTGGGGCTCCTTGCCCTGCCCCTCCGGCTCCGCCATGTCCAGGGTCTCCCCGAGTAGTGCAGTCTCCCTGGGTCCCAGCAGCTGGTGGAGCTCCCTGAAGTAGGGGCAGGTGGCCAGCGCTGCCCCGATTGCCTGGCTGAGTCCCTTGCTTGGGCATAGCCCTGCCGCAGCTCCTTCACTTTGGAGCAGACCTGGTCAGGGTTCCAGAGGGGGTGGCCCCTTGCGGCGAGGTTGCTGGCGTGGTGGGCGAAGGCATCTGCATTTCTCTTCCACCCCTCCATCCTGAGCAGGATGTCCTCCTCCCCCTAGACAGCCAGCAGGTCCCAGACTTCAGCTGGCTGTGGAGCTACCCCACAAGCACCGACTGGTGGGAGCGGCTGGTGCTCGGAGAGTGGGACGACGACCGCTGGCTCAGGAACTTTCACATGAGCCCGCAGACGTTTCTGGAGCTATGCCAGTGGCTCACCCCCACACTGAGGCACCAGGACACTGCCATGCGGTGTGCCCTCAGCATCGAGAAACGGGTCGGCATCGCTGTCTGGAAGCTGGCCACTCCAGACAGCTACTGATCCGTGGGGTAGCAGTTTGGCGTTGGCAAGGCCACCGTTGGGGCTGTCCTCATGGAGGTAAGAGGACCCACAGGGGGAGGGGGAGGCAGCCCTGGCAGGGGAGGGCCACACACTCCCTGCACACCCCTCATTGGTGCTCTCCCATGTGCTTCCCCTGCAGGTTGTCCGCGCCATCAACGCCCTGCTCCTCCACAGGCTTGTGAGGCTTCGGGACCCGGATGCCGCCATCGCGCGCTTTGCCACCCTGGGCTTCCCCAATTGCTTCAGGGCTCTGGATGGGACTCACATCCCCATCCACACCCTGGAGCACAGTGGAGGACGCTACATAAACAGGAAGAGCTACCACTCAATGGTCCTCCAGGCCTTGGTGGACAGCCGGGGCCATTTCCTGGACATTTATGTGGGCTGGCCTGGCAGCACCCACGACACCCGGGTATTCCGGAACTCGGGCCTGTGCCGCCGGCTGGAGGCGGGGACCTATATCCCCCAGCGGGAGATCCCTGTGGGGGACACCACCATGCCCCTCTGCGTCATCGCAGATGCGGCGTACCCTCTCCGGCCCTGGCTCATGCACCTGTACACAGGCCATCTGTCAGCCAGCCAGGAGCGCTTCAACCAGCGCCTGAACCACGCGCACCAGGTGGTGGAGCGCACATTTGGCCACCTCAAAGGGCGCTGGAGGTGTCTCCTCACCCTCCTTGATGCGGGCCTCACCAACATCCCCCGGATTGTGGGCGCGTGCAGCGCCCCCCACAACCTGGTGGAGAGCAAGGGGGAGGCCTTCTTTCAGGGCTGGGCTGTGGAGGCCGGCAGGCCAATGTGCAGACACCCGCTGCCCCCAGTCACCAGGTGGACCCCAAAAGGACCCGGGTCCGGGAGGCCCTGCGGGCCCAATTCGATGAGGCCGCGGGGTGAATGCTGGCAGGCCCCGCACTGCTCCCCCCCATCCTGCACAACACTCCCTGCCCCTACGCCCACACCACAGAGTACCCAAGAGCCCCCCGCCACTTTTCTTGTAAAAATAAAAGCAGACAGTTGTTCGTCAACTCAAATATCTTTATAGAACTCTTATTATTGTTATCAACAAGACTAACTAACTATGTACAGGGAAAATCTAACTTATAATATATATACATTATAAAAATAGGGATAACATTAAAGGGGAAGACAAGGAAGGGGAGAACTATTTACATGGGGGGGTAAGGTTCACCATCGTAACAGGGGTCAAATATACAAACTATTTACAGCAAAGTAACTTAAAAACTGGAGGGAATATATACAAAGGGGGAGGGGGGGCACGTCCTGGGCCCCACGCCCCTAAAGCCCAGTGCTGGGAGTGGGTGGCCGGGATCCCCGCCTTGGCCTCAGCCCTGGCCGGGGCTGGCTGGGGGCCGGGCAGACCGGGAGATACGGCCAGCAAGTGTCAGCTGGCCCCAGGTCCCCCTCAGTGGAAGGGCCCTCGGTGGCGGGTGACGGTGTGACGGCGGATGGCGCAGCGGCTGGAGCAGCAGCTGGAGCAGCAGGTGGAGCAGGCAGGGCAGGCGCTGCGGCGGCCAGAGCGGCATGGGGGGCCAGGGAGTCTGCGATATGGTTGAGGGTCCGCATGTAGGCCCCCCATGCCTCCTGGCGCCAGGCCAGCGCCTGCTTCTGCAGCTGGAGGCGGCATTCCTCCACCCGTAGCCGCTGCTCGGCAACCTCCAGCTGCTGACGGTGGAGGGCCAGCAGCTGGGGATCCGTCGCCGTTGGCTGCTGGTCCTGGGTCCGCCGTCTTCCCCTCTGTGGGGCTGGTCGGTCCTCCACCGAGGGGCTGGCCTGGAGTGATGGCCCCGGAGGGCTGTCTGGGACCACTGACGCCTCGCCGGTGCTCTCCGGTCCTTCCGATGGTGCAGCTGCGGAACACAGGAGGGGGGAAGAAGAGTAGAGACAGCCGTTAGTGTGGGCCCCGAGCCATGGCCCTTGTCCCCCCACCCCTCTGCTGCAGGTTCCCCATCCCCGGGAGATGCTGCTGTGATGGGGTTCGGGGTCCCCCTGCACTGCACCCCGTCTGCTGGCAGGAGTGACTCTCACTCAGCAGGTACAACAGGAGGTTTATTAGGCAACAGATGCCCAGTTTCTCACAGAAGCGACAGTACAGCAGTCAGAGACAGTCCTTCCAACCCGTCCTGGGGAGAAGACCCCGAGGAGTGCCCCTCTGGGGTGTAGCTTTCCCCCTCCTCAGGCTGTCTGCCTTCTACCTCTCCCTTCCCCTAGCCTCTAACTGCCGCTCCCAATTCAAACCCAGCTTGGCTCCTCCCTCCTCTTTGCTCAGGGCAGAGGTGTAACCTGCCAGTTGTAGCCCCAGGATCATCCTTAGCCACTGGGAGCTATTCAGCTTGTTTCTCATATGTAGCTTGAGTCTCGCATTTGCACTCCCCCCACTCCACCACATGCTGCTGCTGCTGCTGCTGCTGGGTGTCCCTTCCCCTCCCGCCGGGGGACCCTAGAGGTTCCGCTTCCCCCAGACCTGGGGATGGGGCATGGCACTGTCGTGCTGGGGGGCGCAGGGGCTGATGTACTCTTCTGAGGGACATGCCACTGCTGTCCTTGGGGCCATGGTCATTTGGGCATGTGGAGGGCCCTGGTCATATCTATTACCCCCACCCCTCAACCCTGGGGGTGTGCACCAGGGGGGTACATACCTGACGGTCCACTCCCACGGTCGGGGGACACCCGGGGGGCGGACGCCCGGCTGGAGCTCCTGGATGGGAGGATGATCTGGAGGCCGGCGTCACTTGAGGAGGACTCCCCTTGCTCCTCCTCCTCCTCCGGTGCCCTAGGGGTGGGCTTCTGGGGGGGCCCCCGGGGTGCGGGGCTTGCCTCCGGGGCAGACTCCACCTCCGGGGCCTGCTGGGGCTCCTCGGCTGAGGTATCAAGAGTGGCCGGAGAGGAGGAGGTGTGCCGGGGGCCCAGGATGTCCCTGAGCTCCCTGTAAAAGGGGCAAGTGACAGGGGCAGCCCCAGATCGGCCGGCCGCATCCCGGGCCTGGGCGTAAACCTGCCGCAGCTTCTTCACTTTACTCCGGACATGATCCGGAGTGCGGGCAGGGTGACCCCGGGCGGCCAGGCCCTTGGCCAGCCGAGCGAACGCATCCACGTTCCGCCTCTTGCTCCCCATTACCTGGAGCACCTCCTCCTTGCTCCAGAGCCCCAGCAGGTCCCGAAGTTCGGCCTCCGTCCAGGAAGGGCCCCGCTGCCGCTTCTCCGCCTAGCTGCTGGGCTGTGAGCCCTGGCTCCCCTTGGGGGGGTCCCCTGGGGGTGCTTGGGGGGCTGGCGTGCGGCCATCGCATCTGGGAGGCGTGTCTGGGGTGGCTGAGGGACGTGCAGGCTGGCCACGTGTCTGGGCTGCCGCCTGCACGTTCTCTCAGCTTCCTGCACAGGAAGGGAGGGGGCGGGGAGCTTTAAGGGGCCGCTCCATGCGGCCACCATCGAGCTCAGGGGCTGGAGAGAGCGTCTCTCAACCCCTCAGCTGATGGCTGCCATGGAGGACCCCGCAATTTCAATGTTGCGGGACGCGCAACGACTACATGTTCCCTACTTCGACATTGAACGTCGAATTAGGGCGCTATTCCCATCCCCTCATGGGGTTAGCGACTTCTACGTCTCGCTGCCTAACGTCAATGTTAACTTCGAAATAGTGCCCAACACGTGTAGCCGTGATGGGCACTATTTCGAAGTTGGTGCTGCTTCTTTCGAAGTAGCGTGCACGTGTAGACGCGGCTAATGTATATTTAGGCAAAGTCTTCAAAATTAGTTGCCTACCTAAAATTAATATCTTAAATCCATAAGCTTGGATCAACTACTTGGTTTAAATAAAAGGTTCTTATATGAAAATATTTTCTGTTCATTACATTTTACTCTGTTTTTTTACTTTCTTTTATTTTTGGTGTGCTTATAGGATCTTGCAAAGTAGCAGAAAGATGGAACTTGTAATACTGCCAAATCCAAACATTCAAATGTCATGAGAAATACGCCAAAGAATCACAAGGTGGTTTTTTTTAAATCAGTAACATATTTGAGATGCTTTTTATTAGCTTTCTGAGTTGAGAATCTTTAGGGTTCATTTTTTCATATTTTTCTGTGCAACTATGTAAACTAGAGACTTTTAAAAATTGAACATTGAGTTTATTATGTCACCTGATGGCTGCGTCTACACGTGCACGCTACTTCGAAGTAGCGGCAGTAACTTCGAAATAGCGCCCGTCACGTCTACACGTGTTGGGCGCTATTTTGAAGTTGAAATCGACGTTAGGCGGCGAGACGTCGAAGTCGCTAACCCCATGAGTGGATGGGAATAGCGCCCTACTTCGACGTTCAACATCGAAGTAGGGACGTGTAGACGATCCGCGTCCCGCAACATCGAAATAGCGGGGTCCTCCATGGCGGCCATCAGCTGGGGGGTTGAGAGATACTCTCTCTCCAGCCCTTGCGGGGCTCTGTGGTCACCGTGGGCAGCAGCCCTTAGCCCAGGGCTTCTGGCTGCTGCTGCTGCAGCTGGGGGTCCGTGCTGCATATACAGGGTCTGCAACTAGTTGTTGGCTCTGTGGATCTTGCACTGTTTAATGAAAGTGTGTCTGGGAGGGGCCCTTTAAGGGAGCGACTTGCTGTTGAGTCCGCCCCGTGACCCTGTCTGCAGCTGTGCCTGGCTCCCTTATTTCGATGTGTGCTACTTTGGCGTGTAGACGTTCCCTCGCTGTGCCTATTTCGATGTTGGGCTGAGCAACGTCGAAGTTGAACATCGACGTTGCCAGCCCTGGAGGACGTGTAGACGTTATTCATCGAAATAGCCTATTTCGATGTTGCAACATCGAAATAAGCTATTTCGAAGTTGGGTGCACGTGTAGACGTAGCCGATGACTCCAGGAACTAGGGCTTTATTCTGTGAATCTCAAAATAAATTTGTAACATGTACCACATTAAAACAATGTTAATGCACCTAATGTAAATTGGGGATTGAACATGTGTCTTCACAAGACCTGGATAATTTCATCACAAAGAGTAAATTCTGTAAAATATACATTTTCCAGGTCACCTAACTATCTGTAAATTTTCATCACATTCATCAAATAATATTGGCCAAAATGAAACAGATTTTTTCCATATTTTTTCAAATATACTAATTTGGCATTTGGTTCCAAAATGAAGAAAAGTTGATTCAAATTGACTTTTTAAAATGACATTCAAAAGCCTTCATTCAATTCAAACAAAACTGTTCCCAAGTGATTTTCAGTTTTGGTGTGCTATGATTCAATTGATCAATGTGACGTCAGACAACCAAGATTCACCAACACTTAAACTGAATATTTTACCCCAAAGAGGAATCAATATGATTGAAATAGGATTAACACCTCACTCAGTCTTGGAATGTTGACTTGCTGCTTCCTTGTTCCAAGCAGTTTACACTTTTGTGGGTTGTTACATACTACTATTCCTTTTTTAATTTTTGGTTACACATGCAGCACGTTTTAAACAATCAATTCATTTTATCCTTTGTGGATAGGTACGTACTCATATTGTAGAACAATATTCTAAAGAAATATTTTTGATTAATGTTTCATATATACCTGAAAGATATTAAAGTTCCCCGATTCTATATGCAAAGCTCTTTGGAAGTAATGGTCCATTACAACCATTCAAAACTTCCTGGCTGCGTCTACCCTTGCATTCCTCTTTTGAAAGAGGCATGCAAACGAGGGAAATCGAAAAAGCAAATTAAGTGAAGATTTACATATCTGGTGCTTCATTTGCATATTCTTCTTTCGAAAGAGCTTCTTTTGAAAGAAGAAAAGCAGTGTAGACGCAGCTCTTTCGAAAGTAAACCCCATCTTTGAAAGATGCGTTCTTCCAAAAAAAATTGGAAGAAGAGTTCTTTGAAGATAGAGATTACTTTTAAAAAGCTGTATTGACACTGTTTTACTTAAAAGAAGCTCTTTTGAAAGAAGAATGTGCAAATGAGGTGCCAGATATGTAAATCTGTGCCTCATTTGCATTTGCATTTTCCTTCATTTTCATGCCTCTTTCGAAAGAGGAATGCTAGTGTAGACATAGCCCCCATGTTTGGTTCTTAACTCAATGAGTCTGTGTATTTACCCCTTTTTTTGTGGTTTTGGGCACAAGCTAGTATCTTGTCATTCAAGGTACAGAACTAATCACGTTACATCACGAACACATATGCAGTTAAAAACTTCATCATACTTCTCTGCAAATAGGTTATGAAAATAGATCATTCCCTAGATACATTTCTGTTTGTTTTACAGAATGTGCTACATGAATTTAATTTGCTCAATATCACATACACCTTTTAGTTTATTTCCCTTGACGTAAACATGGATTGTGCTGGGAGTTTTAGGCTTATATAAAAACCAGGATCAAAACAAATTGTGTTTTGGTTTTTTTTCAGATTTCTTGGTTCAATCACCACACTGAAAAATTAATTGTTCACTTATCTTTACTCTTACTTTGTATAAATGACTACTTAGAAAGAAAACAAGGCTTGTGAATGATGTGAGAAACTAAATTCCCATACACAAAACATACTGGCAATGCTGTGTTGTGGCAATTGCAGTGCATAACAATGCTATTGTAACTGCCCACAGGCACACTTGAGCCTGGAACCTCTGGAGCTTAATGCAGGCACCTCTACAGCTTGAACTAAAGACCACCTGCCTCTTAGTTTACACTGTAGAGGACACTTACTCTTTTTCTGTGATGTAGTCTAGGTTTCACTGCATGGGACAGTTAACCACACATAGGTGTGTGGGTTACTTTATCATATATTATATTCAGCCAGACAGCCATACAGGATGCTCAGGAAAGAGATGAGTGTGGTACTGACCTCACTTATGGAAAATTAGCAACTGTAGTGCTTCATCAGGGATATGGAAAGTCATTTCTGGCTTTCCTAGGTATCCCATTACTTGTACTTCCAACAATTCATGTACATGAATCATTATGTAAAGCCAACAGACCTGGGTTGCCACCACCAGAGATAGAACTTGCAAGGATTGGGTCTGAAGTCCTGCACTCTACTACGTGAGCTAAAGGCTGGCTGGTTCTCAGCCCAGGCTGTAGAGTAGAGACTTCACTCACCCCAGATGAGGTCTCTGTCTCTGGGTACTACAATTAGAAGACTTCAGATGTCCTCTGTAATTTAGAGCCCATTAAAATATATTGTTTGAATGAAAAATCAATGGACTAGATCCTTCAAAGTGCCTTCTCAGTTCTTAATCAGGCGAAGTTCCTTTTCACTTCATGGCTACATCTACATGAGATGCTTTTTCCCAGCAAAACTGGGGTTTCATTGGGAAAAACCATGGAGCGTCGTCAACAAAACCCAGCATATCAGCCAGCAGTGTTACACCTCTCCCAGTTGAGGTATAACACATCTCTCAACAGTGTTCTGTCAACAAAACAGCCACGTAGATGCTCTGGGGCCCATCTGTTGGTGGACAGGGCTTCCAGTTCACCGAGCAGCCCTGTTTGCAGAGCTTCTGGTCTGCCATTCCATCAAGAGAGGGCCGGGAAGCCTGGCTGTTCTCTATTGAGAGAGCAGATTGATCTTTTGATCTGCTTTTATGTGTAGACTCAATCTGTCGACAGAAGTTTTCCTGGGAAATCCCTCCCAACAGTCACTTCTGTCAACAGAGGCTTCTTGTGTAGACATAGCCCATGTGTGTATAGACTGAATAAACACTCCATGATGTGGCTGACTCAGACAGCTTTGCTTCTGACCCTTTCAAGACCCTTTACATGGGACAGGCTGTTATTTCTCCCATTTTAGAGAAATGAAGGAGAAATGAGGAAGTTAGGAGTCAAATTGGCTCACATTCCCACCTTATCTGAGGAGTTAGTCTTAGTTTATTCAGAGGTAACAGAGAGTGGAATTTGTTTTCAACTGACCTGATCAGGGAGGGAGAACAAATTAGTAACAGACCTAGGAAGGTGAGGGTAGAAAAGTGACTGTGGGGATTGTAGACTTTTCTCTTCTCCCACAGTCCAGCAAATCAATGGAAACAGAGATCAAGCAAAGAGGCACAATGGCAAATTCAAAATGTGGTTACAAGACCTTTTCTAGTCTCATTGTACTACTAGGTGTTTGCTCTTCCCAAACTGAGACTGAACTACCCAAGAGAACAGCAATTCATTTCCTTTACCCTGTTCTGAGCTGCCTGATGTTCTCACTTCCCATGTCCACCATGCAACACAGTGGGATAGGAGGAGGAATGGAAATCATGCCTTCGTTGTTCTTGATCAGAGATGAGAAGTTGAGTACAAAGAGTTCTGAGTGCATTGATGGTGTGGGAAAGATGAGACTGAAGGGAAGCAAATCTATCCCAGTGATAACTTCAAGATCTTAATATCTGAATTCCACAGTGGGATTTTCATGGCAATAAAGAGCAGAATCAGGTCCTGCATATTCTCTGGAGGTAAAATAAATTGTTGTTATACCAGAGGGTTATCACTATTATTGTGTAGTGTTTTGCCATAGAAAGCAGCTCACATTTAGGCTACGTCTACACGTGAAGCCAACATCGAAATAGGGCGGACTCAACAGCAAGCTGCTCCCTTAAAGGGCCCCTCCCAGACACAGTTGCACTAAACAACACAAGATCCACAGAGCCGACAACTGGTTGCAGACCCTGTGCCTGCAGCATGGATCCCCAGCTGCCGCAGCAGCAGCCAGAAGCCCTGGGCTAAGGGTGCTGCCCACGGTGACCATAGAGCCCCGCAGGGGCTGGAAAGAGAGCATCTCTCAACCCCCCAGCTGATGGCCACCATGGAGGACCCGGCAATTTTGACGTTGCGGGATGCGGATCGTCTACACGTGCCCTACTTCGACGTTGAACGTCGAAGTAGGGCGCTATTCCGATCCCCTCATGAGGTTAGAGACTTCAATGTCTCGCCGCCTAACGTCGAAGTTAACTTCGAAATAGCACCCGACGCGTGTAGCCGCGACGGGCGCTATTTCGAAGTTAGTGCTGCTACTTCGAAGTAGCGTGCACATGTAGACACAGCTTTAGTGACACAAAAGAAAAGGAACAAGAAGTTCTGTGGCACCTTATAGACTAACAGATATTTTGGAGCGTAGGCTTTCGTGGGCAAAGACCCGCTTTGTGAGATGCCAATAGAAAAGGAGTCTATCCTAAAAGAGAACCTAATCTAAACTGAGAGCCACATGGTCACAAGTGAAGAGAAGCTTTTAAAACTAGCTTGTAAAAGTCCAATCCCCTACATCAAAATGTGGGTGGAAAGATTGACTTCTGAACCTTTGCAGAGAAATAGTTGTAACATATGGAAGGAGCTCACAGTGCTCTATCTCTTGCCCTCTGTCAGCACTATCAATGCACTGATAATTGCTACGCACAATATTTCCAAAAGTGATTTTAACTTTGGCAGCATGAATCATCAGCTCAAAGAATTGTTTGCCCTTAGAGGCATTTGATCAAAAATGTGCTGCTGACCTGAAATGATGGTCCCAATGGCCCTTTATCACCAGATACCAAGAAAGCTCCAGGATGAACAGACCAGGCTAAACAGGAGAGGGAAAATGAAAGACTAAAGATGATATATTACAATTTGAAAAGCTAGCATTCCAAAATACTTACTGTATGCATTAGATTTTAGGAATTACCAGCCTTGATTTATTACTACATTGAATCTGATAGGTGATAGAAAGCTAGCTTAGAAAAAGCCTAGACACATTTTAGAGATTTCTACTTCCAACTAGCTACTGTTTCTGTTAATGCCACATGTTAATATAATCTAGTGCTTGCTACAGGGGAATAGATCATTGGGGTAAGAGTCTTATTATAGGTCAGATGAATTACACCTAAAATCTCAATAGCCTTGACCTTACAACAGCTCTAATCACAAAAGCATTTTGCATTTTTTCTGGTGAAATTCAAAGGCACATATTATAATGTGATCTGAAAGCTTCAGACCCACCCACAATCATTGTTTTCATTCTGTCTGACAATGCTATTCGCATAAATCAAGAAAGACATGTGGTATGATTATGTTAACACTGAATACCACAGCGTTAACAGCTATTACAACAAATGACTCCATGATGGAAAAGACTGAGTGTTTGGAGGACGTGCGGGTATATGCAGTCAGCTACTAAAGGAGAAAATTAAATCTGAATCCAACAGTGAATATTGCACAGAACTAGCTCTATAAAACAGCCAGCTAGGACAGTGCATTTGTGGCTGTGCACAGGATAACATGATCTGTGATCTGATTTCCCTCTAACTCACTGACGGTTGGTGAGTCAGTTTCCTCAAGTTTGTATTTGCAGACTGGAATATTTTCAGCAGTAAGTGCAAAAGTATAAGGCTTCTTGTCCACCAGTGATCAGTCTTCTGTTTCATATGAAATCAGCCTGGTGCTGCAGGACATTAAGTTGTCAAAGAAAGTACAGTACAAGTGTCAGTAAGACGAAGATTGACTTAGAGCATTGTTCAGACAGCAGCACGTACTGGTATGGCATATCAGCAAATACTTCTGCAGATGCTCTGCCCTTTGTAACTGCACCATACGCAACATCTTGGAATAGGGCTGGGGCCATGATCCCATGATGAAACAGAACTGTCCAAAATCAGTGAGCTTTAAAAATAAGCTTAGTGGTTTGTTTGTGGATTTGGAAATGTGGGGGAAGCTATTTGGCTTCAATTCCAGAGGGAAAGAAGACTCTCAGATGACAGATCAGCGACAGGGTTAATATGTGTAAGTTTGGATGTGACTATCTTCTAACTCCTGTGTCCTGCCAGGAAAGAGGTTGTCATTCATATATTCACAGAAGAGACCACTATGGTAATCAAGTGTAATTTCCAGTATAACAAGGCCATTGAATTTCCCCAAATAATGTCTGGTTGAACTAGAACTTATCTTTAAGAAAAATCCAGCCTTGATTTAAAAATCACAAGTGATAGAGAACATACCACGATCCTTGGAAAGAGGTTAAGTAACTTGCTTATGGGAGAGCTACGATTTGAACCTAGTCTCCTAAAAGTGTAGGGCTGGAAGGGAACTTTAAGACGGCATTAACTCCAGCCCCCGGAATTGAGGCAGTACCAAATAAATCTAGACCACTGGTGACAAGAAGGATTAGATACTAAAACCCCTGCTGGTAGCTTGTGGTTTTGCCAACCTCTACCTGAGAAAAACAGTAGGAAAACAGTCCTCCAGGCCAGCTAGAGTTGCTACAGTGGAAGCAACCAATGAGGCCCCAGACAGCCAGTACAAAGAAACTCCTGGGCCAGAGCTGATTCATTCCTCTTTGAAGCTCAAGTCATGCAGGCTGTGGAGACTGGTAGACTGAGAAAGCCACAGTACCTTGGACAGTGTAGTGCGGAAAGCTGATTACAAACCAGACTGAACCACGGAGTCACCTACTGGAGGCAAGGAGGTGACCTGCAGGAAGAGTTGCAGAACCCTGGATGAGGTGCTGTCAGGGACTTTGAGACAAAGCCTTGAGGAGAGAGCACAGACGTGCAGACCCATGGGAAGTGGCCCAGGGAAGGAGAATAGCAGCAGAACCTCAAGAAGTAAAACTAAGCAGATAGCTGTTATTTACAGGGTCCCTTAGCTGGATCTATAGTAGTATGTGGGCCTCAGTCCCCGCTCCCCACCACAAAGCCACTAATAGCCACTGGAAGGAAGAAGGAAGCCTGAGCCTAGGTAATCCAGGCAAAGAGGTACCTGGAACACCAACCGACCCTGGAGCCAGGAGGAGTTGGAGAGTGCAGGTATACACCCTTGACCAGAATGGGGGGTGCTCACTGGAGGTGAGGGCCATCCCATTACACAGGTGGTCTAGATTTATTTGATACCACCTCAGGGCAGGAGGGTGGAGTTAATGACTTCTCAAAGACCCTCATAGGTCTTTTTCCATCCAGGTCTAAAATACCCCAATTAATGCAGTTTTCTATACTTCCCGTGAAAGCTTAGACAGAGCTTAACAAACCTCATAGCTAAACACGTAGTTCCTAATATCTATTCAAAATCTGTCTTGCTGCAGATTAAGCCTGTTATTTCTTGTTTCGCTTTGAGTGGATGGGGAGAACAATTAATCACAATTCTCTTTATAAGAGTCCTTAACATATTTAAAGACATGTCAGGTCACTCTCAAGCCTTCTTTTTTCAACACTAAACATGACCAATGTTTACACCCTGTCTTCACAGAGCAGGCATTCCTCAGAGGTCAAGTTTATCAGTTTTGTTCCTTGGCATTTTCCAGTAAGCCATATGAAATCATGCTGGTGAAAGAGGGACAGACAGAGGAGGCATGCACTGTTGATCTCTGATACCTCTAAATATTACTGAGGATCTCATTCCAAAGGAAAGCTTTAACCATAAGTAAAATGCCTATAATATGTACCAACCACTTAAAAGTAAAGCAACAAACAAGCAGGCAATATAATTAAAGTAGCCAAGAAAGGCAAAAAATATAGCCTTAGTGAGGAATTCAAAGACTGTAAATGTAAAATAAAAAAAGAAGTACAAACTGTGTCACAAAAGACACCTATTAAGAATTTAATTAAAGCTGATGGTGCATGGGCTGTAAAAGTCAGGAAAAATTAGGACTGCAAGAAATTCTGAAAGTAAAATGGTAACAGAGAGGAAGCCGTGCTAGTCTATACACTTTCAAAACGAAAAGCAGTCAAGTAGCACTTTAAAGACTAGCAAAATAGTTTATTAGGTGAGCTTTCGTGGGACAGACCCACTTCTTCAGACCTGGTCTGAAGAAGTGGGTCTGTCTCACAAAGCTCACCTAATAAACTATTTTGCTAGTCTTTAAAGTGCTACTTGACTGCTTTTTCTTTTGAAAGTAAAATAAGCAAGTTGCTATTGATGCAGGAGAATAATGTTATGGTCACTGAATACAAGAACCCGTCTAAAGTCGCGCATCCATAGACAAAAGGCCAAACACCAGAACTTTTGTTGTATGGTAAAATTAATTTCAAATGAAATTGTTTTGTTCCTTTTTTACAAGTTTACTTGATGAAAGGGTTTGAATTTATGTTTCATACACACTGTTCTAATCGATGCTCTAAACTGATTTAATAATATTGGAGATTGTTTTGCTTTGTTCTGCTCTGCTTTGACAGAATTGCTCTGTGCAGTTAGCAACTTGCTTTAGAAATTATTGCACTGTTCTGTGTGTGAATGAGACATATGTGAAATGTGAGTAGATAAGAGAAAAGACATGAACAAATTACAAAAGAAAGCGAAGCCTGCAAAGGCACCAGCAGTATCGTCCTGAAACCCTGCTGGCTGGACAGAGAGTCCAGATTGATGACCTGCGACTGCAAGAGGTACCTGCCCTGAATCAAGAACAAGATGTGAGACAAGGAGATGGAGGATAGGTGTGAAAACTAATCACTGATGATGAAGGAAACCTGTGAAAACAACCACTTTGTGATTAATGATCCAAGCATGGCACAGCAGAGTCCATAGGTTTACATGAGCATTTTTTGCTATACATGGCACTCAATGGCCAAGGGGCTTTGGGTCATTCTTCAACAACAATGGAGCTTTGGAGACATCCAGTGAAGGTCCACCTCTCCTACTTGTGCTCAGTTTTGGTGGACACTAAACTGATCTAAACAACAATAAGGACTGGTAGCTACAAACATTGTGTGCAGAACCTTTGGCACCCATACGTGTGGTGTAAATATATGCACACAGTGATATCTATTCTGTACTTTTTAACAAATGCAGTATATTTCCTTGTTCCCTGAAAAAGATATGGTGTCCTTTTTAGAAGCATGACACCATAGGGGTAGGTCTACACAGCAGCCTTATTCTGACATATACTATTCTGGAATAGCTATTTCAAAATAACCCTTCCTCTGAGCATGCCCAGAGCTCACAAGTGTCCAGCCAGGCAGGCAAAAAGTGAGCCTCCTCCTAGACAGAGCATGAGCTTAGGGAGCTCCTGGGACTGTGGCAGGAGGAGGAGGTCCTCAGAGAAATGGGGACAAAGTGGTGGAATGTGGCCTCTTTTGCTCAGCTGCCTGATGGCCTGTCGTCCCAGAGCCACCCTGTCTGCACTCCTGACAAGGTCAGGAGTGAGATGAAGGAACAGTGGCAGAGCGATGCCCAGGCGAGGGACTTGGCTAGTCAGTCAGGGTCAGTGCCCTCATCCTCCCACTCCTACAAGGAGCTGCTGAGCCCGTTGGGCCCAGGGACACCCCTCTGCACCCATCACCCTGGACAGTACCACTGAGGAGCCCCATGCCAGGGACGATGAGGAACTGTGACTAGGCCCAGCCCCATGACTCCAGGACCAGAGCGAGATCCAGCTCTGGAGTGATTGAGCAATGAGGGTGAGCTGATTATCAATGTCCCCTCCCACTACTCCTGACATGCCTCTGCCAGCTGGGCATCCCCTGACCTTGGTGGTGCACCTTCTCATAAGATCCTGACAGGATGCACACCTCAGACCATGGGCCAGGGGCTCCACACCTGCCAGAGCATATCCCAACACCCCCTGTGGACTCTGGTCCGCCATAGCCCAACTGGATTTGGCCCTCAGGAGGGTGTAATGGCTGCCAGTGTCATTCAGTACCTGCTCCCATGGATAGCACCATGGCTGGGGGAAGGGGTGGGTGAGGGCTGGACTCCACAAGAGGGTCGTCCCCCCGAGGCCAAGGACCCCTTTCTGCTTTCTTGATCCTCCAAGGCTGGCCTGCCATTAGACGGGGGATAGGGAACTGCTGCCCATAGGGGGACAAGGGGTGTGGCCCACAGGGAAGGGGTACAGGACCCGTGGCCTGTGACTCTTCTTTTCCATTTCTGCAACTGCTCTGTCAGAGGGTCAGGAGAGCCTCGCACCTCACATGGTCCCAGACAGCCCACTGGAAGCAACGGACAGAGGCTGGGCAGCCCCATCACCAGCACCAGGGCGTCCCCAATCCAGGAGGGGCCAGATACAGAGTGCAGATGGCGTTCTTCTCACTGCCTCTGTCCAGCTCTAGGCTGAGGTCACGGCACTGTGCCTCTGCCTGGAGGAGGCCGAGGCAACCTGGTGGTGGGTGCCCTGGGGGCATTGATGGGGACTCTGAGGGATGTGGCTGGCACCTACAGGAATTTCCTGGCCTGGCTGCCCCCTTCTGCTACTCGCCCCCACACCTTGCCCACGACCTGCCTGCCATCCCCGCCTGAAAAGGCCCCTGCCGAAGTGGACCCCCGGCCCTACCACCCCATTTTCCCCATTTCATCCCAGCCCTGCCAGGGACCCCAAATCAGGGGTGGGTGGAGATCCCAGGGATGACGTGGCTCTAGGCCCTCCATCCCTTCCCTGCAATAAGGGCCCGCCATGAGGTGACCCATGCTTCCTGCTCCAATGTAAATAGTTTGCCCCCTTTCCCCATGAGACAGTAGTTATATGGTTCTGTTCTATGTTGTTGTGAATAACTGCACAATTTGGTTAAACATAATATACTTTATTTTCTCCATATCCCTGTGTGTTCAGTGGAGGGCAGTGCAGGGGGGGTGGCAACAGGGGATGTGTGGGGGAGGGACAGGGAGGAGTGTTGGGGCAAAGTGGAGCGTGCAGGGGACCTGCTGGGGGTGGCCAGGGCGGTGATCTGGGGGGCCCTGAGCAAAATGATTTTTCAGGGCCTCCCAGAAGCAGACCCCATCCAGGTGAACCTGGCAGCTCGGGGCAGCGTCCGGCTGGTCATAGCCAGGCCTGGACTTGGTTGTCCACCCCTGTAGACAGGCCACCCGCTTACTCTCCACAATATTGTGGAGACAGCAGCAGATGCCCACCACTTGGGGGATGTTCTGGAGGCCCACTTCCAGGCATGCCAGGAGACTGCCACCAGCCCTTCAAATGCCTGAATGTGTGCTTAACCACATTTTGGGTGTGGTTTAGCTAGAAGTTGAAGTGTTCCTGGCTGGGGTTGAGGTGGCCCATATAGGGCTTCATGAGCCAGGCCTGGAGGGGATAGGCAGCATCCACCACCATGCACAGGGGCACCATGTTGACCCCGAGGGTCATGATAGCTGTCTGGAAACTGGCCACCTCAGATAGCTACCACTGCATGGGCCACCAGTTTGGCATGGCCAAAGCCACAGTTGGTGCCACCGTCATGGAGGTAAGGCAAGCTTGGGCCACACACCCACAGGGGAGGGGGATCCCAGAAAAAGGGGCTCATCAGGGACTGGGGGTGGGGAGAGGTTTGGGGGTGGGGGGGGCGAGTGTTACCTCCCTGTGATGGATATAAGTCCCTGCCTTTATGAGGCGGCACAGGCCAGAATTATGAGACACCCATGTATCATGGGTTTGGCCAGGCCAGCCCACACGAAGGTCCTGCAACTGGCCCCAAATGTCCACCAGGGCCTGGAGCACCACAGAGTGGTGCACCTTTCTGTTTATATACTGGCCCCTGCTGTGCTCTGGTGCACAGATCAGTATATGGGTCCCACCCAGGACACCAAAGTAGTTCAGGAACCCAAGTGCTGCAAAGCCAGCAGTGGCCATGTCCAGGTGTGCTACATGGATCACCCTTTGCAGGACAATGGCATTCATGGCCCAAACCATCTGCATGGGATGAAGGACATATGCACCCATGAGGTTGTATGAGTAGTGCCAGCCCCTCTGTCCATCAGGCCCCTCCCAGCCCCCCTGCCCCCAAACCTCTCCCCACCTCCAGTCCCTGATGAGCCCCTTTTTCTGGGATCCCCCTCCCCTGTGGGTGTGTGGCCCAAGCTTGCCTTACCTCCATAATGATGGCACCAACTGTGGCTTTGCACATGCCAAACTGGTGGCCCATGCAGTGGTAGCTATCTGAGGTGGCCAGTTTCCAGACAGCTATCATGACCCTCTTTTTGAAGGGGGTGGCAGGCCTCATCCAGGTGTCCTGATGCCGCAACTCAGGCTAGCCACAGGCAGAGCTCCAGGAACGCATGCCTCCTCATTCTAAAATTCTGGAGCCACCTGGCATTATCCCATTCCCCCATCACTAGGCATTCTCACCACTCAGAGCTGCTGGGGGCAGCTCCACAGTTGGCAGAGAACCCGGGGGGAGGGAGGGGCGCAATGGAGGATTCGTGGATCTGGGCCATGCCGGGAGGACAGCCCACAGCAGGAGATGGAGTGCAGCCGCCACTGCAGAGGACACGTTGCTTTGTCTGCACTGGCATCTGCTGGGCTCATGGCAGCTCCACAGGCCTCCTTCAGTCGAGGGTGAGGCTCTATGGGAGAGGCCCTTTAACAGGGTACCCTGCTGCAGGCCTGGAAGGGCTTGTCTGCCACGCGAACCCATCCACAGCACTTCCTGGCCCTTTCTTTCAAAAGGGCATTTGGGACACTTTAGAAAGAGCACTTCACCCTTTTGAAAGGGCAGATCAGAAGCACCAACCTCTGCTTGCATGTGGGTGCCGTATTTTGGAAGGCAGTTTTTCAAACCATCAATTTTGAAAGAGCACCCGTTGAAATAGCGCTCTAGTGTAGACAGAGCTAGAATGAGGTTTACCAAATTCAAAATAAGCCATCCGCTCTTTTGAAATTATTTCAAAACAATGATTGCATTGTGTAGACTATTGCAAATTTATTTTGCAATAACAGCCGTTATTCTGAAATAACTTTTTTGTGTAGACAGATACCTCAGGGTAGTTGGACTTCTAACTTGCCTCTGTTTCACAGCATGTAGGAAGCCTAAATATCTTTAAAAATCTCAACTTCCATAGAAATTTTTTTGCATCATGTATTTTGTCGAAAAAATCACATTTAGTATTTAATATTTTTTGTGGATTTCTAATTTTGTCTGTACACACAACATAGAAAGTCAGCTCATGCCTCTGTACCATCCCCTCCGCTACTTACTCAAATATGAACAATTTCCTGTTATGGCATAATTTAAAATCTTCTCAAGAGGGTTCTTTCTCTCCATTAAGTTTCAACTTCTGCTGCTGAAAATATACATTTTTTCTCTGTTTCATTCTCATGAATCAACCTAGGAGAATTATTTGCAATTCTTATCCAATTTTCTCTTTTTCCCTCTGTCATGATGGAATACAGTAGCTTTCTGGGCTTATTCATTTGTTGTTCTTGACACAATGGGCCATTTAAACATGTACATTCATCTTCCACCAACAGACATCCTCAAACAAAAGAGAGAGCAATTTTCAGGTGCAGTCTGATGAGTGATCCTGGAGGAAGGCTGTAATTTCTTCCTATTATGTGTGAAAATCCGCCTGTTTATTAAGAGAGAGCTGCTCCATCACCTGCTTTTGATAATATCCTTCTGTGAAATACACTAGCCTTTCCTATAGCTGAAGGAGATGCGATTCTGAACTCACAGCTGGAAGAGAAAATGAAAAAAATAATGCATAGTTTATGGGCACGTTTCCAGTCTCTGCAGTTGTATAACTGGCAAACTTCTGGCACCAAAACTTTTGTCTTAAAATGTGATGTGTGCCAGCTTGGGAATAATCATTCACACTGATTCCACAGAGTATGGACCAGAGACTTGATCACGTAAACATTCACAGACTGGAAGCACACAAGAGAAGCGAGCACCAGCAAAGTGACTTTCATTGCCAGAATCTGGTCAATATTTACTGAAAATAATTGCTTGCATGTGCACTTTTCTATCAGGAAGTATGACTCTTCCTGAAATTCTCTTCTGTTTAATTCCTCTCCCCACTCTGTTTGCAAAGTGTTGTGCTTTCTCATGTGCATTTCCACTACAACCCCTCTGAGGAAAGTTATCACTGTTATCAAAGATGCGTATTACACCAGTGCATGTAAATTATGGTGTACTGAAAGCTGTGTTAAAATTGCAAGGCAGGGTTTTCTGGTCCAGCTTCAGGGGCAGAAGGCTTTGTAGGGAAAGATGCAATCAGCGTCTTCAGCAATCAGTTAACAAAACAGCCAGCCTGGAACGAGATAGCTTAAAATGCTTGTCCATGCCCTAGGTAGGGCTGCCAAGAGTAGGGGGTAAAAGAGGCAACTGTCCCAGGGCCTGGTGATTCACAAAGGCCTGTGGTTCTGGATCATTCTGAAAGGTTGGCAGGAAAAGACTAGACCCTGCCGCACCCCTTCTGCCTGAGGCTCCACCCCTTTCGGGAGTGTGACACTGACCACCCCCAGATTGCTCAGAAGCCCAGCAATTCATTCAGCCCCTTTGGTCCTAGGTAACAGCCTGCTACCTCTCTCCGTATTTCAGTGGCGTGGGTTAGGGTATGCCTACAGTACAATGAAAAACCTGCCGTTGGCCTTTGCCAGCCGACTCAGGTCTGGGGAGTGTCCACCATGAGGCTGTTCCATTGCTGTGTAGACTTCGGGCCTTCGGCTGGAGCAGGGGCCTCAGATCCTACAAAGTGGGAGTGTGCAGGAGCTCAGGTTCCAGCCCCAAAGCAGAAGTCTACACAAGAATGAAACAGGCCACTGCCCAAACCCCAGGACCCTGAGTTGACTGGTAGGGGCCAGCAGCAGGTTTTTAACATCTCTGTAGACATTCCCTCAGAGTCTGAGTCAGCTGCCCGAGCTTACAGGATTCAGGCTATGATAATAGCAGCATAGACACCAAGTTCGGGGCTCCGGCCCAGCCTTAAAACCCAGAAAGTGAGGGTGGGTTTTAGGGCTTGAGACAGGTCTCCAAAACCCACCCATCTCACAGGGTTTCATATTCTGGGCTCCAGCCAAAGCCCAAGTGTCTACACGGCTATTTTTAACCTCATAGTCTCTGAGCCACTTGATCCTGAGTCAGTGGACTCTGAGTCTGAGACTTGCTGCCGCAGGTCTTTCCTCCCCACCCCCCCAATGTAGATGTGCCCCAAGAGTCTGGTCCAGCAGCTGTGGAAATATGATAATCTTTCCACTGCCTTCAAAAGGCATCAGAGGGAGGTGGCTAGCCCCAGCCACAGTTCTGCTGCCTGAAGTCTTGCCCCTTCTTGGAGCACATCACCCATCTCCCAGCTTGGAAGCAGGCATTGTATTTTTACAGCCAAGTGAGCCATTCCTCACTAGGGCTACGTCTACAGGTGAAGCCAACATCGAAATAGCTTATTTTGATGTAGCAACATCGAAATAGGCTATTTCGATGAATAACGTCTACACGTCCTCCAGGGCTGGCAACGTCTATGTTCAACTTCGACGTTGCGCGGCACCACATCGAAATAGGCGCTGCGAGGGAACGTCTACACGCCAAAGTAGCACACATCGCAATAAGGGTGCCAGGCACAGCTGCAGACAGGGTCACAGGGCGGACTCAACAGCAAGCCGCTCCCTTAAAGGGCCCCTCCCAGACACAGTTGCACTAAACAACACAAGATCCACAGAGCCGACAACTGGTTGCAGACCCTGTGCCTGCAGCATAGATCCCCAGCTGCCGCAGCAGCAGCCAGAAGCCCTGGGCTAAGGGCTGCTGCCCACGGTGACCATAGAGCCCCGCAGGGGCTGGAGAGAGAGCATCTCTCAACTCCCCAGCTGATGGCCGCCATGGAGGACCCGGCAATTTCGAAGTTGCGGGACGCGGATCGTCTACACGGTCCCTACTTCGACGTTGAACGTTGAAGTAGGGCGCTATTCCGATCCCCTCATGAGGTTAGCGACTTCGACGTCTCGCCGCCTAACGTCGAAGTTAACTTCGAAATAGCGCCCGACGCGTGTAGCCACGACGGGCGCTATTTCGAAGTTAGTGCCGCTACTTCGAAGTAGCGTGCACGTGTAGACACAGCTTAGGTCTTTGCCTACAATGGGGATTTCAGGCACTGGGGGTCCGAACACCAGTATAGCTGTTCCGATACAAGCTTTGTTGTATGTTCGCAAAGCTGCCACTATCACAGTTCATACTTCAGCATCTTATCTCTGCTTGAAATCGGAGCCATTTGCCTGGTGCAAATTGCAGTTTCTTATCATCTTTGTCCACCTTCACTAGGGATGGGGTCGGTGTCCACTATTGACAATAGCCTGGATCAATCTCAACTGCAGACAAGGCCATACACTAGGTAATAAGGTATTACAACATAATCAACCTGTATACATAAAGAAAAGGTTGTATTAATCCCTATTGATATTACTCAATCCCACTTTAGGGAGATCATTACATTGTATAAATTCCTTAATCTGGCAGCAAATAGATACCTGTTAAAAAGCAGAAGCTTGTCTCTTCTGTGTTTTGTCTTTTCAAGATTTGCAATCACTGCTGCCGAGCTTACGACGCTTGCTGTCCAAGAGCATGAGCTGTCTTCACCACACTGCTTTATTCAGGTCATAGGAGGGAGAGCAAATGGATTTGCAGATGATGTGCCACCATCACTCAAAATGTTACCGACAGGAAAAGGCCAAAGACAATAGCGCAATTATCCATTATTGCAGTGTGAGAATGACTGGATTCCGAAAGCCTTGTGTTGAAGGTTAATGTTAGCCTTTAATGAAAATTTTGAAGTTTATTATTGAAAAGTCCAGATGGCAGAAAGATAGTGCAGGTGTGGAAAAGTACCCACCTTTTAGCCTATAATAAACCAAATGTATAATTTAAAATGGTACACAAATGACTTCCCAAAATCAGCACTCTCATAATTTTACATAATTAAGGGTTTCACGATGTATAAAAGCTATTACATACACCCTAAAGTCCTTGGAGAGTCCTCTTTTCACTGGGATATTTGAAAAGATCCATGGTATACTCTGTGTGGTTTTGCAGATGATATACATTTTTCATAGCTGCTTTCATTAGCAATTTTCTACTTCTAACGGCTGTATAATTAAACCATAATGGGATATTTAGGCTTATGTATATTCATGGGGAAGTAGTTATAACAAAACAAACTATAATTAACTACAACCCCAAAATACATTTTAGTTTATATATTTTTTCACAACATATTTATTTGCACATACAAGTAGCTTTCAGGACAAACACTAAATATGAAGTAGAAAATCCTTGTGTAGCCTCAGGTTCTGTGTCACGCAATCCTGCATTGACTATGCATGTATCCTTTTGAGCAACTCCTGGACTGGGGCTACACTACAGCAGTCTTTTGAAAGATGAACTTCCAGAAGAGATCTTCCAGAAGATCTTCTTTTGAAAGAACGCGTCCACACACAAAAAAGAGGATCGAAAGATCAATCAGTTCTTTCAGTAGAGAGCATCCACAAAGCCCCACTTCTTCAAAAGAATGGGCCAGGGATCAAAAAATCCAGTGCCATGAAGACTGCTCTTTAGAAAAAAGGGCCTACAGATCACCCACACATGCTTTTTTTTTTTTTTTTTCAAAAGAAGCTTTTGAAAGCAGGCACTCTTCCTGATCCATGAGCAAAAGAAGGCTTCCAGAAGAAGAACCTCATTCTTTCAATTTTGGATTGAAAGAATACATTTTGTGTGTAGATGCTCTTCATATTCTTTCGAAAAAGGGTCTGATTTTCCAAAAGGACTTGCTAATGTAGACATGGCCCTGCTATTTGGAATCACAGCACTGGCAGTGGCTCCAAACAACTTTAGGTGCTACTTCAATGGTAAATAAACAAAAATAAACAACAAACAAAAACAGAGGGGTAGCCGTGTTAGTCTGGATCTGTAGCAGCAACGAAAGGTCCTGTGGCACCTTATAGACTAACAGAAAAGTTTAGAGCATGAGCTTTCGTGAATTAACTCACTTCTTCAGATGCATCTGAAGAAGTGAGTTAACTCACGAAAGCTCATGCTCTAAACAAAAACAGTGACCACGCTATTTCCTACTTCAAATGCAGTCAGTGATAAAACTCCATTGGTTTAAATGGTACAGATTTTACTGGGCCTTCATGACAGCCTTATCCTCTTTGGTATATTTCCTTGTGGTATGCCTCCTCTAGTTTTAAATGACTCCAGCCACTGGCCTCTCAGCACCCTCTTGTGAGATTATTTCACGGTCTCACTGATCTTACCATGCTGACTCATAACCACTACTTCACTGGGCAGAAGAAACTGTTCATGTACCTATCTGTCCTTGCAATCCCCTTTTGGAGATTCCACAATCCATTTGTGACAGGTGAGGGAACCTTTCTGATCTCAGTGACTTTCTGTTGTTTGTTCAAAGTCAGAGTGAAACATTGGCTCTGTTGAATTCAGTATAACTTTCACCATTGGCTTTAAATCTGCTATTGCTTTCACAGGGGCAGGAGTTCCCATCTGTTTAGAGATAAATATTTCCCGTATTTCTGGGCATAATCGTTTGCTCTAGTTTATTATCTCATGCTCAGAGCCATAAAGAGGTGTCAAAGCATCATGACAACTTTGCCCTTCACAAATTGCTAAGTGGGCTAGATCAAGAAGGAAGCGGTTTTGGTGGGGTTGGAGATGGGGGGGAAAGGAATAACCTTTGAAAACTATGATCATACACCGTATCTGAACATTTCATTTTGCCTATTTTTTGTTTGTTTGTGTTGGGAGGGGTTAAATTCAAAAACTTCTAAACAAATTTAGCTAACTTTCTAAAAATACCATTTTTAGAGATGAACCAATTCAGCTTGAATCTGTAGATAGTTTTAGTTGTAGCAAAACCGCATTTAGTTAAGAATTTACTAGTTCACCAAAAACATTTCTTCCAGCTCTACCTCACAGTCTCTTCATTTGGGCAAAATTTTGGCTTGAGTTGTCCATCATCTTCTATTGATTTCAATGACTTAGATGTAATGTACTTCTATATGGGACATGGCTCATGCTTTATTGTATGTTTGTAGGGCTAGTCAGAAATTCTAAATAAACTGTTTTTCAGTGAAAAGTGGGTTTTCAACTAAGGTGTGTATGGATAACATTTTTCTTCTCAAAAAAGCTGGATGCCCCCAAAATGAAATATTCCAGCCCAAAGAGAGTTATTTTGATTTTGAAGTGCCACAAGGGGGACCAAAGATCCCGGTTTCATAGGGAATGTTCAGATATTAGGTGCTTTTTCATCGTATAGGCACAAATTACCTTTCCCCATCCCCGTTTTTCACACTTGCTATCTTGTTACTCTGAATGCCAGCATGTTGCCTCATGGGAGGAGTTGTTCTTATGCTCAAGTACTTTTTTTGTAGGCAAGGGTACTTCACTAAGCTTTCTTTCTCATGATGTGCCACTTTCCCAAAGTAAGGGGTGAGACTCAGGTGCTTTGTGGGAGATGTAGTTCAATCAGGTCAGCCGGACTGTAGAACAGATACAGAACATAAGGCCTAGGAACTACAAATCCCTTCAGACAACAGCAACATTTAAAAATATTTTGTTTTTTGGCTCCACTTAGTGTCAAGAGCTTGTTGAGTTTTTCTGAGCAAACTTTTAAGAAAAATACTTTTTCTCCATTTTTATTGACAATGTTGTACGAGAAAAAAAAAATCAATCAGCTCCAGGTGATCTCTGTAACAAATCATTCTGCTTGTTTGCAGCATTTTTTTTCTTAGTGGTCTTATTATTTTCACCAAGGAGTAGAGGTTTTCTGGGCAGCTCATTAGTTTCAAACACATGAAAATGGTATTATCATGGCTATGTCTAGCAAGGTTGATGAGACAAACTTAGTTGAGGTTCAAGAAACAGGCTTTATAATTAGTCGTTTTAACCATTTTTATTCTATTTCCAGGGGGCAATGTTCTCTTCTCTCTCTTTGCATTTACTGTGCTTGAAAGTGAGTTTTATTCCAGTTGAAAAGCTATCGCAAGAGACAATAGAAAAATACTCAAAATCAAGTATAATAAATTGAAATGACAAGGCTATGCTAGTGAGGCTATGTCCCTGATACAGAGCAAAGGAATTACTGATTCAGACAATGTATACTGGACTGTACTTTGTTGTAGACTCCCAAACCATAGGGAAAAGAAGGACTGAATCTAGAAAATAGCCTATCATTCAGCCAGCCAATTAAAACACAGGCAACATTCATAATGTTGATCTATAATGATAATTTAAAGTGACTGGTGATTTTAGATGCAATGACATGGCTAATTAAGTGGAAATTGCTCTTGACCTTACATAATAGTGAAAGAAACCATGTTTTAAATCGGTGGTGTTGTTCTCTCAGGGCAAGTATGAAAAGGCTGATGACATTGAGTACTGGTGAATGATGTCCTACATGTTGGATGTAAAAGGAAGGACTAAATATGGACAGAGTGGAGGAAGAAGTGACTGAATTACATCTAAGACCAGTTTTGCTCATTTCCTAACAATAAAAAAATATGGACTGTTAAGCAAAATGGAAAAAAGTTAGTAATCCCAAGAGATTAGTACTTTTCTTTTATCCCACAGTCTTCAGTTGATCAAATAAGCAATCCTAGTACACAATTTTGAGGCTTATTTCTTAATCAGGTTAATCTGAAACTCTCCTTGGCTCAGTAGATTATCCCCTTACCCCAAATGCAAAAGACTGGGCCTTCTTGTCATTGAGAGGGGAAGGGAGAAAGTGTTTCAGAATCTTTATGGCAGATGGGACTGCATTGCCTGGCACTGTGCATCAGCAATGGGCTAACCCCAAATGAATCTTGCAATGGTAAGTTGTGTGTGTGTCTGTGTCTGGTGTGGCAGGCACGCTGTTAGGGACAAAAAGGTAAGTTTAGGAAAGTGAAGCTGACAGAATAGGGCCTCCAAAAACACATTGCCTCTGCAGTCCCACACTAATATTAGTGCACTAGTAACTTTGGTTGCTTCTTACCTTTGAGAATCTTGCAACCTGTGCATCAAGGGCTCATGGCCAGGCAAAGCTGGTGAAAACCAACTAATAAATAATCCATTTATTATTCATTCTGCTTGGCTGGAACCTCACAGTTCAGGATGTTTTGTATTTGCACTTGGTTGTAGGGGCTGGTGATTCTCCCACTGTATCAGCTTGACATTTTAGCAGGTGGTAGTAAATAAGATAAATGGTGACAATGATGAGCTCCCCAGGAGCATACACATGGTTGCTATTAATGTGTTTACATCTCATGAGAACCATTGGGGTGTAGATTGGCTCAAACTTCGTGACATTCATCAGCTGTGACCTTTGCAAGATTTGTACTTTAGCAGAAAATAAACCCAGATGGAAACATTTCTAAGGCGTGCTGCACCCTCTATATTTGATTCCCAAAATGACAGTTTCAAGTACCATTTTCTGACTATAAACAAAGTGGACTTAGAAATGTTTATTGATCTTATTTCAAAGCTGCTCAGGGTAGTGATCAGCACCACACGTGAGTATTTAACATGCATCTTATTCAATACTGGTGAGGCCACATCTGCAATATTGTGTCCAGTTCTGGGCTCCCATTAGAAAAAGAATGTGGACACATTGGACAGAGTCCAGCAGAGGGCAACAAAAGTGATTAGGGGGCTGGGACACATGACTTATGAGGAGAGGCTGAGGGATTTAGGCTTATTTAGACTACAGAAGAGTGAGGGTTAATTTGATAGCAACCTTCAATTACCTGAATCAGGGATTAAACAGAGGATGGAGAAAGTCCATTTTCAGTGGTGACAGATGACAGAATGAGGAGCAGTGGGAGGGGTCTTGGTTGGACATTAGGAAAGTCTGTTTCACCATTAGAGTGGTGAAGGACTGGAATAGGATACCTAGAAAGAAGGTGGAATCTCCATCCCTAGAGGATTTTAAGTTCCAGCCTGTCAAAGCCCTAACTGGGATGATGTAGTTGGGACTGGTCCCACTCTGAGCAGTGGGTTGGACTTGCAACCCAATGATTCTATGATTCTATGAACTGGTGTGGAAGGACTCATGATAACTACGTGAACAGGGAATGGCAGGTTATCTTTCGGATATATAGGCCTACAGCCAAGCTCCTGTCAGCCATTTTGAGCTGTATATGTCAGAATCAATTCCTTCAGTTTTACCCAATAATTAATAGCCATTGCTATCCAGGAAGCACTGGAGTTGTGTGCTTCCAGAAAATTACACCCTACAAGTGAGCTGCAGAATTCTCTCCATCTTAAAACAATGGAGGGGTTTAAGATGTAGCCACAGTAAAGTATGCAACAGTAGCGTAAACTGGAGGTGACAGAGGCACGAAAAGCAGGTACAAGGCTTGAGTCTAAAAGATATGCTAGTGATCTCCTGACCATTCACAAATGGAAAGAGTGTACCTGGCCACAGTTCCTTTGCATTCTTCTTATAGCCACTGGGAGTCCAATCCGTGAGAGATTAAACATAAATATTGGGCAAACCCCTTTAGTCAGAAACAGTGATATTATCCACTTCTTCTGCATAGCTGCTTTCACCAGCCACTGTCATCTATTTCTTCTGTGGACTCCATTTCAGTGAGTGAGGTCTCCTTCACATGCCTTGGTAACATCCAGACACACGTTTTAGACAACTGACTGCTTTGGCTGTCTTCAATTATATGAACAAATCTAGAGTTAAAGAAATTGTTCAGATAACAAAACACCTATGTGAATCAGCTTCTTTTGTATTGAGGGACTCCAAAGCATTTTTCAAACTATATTTTTGAATCCTCTGATTCAAGAGTGAAATTCAGCCACCTTTAATGTGTAGCAGGGCAATTGCTCACCAGCACATAGTAACAGTTTACAAGAGTAACAATGTCTACCATTAAAGTAAACGTGAACTAGATGAATTCTTTTGAAATTACCGGGAAAAATTACGCTATTTTCTTTGATCTAAATGTAATGCCAACAGACCCAGGTTGCTGGCACCAGAGACTGAACGTGTGATCATAGGGGTTAAAGGCCTGTGCTCTACTGCATGAACTGGCTTTCAGCCAAGGCTGTAGAGCAGAGACTTCACTCGCCCTAGTATGAGCTCTCGGTGCCTCTGGGTACTATATAAAAAGGAAGTATTCTCTTCTGAGAGCAGAGATGACCTGTGGAAATTTCTAGAAAAGTTGGCTACCTCACCAAGTTTGTTAACATCATGAGATGATTTCATGAGGTGTCTGGTCACATACTCTCAGATCATGGCATCTCTAAATCATTTTTTTTTATATCTAAGAAGGTGAAACAAGGCTCTGTACTGGTGCTACTCGCGATTTTTAGTCTGATCTTTGCAAGTGTTCTGAATTATGCAACAGGCAAACTTCAAGAGTCCACATAAATTATGTACAGAAATAATGAAACGTTTCACTCTCCAACAGCTTATTGCATATGCAAAAGCTCTTAAGAAACTCACATGCAAAGCCTTTTCTAGTTGAAAATTTTGCTCTACTTCATCATAATGAAGGCGAGATTATATTTCACATGTCCTCAAAATCAGCTGTTTGGACTTAACATCAGCATGGAAAGAAATGAAATGGTCTTCCAATGAGCTCCACAAACTATTACCACTGAGCCAAATATTACCACTGATGATATAGAATTACAGTATGTCAATCACTTACATACCTTGGCAGTACCATCTCATGCAATGGTTCAGTAGATTAATAAATATCACCTAGAAAACAAAAAGCAAACCTGATCTTCAAAAGGCTCTCCCACAGAGAATGCATCTATCATAGTAGTAAACAGTCACCAAAACTGATGATGAACAGTGCAAGGATATTAGCATCCGTTGTATACAGGTATTAAACACATACAGTTACTGCAAACACATTAAGCAACCTGAAAAACGTATCATGCACTGTCTCTGCTTTACACTGATGGTCCTAATTTAGGCAAGCGGCTGGACTCGATGACCTCCTGAAGTTCCTTCCAGTCCCAGGATTCTATGATTCCTCTGGTAAGACTAAGTCTCTAACAGTAGCATTCTGGAAAGTGCAAAAATGACCAGTACGAAGGCAACTATCAGCAAAGCTAGAAGGGACTGCTGAAAAAAGTGGCAAGCTGCAATCATGAAAGGGCAGGATGCACAATCAATGGAAAAGCTGCAAAGAGACCCTTAAGCAGGATCGCACCTCAAATAGTATTGACAACTTTGAAAACATAGCCAAGAACAGCTGCGTACAGAGAGCAAATATTAATAAAGACTGCAAACCTTTAGAAGACAGATATGAAAAAAAAAAAGATTAAGGACCAAATGTCATGCCAAGCCTTCAGTAGGAACCCAGATGTGCTGGGGTGACATCAGTTTACAATTTACTCCTTGTAGATTAGGCGCTACAGTCACAGGGGAACAGAAGTGATGCTACGATAACATCATCCCATTTGATGGGCAGCTGTACAGGTGAAAGTAGGAAGACAGTGTAGTTCCTTGAGGTATAATTTGAAAAGGTATTAGGCTAAGTATCTGTGATCTTCACAATAAATCATAGGATTTTTAATAACCCTGGGTAATGAGAACCTTTGTTTTACTTGCCATCCAAGACTTGTTGTTGCACCGACCATGTCTGAGTCTTATCTACTTGCCAAATCAGATATCTAGTTAAGACTCAAAGTTGGCCTGTGTAACAACTTTCAGATGAGAAGTAAAAGTGAAGTTCTGAGGAGTTAGGAGAGAGTTCCCAACAGCGGAAGCTATTTTCTTTCAAAATAAAATAATACAAGTCACTTTTTTTGGGGGGGAGGGAATACTTTTAGAAACTCTTTGAATCAGAATAGTAATCTTTGCTGATATTTTCCCAGCCAAACTCTTTGTAAATTGAGAGCTACAGAAAAGGTTTGTGATTGATGTAAATTGCTGGTGGAGTGGTTTGGCAACAAAACAGTTTGTTCTTACTAAGAGACAGAAACTGTAATTTATAGCAACCAAGATGAGATGGAAAATTGGTGTCCCTTCACAAAAGTAGCCTATCCTTTTTTTTAATTGCAAAGCAGCTTTTTTATTGGTTTCTAATACACATTTATTATCATTCAAGCTGTTGGGCACACAGAGCTCCTGTTATCTTTCAGGAAGCACTCAGCACCTTCTAAGGAGGCGGTGCTACCCAAATATTTGTGTGTCTGTACACATGGATTCCTCTGTGTGTAGCTCTATGAAAGCAACTTCACCCAGTATTTACACTGATAATGATGTTCAAGAGAAAATAATTAAGGCTGCTATGTCCCTTCTGACATATGCAATTCCAAAAATTCAAAGAATAGTGCAAAGAATGTTTTAACCATTGACCTTTCTCTCATCTTTCTTTGTCACCCTATCTTCTATGAATAGTAACAGAGAGGGAGCTGTGCTAGTCTATATACTATAACAACAAAAAAAGCAGTCAAGTAGCACTTTAAAGACTAATAAAATAATTTATTAGGTGAGCTTTCGTTGGACAGACTCACTCCTTCAGACCATAGCCATACCAGAACAGATTCAATATTTAAGGCACAGAGAACCAAAAACAGTAATCAAGGACAAATCAGAAAAAAAAATTATTAAGGTGAGCAAATCAGAGAGTAGAGGGGTAGAAGGTGGGAGGGGGCAGTCAAGAATTAGATTAAGCCAAGGATTCAAATGAGCCCCTATAGTGACTCAGAAAATTCCAGTCCAGGTTCAAACCACATGTTAATGTGCCATATTTGAATATAAAAGACAGCTCAGCTGCCTCCCTTTCAATAGTGGTGTGAAAATTTTTCCTCAGTAACATGCAAACTCTTAAGTCATTAACAGAATGACCCACTTCATTAAAATGTTGACTAACCGGTTTGTGGATCTGGAGTGTTTTTATGTCTGTTTTGTGCCCATTAACTCTTTGTCTAAGGGAGTTTGAAGTCTGTTCAATGTACAAAGCATCTGGGCATTGTTGGCACATGATGGCATATATGATATTAGTTGAGGAACATGAGAATGTGCCCGTGATTCTGTGAATAACCTGGTTAGGCCCAGTGATGGTAACTCCAGAATAGATATGTGGACAAAGCTGGCAGCGGGCTTTGTTGCAAGGAAAGTTTCCAGGACTGGTATTCCTGAGGTACAGACTGTGTCTGTTGGTGAGGATCATCATAAGGTTTGGAGGCTGTCTGCAGGACAGAACAGGCATGTCACCTAGGGCCTTCTGGAGTGTGGCATCCTGATTATGGATAGATTGTAGGTCTTTAATAATTTGTTGCAGTGGTCTGAGTTGGGGGCTGTAGGGGATGACCAGTGGTGTTCTGTTCTTGGCTTTTTTGGGCCTATCTTGGAGTAGCTGGTCTCTGGGTATTTGTCTGGCCCTGTCAATTTGTTTTTTTTTTAATTTTTCCTGGTGGGTAATTCAGGTTTATGAATATTTGGTAAAGACCTTGTAGTTTTTGGTCTCTGTCAGTTGGATCAGAGCAAATGTGATGTACCTAAGGGCTTGACTGTAAACAACAAATCTACCTATGTGTGCAGGATGGAACCTAGAAGGATATAGGTAAGTATAGCGATCAGTGGGTTTCTGGTACAGTGTGGTACCAATCAGGCCATCCTTGATTTGTACTGTCGTGTCCCAAAAATGTATCTCTTGCATGGAGTAATCAAGGCATAAGTTGATGGTGGGGTGCAGATTGTTAAAGTCTCTGTGGAATTCTTCTAGAGCCTCTGTACCATGGGTCCAAATCATAAAGATGTCGTCAATGTATCTTAAGTAAAGGAAGGGTGATAGGGGAAGAGAGCTGAGGAATCATTGTTCTAGCTCAGCCATAAATATATTAGCACATTGTGGGGCCACGCGGGTGCCCATAGCATTTCCACTAATTTGGAGGTATAAATTGTCCCCAGATTGGAAATGATTGTGTGTGAGAACAAAGTTACAGAGGTCAGACACTAGACTGGCAGTGGTGACATCAGGGATGGTATTCCTGATTGCTAGTAATCTGTCTTTATGTGGAATATTAGTGTACAGAGCTTCTACATCCATTGTGGCAAGGATGGCATTGTCAGGAACTTTTCTGATGTTTTGTAACTTCCTCAGGAAGTCAGTGGTATCTCGGAGATAGCTGGGAGTGTTGGGGGCATAGGGTCTGAGGAGGGAGTCCGCATAACTGGATAGCTCAGTGGTAAGGGTGCCAATACCTGAAATGATAAGGCGTCCAGGGTTTCCAGGTTTGTGGACCATTATCAGTAGTATCGATCAAAAGAGGAAAAAAAAACAAGTCAGATCACTCGGGGGGGATGTGACCCATTGTCATGTTCTAATGTAGAGGTGTGAACTTCCAGCACAGAGAAACTGTTTTTGTAATGTGCCAGCCACTCCCAGTCTCTGTTTAATCCTTGGTTGATGGAGTCAAATTTGCAAATGAATTGCAGCTCAGAGACTTCTCTGTCCATTTTATTTCTGAATCTCTTTTGTTGTAGGACTGCTACTTTTAAATATGTTACTGAGTGTCCAGGGTGATTGAAATGTTCTCCTATAGGTTTGTGTATGTCACCGTTCCTGATGTCTGATTTACGTCCATTTATTATTTTATGTAGAGACTGTCCAGTTTGGCCAATGTAAATTGCAGTGTGGCATTGCTGGCACATGATGGTATATATTATATTAGTACATGTGCAGATAAAGGACCCCCGATGATATGTTTGATGTTAGGTCCTGTGATGATATCGCTGGTGTAAATACGCGAGCAGAGTTGGCAGCGAGGTTTGTTGCAGGGGTTGATTCCAGGTATAGGCCATGTCTACGCTAGCGCAAAATGGCCATGCAAATACATATTCAGTGCCTCATTAGAATGCCAGAAGCCGCGGTGCTTCGAAATTGACGCAGCTTGCCACCGCACGGCTGGTCCGGACGGGGCTCCTTTTCAAAAGGACCCCACCAACTTCGAAATCCCCCTATTCCTATTTGCTCTTAGAAATAAGGGGATTTCAAGTTGGTGGGGTCCTTTCGAAAAGGACCCCCATCTGGATGAGCCGTATGGTGGTGATCCGCGTCAATGTCGAAGAGCCGCGGCTGCCAGTATTCTAATGAGGCGCTGAATATGTATTTCAGTGCTTCATTAGTAAACTTCGAAATGGCCATTTGCATGGCCATTTCGAAGTTTTGGGCTAGTATAGACGTAGCCTTAGAGTTACTGTGTTGTGGTCTATAGTTGCTGGTGAGAATTTGTTTAAAGTTGGCAGGCTGTCTGTAGGCAAGGACAGGCCTGCCTGTTAAGGTCTGTGAGAGCAAAGGATCATTGTCCAGGATGGGTTGCAGATCCCTGATGATGCGTTGGAGAGGCTTTAGCTGGGAGCTGTATATGATGGCCAGTGGTGTTCTCTTATTTTCCTTCTGAGGCCTGTCTTGTAGCAGGTGGCTTCTGGGTACCCATCTGGCTCTGTCTGTTACACTGTGTCCAAAAGGGCTAATGTAATCCTTGGATTCATACATATACAGAGAACCTCAATTAGGTTTGGAGATTTTATTTTATCATTATATGTGATACTAATAAGGCTACTACTGGAATGCTGTGTCCAGTGCGAGAAAGATACTGAACAGTGGAAAGAGTCAGAGAAGAAAAGAGAAAAATAATGCCTTGGAGCAACATAATCAGGGATTTCAATTTATTTTGCTTACTTAAGAGAAGGTTAAGTGGTGACCTTATATAGCATCTAAGTATCTACATGAGTAATAACTATTTGATAATGGGCTCTTGAAGATAGCAGAGAAAGGTTTAAAATGATCCAATGGCTGGGTGGTGAAGCTTGATAACTTCAGACTAGAAAGAAGGTGTATCTTTTGAACAGTGAAAATAACTAACAATTGGAACAATTTACCACAAATCCTGGTGTATTCTCCTTTGCTAACCATTTGAAAATCCAGAGTGGGTGTTATTTTGAAAGATCTAGTTTGGGAATTATTTGGGGGGAGTTCTATGGCTCATCTAATACAGGAACTCAGATGAGATGTGTGGGCACAGCTGTTTGTGGTGTGACCACAACAGTGTTGCAAGCCACGGCCTGCATGTATCCTGTGCATAATCAAGGCTTCGTTACCCAATCAGAACCCAGCATGCCAGTGTGCATTGACAAACCACCCCAAGGAGCTAAGGGCTCAGTCACATACAAGGAGGTGGGGCCAGCTAAGGACTTAGTCACATATGTCAAAGCGAGTCCACCACCTCCCCAAGCATTAAAAGCTCCTAAAAGGAAAAAATCTTAACTCCTAAAAAGGGCAAAAGTGAATAACGTGCTGACATTGGCCCAGGTGTTTCTTCTGTGCCCAAACCCTGATAAAAGGTCAACTCCCCCCTCCCAAATCAGAGATATGTGTGTACCTTGACAAGCCCACCGGCTGACCCAAGTCTCTTGTCCCCACCGTCGAAAATCTGGATCCTTTTGGCTAGATGTTGGTGTGGGGTCGGCTCACCATCTGCGGTTTGCTAACTGCCCTTAAGTACAGGCTTTCCCGTCTCTGTCACCTGACATCGCATTGGAGTAGACGGCTAGAGCATGCTAGGTATTACCCCTTAATTCCCCTCATAATATTGATTAAGCCATTGTTAAAGCTTTTTTACACACATTGCTTGTCTTGTCTCCATCTTCCACTTGTCCAGAGAACCCTTTTCACTCCTGGAACAGATCATTGCTGTCTTCCCTGCCAGCCCTTTACTCATTCCCAAAATGCAGCTCCATTCTTAAGAAATCTCTTTAAAATACCCACTAGCACAGTTTCGTTTTGATTCACCTTTAGTAAAAAAGCATCTTCTGTTAGGCAGCCAATTTTTGGTGGTTCCTCGTATCATTCCTGAAGGCAGGTTCAATTTTATATGAAATTGCTGATGTTGAAGAGGGGCAGAGGCCTGGACAAGAATATTAGAAGTGTAAATAAGATTGATATTTTCCATATCTTTAAAAAAAAAAACAACTTGATCTTAACATAAATGGTCAATGTTACCGAAGTTATTAGGTGCTCTTATTTTACCAGTTGGAGATTTTTTTTCTTTTATTGCCCCAATGATTCTGAAGATTTATAGTTAACTAAAGATATGTTTCAAACCTTAAGGGTTCTATAGAGAAATAGAGCAACTTTATCATAGGAGTATTAAATGAGGCCATCATGGCATTGCTTAATCATAAAGTAAATTTAGAAATCAGCTTTCTAAAAAGGGTATAGATCGCTGGCATAATGAAAAAGGTCAAACACACTAATCCTCAAGAAATGTCTCAGTGAACTGGTGAAAATGTAGATCAACCGGTTCAGTACTACTTTTTATGCTATAGAAATGCATAGCAAATTGAGCATGGAGTTATAAAAATAGCATACCGCATCAAAGGCTGGTTATGAGTGTCATGTACGTAAGTGCACCATAAATCTGATTCCAAAAGATAATGAAAGGGCATGAGTGATATATATCACTAAATTGCTTCAATGGTTTGATGAGCATGCAAAAAAGACTGGAAGAAATGAAGGTTAGGTAATATACTCAGATGAACAATAACTAAAGTCATTGTGAGGTTTGCACAGTGGAGAAGTAATGTGTTTTAGTAGAATGTGTTTTCATAGAATTCCAGAGCTGGAAGGGACCACGAGAGGTCATCAAGTTCAGTCCCCTGCTCTAACGACAGGACAAAGCACTGTCTAAACCATCCCTGATAGATGCCTATCTAACATGCTCATAAATATCTCCACTGATGGAGATTCTACAACTTTATGAGGCAATTTATTCCAGTGTTTAACCACTATGACAGTCAGGACATTTTTCCTAATGTCCAGCCTAAACTTCCCTTGCTGCAGTTTAAACCCAGTGCTTCTTGTCCTATCCTCAGAGGCCACAGAGAATATTTTTGTTCCCTCCTCCTTAGAACATAAGAACATAAGAATGGCCATACTGGGTCAGACCAAAGGTCCATCAAGCCCAGCATCCCATCTGCCGACGGTGGCCAATGCCAGGTGCCCCAGAGAAGGAGAACAGAAGACAAGTGATTTATCTCCTGCCATCCATCTCCTGCCCTTGTTATGAAGGCTAGGGCACCATACTTTATCCCTGGCTAATAGCCATTTATGGACCTGACCTGCAAAAATTTATCAAGCTCTTTTTTAAACCCTAATAGAGTCCTGGCCTTCACAGCCTCCTCGGGCAAGGAGTTCCACAGGTTGACTGTGCGCTGTGTGAAGAAAAATTTCCTTTTATTAGTTTTGAACCTACTACCCATCAATTTCATTTGGTGTCCCCTAGTTCTTGTATTATGGGAAAAGGTAAATAATTTTTCTATATTCACCTTCTCCACACCATTCATGATTTTATATACCTCTATCATATCGCCCCTCAATCGCCTCTTTTCCAAACTGAAAAGTCCCAGTCTCTCTAGCCTCTCCCCATATGGGACCCTTTCCAAGCCCCTAATCATCTTAGTCGCCCTTTTCTGAACTTTTTCTAATGCCAGTATATCTTTTTTGAGGTGAGGAGACCACATCTGCACGCAGTACTCGAGATGTGGGCGTACCATAGTTTTATATAGGGGAAGTATGATATCTTTTGTCTTATTATCGATCCCTTTTTTAATAATTCCTAACATCCTATTTGCCTTACTAACTGCCGCTGCACACTGCGTGGATGTCTTCAGAGAACTATCCACTATAACTCCAAGATCCCTCTCCTGATCTGTCGTAGCTAAATTTGACCCCATCATGTAGTACGTGTAACTCTTTGACTCATCATGTAGTACGTGTAGTCCTTGTAACTCTCTTGTAGGTACTTGTAAACCACTAACATGTCTGCTCTCAGTCTTCTCTTTTCTGAACTAAACAAGTCCAGTTCTTTCCATATTCCCTCATGGCCTTAAATGACCCTAATTTTTTTTTCCAGAATTTTCCTTTGGAGATTGGACATTTATGGTTTTCCTCCAATTTCTAGTTCTCAAAATCCTTTTCCAGATAGCACTTCTCCATTACCTTCCTTTATAAACCATTTGAAGAGCTGTAACTGAGATAGAACTGTATGAGAACCTAAGGATCATTGTTACCAGACTTTTACGCTTTAATGGCAACTCACTTTTGCCATTTCTGCTACTACCACCACTACCTCTCATGGAAAGGCTGCCAATATCAGTGCCTTTAATTTATAGAATACATGATGAAGAGCAAATTTGTCATCTCAAAGCAGTGCTGTATCTTTTTTAGCTTTCCTCTTTGGGATCAAGGAGACTAAATACTTAAGATCTAAATCTTCACAGTGCTGAGCACCATCAGCCTCTAATACTCAGCACCTTGCCAGATCAGTCCCTTGGCTTCTATAGAACCACACCAGTAGTATTCCCTTGATACAGAATTAAACACCACTTAGCTGGATAATATGAAATAGAAATTGAAAAATATCACTTTTCCAACCACCCTCTGGGGATATTATATAATGATTCTATTAACACTTCACACTTTGAGTTTCAAAAAAATTGAGGAAAAAATAGAAAACCTGGGTTTCGGAATCACATTTTTTTTTTCTTTTTTAACCAGTTCATCAGGAAAATTCTGTTTTTAGTCTTACATTAGTTACAGCTCTTTCAGTTCTTGTACTGTGTTATGCATTCAAACCATCAAATCACTGAAATCTTGTGCATGGACTCCATTTGCAAAATGTATTTCTAGAATTAAGCCATTTTCCCTAACATTCTTCAAAAACATTTTTAAAAAGATCAGCAGGAACTGAGGAATAAAGTTCAAGTGAAAATTCCGTGGAGAATTATCCTCTTTTAATATGGCTATTATCACACCTTGTTCTCAATGGGGTTGAAGTTGTAGGCTTCACTCAGTTGTCTGTATTTGACAAGGACTTCGATCTCCTATTATTTTTGGTGAGACTGAGGTCAAATCCACACTACAATGAAATATTGATTTAAGATAGTGTCAGGCTAACTGGAGGCTTGTTACACTAAGTGAGAACACACCAGGTACATACATATAATAGGTTTTATTGCCAGAGTATATTAAGCCTCCCAGCCTTTTAAGCATTACAAAATATGTGCCTCCCACCACAGGGAACCAAGCGAGCAATCAGGCAAGTGAGAATCTATGCTTATGCTCCTCTCCTACGGATAGGCACAGACCCTCTGCCCTTGTCCTATAGGACTCATAGCAGGTGCTGCTCCAGCATGGGGAGTCCCTTGGCACCCACAAGGCCAAAGTCCACAGGTGAGACAGATCACTCAGGCACTGTTTCCCAGCCATTTAAAACCATCCCCTGCAATCCTTTTCCCAGGGGTGTATACATATGCAATCAGGAAACACTGTTGTTCCCTACTTCACAGAACTTGTTCAGACATCTGGTGGGGCTCCGGGCCAGCTGCAGCTGGTTAGATCCAGCTGGTCATAGCTCCAGCCAGACAGGTCCATGATAAGGGCCAGAGGAAACTTGCAGCCAGCTCCACAGATACTCATGCTCAGCTATGTGAATTGTGTAGCTGGAGTCAATGTACTGGAAATTGATTTGTCGTACCATCACCATAGTGGGAGATTAACCGAAGAAAGTCTCTCATTGACTTCCTTTAATCCTTACTGTCGCCAGGAGTACCAAGGTCAATAAGAACATAAGAACATAAGAATGGCCGTACTGGGTCAGACCAAAGGTCCATCCAGCCCAGCATCCCGTCTGCCGACAGTGGCCAATGCCAGGTGCCCCAGAGAAGGAGAACAGAAGACAATGATCAAGTGATTTATCTCCTGCCATCCATCACCTGCCCTTGTACTGAAGGCTAGGGCACCATACTTTACCCCTGGCCAATAGCCATTTATGGACCTAACCTGCAAAAATTTATCGAGCTCTTTTTTAAACCCTAATAGAGTCCTGGCCTTCACAGCCTCCTCGGGCAAGGAGTTCCACAGGTTGACTGTGCGCCGTGTGAAGAAAAATTTCCTTTTATTAGTTTTGAACCTACTACCCATCAATTTCATTTGGTGTCCCCTAGTTCTTGTATTATGGGAAAAGGTAAATAATTTTTCTATATTCACTTTCTCCACACCATTCATGATTTTATATACCTCTATCATATCACCCCTCAATCGCCTCTTTTCCAGACTGAAAAGTCCCAGTCTCTCTAGCCTCTCCCCATATGGGACCCGTTCCAAACCCCTAATCATCTTAGTCGCCCTTTTCTGAACCTTTTCTAATGCCAATATATTTTTTTGAGGTGAGGAGACCACATCTGCACACAGTACTCAAGATGTGGGCGTACCATAGTTTTATATAGGGGAAGTATGATATCTTTTGTCTTATTATCTATCCCTTTTTTAATAATTCCTAACATCCTATTTGCTTTACTAACTGCCGCTGCACACTGCGTGGATGTCTTCGGAGAACTATCCACTATAACTCCAAGATCCCTTTCCTGATCTGTCGTAGCTAAATTTGACCCCATCATGTTGTATGTGTAATTTGGGTTATTTTTTCCAATGTGCATTACCTTACATTTACCCACATTAAATTTCATTTGCCATTTTGCTGCCCACTCACTCAGTTTGCTGAGATCTTTTTGTAGTTCTTCACAATCCCTTTTGGTTTTGACTGTCCTGAACAACTTGGTGTCATCTGCAAACTTTGCCACCTCACTGCTTACCTCATTTTCTAGATCATTGATGAACAAGTTGAACAGGATCGGTCCCAGGACTGACCCCTGGGGAACACCACTAGTTACCCCCCTCCATTGTGAAAATTTACCATTTATTCCAACCCTTTGTTTTCTGTCTTTTAACCAATTCCCGATCCATGAAAGGATCTTTCCTCCTATCCCATGACCGCCTAATTTACATAAAAGCCTTTGGTGTGGGACCGTGTCAAAGGCTTTCTGGAAATCTAGATATATTATGTCCACTGGGTGCCCCTTGTCCGCATGTTTATTAACCCCTTCAAAGAATTCTAATAGATTAGTTAGACACAACTTCCCTCTGCAGAAACCATGCTGACTTTTGCCCAACAATTCGTGCTCTTCTACGTGCCTTGCAATTTTATTCTTTACTAGTGTTTCTACTAATTTGCCTGGTACTGATGTTAGACTTATCGGTGTATAATTGCCAGGCTCTCCTCTAGAGCCTTTTTTAAATATTGGTGTTATATTGGCCATCTTCCAGTCATTGGGTACCGAAGCGGATTTAAAGGATAGGTTACAAACCACTGTTAATAATTCCTCAATTTCACATTTGAGTTCTTTCAGAACCCTTGGGTGAATACTGTCTGGTCCTGGAGACTTGTTACTATTCAGCTTATCAATTAACTCCAAAACCTCCTCTAATGTCACTTCAATCTGGGAGAGTTCCTCAGATTTGTCACCCAAAAAGGCTGGCTCAGATTTAGGAACCTCTGTAACATCCTCAGCCGTGAAGACTGAAGCAAAGAAATCATATAATCGCTCCGCAATGGCACTGTCTTCCTTGATCGCTCCTTTCATATCTTTATCATCCAAGGGCCCCACTGCTTTTTTAGTGGGCTTCCTACTTCTAATGTATTTAAAAACATTTTACTATCATTTTTTGAATTTTTGGCTAGCTGTTCCTCAAAATCTTTTTTGGCTTTTCTTACTACATTATGACACTTAATTTGGGAGTGTTTGTGTTCCTTTCTATTTTCCTCACTAGGATTTGACTTCCACTTTTTAAAAGCTGCCCTTTTCTCTCTCACTGCCTTTTTAACATGGCTGTTAAGCCATGGTGGTTCTTTGTTAGGTCTCTTACTGTGTGTTTTTATTTGGGGTATACATTTAAGTTGGGCCTCTAGTATGGTGTCTTTAAACAGTTTCCATGCAGCTTCCAGGGATTTTAGTGTAGTTACTCTACCTTTTAGTTCCTGTTTAACTAGCTTCCTCATTTTAGTGTAATTCCCCTTTTTGAAATGGTGGAGTCCTGATGGTTCCATTTAGTGCAACCTCATTAGGAGCACTAAACTGAACTCAAAAGATAGACTGCTACTGCGTTCTTCTTCTGGTGAGTGTTGATGTGCCTGAATCCACCTCTCTACCTCCTGACAACAGTTTACCATCTTCTATGACTTCACTCTCATTGCAAAGAATGGGAGTTGACTGTTATTTTGCAAAAAGAGCAATTTTTAGTTCATTCTGGCCACAAAGATTTTTATTTTCAATAATTGAAAGTTATGACTGTTTATCTTCCTATTACTAGTAAAATCACCTGGTAGTGTTCTCTTTGTGATTCTTGTTCAGGTATCAAACTTTTAATTTACTCCCACTCTTCAGGAAATTCCTAGATAAAAACTGTAATAATAATAATAATAATAATAATAATATAGAATGAAGCCAGATAATATATGGCTACATCTACATTAGAAGCATCTCTCAACAGAAGTTACTGTCAGAAGAGATGTTCCAACAAAACTTCTGTCAGCAGATCTTGTCTACAAATAAAAGTGGAGTGATTTTTTGAGCCACTCTGTTGACAAAAGGGCCTCCTGGGGTGTCTACACAGCTTTATTGTGAACAGTTTCTGTCAACAAAATGCATTTTGTATGTAGATGTTGCATGAGTTTTGTCTACAAAACCCCAGTTTTGTCTGCAAACTTCTCCAGTGTAGACATAGCCTATGAATCATTTAGGGTGAATATATGACAAGGAAGTTAAAACAATCTCAAAAGTAAATCTTTAGAAACAAGTATTTCAGTGATAGAAAGAAATGCATATAGGACACCCAAATAATCTTAACTCTTCCCTGTGAGGCATCCTGACAAGGGGGATTTAAAATCAGTTTAGCATAGTCTGGGACCATCAAAATGAAAATGAATGCTAACAAGTTGAATACTAAAGTCACAATGGCATGGTTATTGCATGATATCACTGCATATTGTGTCTAAAGCCTCTAAGAGCTACTGTAATACAAATAATAAATCATAATAACTGATGAACACTGACTCATATGAGTAGTCCCTATATTGAGTTGTGTTTGCACAAACCAATCCCCATACTTGGTAATATGAATTTGTGAAATGTTTAGTTTGATAAGGGCAGTATTGAAAATCTCTTTTCATGATCTGCATTTGTGGCAATGCACTAAGATTTAAGATAACAACTTTTATGTATTTGCCATGAAGAACAGTGGGACCCCTAATTAAAAATGGATTTATACGTCATTGCTACATTTCAACATGACAAATCATTACTAAGGATTAATTTAGAGGATTTGTATGTAAATGATCTAGAAATCAGATGCAATTTTTAGACATGCAACATGTTACAACAGACTGCCTCTACGGCAGTAAGAAAAGGTACAGCAGAGGAAATAGTTTGAAACTGGGCTGACTGTTGAGCTTGATTCCCGGTTTGCATATAGCACAGGAATGTTATGTTGTTCAGGAATTATTTACAAAATCAAGAACCTGCCTTAATTACACGTTAATTTTGGAGAGTAATTTCAACTCAGAAATGCATAAAGCTGAGGGTGACTGAGGTGAATATTTGGTTTTCAAGAGAATTCTTTGTAGAAACACTTTATCCCTCATTTTTTTTCAGATTTTTATGGGAATTGGGAACGCTGCTACTGTTGCATTAATTGAATGATTATACTTCCATTGAAAATAAAATAAAAAAAAAGCTTTAAGTCCTAATCAAAGTTGACCCTTTTGAAATACTTTTGAACAGACTGAGTAGTGTGTTCTTTCTTCATGGCAGAGTTACAACTCCCGGTACTGTTAATGGGAGCTACACATGAGCATTAAGATGGCAACGCAGACTGCCATTCAACCTAAAAGTCTGCAAATGTGTGTTAGAAGTGGAACTGTCAGTGGTTGTCATTGAAATGTATCTAATATTGAACTAAGCTCTCTGCTTGTCAGTCCATTAATCGATGAAGAACTAACAAGAACACAGATATGTGAACACTTGAAGATAAATGAGGCAAAAGATGTCTAACAGGTGCACTTTCATCTTGGCACACAGGGGAGTTCTGCCTAAATCTCTCAGAAGCCTAACTTTGAACTCTTACATGGCAAACGTGTCACAGGCATCAATAGTACAGTGCATTGTGTGAGTAGGAGAAATGTGACTGCAGAATAAAGTCCTATTAAGATATCTACCCTTTCCCCTTGCCACTTCAGGATTGTACCGAGTAGGACATACATTACAGGCTTTTATCTGCTCTTTAAAATACCCTGAATGTTTTTTTTTAATCAGTTCTTTTTTAACCAATCCAGCCATCAGAGCAAACATTAAACAGAGACTATGAGGGTTAAAAAGTGCCAAGGTCATGGTAAAAATGAATTAATTTGACATCCCCCAAAATATCTCCAATATTTTGCTGCTTTTGCTGTATCCCCACGTCTCCATTACTTCAGACCTCATGAGACCAGTCCTAAAAATCCATAAAACTGAAAAGTACATCATCATTTAAAGCTTATCACATTTTTTAAAATCTAGAATATAAGAACAACCACACTGGGTCAGACCAACTGTCCATCTAGCCCAGTATCCTGTCTTCCAACAGTGGCCAAAGCCAGATGCGCCAGAGGGAGTGAATAGAACAAGAAATCATCCAGGAATCCCTCTCCTGACATCCATTTCTAACATCTGACAAACAGAGGCTAGGAACATCATTTTTACCTGTCCTGGCTAATAGCCTCTGTCCAATAGCCTCCTAATCTCTGTCCATTTATCTAGTGCTTTTTTGAACATTAGTAAAGTCTCAGTCTTCAGAATATCCTCTTCCACGGGCCTCCCATGCACTGCATGAAGAGAAACTTCCTTTTGTTAGTTTTAAACCTGCTGCCCATTAATTTCATTTAGTGACCCCTTGTCCTTATGTTATGGGAACCTGTAGATAAATTTTCCTTATTCATTTTTCTACACCAGTCATGATTTTATAGACCCTATCATGTTCCCCCTTAGTCCCCTTTTTCTAAGATGAACCCTACGTTAATCTCTCTTCATATGGCACCCTCTTTAAACTCTTCACACACACACACACACCCCACCCCTTCCTGGAATTCAGTCCAATCCATCTATCCATCTACCCATCCAGGGCTTACACTCCAGTGGACTCCTATTTTACTTCCTGATAGAGTCTCTGTTTCCTTTCTTTTAACTGCTGAAATCATGCACTTTCACTCTCTCTCTCCTTGTTCCCTCCTCCCCTATTCACAGATTCCAGTCCCTGCCACTCTAGTGAGGATCATGCTATGCTTGGAATGGCTCAGCCACTGCAAATTGGGGTGCTTTCATCTAGCTACTCATTTCTAGCTGGCTCCAGTATCCTACACTCCCTCAGTAGGAAGGCTTGCAACCTGACGAGTCTCACGCAGAGCCCAGTGTGTCTCCTCTTCTCCCCGCTTCAGCCCTTCAGTTTTTAGGGGAAGTGTCTGCTCTTTGTGCAGGCAGGATGTGCTCTGCTGGGAATCCTGCTCTCCAGAGCCTTCTGACTCAAGGTCTCTCCTCTGTGCAGTGTAAAATGGAGGTTGGGAGTAGGAGAGAGGAAGAGTGTGAGACCACTGCTGGAAAACTCTGCAACAGTTGTTGTGGGTCTCTGTGAACAATGCAAATGTTTCTGCAGGCCACAGTATGCACTTGCTGGGCCAATGACCTCTGGCAAAGAAAGGAGGCAATCCAGGTAGCTCAAATAGAATTCTCAGCATCCATTTGTGTCTTCTGGTGCCATGACTGATATTTTTTTTTCTGGAACTCTGGTCACATGTTCCCTGTCAGTAACAGAAAAGAATGGAATTTAAGTCCTATTCATAATCTGCAGGCCATATGGCTTACAGGAGCCAGCCTTCTGTCCTCCATATTTTTTTTTTTAATGAGCAAGTGCTCAATTTCTTAGAAAAGTATCAAGCTGTGATCATGCAGTTCATTGGGATTCAAGACCTCCTGAAAAACATGAAGTGTGTTTCCTAGCAGTCACAGTCCAAAAATGCTTAAACCTGGCTTTTGTCAAGGCTTTCTTCCTTTCACCAAATAACTGAACTGATGGTGGGCTTAAGAGGAGAAGTGTTACCAATCTCATTCATTTTACTATGTTAATTGTAAAGCAATTAACCGGATTGTGGAGATTCCTGCAGGCCTGCCCACCAACCGGACGGTCAAAGGGGGAAATTGCCCTGGGGCCTGGCATTCCAAAGGAGCCTGGAGCTCCAGCATCTGCTGCTGCTGCTACTTTGGCAGTGGCCATTTCTTCTGGCACCTTTGAAGTGCCAGCAACGCTGCTTTGCTGCTGCCTGCACTGAGGGAGGAGCCAGTGTCACTGATTGCCATAGGCCCCACCCATTCCACCCTTGGTCTTTCCCACCTTGCCCAGGGCCCATAGTGGCTGTCAGCTCTACTGCCTGCAGGTTTGTTTTGTCAAGTCTAGCAAAGCACTGATGCTAGAGATCTTTGGTCATTTGTTGAGTAGGTTTATCGTGAATTTTCTGCTTCAATAACCTAAAATTTCAGGGGCAAATATTTTACAGGTATTGATTCCAATTCTTCAGAAGATCTGTGTAGGTATAGCCTTGTACCTGTGCTGATCTATAAAGCTTGTGACGGGTTTACTTCAGATTTACATGTTTTTTTTAAAGTATACATATAAATATTCAATATTTTAGTTCCCAAAGTTTATAAACTCTGGGCCTAATCTTATATAAATGTGCAAAATGACTTTAAACTATATAGCGAGACAAAGCCAAGGCTCTATCCTTTCCCTACACTGGAGCCATAACTAGGTATTTTTGTGCCTGGGTCAAAATATTTTAATGACCCCTCTCTGCCAAATTTAAAAAAGTCTTTATTTTGCTCATTTTTATTTATCTTTGAGAAAATTCCACAAAAAGTATTACTTAGTATATTAATATAATAAAATATATTTTCAATCATATTAGGCATATATTTTTCATAGACAATTAAAAATCACAGTCAATAAATACGATGTGATTGTTAACAAAAATAAATTAAAAAAGGAACATATAATAAATGACAAAATGATTCTAAAGCATATTATAAAGTTATTTGATGTGCCTTTAGCACAGCAAACTCATAATAAAATAATGAACTTTAAAAACACTCCAGAGATATTATTTCCCCTGTAAAAACAGACAGCAAACTACCAAAGGCCTGGGGCTTGTCTGATAAACATAGAGATGGCAGCTGTGTGGGCCTGGGAAGCCCAGCCACTGGGTATGCAGAGTAGCCCAGACCCCAACCCCATCAGAGCAGAGGGAAGAGCCCTACAACATGGGAGAGGGGATAAACCCTTTTGCTCCTAGAAGCTGCCCACCCAGGCATGGGCTGGGGCCAGCACTGATTATGCAGTGCAGGGGGGCAAGGCTTACAATTTTTGGAGTTATGCCTTTAATTATTCTGTGCCTGGGGAAGCACCCCACTTGCCCTCATTAAGGTTCTGCCCCTCACCTGCACACCCAGTTCCTACCCACTTCTCTAAGTGGGACAGGTAGTGATGCTATGCAAGCTATCCAATGTGTGTGTGTGTGTGTGTGTGTGTGTGTGTGTGCATGTGCGCGCACATACAGGATAGGACTAATTTGCTCCCAAATGAATATTAAATGCAAAGGAAAGATATGTCAGTTCTGTGGTCAGAAGTGGTTAGGAATTTTTTCCATTTTTTTTTTTAATGAAAAGTATAGATTTGTCCTCAAAACTAAACTTTCTCCGGAGAAAGGTCAGTGATGGCAAATTTCTTAACTTCAAAAATAGTTGGAAAAAAGTTTCAACATTGTCCAGATGAAACACTGACATCTTAAAAAGTAAAATTCCATTTTTCCAGATTGAAATGACTTGATTTTAAAATTGTAAAAGGTGGAGTTTCAAAAAATAAAAATTAATTAAAAACCACAGGAAGTGGAAAGCAAATGTTCAATTAAGGACAAAAAATATTTCAGGGATTTTTGGTTCATGACAAATGATGAGACTTGGGATGGGGGAAAATCATGTTTCTATGATGAAATGAACATTTCACACTCAACTCTGTGATGTGTCTAATTCTGTCAAATAACCTAGTTTTCAAGTTTTGTTAGCATTGCTCTAATTGACTATTTTTGGACAAGTTATATCACTTTCAGCTGCTGCAAAGCACTGGTGTTTCTCATTAAATAGGAAATGTGAAGGTAAAGTAGATGCAGCTAATTACTAACAAATCCATTATTTATGGCTTCCTAACAAAATATTTGAATGGTCTGTATGTTAACAAAGTTAGGGAATTCATTTTTAATTGGATACAAGTGGGTTGCTCTGCATTTCAAGTGAAAAGTTTCAAACAGACATTTCTCAGTTCAGAAACAGGAAAGTTCTTCTGTCCAAAGGGGTAACACTTAGCAAAGTAATGCTCTGTTCCTACATGCTCTTGCAATGGGGGAGTTTTGTTTTTTTTTTTTCCTGAACATAACCAGAAATCTTTAGGTAGAAGACTTGTAAGAACAAGTCTCAAGGCCCCAGTTCAGTAAATCACTTAAGCATATGCTTAACAGTAAGTATGGGTAGAATTAAAGAGTCATTTTGTTGTGTGCAAGCAGGCTTACAGAACATTAAACTGAGCTCACTTTCAGTCTTTAATAGGCTATGAGGGCCAGCTTCTCAAAGAAACATAGGTGTGGAGACCCCTAACTTTTATGTATCTAGAAAATCACAGAGCTTGACAAAGCTGTTTCACTGTGCATGAACAATATACAAGTCACTGCTACTGGGAGGATAAGTCCTGCTTCTCCCACATCTGAGGCAAGTGCTCTGACCACCAATCCTTCTTATTTGTGCCCCCTCCCCAGTATTTATCCACCATACAACAGCTTCAGTAGGAAAGAGGAAGGGTACGGCATGCAACTCAGAAGCAGAGCATCCACAGTCAAAACGATTCTTTTCATGAGCAGTAGAAGGGACTTGAACTGGGTGTCTCCGATATCCCAGCTGAGTGCCCTAACCACTGGACTAAAAATTATTGGGGTACACCTCTTCTCTCAGCCTTTTTTGTATATCCTCTTCCATTGGCCCTCAATCCTATAGAACAGCTCTGAGACCCACAGGTGAGTTGGCCAGAAGATCACCTACTTCCCCCCAGTTCATGCTTCTCTCTGGAGTTTGATCTCTGGACTCCTTGCTTGACCCCAGTGTTCCTTGTACGCTAGATGCATGTGCGGCCTCTCAGAAGAAATTCAAATGTCACTCAGCTGATTGGCTGAGCACCGATAGCTCGGTTTTATGTTTCTGTTGGTTGTGCACATTGGCACATGCTTCAGTGAACATAAAACATGAGGAGACCACATCTGCACTCAGTAATGTTGCTGTCATCTCCTTGGACTTCTCCCTACCAAGCCTGTCAGCAAACTTCTCCCACTGCTGCTCTAAGTTCAGAGTTACAGCTCACAATCTCCAATAAGTCTAAAGCCAAAAGTATAACTTACACCAACTGCTGAGCTCTGGAGGCTTGAACTTTCTCTTACACAGTTACACAGCCAAACACTTCCAAACATTCTCTCCCTGAAAGTCCAAATCCTCTCCTTTTATCAGGATGGATCATCAGAGCTTGCTCCACCCCCATGACTACACTCTGTGTCACATGGCCTCCAGCCAGGTTTCTGTATTCAGGAGAAGGTCCCCAGAATAGCTTTTCCCTGTAGACTTCCTTCTTAGCCCTCCCAGAGTCTGTAGTACAGAAATTTCCAGCAGTTTCTCCCTACAGCATCTTTCTTGCTTGCCAGCTCCACCGACAGGCAGGGGCGAGGGGGGGGCAACAACTCCAGTGATGAGCAATTCAAAAGGACCCTGGGATCCTGCCCCCCACTTGTGCTACTGTTGCAACTAAAGCCCTATCTGGCATTCTCTGGGCAACTCTGAGGGCTGGCAAAGCAGGGAGGGGACAGACTGTTTCAGGCAGTGCTGAGAGCTGTCTGCCCCAATCCCACCCCTTCCAGGAGCACAGAGATGCCCCCACCACACACACACCTTGTCCAGGAGCTCCAACAATTTTGTCAGCCCCCCCACCATTGCTTGCATTTTTCTGTTTTGTGGTGCAAAAGCCTCAGCATGTAAGGCTAGAACCACTTCCTCGTGTGGTTTGTTTGACCCCATTTGCCTTATAAAAATTCATAAATATCCGATAGGCCTCCTCTTCCCTTTGTTTTAATGTATAAATTTCCAGATCCACAACTGGAGAGCCATGATTTGATTCCCCATCAATAAAGTTTTAATTTCTCCCAGTCCTTCCTTGTCACTCAAGTTTTTCTACCCACCTTTTGACCCCATTAGTTATGCCTTGTCTACCTAATTCCCAGCTGTCCCCATATATTCCTTTAGCACTCTTATCTTTTCTATTTCCATTAACTTTAGTCCAAAAGGTTAAATTTAACAATTTAATCCTTACATTTACAGGCCGTTCTCCAGTTTCTAGATGCAGCACCCACAACAATGTCACAATACTGACTTGACTTGCAATTTGCAGAGCTTTGGCTTGGATCGACTTTAATTTTTAAGAGTTGATTGAGAAGCTGACCTGTAGGCTTGACATCCATAATCTATAACTGGTCTTATTAGTGTTCTATGAAGCATCAGCCATGTTGTCCCCTTCCTTTTGTCCTTTTTCTCAAAGCAGACTTGATTGAATAATCTGTAGTTGCCACCAACTTTAATTGCTCAGTGCATGGTTGGGTTGTGTTAGTCTGTAACTTCACAAACAATAAGCAGTCCAGCGGCACCTTCAAAACTAACACACTTATTAGGTCATGAGTTTCCGTTGGTAAAACCTACTTCATCAGATGTTTTAGAACTTAATGCTTAGTATTTTCTGTCCTCTTCCTTTGGCCTGTGTTTTTCAGGTATCAAAACCTCTTTAATAATCCAAATCCTTGATGATTTTAGTAAATAGCATAAGGCAATGGGTTTCTGGAAACCATAAGTCTTTTGAATCCCTAAAAAAAAGTGTTCCTCCTACCTTATCAAAGCCCTTACATACCCCTAAAATGTTATCAGTGTTTTCTTCCACCTTGAAGAGTCCACTTCTTTGTTTCTATTTATTCAAAACAAGAAGTTTTTTGTCCAAGCCACAATTGCTATTTCATATTTGAAGAAACCGACTTTGTTATCCTATCCAGGCTCAGAAGTAAGTTGTAATACTCAGCCCTAGAGCAAAATTCAAAAATTCTTCTTCCTCTTTTTTCATGAATACAATTTTTTGCCGTCCCCCTTTTATTTTTTCTTTTTACTAAAAGGCTTTTAAATTCCTGTTTTCCAGGGTAACTCTGTATCTATCCTTACCTACGTCTACACTAGAGATCTTTTCTGAAGCTAACTTATATGAACAGATCGCTGTAGTGTAGACATAGCTTTTCTTTTTCTCACATCACTTTTAGCTGTTTTATCTGTCATTTCATTCAGTTATGTCAGGATGACCGGGGATCCAAGCTATTCCTACATGTATCCCCATCTCTACTAACTCTGTTATTAGACCTATAGGTTTATGGATTAAATCAATGTTACATTCTGAGACACACTTCTATTGCCATAAGACCTGTGAGGATGATGATGATGATGATGATGATGATGATAAATTGACTTTTAAATGTGTGGGTAGCCATGTTGTATGTGAAAAGAAATGCAAGATCAGTGCAAGTTCTCAATAATTCAAATGTATTGATTAACTATATTTGCTGTCCATCAAAAATATGTGGATAACAATCATAAAATATGTTGCAAGTTCGTGGAATATCTTTGGGGACCATATTGTATTAAGTTTATGGTTAGTTTATATCCAATTGTGTGATACTCTCCATGGGAAGCTTACCAGAGCTCCTACATCCAGTAAAAAACAGAGAAAGAGAGGGGGAGAGAAAGAGTGTGTGTTTGTTTGGGTGGTGGGTCATGATGGTGAGTCACTGAGAGTGAAGAACTCCAGAGCAGTTCTACCCTTTGTGGGAATTTGCATGCAATGTTTCAGGCTGAGATTTCCAGAACAAAGGGACAAAGGGCTTGTGGTACAAAAGAATGACCTTGAACACACTTGAAAACTGAAAGACCAAGGCTTTAACAGGGTTCAAAAAAGAACTAGATATATTCATGGAGGTTTGGTCCATCAGTGGATATTAGCCAGGATGGGCAGGAATGGTGTCCCTCCCCTCGGGTTTGTCAGAGGTTGGAAATGGATGTCAGGAGACAGATCACTTTCGTGATTACCTGTTCTGTTCACTCCCTTTGGGGCATCGGGCATTGGACTCTGTCTGAAGACAGGACATGGGACAAGATGGGCTTTTGGTGTGACCCAGTGTGGTCATTCTTATGTTCTTATGAAATCAAGCAAAATGGAAAGGACCTCATGTCCGAGATGGGGCTGGAGCACAAAAGCCTTAGAAAGACTTTGTTTTACCACGCCCCAATAAGACTGATGGGAGACTCCTGTTATATTTAGTGTACATTTAAATTAATTTAATGTTTCTCATCCATTTTCTTTATAATGCTCTTACCTTAAGAGTGAACATGATTGCTTAGACCCAGCTGTGTGGCAACTTGTAACATCTGTCAGAGCACTGTTCATTGCCCTACCAGAGAAAGCAGCGTGCAGGGACAGTCTCGTAGGCAGTGTGAAGCAGGGGTCTCTGCTGCCTTAAAACCTTTGCTCAGTAGGGAGTAGGACAAGGGCCTCTGCCCCGCTATAAATGATGGCTGGAGACCTGTGGAGAGGGGAGAATTCACCTGTCAGAATGACTGTGCCTTCAGCTCCCTGACATTCAGTCTGTCCTAAACACCAACACAAAAAGTGTTCCTCCCTGCCAAAGAGGGAACCAGCTTTGCCAGCCATAAGTACCTTACAACTACAGGTTGAACCTCTCTAATCTAGAACTCTCTTGTTTGGCAAACTCTGTAATCCAGCATGATTTGAGCTAGCCGGATGACCGCTTATCATGGGCATGGCCAAGTTTCCCGTGGTCCCATAAAGTCTATTCACAGCTACCAGTCCTGACTCTGAGTATTCTGTGCTGTTATTTAGCTGTAATTTACAACTAATTGTCTCAGAGCCCCGCAAGTGGTAGAAGCACTGCTATTGTGCTAGACAATATTGACCTCCTGTGGTCTGGCAAATTCTCATTTGGTGCCGGTTAGTTCCCAAAGGTGCTGGATGAGAGAGGGTCAACCTGTATCTGCCCACATCTGACCAAAAAAGCATCTTCCTTCCTTTCCCCCTCCTTTCCTCTGCTGGGCTTATTTGTCAGAAAACATTTGTTGGAGGAAACTGATTTGATGAAATCACAGCTTTGTGGAAACTGTTTGGTTGCCACATATTTAGTTTTGTCATTCTGACCATACTGATATGGTTATCAGAACCAATCAATACCCCCACTTTAACTTCAAAAGTGTGTAACAAACAAAGCTGATTTTGTAAGTTAAAAATTTTTGGTTGCCTCAAGGCTTTTTTTGGGAGCCTGGAAGTCTCCCGACAGAAGTCTGCCACTCTTGGAGCCTTCTGCTGACGTCCCAGTCATCCTCGTTCTATGAGGAAGAAGGGATGTGACAGAAGAGGAGGTTTTCCTGACATTTGTCCCCATGTGGATGGAACAAAAGTTGGGAAAGCCTCTCCTGACAGAACTGTTAGCAGCAGATACGAAAATGTGTTTCACAATTTGCATATCTTTTGCTGCCAATTCCTGGCAATCCAGACATAGCCTAAGACTGAGCTGCAGGAGTGTTGACTGTGGCCACAGGCCTATAGGTAAAGTCGGAAGGGGACTGGCTTTCCCCGCTATCCAGAAGGGGCAGGGCCAAGGGAAGAAGGGTAGGGTCTTTGGGCATCAGCCCTGGGGGCAGCTGCCCCCTTTGCTCTCCCATCGTCTGGCCTTCAGATCTAGGTTCAAGCAGTGATCAACAGTGATTACCTCAGGTAGCTAGACTCTAAAATCAACTGATTGTGGTTCCCAGTCCAAACTCCAGAGTTAACTTTGCAAAGACCTCCATTGAAAATATAGCAGACACTCTTGTAGTTCTTTGTATGGATAAGCATTGATGGACTTTGCCCCATAACATCCCTGTGAGGTGGGGAAATATTATCAACCCTATGATATTGCAGCATGGAAAAACTAAATGACATGCTTTAGGTGGATATCAGGAATAAGCCCTGCACCTGTTCAGTGCCAGACTGCTGAGTGTAGAAGGGCTGAATCCTCTGGACTACCTGATGGAACACCTACCTAGAGTGCCTTGGAGAGCTAACAGGTTTGGTTTTAGGTCCAACAGCAGCAAAATTGCCAGCTGTTTAGAGCATTTCCCTATGATTGTTCCCAGTTTTGCTTCTGCCGTAACTTGCTCCAGGTAGTCTGAGTCTCACCCTCAGTCCTGCTGCCTGACTGCTGCCTCTGGTACTGAATTCTGGCCTCTGACTTCCTGGCTCTGTCTCTTGGTTCTGGCACCTGGGCTCCAACTCCTGGTTCAAAACACCAGCTAAGACTCTTGGCTGTGACCACTGGCTCTGCCCATCAGGTATGACAGTCCTGGTCCCTTACAATCTCACAGGGTAGTAGTGGAAGAACTGAGAGCTGAGTCCAGACCTCCCAGGCTCTAACCCTTCTGAAATATATCATAACAGCTATGTATCAGCATAGCACTGTATTACATGCCAACCTCCATGGTCCCCTTATCCCTTAGGATACATGTACACACTTTGTTTCTGAAGGAATGAAATTGAAAATACAGGAAGCTGGAATTGAGTTAGGATACAAATAACCTTACAAACAACAAGCGTGTTGTGGCCCAGATAGCATTCTCTTGTCCCTACAATTCTCACTAGAGCTGACCAGAAATTTGTTATCAAAATTACCTTTTTAAATTAAAAACAACAACAACAAACAAACTGTTTCTACACTTTTAAAATTGTCCATGAGAAAATGTTGATTTTGGCCAAAATATTCCTGTTTTTGTTGGGAAAGTCAAAACGAAATCCAAACAGATATTTAGTTTCTTCAACTCACCTAAAATTTTAATATGCAGTCAATTCAATATCATGCTCTATTGCCCAGTGGTTCCACACCGGAGCTTTAATTCAGGTATCTCAGGGTCCCTGGTAAGTTAGTGATGGAGAATGTATGCCAGTATTTGCATCAAGACAAAAAGTTAGGAGTTAGTGATTATATGTTTAAGAAGTAAGCTTTATCCTGTGACTTGTATGTTCCCATGATTTTTAGAACATCTGCCCCTGGCTGTACTTCAGCTCGCACCCCAGATGTGCTACCACTGATATCTGTAGGATTTATGACACTCTGTCAATTCTCCTTTGTACCTTCCTCCCACTCGCCCTCCAAACAGTCATCATCCCTCTGAAAATCACTGAGTACATCATTACCCTACTGTTGCCTTCCTCATCCTTTTCTCTTCTGAAATAATCAGTGCTGATCATTTTAAATTAATTCAATGATGCATAATTATTAACACTTTGGGCCTGATTTTCTATAGCACTTTGTGCTGTCATTTACCTCAGTGAGTTTGAAATGTTGCCACATCCCTATGGCAGTGTTTTACGCCTAGTTTTTACTGCTGTAAACAGCTAACAATCTGTAATGTAAGGAAGAAGCAAGCTCTTTCTTTTCCCCAATGAATTATGTTTTGTTATGGTATTATCTACTAGAATTGGGTCCTTTCATTGGATGTATTGCAGTTAGACGGTGAAAGAGATAACGGCTACCCCAGTGTCTGTATTTCTACTTGCTGTAGTTATTTCCTAGTTCTGGCAACAAAAAACCAAAAGAAGTGCAACTCTGCCAGGGAGGGTACAGATCATCCTAACACTGAGGGGACAGATCACCGCATTCCGCCACCCAATTTTAAAATGCTTTCCTAATATATACATACAGATCATAGTCATCCTTTACATGGCTAACAAAAATGCTGCATCATTCTCACTCTCCGGATCATCACCTTGTCATGGTGGGTGGGTTTGTGTGTTCCAATGAACCTGAGGGCAATGTCATAAGGACTGTCATACTCCCTGGAGGGTCACCCAGGGCCACGAGGCCCAGGGGGAGGGTCCAGATGAAGAATGATCCTAGAAGTCCTCAGTGGCAGAACAACTAGAGGAAAGGAAGGGTAATGCTACAATGGCTTTGAAGGCTGCAGTGGATAGGAGACGCCCAGTCATCGTGGATCCAATGCCATCGGCCTTGAGCCTCCTAACCATCAAGAACCATGTGGTGCCTTTAGTGCAACAGTCCCCCAACATTAAAAGAAGTCATACACAGCCATCTTCCTCTTCATACTACTCTCCCAAACTTAAGCCCTACTGTGACAAGTGAATGGCAACAATAGCAGGGTTGTGAAATCTGGAAGTTTTTCACCATGGACCAGCATGTGGGTTGTGGATGTATCAGTCATTCCATTTTGTGGACTGACATGGTAGAACAGTCCTGCTGCTGCATCCATGACTGAGCAGTCCTATTTAGGATCCACTCTGCTAACCTCACATGGGGAGGGGTCTAGAAAAGATTGCCTAAACATAGTCCACCTCAACCCCCATGACTGGATAGCCATGTCCATTGGGTTCACCTCTGTGTGGTTGAAACTGAATGGCAAACTTTGGAAATGAAATATTCAAACTCTAATGGACAACCTAGACAGTGAGGAACCCTGTAGCTAGGGCCTGCAGGACCCCGTTGGAGAGGTTTGTTGACTGCAAGGGTTCCACCATGGCCATCTGGACCCTGGTGTCGGTGGAGGTGTAAGCCTCAGGCAGCTGCTGGTGCCCCATGCGCTGTGATGTTCTCAGAGCAAGGTCTCTGCAGTGCTATCTGCTGCTCTGTGGTGCTGTGTGTGTGCAGGGTGGGTGTGTTTGGGATGGGCCCTTTAAGGAGGTTGCTGGCTGCAGGACCTGGAAGGGCTTGTCTGCAATGCAACCTCGTGCATGGTGTTTCCTGGCTGGTTCTTTCAAAAGGGCTTGCATTGCTGTGTAGACGCTCCGTTATGAAAGATCAGGGCCCTCTTTCAAAATAGCGGACTGGTACAATGATCTGCTTTGTGTGTGTGGCTGCTCTATTTCTAAATCTCTTGTTTTGATTTAGATTTTAAATGTTCCACCTTTTGAGATTTGTGTGTACAGCAGACACAGACTTTTTGTGTGTAGATGTTCCATGGGCTCTTTCGAAAGAGCCCCCTTCTTCAAAACATCTTTCAAAAAATCTTGCTAGTGTAGACACAGCTAACTAGTTTTTTGATACTGAAGTTTTTTCCAGTAAGTCAATAAAAAAATAATTGTAAGTGGAGGATCAAAGGAACAGAAAACCCTACTCTAATATCTTTGGTCTCTAGTGTCCGGGCTGCAATTAATGCAAATGTCTTTTCTGAAAGAACTAACACTTTGATGAATTTACAAGTATTCCAGGCACCCATTTAATTCCAAAACCATAGTTTTGAGTCCATGTTAAGGCTCTAATGTGGAAAGAAAGAAGCAAAGATTTGCATAGGCATTCAGTTTGCATAGTCAAAAAAGATCAGGATATTGCAGGGCTAAAGAAATAAAGCAAAGAAATCTTAAAAAAAAGCAAACAAAAAATTTGCACATGGGTCTTGGGCAATAACACATGGTGTGCTCCTGTAGACAAGCAAGAAATTGTCCATTCTTTTTATGACAACTCAAAATAGCCTTGTTATATCTTAAGCCTTGTAGTTAAGTGTTTGTAAAATGAGTTCCAAAAGCTCATTTATAGCAAAATGGTAGGAAACAAAATGAATATATTGAAATTCATCTGTCCAAATTATTCTCTGAAAACTTTGAAGTTTCCACCAAGTATTTCCTTGAAGGTTTTGAGGTGTTTTCATGATCACTTTTGTGAGCCAACTCTTGACAAATAAAGGTGAACAATTTCCTTCAGTCAAATACATGGGTGAAATGAATGATTGACTGTCCATCTCCTTCAATTTTCACCTAGATTATTCCTTTTGGAACTAACTTTTTGCTCAAATATGTCTTCAAAATGGTGTAGTTATCATTCAAAGGAACTTGTAACAATGTCTGGTGATGCAGAAATCACTGAAAGGGCAACTCCTGTGCCAAGGTCAATTCTTGAAGGATCTCCTTTGGTCCGGGGTGTGGCTTAGATGCCTTCTTACTCTAGCATCTGATAACATATTCTGTGTCAGACATTGGTCAGTGGCACTAAAGCTTTTGTCTTTTTTTCCATATTATATATTTTCTATTTCCATCCTTTCTTGGTTTCCATTTTCATAGATGTTTTAGTTTACGGATGGTCACTCTGTTAAGCCAGTTGCAGAACCATTCAACAGGTCAATATATCTCTTTTCTGGTATTTCTTGCAAATGATCTGATGTGCTCAGCAATCTTTTTGTGCATATGTAGTTTGCACACAACAAAGAAATTCCCTACATTCCTGTGGTCCTCTGCCTTGCCAACTCATGAGGTATGCTTCTTGGCTTTCACTAAATTCCAGATAATCTTTCTGTACAAATTCCATTTGAAAATATACCTTAACAGGCTTCTTGAATGTGAATAATGATACAGTCAGTAACGCTTCAAATCTGGTCATTGTGTATCAAGAGACAAACCGGTCACTTGTGGCATCAGTTGGTATTTGTCTGTATTGCCCATACTCCAACAGCTTCCTCTGAGAAACCAGAAACTGTGCTTCATTGATGCCACTGATGAAACCAGTATCATTCTTTTACCATCAATGGGATATGTTCCTGAATTGTTGCAATAATCGTTTCATTCGTGGCATTTCTGGAAATAGCTGGAAATCACAAGTTTTGTAAAAATCTGCACACAGTTTGGTCCCGCCACAGTCAGCAAAGTTGAAAATCATTATCCACTTGAAATATATTTTCAGGCTACAAGTTGCTGAAAACATTTGAGGTCTACCACTGATGGTTCACAGTGTAGGTAAAATTCACTAGCCAGGCCCACAAAAGTTACAGCTGGTCTTCTCTCCTGTTGGACATCACATGAGGCTGGATATCTCTTTTGCAGGGAAATTTGGACTCCCTCTGCTTGCTGTAGACTTACTCTGCAGTCTGCAGACTCCCTGGGACCTTTAAATATTATATGATGCTTAAAATATGCTCTTTCTGCGTTACTTCTCACCACTTGTCTTTTCTATTCCACAGGGCTGAATTCCATTTCTGGTTACACTGATGTAAGCAGGAATTAATTCTACTGAGTTCAAGGAAAAAGCAGATTATGGTCCAATATTACATGCTTGGAACTAGTGCTTGCACCATCTAGAAAATGAGGTAAGCAGTGAGGTGGCAAAGTTTGCAGATGACACCAAGTTGTTCAGGACAGTCAAAACCAAAAGGGATTGTGAAGAACTACAAAAAGATCTCAGCAAACTGAGTGAGTGGGCAGCAAAATGGCAAATGAAATTTAATGTGGGTAAGTGTAAGGTAATGCACATTGGAAAAAATAACCCAAATTACACGTACAACATGATGGGGTCAAATTTAGCTACAACAGATCAGGAAAGGGATCTTGGAGTTATAGTGGATAGTTCTCTGAAGACATCCACGCAGTGTGCAGCGGCAGTTAATAAAGCAAATAGGATGTTAGGAATTATTAAAAAAGGGATAGATAATAAGACAAAAGATATCATACTTCCCCTATATAAAACTATGGTACGCCCACGTCTTGAGTACTGTGTGCAGATGTGGTCTCCTCACCTCAAAAAAGATATATTGGCATTAGAAAAGGTTCAGAAAAGGGCAACTAAGATGATTTGGGGTTTGGAACAGGTCCCATATGGGGAGAGGCTAGAGAGACTGGGACTTTTCAGTCTGGAAAAGAGGCGATTGAGGGGTGATATGATAGAGGTATATAAAATCATGAATGGTGTGGAGAAAGTGAATATAGAAAAATTATTTACCTTTTCCCATAATACAAGAACTAGGGGACACCAAATGAAATTGATGGGTAGTAGGTTCAAAACTAATAAAATAATTTTTTCTTCACACAGCGCACAGTCAACCTGTGGAACTCCTTGCCGGAGGAGGCTGTGAAGGCCAGGACTCTATTAGGGTTTAAAAAAGAGCTTGATAAATTTTTGCAGGTTAGGTCCATAAATGGCTATTAGCCAGGGGTAAAGTATGGTGCCCTAGCGTTCAGTACTAGGGCAGGAGATGGATGGCAGGAGATAAATCACTTGATCATTGTCTTCTGTTCTCCTTCTCTGGGGCACCTGGCATTGGCCACTGTCGGCAGATGGGATACTGGGCTGGATGGACCTTTGGTCTGACCCAGTATGGCCATTCTTATGTTCTTATGTTCTCTTCTTCCATTCAGTGTCCCTGGTACAAATCAAAGCAAGCAAGCAAACAAACAAAAAAATCAATTGCAAAAATAGGTAGGTAGGTAGGCATCCTTCAGTCTGCATAGACTATGGATTGCGCCCTTTATAGTTTCAATTGAGGACTTCATTTACAGCGTCTGCTGTGACTATGAAGACCCACACAAGAGTGACAGTCCTTGCTGCATCTCTTGCAGATGTGGTAGGTGTCTGGCAAGTCCTTAGTGTGCTTTCTGTGTGCTCGCTTCTCCTCTGCTAGCTGTCTGATCCTCATCTCGCCCTTCTGAAGGCCCTTGTGTAACCCCTGCCTCCATCTGCTGTGGTTGTCTGCTAGTTCTTCCCAGTTGTCCAGCTCGATGTCTACCTCTCGGAGGTCTCTCTTGCCGACATCTTTGTAGCGCAACTGGGGGCGTCCAGGAGGTCTTTTGCCAGAGGCTAGCTCACCATACAGGATGTCTTTTGGAATCCTTCCATCATTCATCCCGTGGACATGGCCAAGCCAGCGGAGCCGACACTGCCTGAGGAGGGTGTGCATGGTTGGGATTCCAGCTTGCTCGAGGACAGCGGTGTTGGTCACTCTGTCCTTCCATGATATTCCAAGGATGTGCCTGAGGCCGCGCAAGTGGAAGAAGTTCAGCCTCTTTTCCTGGCAGGCGTACAGGGTCCAAGTCTCGCTGCCATAAAGGAGGGTGATGAGGATGCAGGCTCTGTAGACTTGCATTCTGGTGTGAGTGTATAGCTTGTTGTTATTCCACACTCTCTTGCTGAGTCTGGACAGAGTTGTGGCCGCTTTTCCGATCCTCCTATTTAGCTCAGTGTCCAACGACAGGGTGTCAGTGATGGTGGACCCGAGGTACACGAACTCGTGAACGACCTCTAACGTATAGTTGTCAGTGCTGATTGATGGGGATTCAGCAACATCCTGACCAACAACTGCATCAAACAGCCATCTCCTTTGAAGCACTGTCCAATGGATTAACTAGCTCTCTTGGCATCTATCAGATAACATTTTTAGGTAAGTCTGCAGCAGGGTGTGAAACTAACAATGGGAAAGCTATGGTCTGTTTAAACAGCAATAGCTACTTAGGTTCAACTGCTCAGTGAGATAATACATTGGTTGGCCTTTTACCCCCTGGTGCCAGATAAAGTCAAATTGTGTTTGAGAGTTTTAGGCTAAGCCGTTATAGAGTGTTTGACCGTATCACAAAAGCAAATGTTCGGTTCATCTGAGCAGAAAGTCAGGCCCTAGATTGAATTCTCAGTGGATAAGTGGCCTCATTAGCCAGGGAAGAAGTGTACTGATGCCGGAGCTGGGTGAATATCTGATTCTTTGGTTCCCTGGCAGATCCAAAAGCCAGAAATAGAAATCTACTTGGATTGAATTGAAAGCCAAAGTAAGCTAAGGGCTAGAGTCACAGAACCACTAGAGGAGGAGCTCCTGCTCTTCCCTTATATCTGAACACTATAGCAGCTAGATCGTAGTAGAAAGAGGTTTACATTCCTACTCGAGTGTGGAATAAGGTCCCTCCCCAATGCCCATATGCTGGCCGTAACTACTATGCGTGCTAGACCCCAGACCAGATGGCTCCAGGAGCTTGATAGTAGGGAAATATGCTGCCCACTGGGGCTACGTCTACACGTGCAGCCAACATCAAAATAGTCTATTTTGATGAATAACGTCTACACGTCCTCCAGGGCCGGCAACGTCGATGTTCAACTTCGACGTTGCTCAGCCCAACATCGAAATAGGCGCAGCGAGGGAACGTCTACACGTCAAAGTAGCACACATCGAAATAGGGATGCCAGGCACAGCTGCAGACAGGGTCACAGGGCGGACTCAACAACCAGCCGCTCCCTTAAAGGGCCCCTCCCAGACACAGTTGCACTAAACAACACAAGATATACAGAGCTGACAACTGGTTGCAGACCCTGTGCATGCAGCATAGATTCCCAGCTGCCGCAGAAGCAGCCAGAAGCCCTGGGCTAAGGGCTGCTGCCCACGGTGACCATAGAGCCCCGCAGGGGCTGGAGAGAGAGCATCTCTCAACCCCCCAGCTGATGGCCGCCATGGAGGACCCAGCAATTTCGACGTTGCGGGACGCGGATCGTCTACACGGTCCCTACTTCGACGTTGAACGTCGAAGTAGGGTGCTATTCCTATCTCCTCATGAGGTTAGCGACTTCGACGTCTCGCCGCCTAACGTCGAAGTTAACTTCAAAATAGCACCCGACGCGTGTAGACGCGACGGGCGCTATTTCGAAGTTGGTGCCGCTACTTCGAAGTAGCGTGCACGTGTAGACGCAGCTTGGGTGTACAGTTCCTGTTGCCTGAGGGCATGTCTACACAGCATACTTATTTCAAAATAACGACCACTATTCTGAAATAACTTTGTGAGCACCCACACAGCAACACTGCCATTTGGAAATAATTTTGAAATATCAGACAACTTATTTCAGTTTCTGTAAACCTCATTCTACAAGGCAAAGCACCTACTCAAACACAGAAGTATCAGTTCCTCAGAGCCCTGGGCTGGGACCGCCCATCCCACGCTGCTCCCACCACTGGATCTGGTCACCATCCAGGTCATTCTGCCCTGAAGGCAAGGTCTGCTGCATTGACTTAGTCCCTGACCTCGGAGATTCTGATGTGGGGCTAGACATCTGTTCCTGTGCTGCCATTCACACTTTCTTCCATATATGGCCCTGTAATGGGGCATATCAAACCGTGATAGGGAACTCCAATACAAAGATTTCTTTTCTTTTATTTCCTTCTACTGTTTAGTGCATTGCAGAGCTCTCACCAGAGTACTAAATCAACGTCACTGAATGTTCACAGAGAGAGGAGTTAACAGGTTTGCTAGCCATTAGCATTTCACACCAACTCAAGGGGATGCCCAATGGACCTTTAATGCTGATCCATTCTACAGGTGTCAGTTTTGGGCCCACTTTCAGAAAAATATCAGAAAAGGTTAGAAAGAGTATCAATGAAGATTATTTTGGTCAAGTGCTTTTGACTAGGTTTGTTTTTTTTTTGGAGGTGTGAAATGTGAAATAATCAGAGTGTGGCAGACCAGAAGATGGAGCGGGTAAATGCCTGATGGGGGTTCACATCCTGGGTGCTGGAGGAACACCTTTTTGTTCCCCTCCTAAGTTCCTAGAGGGTGCAGACCTGCAGGCTAGATAGGCAGCTGGGGCTGGTTAGGAGTCAGCCAGCCACTGCTTGCCATCAAGCACCTGCTACCAGTTAAGGCCTCCAGGCTCTCTACAAAAGTTTTTCCCCAGACAGCAGGAGGGACAGTGGTGCCCAGAAAGAAGGGGGCTGGAGGGCTGAGAGAAGGGCAGAGCAGGACAGGCCCTAGTGAAGCCAAGGGATGCCAGCCACCCGGTACCAGATGGAAATAATGGGTGCAGAGGCCCAGGAAACGTCACTGCTGTGTGAAAGGGGCAAAAGCCCTGCCAGCTCCCTTCCTTCCTAGGCTCCCTGGGCCAGAGTCCAGGGCCGTGGGTGGGACTGGACTCCCCCCCGCCCAGCACCCTGCCCTGGAGGGGTACCCAACTCAGGCCAAAACAGGGCAGCCTGAGTCTGGTGGAGATGGTCATACTCCACTCTCACTCACGACTGGCCTGTGATGAAAATGGCTCATTAAAGGGAGGCCCTTGCCCTTGGGAAGCCCCAGGGCAACAAAGGGGCCTCTCTGAGTCTCTGAGGAACACAAGGATCTGCCCGCCCTAAGGAACAGACGAGGGGAAAATAGAGATGGGCTGTGTGAAGGAATGGGTGGGGGTGGTAAAAGAGGCTGTGTGATGAGGAAGTCAGAGGAGTTGGGGCAGGGGAATCAAGTGAGGGGGAGAGAACACAGGCTAGTGAGGGAGAAGGGGAGACTAGGAGCCTGCTAGGCCTGCCTTCTTCCCATGAGTTTTTGTGTTGAACTTATGTGAGCCCCTGCCCCTACCCACTGCCATGTGAGCTGACCTCTGGGGGTCTGTAGTGAGGAATCTGCCCCACTCTGGAAAGATCAGAGTTAAAAGCAGGCTACAGGCAGCCTGTGCAAACACAGCCAGTGAGAGCGAGGCTTACAGGGACCCAATCAAAGGGTGGCTTTCTGGGACAGACATAATATAAGAAGTTGCTCAACACATCAGAGGGCCGTTGGGTCCTGGCCAGTGAAGGAGAAAGACTGGTTCCACGGAGAAACACCTTAGACAGAGCTCTCACCTTGGAGTCCTCCCAGTCAGGAGGGCAGGACAGGGCTGTCACCAGAGAGCATCTGAGTCAGGACCCAGGGTAATGGTTGGACCTGTGCCCTCTCCCTTCACCCTTGCATCAGACCTGGTTTACCCAGAGACTGCATCATTTCTTTGTCTGTGTGAATATGTCAACTCATGAAATGTCTGGGGTGTTTGCAGAATAAACAATTTGCATCTCACAGAGACCAAACTGGTCTGCATCCCTATCAGTCCCTCTCCTGCACACCCAGCTGCAGGATCATGCCCACCCAGGCCCCATCTCCCAAACCAGGGGGACAGGGACCCTGTAGGGACATGTTGACTGATGACCACCACTGCCTCCTGATCTTGCAGAAGGCATTGTCACAGGGCTAAACATAGTCTCCTACCACCATGAGCTATCCCACCACAGCTACCTCCTCCAGCTTCCCATCCCCCAGATCACCACCTTTGACAGAGTCCTCAGCTGGGGACCTGAATGACAGTACTATACCCTCTGAGACCAACTCCCTGCCCCAGTCATGCAATCAGGAAAGGTAACACCCGCGGACATGACAGAAGCAGTTCTCTGCTCTCAGATCTGTTGCTCTGGGTGGCATTCATCAACTTGAGGTGTTCTGTATCAGCTGATGACATCTCCTGGAGACAAATGGTCCATTTAACATCTCTGAGCTCACAGGCAACTGGTAACTACTGATAGGGAGCACAATGGAATTCCCCCCTGCCACCAGCACAATCACGGTCAACTTCCTGGTGACTGCCAAGGCACCCTCCAACAGAACAAACTTGACCAGGGCCCTCCCGTGCCCTATGCACTGTGATGGATAGGCCATGGCTATCCCCAGTCCCGCACACCCCCTGGCTGGGGTTTCTGTGCCTGCCATTGCTGGCAGGGCTCCACACCCCAGCTGTCTCCCAGCTGTGAGGCTGGGGTGTCTCTCCTGCCCCACCGCCCAGCTGGGGATCCTGCGACTGCAGGGCTGTGGGATCTCTCCCACCCCCTCCAGCTGGGGTTCCCACATCTGAGGCTACTGGCAGGGTGCTGCGCCCCAGCTGGCTCTCAGCGGTGGTGCTGTGGTGTCCCCCCTGCCAGGTGAATGTGAAGAAGATGTACTTGTTACTTGTGTGGCTCCCGGGTGCAAATGCACTAATGAAGCAACAGATAGAGGGCTATTTTTAGCAGCTTCAGATGTGCTCTGGAGAGTTTCCTGGACACTGGCTGAGCAGCTTGCTTAATAAAGGTGGGAAAGATGGAGGAGTAAAGCAGATGCATTCAAAGAGGTGCTGGAGTGGGAACAGAGAGCATGGAGGGAGGAAATCAGTGATAAGCTGCAGAGGGCTAGTCAGGGTAGCAGGAACAGATGATAGTTCTGGTCAGGAAGCAGACACACACGTGTTTTCCAATTGAACGTTCGATCAAATATATCCACTCATGATTCCCCCTGCAGATCTGCCTTCCTGCACTGCTCCATGCCCATTCCTCATTGCCTCCTGGAGCCCAGTAGTAGCCAGGTACTCCAGTCCCAGGACAATTTGCAGAATGTCAGCTGGACATATACCCAGCTCTGAGAACCTCATCAGCACAAGTGCTTGTGAATTTCCTTTTCCTTCCCCTTTGAAGACACCCTACCCTGCATGTGTGAAGTTCAGCTGTTCATACATATTTATTTATTGGCAAGGTGCAGAATAAAACTGAACTTCTGGAAAGGGAGTGAATCTTTATTATTCTTCCTAATAGAGGGAGATGTCTGTGGCTAACAGGGACAGCACCAACAGGTTCATTTGCAGTGTTAGTAGTGCATGTGCAGTAGTCATAACAACCACCATGTGTGTGGCGAGGTGGAGGGAGAATGGGCGGTTAATTACACTACAGCAGCATATGTTACTGTGACCCACTGTTATAATGCTCCTTCCAAGCCTGTCTGATCTGAGTAAGCACCTGTTGATCCTCTCCTATAGCCTTGCTAGCTGGCTGCTCAGACACAGCAAACACCTGCTCCATGCCTAGAGAAAATTCTCCATGTTTGATTCTCATCTGTTATGAAGGGCAGAGCTGGCAGCTATAGCCATGGGGACATTTTTCTTGCTGAGGTCTAACCTGCTCATGACCGAAGGGCAGGGCCCCTTTAACCAGCCAAAGGCATATTAAACAGTCATTCTTCATCTGCTCCATCTGTTGAAGGGCTCCAGCTGCTCTCAAGGACCCAGGAGTCCTAGGAGCGGGTGTAAGGTAGTTCTCTCATTGGCCCACTGCTCTTCATCCCCACTGCTAATCCTCTGGTTTCAAAAGAAAATCTTGTTTGCATCTCACTGCTTAAGCCCGTGTTCCTAAAGGTGCCTGTCTCATACACGCTCCCTGACTAGCCCACTCTGAGGTCAGTGAAAAGACTCCAGTGATCCACTAGCACTTGCAAAATCATGGAAAAGCAGCACTTTCTGCTGCGCTTCACTGGTGCAAGGTGGTCAACAGCCAAAATGGTCATACGTGTGCCTTTGGTCGTTCCATCACAGGAAGGGAATCCCCTTGCTGAAAAACCTGGCCTCCCGGGGGGAAAGGCAGGCAAAGGGGGCAGTTACCCCCAGGCCCAGCATTTCAAAAGGGCCTGGAGATCCTACTGCAACCACTGCCGAAACAGCAGGGACAGCTGCTGTAGCTCCAAGCCCATTTGAAATGTCATGAAACTCTGTGGCACCACTCCATGTGGTGCTCTGAGAGAGCATGTGGGGCAGCCAGGGCTGACTGCCGTAAGCCCCTCCCTTCTCTCTTTGACCCACCCCTTTTATGGGCAGGGAGCTGGGACCCTTCCCACATTGCTTGTGGGCCTGTGGTGGCTGTCAGCACAGCTGTGCCAAACCCCCAATGTTTCATGCTCATTGCCCAGAATCACAGTCCTTTGTATTGAGAGGCAATCAGTAGTCCCACACCCTTGTATCACTGCAACCCCCACTGAGGATTTCCCCATGCTAAACTGATTTGCAACCCAACGGTAACAGTCTGGCATTTCCAGCTTCCACACAGAACCTGCAACTCACTTCTCCATCATTAGCGGTGCCCTTATTTTGGTGTCCCTGAGCTAGGGACTGGGGTGAGCTCAGCACACAGTTCCAGAAAGGTGGCTTTGGGTATGCAAAAGTTCTTCAGCCACCCTTCATCATGCTGTACCTGCATAGCAATGCAGTCCCGCCACTCAGTGCTTGTTTGTCAAGTCCAGAACTGCTGGTTTGCCATGTGCAGCTATGCTGGGAATCCCAGTGGCAGATTTGAATTGTGTCCTTGGCACAGAGCAAGATGGACACCATGATGTCCCCATCATCAGAGCTGCAGACCAGGAAATCCTGCAGGAATCAGGTGTGTTGGGTTCATAATGTGCCTCACAATACTAGAGAGCAATGAAGGAGTCTTGCTTTCTGACAGAGGTAACCAGGGAGAGGGCAACTTACTGGGGCTGTTGAAAAGAAGCAAGAAAGTCTCAGAAGCTCATGGAATGAAGGGATAGAGAAAGCTGCTCCCTGGGATACTGGTCTTGCCCTCATGAGGTATCACAGACCTTTCCCAGAACATCCTGTGATAGGTGGTAGCCATGTGTACTGTGGGACAGCTAGGCATGGTTCATGACTGTGTCAGCATAGAAGCTGCTCATGTGGACTTGCTCTGCTGACACAAGGAGCAGGGTATGGATATGCACCCATGATTAATTACAGTTGTGGCTATGTCAGTGGTGGGCAACCTGTGACCCACGGACCACCTGTCTGCTCCCCTCCCCCACGTGCCTCCTGTGCACCAGGACACCAGAAGCCCTTCTCCTATCTCCCAGCACTTCAGCATGTGTAAATCAATTGATTCATGATCTGTCACCACACCTCCTTCTCCCTTCCAGAACTGGAACACCATCAATCAGCTGTTTGCAGCGTTCCACTTCTGGGCGGGTTGGGGAGGAGCAGGAACGAAGCATGGATCAGGTGATTTGTGGCACTCCCAAAGTGCTGGAAGGGAGGATCAGGGAAGTGTGGGTTTCCGATGCCCCAGTGCAAGAGAGGTGCACTAAGGTGAGGTGCTGACATGGGGGCCGCAGGTGGAGTCCCTGTGGGGCACATGCTGCTGCAACCCACTGAGGTGAAGGAGGGCCACTTGTGCAGCCCGCTCACCCTTCACAGTTCTCCATCACTGGGCTATATGCTGATGGACTGAAGGTGGTATCAATTTGTAGTGTTGACCTGCCCTCGGTCTGGTTGCGGGCTAGGAATGTGTCTCCAGGAAGATTCTAGAATTTACGGTGAGAAGAAAAAGAGTGTACAGGCTGGGTATACCAATTACAGAGAATTGCTGGGAAAGTTGTTAAAAGGCATAAAGGGTGTAATTTTTTAAAGAGCTGCTACCTTTCTGGCATTCCTCCCTCTTTCCCACCTGAAATATCCGGTGAATCGTTGTGTCCATGGACTCCTTAGTAAAGGGGAAAGGGTATGTACCACCTCAACAGGGCACTGAATCTTAAAGGCCAAACTGCTCTGAGATCACAAATGAAAAGGAGACAAGGGATTTACTGGACCGTGTTAAAGGACATATCAGAGTCCCTGTATCTGTCTAGCTCTACCTGTACCTAAACTTAACTCCTTACCTGTTGGTTCTTAGAAATAACATCTATGGCAGTGGTTTTCAAGCAGTGTGCAGTGAGAACTGTCCAAGTGTGCCATGAAATTTCATCAATTTCCCTTCACTGTGTCTCTTTGGAGAGCCACCATAGGCGAAAATCGATGACCCCATGCCAGCTGGAGCTCAAGCAGGAAGGCTGCCGGAGTCCCGGATGGCATGGGATTCATCTGTCCCCACCCCACTCCCAGTGATGGGTCTCTGCGGTGCCACTGTGAATGGGCAGGTCAGCCCTGAAGGATCCTGTTTGTGCCAGGAAGCAGCTGAAATGCTGCTTCCCAGACCAAAGGAGCTAGTGAGGAACATTTGTCCCCACTCCTGCTGTAGCAAGGTTGAGGGAGGGAGGGAAGGTGAGAGTCTGTTAGAGCTGGGACATGCTTAAAATGCCATATCCTGCCTTCAATGGGCTGGTGGAGACGGGGCTGCTTTCAGTGATTATTTGTTCACTCAACATTCCTAGTATGGCACTGAGCAGTTTTTGAAAATGAGTCTGTTCTCTCTGTCTAAGATGGTATATTCTGTGGTGGATTCAAAACATTAATATATTTTATGCTTGTTTAGCTTGTATGTGCTCTTATGTTGCCAGCGTCTCTAGTAAAACTGTAACCATGGTAAATGCAAGTAAATGTGACGTTTATGAGCAATTGATTCAGCTGAAAAAAATGGGTGAATTGTTTCTCTCATTGAAGTGTTCAGTGGTACAGGAAAGGCTGGAAAACACTGATCTAGGGTGCAGCCCCTGCTTACAGAAAGGGTTTGGAGGTGGCTGAAGGGTTCACGGAAACCGTATGCATCCCAAACTTCTTAAACTTTGCCAGTTTCTTGTTCATGGAAGGAGTAAAGGAAGGGGTGGCTCTGTCTAAGTTACTGTGGCAGATGGCATGGATTGTACATCATCATGTTGTAGACTGCCCTGAAATTAAACCGCAGCATCTCTCTTAAGTGAGCACATCCAAGCATTCTGTGCCTCTTCTCAAACACCCCGGCAGCTGGAGGCTGACCTATAACTATGCAATGCTGTGTGCAGATGTAGAATTTATTCTGTTGACCTTCCGTGTGCTTCTCCTAATGGTGCAGACCAGCTGAGTGAAATGACAGCTCAGTGGCTGGTGGTAGTGGATGGCTTCAAGCAAGATGAATAGTTTCATAGCAACTATAAAGCCCTGGAGGATTAGCTGTGAGTTTGGCTTCTGGTTCTGGATAGCATTCAGAAGAATAAAAGGAGAGGAGTCATCTGTGATTACAGTGTCTGCATTTGTTGAAAGTGCTGTCCGTGGGCCTTGCCCTGGCTGCACCTCCCATGACTGCCTTTGCCTCCTAGAAAGGGAATGGGTAGTTTCAGGGGACTAATTGCTAGGACACTGATTTCAGTTCTTACCCTCTGATTTACTTCTCTGCCCTAGTTCTCCCCTCTTGGTCACACTTGTCCTTATACTGACCCTCATGATGCCCTAGTCCAAACTTTTCCAGTTCAATTTTGTTTCCCTGTCCACTGAAATAGACAAAACAATGATTTAGCAAGACAGCCCTAAATGCAGATTCATTGCTTATACCCTTCTAGCCTCTAGCATTTCTCCCTCTGTGCTTGATCCTTTATGTGAATGACCTTGCTATGGTAACATTGAGAAAAGCTTATGCACATTAGGAAGGATTTAGAGACATGTGAGCCACTGCAGACAGAATATCCTATCAGCATGTCTGACCCATAGTTTTTTCTCTCTTTTTGGGCATGTCTATACTTATGCATGAATGGATGCTCTGGAGGTCAATCTTAAGGGGATCAATTGGTGCATCTAGTAGGGATGCACTAAATTAAACTTTCAGGGCATCCCATCAACCTCAGTAATCCTTGAAATCATGAGGAGTAAGAGAAATCAATGGATACATTTTTTTTCAACTTTTAATAAGGACAAAAGCAAAGTGCTCCACTTAGGAAGGAACAAACAGCTTCATACATATAGAATGGGAAGCGACTGTCTAGGAAGGAGTACTGTGGAAAGCGATTTAGGGGTCATAGTGGACCACAAGCTAAACATGAGTCAACAGTGTGATGCTGTTCCAAAAAAAAAGCAAACAAGATCCTGGGATGCATTAACAGGAGTATTGAGAGCCAGACATGAGAAGTCATTCTTTCGCTCTACTCTGCAGTCTTTAGGCCTCACTTGGAGTTTTATGTCCAGTTCTGTGCACCACATTGCAAGAAAGATGTGGAGAAATTGAAGACAGTGCAGAGAAGAGCAATAAAAATGATTAAAGGTCTAGAAAACATGAGCTCTGAGGGAAGACTGAAAGAATTGGGCTTGTTTAGTTTAGAAAACAGAAAACTTAGAGAGGACATGATAGCAGTTTTCATGTACCTCAAAGAGGGTTACAAGGAGGAGGGAGAAAAATTGTTCTCCTTGGCCTCTGAGGGTAGGACAAGGAGCAATGGACTTAAACTGCAGCAAGGGAGGTTTAGATTAGACATTAGGAAAACTTCCTGTCAGGGTGGTTAATCACTGGAATAAGTTAATTAAGGAGGTTGTGGACACTCTATCACTGGAGGTATTTAAGGGCAGGTCAGATAGACAACTATTGGGGATGGTCTAGATGGTGTTTGGTCCTGCCAAGAGGTCAGTGAACGGGACTCAATGACCTCTTGACGTCCCTTCTAGTGTTCTATGATTCTATGCTGCTATGACCTCCTACTGCAGGAATGGAGCCAAAGTTCAAATCAAGGCATGTCAACTCCAGCTATGCAATTAACGTAGCTGTAGTCGAGCATTTTAATTTGAATTTACCCCCAGTGTGGACCTGGCCTTTATCTTAAAAAAAAAAGTGTTCTTAACAATTTGGTTATACTTTTCTCTGTCCGTTGTTCCATTTGGCCCTGCTCATCAGCCTTTCATCCAGAAGAAACGAAGGGGACTGCACCCATAACTACCTTAATTGTGCCAACTTGCATGAGTAAGGTAAGCAGGACTTGGTTCATTCAGTCAGAATGCAGTGCTCTATTTTTTGCCTGTGGGAATCTTGAAAGCTGCTGCTAATAAAATGTCTAACAAATAAAATTTCCAGAGCACTTTTTTTCATATCTTATTTTATGCAGTGTTTTGGTTGTATTATTTTACCATGACTTGAACTTGCTCAAAATTCTTTGGGAGTGGGACTGCAATTTCCTATTAATGGACCATTCCAGATTCAGCTAGAACTGCCCAGGACTTCTGAGATCTTTTTGAAAGTGAACACTTCAATTTTCACTGCAAAAGGTGAGAAATCAAAATGTATGTACAACAGCAAAGCAATTAGTTATCTGTGCTTTCTTTATGTACAGTATATAGTCAAATTGTAACATGTTGTGCACTTTGGTTCTATCTGTCCTGCACTAAATCCTTTGGGGGTAGGCATGGCAAATTCAAATTAGGCACAAATTATTAAATTATAATTAAAGTAAATGTTGATTAACCACTGTACCAGGAAAGGAAAATAGCGGATTCAGCATTTGTTGAACCTCTTCAAATTAAGAAGTTATAAGTATAAAAGTTATAGGCTACATCTACACTGCATTCCTCTTTCAAAACTTCATTGTTTTCAGGAATAAGGGTTCTTTCAATTTTTTTTAATGAACCCCACCTATAGCTTTTTTTAAAAAAGAAAAATTCTTCTGAAAACATGATCAGAAGAGATTTTGCAAATAAAGTATGATATTTGTAAATCAGCACTTAATTTGCATTTTAAATTTCCCTCATTTGCATTCCTCTTTTGAAAGAGGAATGTAGTATAGATGTAGCCACAGACAACACAAGCTATAGTGTACTCACTGAGTGAAATTCTGCGATCTGTGGGAGGTAGAAGGTCAGAATAAGGCTACACCTACATTACACACAAGCTATTTTGAAATAAATTTGAAATAGTGGGCATGTTCTTTTGAATTCTATAAACCTTATTGCATGAGGAATGACACCTATTTTGAAATAGCTATTTCAAAATGGGAGAGTCTACACTTGCATTCCTCTTTTGAAAGAGCATCTTTTGAAAGAAGCAAGCCAGTGTAGATGGTGCTCTTTCGAAAGTAAACCCCATCTTCAAAAGAATCTCTGTTCCCATTAAATAAAGGGAAGAAGGATTCTTTCGAAGATGCGTTTCCTTTCAAAAGAGCAGCGTCTACACTGGTTTTTTTCTTTCAAAATTAGAATATTCAAATGAGATGTCAAATATGCAAACTTATACCATTTGCATTTTCGATTTACCTTATTTGCATACATCTTTCGAAAGAGGAGTGCAAGTGTAGACACACCCAACGGCTGTGTCTACACTAGCCCAAATCTTTGAAATGGTCACGCAAATGGCCATTTCGAAGTTTACTAATGAAGCACTGAAATACATATTCAGCGCCTCATTTGAATGCCAGCAGCCACAGCACTTCAAAATTGACGTGGCTCATCCAGATGGGGCTCCTTTTCAAAAGGACCCTGGCAACTTTGAAATCCCATTATTCCTTTCTGCTGTTAGGAATAAGGGGATTTCGAAGTTGCCGGGGTCCTTTTGAAAAGGAGCCCCATCTGGACGAGCCGTGCGGTGGTGAGCCGCATCAATTTCGAAGTGCCGTGGCTGCTGGCATTCTAATGAGGCGCTGAATATGTATTTCAACGCTTCATTAGTAAACTTCGAAATGGCCATTTGCATGACCATTTCGAAGTTTTGGGCTAGTGTAGACGTAGCCAACTAGTTTACATTTTGAAAGCAGCACTTTTGATGCACCGAGTGGCTGCCATTATGTAAATCAGGTGCTGAATATTCATATCAGTGCCTCATTTGCATTTTTGATCTACTGCATTTACATGCACCTTCCGAAAGACAGGGGCAGCATAGACTCAGCCAGAATAGCATTATTTCAAAATACACACTATGGCTATGTCTGCACAAGTGCATTTTTTCAAAAAAGCTGGCGTTCTTTTGAAAAATCCCATGTAGTGTCTACACACACCTTTTCTGGCACCCCTCTTCTGCTTTCAGATGAGGAAGACCACCGTTTTCCAAAAGATTCTTTCAGGAAAAAAAAACATGTGTAGATGCCCCAGGGCCCTCTTTTCAGAAGAGCAGACCTCCACTGGGCCAGAGTTTTTGATCTGCAACGTTTTCTGGCCCAATCTTTCAAAAGAGCAGCCGGGTTGTGGCTGCTGTCTATTGAAAGAGCAGATTGACCACTTTTTTGTGTGTGGTTACAATCTTTTGAACAAAATTTTTCCAAAGAAATCTTCTGAAAAAAACTCCTTTCGATAGACTGCTGTAGAGTACCCATTGCGTGTGTCTGGACATGTTATTTTGAAATAGCTGATGCTATTTTGAAATGAATCCTTGGCTGCTTCTACATGCACCCCATCCTGTTGGAGGTGTCATGGTAATGAGGCAATGCAAAGTAGGCTAATGAGCCCTAACAGGGAGGGATAGTTCAGTGGTTTGAGCATTGGCCTCCAAAATCCAAGGTTGTGATTTCAATCCTGAAGGAGGCCACCTAGGGATGGGGGCAAATAGATGTCAGGCAGGGGACTGGACTAGTTGACCTCCCAAGGTCCCTTCCAGTTCTAGGAGATGTGTATCTCCAATATTTATTTATTTTATTTATATTAGCATAATGGAGGCCACCCAAATTTCAAAATGCAGTCTTTGAGTTGCAGATTGACAGCGTAGACGGGGGCAGCTTCAAAATAAGTGTCCCACTTTGACATTCCCTTTCTCTGATCTAGTTTTGTGGAACTAAAGGAATGTCAAAGTGGGGCACTTAGTTTGAAGCTGCCCCCATCTACACTGTCATACTTCAATTCAAAGTCTGCACTTTGAAATTTGGGTGGCCACCATTATGCTAATGAGATGCTGAATATGCATGTAAGCCCCTCATTACCCTGCTTCAAATTATCACTTTGCCCTAGTGCATAGCAGTGTTATTTTGAAATAGCCATTTCTGAATGGCTTATTTTGAAATAACACTGACATGTAAACATAGCTTAAATGACCTAATGATCCTTTCTTGTCTTTAAATCTATCTAAAATAGGCAGTGCCTACATAGAAAGTGTACTGCAAGTACTTTGTTGTTCAATACTGAGAAACTTTCAAAAGGAAGAAATTTCTCATCAGCTTCTTAAAATGAGTAGTTGAAAAATGTCAGTTTCATACAACTTGCATCTCTATTAAAAGAAATTCTTTTTCCGCTGTTACAGGGTGTTGGGTCCCTGCTATTTTAAACTTGATTATAATTACCTTCTTTCTAACAACCTCTTTGTATCACTGCCTTTTCTTAATGAATGTAGTAGAATACGCAGTGGCACTTGGAGAAGTAAAAATAAACTGACTCTAATGCTTTTAATCATGGTAACTTGTGTATTCCTTTTTATGATCTGCATAAATAGCCTGTGTAAGATAGTATATTTGATTTATTTTGTCCTAGGCCTGGTTTATTATGCAGGCTATAAAAGTATCAAATACTTACACAAAACAATTTATATGGAACTTATTACCACAAATAATTTCTAAACTGTTAGTTCAGGCAATTAAAAATAAATAAAAATCCCACTCATATCTCAAAGCTCAGCCTTCTAGAGAAGCATGTACTAATGTTTTCTATATGTGTATACCTAGTACAATGAAGCAGCCATTCTGACGTATTAGTCCCAGCATCACTATTTACAGATGTGGCGACACAATGTAGACATGTCCCCACCAGCTGACCAACTCTATAGATAATGGTCTGAGGCCAGAATGATCTATTGTAATCATCTGGTCCAACCTCCTGAATAACAGAGGCCATAAAATCTTGTCCAGTAATCCATGAAGCGGAGCATGTCCTTCCCTAACGCTGTGAATCCCTGGTACAGCAAAATGCTTGGGCCAACAAAGGGCCTTGGGTTTTGTGACTTGGAGGGAATATCTCCCTTAGAAAAGCCATAGCTGCAACAGTGCCACTGTAGTGTAGATATTTACTACAGCACTGGGAAGGGGTCCTCTATCTCTGTAATTCGTTTACCTCATAGAGGTGGTAGTGACATTGACAGAAGAATTCTCCCACTAGCACACTGGTGTGTACCATGGGGCTTATATCTGCCTGACTGTATCTCTCAAGATGAGTGGATTTTTCATGTAGCTCAGCCCAAGTAAGTTGAGTTTAGCACAACCCTAATTACCACAATGCCTAGCTTTTACATATCTAGAAAATCCCTGGCCTCCTCCAAGACCAAGTTAGGCATTTAGGCTCAGTAATCCCTGGGTGGAGAGAAACAGGAACCTGAGAGTAAGGTCCACAAAGGACAGCACACTGGAGGTGGAGCCGGTTAAGCTAGCTAATAGGAGATGCCGATGATGAGCGTGTCTTGAGCTCTGCCCCTCTCTGGAACTCAGACTACATCTACAATACTAGAAGACTGACCCACTCAGGGTTGATATTCGAGGATTCAATTTTGTACTCCCTGTGCAGGCACGCAAAATCAATCTATCAAGGTCGGCAGTCGATCCCTGTACTCCTTGCTATTGCTAATCTCCCAAGGTTATCCTTCCTTAGTGATGATAGCCAGGTAAGTTGATTATAGATAAGTCAATTCTAGCTACACAATTGCCATAGCTAGAAATGTGTATCTGCAATCGATTTACCTTGCCAATGTAAACCAAGCCTTAGCATCTAAAGCCAGGAGGCAGGGAAGCACTTATCCTTGATGGTGCTCCTCAGCTAGGAACCCCTCCCCTGGATTTGGTGCATAAACCATCCTTGCAAGAAATGGGTATGTGTCCAATCAAAATGGCTGGAGGAGAGGAGAAGGAGGCATCCCCGGAACCTTATTTTGGTGCCTTTTGTTAACTGTTAGCACCCACTCCCTCCTAAAAGATCTATTGCACCGTATTGCTCTGGCTGTCGTGCTTGAAAAATAGCATTTTTCGTGGGAAAAGTTCCCACTAACTTATAACCGAAGCCTTAACTTCGCCCTCAGACACTTTTCTATGGGACCCAGGGACACCATAAATAAATCTCTGGTACCAGAATTTAGTTCTGAATCTGCAATTAATGGAGGCTGGCTCATGATTGCAGCCTGCAGCTGACAGGACTTCTGGGTAAACTAATTAGTGTAACTGGCTTATAGGCAGTCAACTGCCTCACTGCCATCAGCTCCAGTGCCTGATTCTGGCTCTAACATCTGGGGTCCTACCCTAGATCTTAACCTTAGAAGGTTACGTCTAAACTTACCAAAAGCTTTGAAGAATACTAATGAGGTGCTGAAATGCATATTCAGTGCCTCATTAGCATGCCGCCAGCCACAGCACTTCAAAATTGCCGTGTTTTGCTCCCATGTGGTTCGTCTACATGGGGGTCCTTTTCAAAAGGACTCCACCAACATCAAAGTCCCCTTATTCCTATGAGCTCAAAAGCTCCTTTTCGAAAAGGACCCCCATGTAGATGAGTCGCGCGGGAGCAAAAAGTGTCAATTTCAAAGTGCCGTGGCCAGCAGCATGCTAATGAGGAGCTGAATATGCATTTCAGCACCTCATTAGTATTCTTCAATCTGGCCATTAGCATGACCATTTTGAAGTTTTTATTAAGTATAGATACAGCTTAAATGCTGGTGACTCATTCTTTCTCTGACCATAAGGTGTGACTGTCCTCATCCTGGTTGCTGAAAGGTTGTGCTAACAAAAGCCAGTTTCTGATTTTGGGTTCCACTGCATAAATACGGAAGGCCTCTGAGTAACATACATCCGGATTTATACCAGTGTACCCGAGAGAGGAATTGGGCCATAAAACTACACAGACATTTTAAATTTATGGTGACACTTTGATTCTTTCAGGTTATACATGGGAAAAGATTGGTTTAAAGATTGAACCAGTTTGAAAGTGTTTACCTGCTCATCTGCAAAAGACGTGTAGTAACCAGAGGCACACCCACGTCTGTTAGCATTACAGATGTATTTTAATTCAGAAATATTAGCTGTTTGATATTATAATGGTGAAATAAAACTTTGTGCTAAAAGAAAATATGACTGGTGAGCTCTGAGCTAGATTTCCCTGGCTGTGTTGATGGTGCAATCAAACACCTGCAAGGGGCCAAGATCAGCTGACGCTCTCTCATGTGGCAATAAAGTTGTCATGCAGGGGCTAGAACTTGAAGTGTAGCTTGGGTTTGAGCTCACCCCTCTCCCTTGCATGGTACCTAGAGCTTAAACCTCCACGCTGCATTTGTGTATCCCCTCAGGCCAAAGTCAGCTGACCTGGGCCAGCTGCAGGTATTCTATTGCACTGTAGACATATCCTCTGTCCCTGGATTCTGGTTAATTTTGGCAAGGGATAATGTCAAGCTAAAACCTCTGTGTTAGAACCACAGCCCAATCCTCTCTTGAACCACATGCAGCTGAATTTCACCTTCATATCCGAGTGCTTCATGTAGCCTGTCTTATCCAGATGCTTCAACTCACCACATACTTCCTTACATAGGAGAGTATCTTCTATGGGAACTTCTTCTACTCCTGAACATTTAAGCATAGCCCCATTAGCGGTGGAGGAGAGATGCTCATTTTGTATATTTAGCACAGATAAATCGAAAACTTCAGGGCTACTCCCTCTGCAAAGTGAGAAGCAGAAGCCTTGGGGGGTATGCTGCCTGAATAAGCACACAGGTGACCCTTGTGGCCTTTTGTTGGGGGTGGTTTTGAAAGTGGTCAGGGCACGCGTTCTACAGCAGAACATAGCCTTTATACTGTGGCAAACTCACACAAGACTCAGCATATAACAGACTTGTTACTTTGTGATCTAATTCGTCTAGAACAGGCGCCTGGACTAGAAAAGCTGGAATGCAGGGTAGACTCACAGCTACTATGTACTGTGCAGCACTTCAGTGTGGGAGTTCACAGAGAAAGGGATACCTGAGACTGGAATGTGATCCCTGTTACAGACTGAACACAAGTTACGCTGTATTGCAGGGCCCCCCACCTTTGAATTGCCACAGCATTTTTGCTGCACATGGCTGAAGAGTGGAGCGCAGAGTGGTCCAGGCAGCGCTGAGTTCCCTAGGCCTCATCCCTTCTGCCAATGGCCCTGTCCCTTGCAGGGTGCAGAGCTCGGACCCCTTCTATCTTGCACCAGGGCCTGTGATGGCTGTTGGCACCATTGCTGTGTTACTACTTTTACGAATATATATATATATATACTATGATTTGAATCACTGATGACTTTAGTGTAAACTACATTTGAGTTTGACCCAGGGTGTTCTGCTGAAGGTAGGATTAACCGAGGTACGTCTGAACAGGTGTTTCTATAATTACTGCTTGGATTCCCCAGCTGATTAGGTACAAGGGCCAGACAAAAACATAGTGAAAAATGCCACCTAACCTGAGGTAACAATCTAGGTTCTATCAATAAACTTGGAAGCAGTCAAACAGGGGAAGGAAGCTACTCACCTAAGGTTAAACAGCAGGTGAGGAGCAGAGAAAGGAACAGAACCAGTCTTCAGTCTTAGTTCAGTGGCCTTTTCACTAGATTATGGTGCCTCTTTTCTTTAAACTTCTGCTGTGGAAGTTGTAGGCTATGGAAATTGTAAGCTGTGCTCCGCTGTTGGAATGTAATCTTGTTCATCCCATATGGCCAGGATCTGTACAAACTCTCAATTAACTTAGATTTGGATAAATTCTTCCAAATCTTCCATTCTCCACTAGACACTCACTCTTTCTATTAAGAAATAACCCAATGTTGATAATAGCTACATGCTGGGTAACAGCCTAAATCTTCCTCGCTGCTCATGAAACAAGGTGGGTGAAGTAATATCTGTTCTGTGGATGAGACAAGTTTTTGAAAGAATTTGACAAGTTCAAAAGCTTCTCTCTCTCCCCACACAGAAACTGGGCCAGTAAAAGATACCATTTCACCAGGGTTTCCAACCTTCAGTAAATTTGCCGACAGTCCATAACAAAGAAGTAATATTGCACCAGTCTGTACAATTCACAAAAACATTTAGATCTCAGTAAAAAGACCAGACTTTGCCGTGGAGCTGGGGTGAATTCCACAGAGCGGGCAACTCCAGGGAGTCTACAGTTTTTGGGGCAAAGGCTGAGGGGAAAATTCTCCTGGAGGGCTCTCCCTCTGATGGGGATGGCTGGCTGGGGTTGCTTTTCTCCACCTCTAGCTTTGTACTCTTCTTCAGCATCGCTAGAGTCAGCACTGCGGCAACTTTTGGTGGATGTGTGTGCAGCACACACTTCAGCTGGGGACCCTGCAGCTGGGGGGCAGCTGAGAGATGGAGTTCATTGGGCCAGGTGTAGCAGCCTCCCACAAGGTCCCCGCTGGTAAGTCGCAGCAGGACCAGTCACTGGTGGCAGCAGTCCCAGTCAGGTGAGCATCCTCTCCCAGGGTGAAGACAAGCAGCGGGGATCATTTGGTCCAGAGAGGAGGTAATAGGAATACAACCGTGTCTGCATGCCTGGCCAAAGCGCTGCAGGTCCAGCTGTTTGTTGTGCAGGCTCCACCTTTCCCCCAGCCACCTGCCTGCAGCCCAACTGGGTTGCATTCTGGCTGGGATTTCACAGGTGCCAGCACTGTCAACTCACTTGAGAGGCAGGAACGTGCCACCTTTATATTACATAAGAATGTTCCTGTAAAAAAAGTTTGTAAGTTTTTCTATCCAGTCCTTGGACATAATTTTCAGCACTTGGCAACTGAGCATCTGATGAAGTGGATCTGTCCCATGAAAGCTCATCACAGAATAAACCATTTTGTTAGTCTTTAAAGTGCTACATGACTGCTGTTTTGTTTTGCTGGAGTACAGACTAACACGGCTACCTCTCTGTTACTATTCCTTCACTTTGTCTCTCTATTATCCTGGGAGTAACAATGCTACTTCACCAGTGTTCATGCACCAAATGTATATAGTCTTAAATTACCAAGCATGAAGCTAAATTGGTCTTCAAACTTATGCATTTTAAAATAAACCTGTTTCCACAATTAAAATCTCATGCTATTATTTTGCTCATTAGACAAACCATTTGTCACACAGTGTAAGAATTTCCATCACTTAGAAATTATCGTTAATTCCCTGGAAATTCATATTTGTTAGAACTAGACAAATGGATGGACTGGGAATGTTAAAGTGGATAATAGAAAATTGAATAATGGCAAAATTTCTCAACTCTTTCTCTGCCTTTCTGCAAAGTGTTCAGATTTTGGCTAAAGTCACCATCATTTTTAATGCTGACCTGAATCTTATGAGCAATAGAACCTCTGAAAAAACAAAAAGTACTGAATCTCTTGAGGGCAGGTGTTCTCATGACTATTATTTTGCTTACTGTCGAGCTGATATCTGACAAGCATGCATGATCTGTTCTCTCACTTGTTTGATATTCTTGAGTACTCTCTCTTACTGTTGAATAACAGCAGAGAGGTAGCCGAGTTAGTTTGTATTCTAACAAACAAAACAGCAGTCTTTAAAGTGCCACATGACTTCTGGTTTGCTCTCTGGTATATAAGAGAAAACCCCTCATCAGAATCTATAAAGCATCATCTTAGTATCAAATGTCTCTGTTAAAATCTGCCGCAGCCTATGTACCAATGACAGACTGCAGTGGTTAAGTTGGTAACTGTGACTGTCAGAGTTCAGGGAAACTAAACTTGACATCCAGCATGAGCACTTATTTTTAAACATCCTTCTCCCCATTCATCACGTATTTTGAGTGATGATGTGTAACCCTTCCTCGTGATGTGGGGTCTTCCATACTGCACTGTAATCTATGTACGCTGAATTCCCCAGCTGTACAGACTGCCTCAGCAGACCTGCTTTCCACGTTCCTCAGAGGCTACAAACGGCATAAATTGTTATCACCCAGCTTTCTCAGCAAGCACATTTATTCTTAAGGTAAAAGGGTTACAGAGCTATCTTAAAGAACCTATATGCCTGTTAACATGCTTACCAGAGAGAACTTCCCCTCCAACCTCTGACAAGAACTCTGGTCTGTGAGCTGTCTTTCAAATACCACAAAGGACTTAGCTCAGGACAAGGAGACCTATGAATCCCAGTCACTCTTGTCTCCTTTGGGGTCTCTGATAATCAGTCTCAGGTAACAAGTGATAAGCAGACAAAGCTTTTCTCCTCAAGGTAGAGCGTCCAAAGATTCAGAGAGGCAGCCAAGTTAGTCTGTATCATCAAAAACAACAAGTCCCGTGGCACCTTATAGACTAACAAATATTTTGGAGCATAAACTTTCATGGATGAAGACCTGCTTCTGTTAGTCTGTAAGATGCCACAGGGCATCTTGTTGCTTCCAAAGATTGGCACCAGAGGGGACAAGTCGGACTGTCCTCCTCCCAAGTATTTCTGAGAAATACTATTTAACATTATTCTTATAGCACATTGTTTCAAAGAGCCCTCTGACGGTCAAAAGGACTTCCCATTATTTAAAGTAGATGTGTTGCCTCCCTTATAATACTTAACACAATTGTCTTTCAATACAATCAGCCCCTAAAGTATTGCATAATTCCCTAGGGATTGTCAAAAAATGGTAGGAAACTGCCATATCAGTCACCACTGCTTTGGTTCTACCTCAGGGTGAGCAAACGTTTTATATCAGGCTGCACTTTTTATCCCGGCAATTGGCAGAACTCCTCCCCCCGCACACCTGTCTAATGTAATCCAAACTGATGGAAATTTCAGGTTGGTTCATGTTAAAAAGAAAAGAAAAAGAAAAACAAAAAGAAAGCCCTTTCGGCACGTGTAAGAAAAGAAGTATCTAGACATTAAAGACTTTATTAATTGGTATATAAGTTGTATATATGTAAATATCTAAATAAATGTAAACAGACACATACATAAAAAACAATAATATATTTCAGGAAATAAAAATTTCTAAGGATGAAGAGTCCACCACCTCTCTAGGTAATGAATTCCAGTACGTCACCACTCTCCTGGTGAAATGTTTTTGTTTTTTTTTAATGTCTACCCTATACTTCCCCTCTGTAACTTGGGACCATTGCTCCTTGTTCTGCCATGCAGCACGACTGAGAACAGCCTCTCCTCAGCCTCTTTGGAGCACCCTGTCAGGAAGCTGAAGGCTGCTATCAAACTGCCCCTCAGTCTTCTCTTCTGCAAACTAAATAAGCCTAAATCTCTCAGCCTCTCCTCATAGGTCATGTGCTCCAGCCTCCTAATCATTTTAGTCGCCCTCCGCTGGACCCACTCCTATGCATCCACATCCTGTCTATACTGGGGAGCCTGGAGGTGGACACAATGCTCCAGATGTGGCCTCACCAGTGTAAAATAGAGGGGAATAATAACTTTTCTAGATCTGCTGGAAGTGCTTCTCCTAATGCACCCCAATATGCCATTAGCCTTCCCAGCTACAATGGCACACGACTGAGTCATAACCAGCCTCTCATCCACTGTAATTCCCAGGTCCTTTTCTGCTGCATTGCTATTTAGCCAGTTGGTTTCTGGCCTGTAACAATGCCTGAAATTCTTTCAATCCTTGTTGAACCTCATCAGATTACTTTTGGTCCAATCCTCCAATTTATCCAGGTCACTCTGTATCCCACCTCTACCCTCCAACATATCTACCTGTTCCCCTAGATTAGTGTCATCTGCAAATTTGCTGAGGGTGCAACCCATCATTTCATTCAGGCAATTAATAAAGATGTTGAACAATACTGGCCATAGAACTGATTCTTGTGGCACTCTACTTGAAACTGACTGCAAACCAGACACTGAAATATTGGTCACTACCTGTTGGGCCTGACTGTCTAGCCAGCTTTCTGTCTACCTTACAGTCCATTTATCCAATCCATACTTCTTTAACATATGGGCAAGTATATTGTGGGAAACTGTATCAAAAGCTTTGCTAAAGTTAAGGTATATCACATCAATTGATTTCCCCATGTCCACAGAGCTAGTTACCTCCTTATAGAAGATAATCAAATTGATCAGGAGTGACTTGCCCTTGGTGAGTCCATGTTGATGATTCCTGATCACTTTCCCCTCCTCCAAGTGCTTCAGAATAGATTCTTTGAGGATCCTCTCCATGATCTTTCCAGGACTGAGGTAAGGCTGACAGGCCTGTAGTTTCGTGGATTGTCTTTCCTTTTTTAATTATGGAAACTATATTTGTCTTTTTCCAAACAACCTTCCCCCTCCCCACCCCATTACTTGTTCTAAACTGAACAGTCCTTATAGTTTTATTCTTTGTTCATACAGAAGGGCTACGTCTACACTAACACATTACGTCGAAGTAAGAACACCGAAATAGGCTACTTCGACGATTATCGTGTACATGTCCTCCAGGGCTGGCAACGTCAATGTTCAACATCTAAGTAGCGACGGGGAACGTCGAAAGGAGCCGCCCTGGAAGGAAATGCAGAGCGTCCACACACACAAGCACCCTCTTTCGAAATAAGGGGCCAGGAAAGACCACGGGCCGGGTCAGAGAGCACACTAGCCCTTCTGGGGAAGCTGCAAGCCGCTCCTTTAAAGGGCCCCTCCCAGACACACCCGGCCTGCCCAGTATGAGGTCTGCAGAGCAGTAGCCACTCTCTCGCAGACCAAGTCAGAGCAGATATGGACACCCAGCAGCAGCTGCAGCAGCAGCAGCAGGAAGCGGAGGCCCTCCAGGTAGTCATCCAGGGGGCAAGCGCCATGCTAGGTGCTGCCCGGGAGGCCGCCTAGTGGCTCCTGCCAGAGGATCCCACCCCTGAGGCAGACAGGGATGCCCCTGACCACCGGGCTCCCCTCTTCCTCCCTCACCGGCTGCTCCCCCGCCTCTGGAGCTACCCCACCAGCTCCAAGTGGTGGGAGCAGCTCATCATGCGGGACTGGGACAACAATATGTGGCTCTGGAACTTCCGCATGCACCAGCAGATCTTTCTTGAGCTCTGCCAGTGGCTCACCCCAGCACTGAGGCACCATGACACCCGGATGCGGCCTGCCCTCCCCGTCAAGAGGAGGGTCGCAATAGCCGTCTGGAAGCTGGCCACTCCAGACGGCTATCGCTCCATGGGACACCAGTTTGGAGTGGGAAAGGCCATGGTCAGGGCCATCGTCATGGAGGTAAGGAGGCCCAGGCACGCACCCACTGGGGGGGTGGGGGGTCTGGGTGTGGGGCCGGGGAGGGATGGGCCATGTGTGGGGCTGGAAAGGGAGGGGTACCGGGGAGGGACGGGCTGGGCAAGTGGGGTACCTGGGGAGGTGCCTGGGAGGGGGGCCTGGGGGAAGGGCCCTGGGGCACCCTGCACAGCCTCATGGGCACCTGTGTTCCCTCCCAACAGGTGGTCCATGCGCTCAATGCCATGTTGCTCCAGAGGGTCTTCCAGCTCAGGAACCTGGACGCAGCCGTTGCCGGATTCGCTTCTATGGGGTTCCCGAACTGCTTCGGGGCCCTGGATGGGACTCACATCCTCATCCATGCCCCAGACCACAGCAGAGGAAGATACATCAACTGCAGGGGCTACCACTCCATGGTCCTGCAGGCCATGGTGGACAGTTGGGGCTGCTTCCAGGACGTGTACGTGGGCTGGCCCAGCTGCACACACGATGCCCATGTTTTTAGGAACTTGGGCCTGTGCCACTGGCTGGAGGCGGGGACCTACATCCCCCAGAGGGAGATCCCTCTGGGGGACACCACCATGCCCCTCTGCCTCATGGCGGAAGTGGCCTACACCCTCCAGCCCTAGCTCATGCGCCCGTACACTGGCCACCTCAAAGCCAGCCAGGAGCAGTTCAATGCCCACCTGAACCACACCCGCCAGGTGGTGGAGAGAACATTTGACCATCCGAAGGGCCGCTGCTGGTGCCTCCTTGCCCGACTGGACGTCAGCCTCCAGAACATCCCCCAGGTTGTGGGCGCATGCTGCACGCTCCACAACATCTTTGAGAGCAAGTGGGAGGCTTTCGTCCAGGGGTGGGCGTTTGATGCCGGCACGGGCGTCCCCCAGCCGGCTGCTGCACCCAGCTGCCAGGCCCACCATGAGGGGGTACGGGTCCTCGAGGCCCTGCGGGCCCACTTCTATCATGGAGACACCTGAGCACCTCCCTGGCCTTCCCCAGAAGACCCCCCCACACACACAGCCCGCAATGCCCCCACACCACTCCCAACACCCGTATGCCACTCCCCCAACAAGCACACCTCCCGCTTTTTGGAAAATAAAACTTTTTTTTTTTAACTGGATAACTTCTTTGATTCAACAAAGAAACTGCAACTAATCTACAAAAAGGGGGACAACTATATACAAAAAGGGGGACAACTATATACATGGGCCAATAGCCGAGCCATCCACCGGGCCCCCATCAGTCCGGGGTGGGGGTAGAGGGGCATGAGCCCTGGTGGGTATGGCTTACAACCCCCCCTCCCCAAGTCCACTGTCCCCGGTGTGGCCGGCTGGGGGCTGGGAGGACTGGCAGGTATGGCCGGGATGCCTCCACTGGCTCGTCTTCAGCCCCAGTGGGCTCTGTGGAGCTTGCCCGTGGTGAGGCAGGTGGGGCGGCAGGGGGGCAGCAGGCAGTGAGGTGGGTGGGGTGGCAGGGAGGGCAGCCCGGCGGGCAGCGGGGGGTGGGAGCTGGGTGACGGCTTCCCGGATCGACCCGGCTATGTCCCTGAAGACCCTCATAAAGTCTTCCCATGCTGCCCACTGCTGGGTGGACTCCTCCTGCTTGAAATGGAGTCTTTCCTCCGCCACCTCCCTCTGCCTCCGGAGAGCTGCCAGGAGCTGAGGGTCCACCGGGGCCATTCTCAGAGTCTGGCAGTGGCAGGACCGTCCCGCTGGCCTTGGGGCTGTCTCCGGGCATCAGAGGGTGCCTGGCTGCCTGGCACATCAGATGCTGCAGCTGGAGAGAGGGAGAGAGGGAGGGGAAGGCTGTTAGTACAGTGCCCTGGCCTGTGGCCCATTCTCCCTGCCCCCTCTTGGGTGGTGGGTCTCCATTCCCGTTGGTGGGTGTGATGTCCGTGTTGGCTGTCGCCATGGCATTGTCCCCCCGCCCCCGGGGACAAGACTGAGTTCTGTCCATGGGTACGGGTGCTGACAGGTGCTGATGGCCGTGCCACCGTCCTGGGAGTGTACTGTGGCTGGGCATTCGCGGGTTGGGATCTGCTGGGGGTGTGTGAGGCTTCCGGTCGTGGCTGGTGCCCCCACCCTGTGGCCCATGGGTGTGTGCTCTGTGGGGTACGTACCTGACCGTCCATTGCCGTGGTCAGATGGAAACCTGGTGGGCGGATGCCCAGCTGGTGCTCTCGGAGGGGAGGTCAATGATGAGCCCCCACTTCTCACTGCTGGACCCCTCCTCTGCTGTCCCGAGGGGGGGCTCCTCGGGTGGGCCCTGGGGTGCGGGGCTGGCCTCCGGGCTGGACTCCAGCTCCAAGGCCTGTTGGGGCTCGTTGGCTGTGGTGTCAAGGGTGGCTGGGGGGGAGGAGGTGTCCCGGGGGCCCTGGATGGCCCTGAGCTCCCTGTAATAGAGGCAAGTGGTGGGGGCAGCCCCAGACTGGCTGGCCGAGTCCCGGGCCCGGGCCCGGGCCCTGCCACAGCTCCTGCACCTTACTCCAGACATGATTCGGAGTGCGGGCAGGGTGACCCCAGGCGGCCAGGCCCTCGGCCAGTCGGGTGAACGGTTCTGCGTTCTGCCACTTGCTCCCCAGCATGTGGAGCACCTTCTCCTCACCCCAGAGACCCAGCAGGTCTTGGAGCTCGGCCTCCAACCAGGAGGGGCCCCGCGTCCTTTTGGCCCCCCCACCTGGCTGCTGGGGGTGCCTGGGTCCCCTCAGGAGGGGAACCCTGGGGGCACTCAGGGGGCTGGCTTGAGGCCATAGGTAAGGCAGCAGGGATTGGGGCCTCTGAAAACCGTGAAGGGCTAGCACGTGCCTGTGGTGCTGCCTGCACACTCTCAGCTTCCTGCCACAGGAAATCTGGGTCTGTGGTGCCTTTAAGGCTGCTGCGCACGGGGACCATAGAGCCCCACAGGGGCTGGACAGAGTGTCTCTCAACCCCTTAGCTGATGGCCTCCATGGAGGACCCCGCAATTTTGAAGTATCAGGACGTGGATCGTCTACACACACCCTACTTCGACGTTGAACTTCGAAGTAGGGTGCTATTCCCATCCGAGGATGGGAATGGCGACTTCGACGTCTCGCCGCCTAACCTTGATTTCAACGTCAAAATAGCACCTGGCGTGTGTAGACGCGACGGGTGCTATTTCGACGTTGTGCTGGCTACTTCGAAGTAGTCGGCTAGTGTCAACGCACCCAAGCTGTTTCATACACCATTTCTGGATTTTCTCCATGCTCCCTTTCTCACCCAAACTAATTCTCATATGCTCTTTTTGAGATGAAATGACCAGAGATGTAGTATTAAGAGTGTGGGCACAACAAGGATTCATATGGTGGCATTAGAATATTTCCATTGCTTTCCTAATGGTTCCTAAGTGTTAGGTTTTATAACTTTTGCTGCACCCTGAGCAGATGTTTTCAGAAACCTGTGGTAGTATGTCAGATTCAGTTAGGCAATGTTTTCTGACCAGAAGGTTGAAATATTGATGAATGTATCAAATTTGCTAAAGTGTTTTTGTTTGAAAAAATATATTCCCCCATTGACATTTTGTACAAGACCATTTTTGAAACAGAAAATGTGAAGTCTTCTCTCTCAAATTTTGCTTCAATTTAATTTTCAAACAAATCTTGGTTAAGGTCAAACAAAACACTTTAGTTCTGACCTTATTAAAAAAATGTTTAGGTTTGTCCAAAGAGCCGCAAAATGTTGCATATTAGCACAGCTCAAGCAAAGTGATCTGATAGATGTGTTCAGTCTGTGCAAATATTATCTATTCATGTAAACTACCCTGGTGTGGCATGTTGATTTTGCATTTTCTTTACTTCAGTGAGTGTTTGCAACACATCAGCTACCTGGTTTTCCTTCCTTCTTGCAGATTTCATCATCTGCCTTTGCGCAGATTTTGTCCATCTCCATCACCTTTTGTTACTTGCTGCTCATATAATTTAAAAGCTGGGTAACCCCAAGTATGTGACCTGGGGTTTCTTTGTCAACTATGGAATTAGAGAAGTGCTAGAAATGCAATAAGGAAATAGGCTAGATATGTTTCCATTTGTTGTAGGTTGTAGTTATTCATGAGATCCTACAGACAGTAGAAAATAAATGAATGCCTCTTAAATAAAAGGATTCTGCTGAGACCCATGCCTTACAAATATTCATCATTTGAAATTGGTCCTGTGAATTCACACCTCTGCATGACTGAAAGGCTGCTGGATATAAAACATCATAAGCTAGAAGTATTCAAGAGAGACCTCAGAGAAGTAGACATCAAGCTGGACAACTGGGAAGAACTAGCAGACAACCGCAGCAGATGGAGGCAGGAGTTACACAAGGGCCTTCAGAAGGGCAAGATGAGGATCGGACAGCTAGCAGAGGAGAAGCGAACGCACAGAAAGCACGCTAAGGACTTGCCAGACACCCACCACATCTGCAAGAGATGCAGCAAGGACTGTCACTCTCGTGTGGGTCTTCATAGTCACAGTAGACGCTGTAAATGAAGTCCTCAATTGAGACTACAAAGGGCACGATCCATAGTCTATGCAGACTGAAGGATGTCTACTGACTACTAATTCACTATAGGCAAAAGCTAATGGTTTGTTCTTGCTGCGAGTCAGTGGAATCTTGAACAGAGCAGTTAATGTCATTTTTTTGAGGAAACTAACATCAGCAAGAGCTGCCCCCTAGTACAGGTTCTTTCAGGACGAATGACACACCAAATGTTGTAAGTCCCATGTGTCCAAAGCATTTTTTTCTTAAGTTGTTTGAGACTTTATTGCTGTTGAAAGGGGCTGTTTTTGGCTGCCCTGAAGTCCTCTGTTCTTTTGCAGAACAGGTGCTGATGCAGCAAGGCCAGGAAATATCTATATTTCCCAGGAGTGGTTCTGAAGAAAATGAAAAACTTGTTCTAAACAAAATATTTCCTGGTGTACAGTGATGTTTTTTGTTGTTCAGTGAAAACCAACCACCCATTCTGACTTAATACTGTTTTTCAGTCAAAGCTTTGGTAACTTTCAACCTACTCTAAAAGCAACACTGATGGCTTACCCTACTGTGTTGGCAACATTAGCTGTCTGCATGGTCATAGATCACTTAGACCTTCACATCCTTACTGTGAATGGCAAAAAGGATATCTGCCATGGTGGCTTTGTTGATGTATGGCCACCAGGAAGTGAAAGGAGATAGGTTCGTTTGTATCATGAAGCTCCATAACCCCCCAATCAGCCTGTAACTGGGCCCACCTGCTCGTGAGCACCCCTCTGTGACCAAGGGTACCCCATAAGGTTTGTATGCTTGTCTTCAAGGTTTCGAGGATGGGATTTGACTAGCCCTATCCAGAGTGCTGTCAGTTCCTATATGAGGCTTATGGACAGCCTCCGGTCATAGGGACTAGGTCTTGCCCAGGTCTAGGTTCAGTTCGCACTCAGAGTGGTCTATAGTATTGCTGGTCTCCCAGTCAGTAGATGGACCTCCCTGGGTACAGCTCCTGCGAGGAACTGCCAGTCCTCAGCCTAGCAACTTCTTTATACTGGTTTGTTGGGTTCTGATTGGCTGCTGCAGAGAAAGCCACTCTATCCTGCGAGGAGGACCTCTCTTCTGGTCCTCTTGCTGGGATGGGGTCAGGGTCCCTGACCTCTTGTAGGGCATCAGGTCTTAGTCCACCACACCACACAGCCTGAGCCCCTATGCCTGCCTTCTGCATAGGAATGAATTCCCCTACAATGTCTTACGTTCTTCTTTTCACACAACTCAGCAAATAGAGGTCTGATTCTGATGAATTTTACATTAGTGTAACATCAGTGGGAAAAGTGGTATCTGGCCATCAGTGTACAGAAATGCTTCTCTCTAAGGACACTACACGTAAACCAGCATCTTCATCAGCTTGCCATTGTTGTACTCTCCCTTTACAACCATTATCAGGGCTGCCTTTAAGACATTAAGAAGGCAGCCGGAAATTGGTGGGTAGTGGGGAGGAATGCATGGCTCCACTCTGATTACTGAAGGACATTAACATCAACGATTAATTAAGCTTGATATCATGCTCCTGTGTGCTTTGTGGAAGAACACATATCACTTCCTCATGTGATCAGCATATCTAATGCTTCACGGCTTTGAGATCTTAATGAGGGTGAGTTTATGATTTTATACACATGAAAACACCGCAGCCAATAAAATGCTTCGGAACAGTCTGTTTGCATTTCATAAGACAACTTGCTACAGAGAACATCTTGCTTTTTTCGCTCCTGAACCTATTTAGCATACTGTCTGTCTTGAGTTGAATCAGACTATGCCACTGGGTTTTAAATAGTCTCCACCCTGTACATTTTCTCTTAGTCTGTTACCACTCACAGAAATAAGAACAAAGTCTTCTGGGGTGCATCAGTTCCCAAGAGGTGTAGAGTTTAAACTTCTGCTTACCGGAGATGCTCCAGGGCACAGATTCTCCCATCAGCTGAGGGTACTCAAGTGCCATTGACTTCAGACATCATTCTTTTCCCCGATCTCGAAAAGAACTGGAATAGTCTGGGTGAAGTGAACAGGGTAGGCGATGCAAAAAGTTTTCACCCTTTGCTTTCAGTCTAGCTGTGCCTAAGACTATAGAGTTCTGTGACAGAAGTCACTGTCAACAGATATTTCCTGACAGAACCGCTGTCTACAGAACACATCCAAACCTAATACAGACTCCCCATGTCATCACTCTCTGTCAACAGAGAGCAGCCATACTGCCCAGACCTCTGTTGACAGAACAGCCAACCAGAAACTCTGCAACCAGGGAAGCCTGGTGAACCAGAAGACCCCTCTATCGACAGAGGCACTAAGTCTCTTACCGTCAAGACAACCGTTCCAGGAAAACTGCTGTGTTCTGTTGACAGATTTTTGACAGAACACATTTGTAGTGTGGATGGTCCCTAGTTTTGTCAACAGAAGGCCTCTTCTGTCAACAGAACTCTGTAGTGTAGACCCAGGTTCTGTGTGACAAGAACCAAGGGAGGAGTGGAGGGAAAGCCCTAATATTCCCGGATAAAATGCCTATTCCCATCAGTACCGCCAGGACCAACAGAGGTGGGCCATTGCTTGTTTGCTGGTGATTCAATACCTTGAGTTTACAGTGATATACTTGGTCATGAGAAACAAAAGGGGTCAGATACTCAGCTGGAGGAACGCATGCAGCTTCAAAATCAAGCACCAACTTAAGAAGAGATGTGGTAATTTAAATTTAGTGGTCATGGGGGGTGGGCTGGAGTCACTTCACTACCCTGTCAGTAAAACCAACAACCAGTGGGCTGACAGCCATTGCGGGTCCCACCGCTAGGTGTGTTGGGAGAGGACACAGGGCTCAGCTCTGAAGCTCCAGAAAGACCATGGTCTCAGGCAGAAGGGGCAGGGGTGAGGGTAGTCAGTCCTTAGCTGTGCCCAGAAGATGGTGCACTCCCCCACCCTAGCCCTCAGATACACATGGGTGTCACTTCGATGCTCTGGCAGCAATTCAAAAGGGCCTGAGGCTCCAGCCACTACCGCAGAACCAGCAGCAGTGCCTGGGAGGTCTGAGCCTCTTTAAATCACTGGGTCCCTGAGCAATTGCCCCACCACCCACCCATAGGCGAGCCCACCAACAATCTGGGATCTCCACAGTTTGCAGCAGCATTCCAGCCTGTGCAGTAAGAGCTGACTGATCTTCAGTTGCTGGTGACAGAGGTCTGTAGCCAAGGATGAACAGGGATTGGGATCAGTCTGTAAATATCCATTTCCTGAGCCTCTGTAAGGCTATTGCTTTAGGGGCCACTAGCTTACCTCCATAAGCCCAGCTACATCAGATGAGAATTCATAAACCCTTGCCACGCTATATGCTTTCTGAATCAGAATCCCAGGTCCAAGCTATTTGCCAAAAGTTCAGTGTCAATTCCACACACTCTGTAGCCTCTAGAAGTACCCAAAGTTCTGCCTCAAGGTCTATAATGCACATGAATGTGGCACAGACATCCCACTGGAGGTTTCTGTAGTTATTAAGGCTTGAATGCCCCTGACCTGTAGCCACAGAGATATTGATTGGGACCAGGTTCTGGAAGCAGACATCTTTTGGTCCTGCTTTAATCAGTGCTGACTCTAGAGGACAGCCTCAATCCTTCTTCATCCTGGAGCACTGACTGGCTCAGCTATCAGGGTGTGACCTGCCACACAGACCGCCCACAGTCAAAACTTCAGATGCAGCCTGAGAAACAGCTGCTGAGTCTGTCAGCTAAAGGTCTGGCACAGCATCTGGCAGTTCTGAGTTCTTCTTGTTAAGCTATCCCACCTTGCTCTCTGCACATATTCAGAGACAGAATATGCCAGACAGACAGCGACTCTGTAGTCCAGTGAGAAGTCCTCTAACCAGTGGACTAAAGGTTACAAAGGAGGCCTCTCTCACAGGCTGTTTTGTGTGCAGTGGACTTAGGCCTACTCAGGGAATGCCTTCTGGCCCACAATGGAGTTAGCTTAGAAAGTGTTACCTTCAACCTCTTTGAGGATCGTGCTGGGGTTTAGGTGTGAGTTAAACAACTGGTTACCTGCCTGAGAAGCCCTAAGTTTCTCTCCAAGGTCCATTAGGTCATACCAGGGGCTGTACATTGTAATGTGCCCTAATACATGGTGCACACATTGGCTCTTGTGGACGCTGCTAGTGTACATTAAACATTCCCTAGTGCATGTTAATGTAATAGTGTTTGAAATGGGTATTTGGGAACTGTCAGAGCATTGCAACAGGCTACACACAGGCCATGTAATACACAATGCTAGACTCTAGATCATTCTGCACTGTCTTCAGCCCCTAAATACAGTCACTCCTTCATCCCTCCCCCATATATATATATACACACAAACACCCCGGAGATCTCTATAAAGGAAATGTGAGCACCAATAATTTTAGGCACCTATGGGATTAAGTGGTTGCAAGTGGAGGTTTTGGGGCTCTTGATGGTGCCTAAACTTTAGATTTAATTTGCCTGTGGATCTATGTCCCAGTCCTTGCTCTGGGACCTGCAAAAGAAAGCTTAAGCTTACCTGGGGAGCTAGGAAAGGGTTAAGGTAACCTGCTTCTGAGGGAGGCGATTGAGGAGAACATGGCAAAGAGCCAATAGGAGCTAGAGAAAAAATCAAACCTGAAACCGAATCACAGCACAGCAGCATCTCTCCTTTGTTATAAAAGAGAGACAGAGAAAAGAGGTTGATTGCTCCAGGGATGGAGGCAAAAATCAAGCTGTTCCAGAACAGATCCCCTGGGCTCATCAGAATTTGTGAGTAGGGAAAAGTTTAGGTAGTCACATAAGGTTTATTTTTTTGTTTGTTTGGGGGTTTGGAAATTATCTCTGAGCTGGTTATTTGTTCCTGTTGTCTCATGTAAACAAGAATCTGACCCAAGGAAAAAATCCTGTTTTGTTTTAATTCACATTTTTAAGCCATGTACAGTGCTTTCAAAGAAAGTTTTTTTTTTTTATAATAATAAAAGTGCTTTTTCTCTTTTACAAGTAGTGGTTGATCACTTGTGTCCCACAGGGGCTCAAAACTATGTGCCTGGCTGCAGACACATTACTAGAGAGCTCACAGCTCCCTGCATGTGTTCTGTTTTGTAGGGAGATCTTGTTATTTTTTTCCAGCTGCTTGGGAAAAGTGGGTTGGTGGCTTTGCTCTCAAGGAAGAGATTCTGAGTGATTTCTTTCCTAGAAAGGGGGTTTTGTGCACTTGGTTGTAGCAGCTACTGGTTGATTTCAGGGACAACTGAAATCAGGAAAACTTTCCTGTCTGTGGCAACTGCAGAGACAGAGTCTAGCAATGTTTTATTTGACTAGCTGCCCCCCATCTCCTGCAAACAGCTGTGACAAAGGAAATGTGAGCACCAATAATTTTTGGCACTGTGGCAGTGTCTGACCAGAGGGCTCCTTCAGGGTGAGAGAAAAAGCAACCAAAAAAGCTGGGAAAGACCTGCTAAATAGAAGCAGAGGGCAGCAGGGCAGTTAGAAGCAGCTGAGAGAGAGCTGGCTCAAGCAAATTGGGGCCAGCTGAATATACTGCTGGCTTGATGAAGGCCTTTTAAACCTCCTCAGTAGGACAGTGGGGAAAGAGTTAGAGGATGGGAGGAGAGGTGTAGGAGAGACAGAGCAAGAATTTGAGAGTGCATCAGACCAGTTTTAGGGCAGGAAAAGCATAGGAGAGAGTCCCAGGAGAAGTGGCTGGGCTCCCTTCCATTGCCAGCCCCACTCACTAGGGAAAGGGGCAAGAGACTGACCCAAGCAGTGGCCTGGTTATGAGGGGCCCTTGTCACAGCACCTCCACAATTCAGTGTTTGCAAGTGTTGTTTTGAGGCCCTTGGTGCTGCTTAAACTTTAGACTTAAGGTCTCCTATGGATCTATGTCCCAGTCCCTGCTCTCATAAGCGAAAACAGAAATAAAAAATGATCTCCATTTTCAGCTGGAGGACTTGCCTATGCTCCAGGATTAATGTGATGTGAGCTGCCCAATATTGACCAAGTTGAAGTCCTTACTCCTGTTGACATAAGTGTCTCTCTATGCTGGTAACACCAGCTGTGCAGCATAAAAGTCACTGTAATTAGGTGGATGCAGTGCCAGTGTTATACTGTGTTACTTTTATTGACTGTAAGTGACTTCCAGGAGCCATTCTACAATACCCTACACTGAAAATACTATCTATTCAAGTACTCCTGGAGAGGATGCGTACCGCTGACTCGAGGGCAAAGCAACATCTATTATAGTGTGTATGTCACCTAAGTGATCCACCCCAAGGTCACACAAACTCAGTAGCTCATCTGAGACTTGAACCCATTCAGAGCAATTAAGCCATAGATCAGTGGCTTAACCATTTGTAAACTTGACCCTTTACCCGAGAAAAATAGCTCAAAAGTTCTTTTCTACGATAATTTGTCCAACGTAGTGTCTCCTGTAACATTCGCTTTTGGAAATCTGACTTCTCCCTGTCTGCTTTTTCACGCACGCCCCCATGACGGCGACGACACATCTGAATGGCTGCCCTATCAACTTCCGATGGTAGTTCCTGTGCCTACCATGGTGACTACGTGTAACGGGGAATCAGGGTTTGATTCCGGAAAGGGAGCCTGAGAAACAGCTACCACGCCCAAGGAAGGTAGCAGGCATGCAAATTACCCACTCCCAACCCAAGGAGGTAGTGATGAAAAATAACAATACAGGACAATTCTGAGGCCCTATAGTTGGACTGAGTATCTGATTTTTCACATTTAATGTCACTAGCTCTTACTTTGAATATTATGCTTCAGTTTTTACAGTAATTATTCTGGTTGATTGGCAAAAAAAACCAAAACAAAATATAGATTGAATGCCAAGCATAATTATGCACCTATGTTTCCCTGAATTTCATAAATCATTCTATTAAAAATAAAAAAGCCAGTTAGAAGATTAAAAGTACCAGCATGCCAAGATGTTAAACTCAAATCTTGCACAGATAGTCTCTTAAATGAGTCAACACAAATGATAACCTGAAAAATTATCTGCCAGTTTTGATTCCTGAGATAACAAAAAATCCATCTCGTCACAAAATTGGCTGCCTACATAGTGTACTGCGTGCTTTTAGTATAATACGTTATACTCAGGAACTTGATAATTTGGAGGAAGGGATTGGAAATGGTGGGGATACAGAGGTTCATCCAACCCCCAACTTCGGGTCAGGTTTGCAAGGGTTAGTTTCATTATAATCTGAAATGCATCCTTGGGACAAATTCCACCTTTGCAAATATAACACAAATCTGCCCAGGTGGGCATATTACCCCAGCATTCAGCTTGAACTTTGGAATGAAATTCCAAACAGCTGTAATGTCCACATTATGAAAATTGACAGAAAAACTGTTTTTCTTAACAGAGAAGCTAATAGGCATGGAATACTAGCGAACTTCTTAGCTGTAAAAATAATGCATCTATTCTGAGTTTATTAGTAAAACAATAGCTGAGTAACATGCACTGCCACTGTTTCTCATAGTATAGATTGCTTACAATATCCTGTCAATAAAGAATACAGTCCTTGAAATATCAAGAGAACATAAAAAGATCTTTCAGAGCACAGGCTATTTGAAATAGGTAAGATGAAGCTGAATAAAGCAACGATCATCCGAATACTGGTTTGGATTGCTTTCTGCCTAGTTAACAATATGTGTCTTGCATATTTGTAGATACACTAGGATTTTAAAACAAAGAGTTTACTGCCAAAAATTACATTTTCACAAAATATTCAGATTCTAATTAATTTTGAAAATCACAGTTGGAAATACTGTATTCCCACGTTGATGAAATTCTCTTAACTCATTTCACTTATCTTTAAACTTACCATAATCTTGATTTTGTTTTATTTCCAAATAAAAAGTATATTCAGAAACCTGAAAAAAATTTTGATTTTGCAACCATGCAGAGCAAATTTCTAAGTGTCAGAAGTTCCCATGAAAACTACTTACCCACTCAGCTCTGCTCTGACATTTTGTTTTTATGTGTACAGCTGCAACAACAAACCTCAGATGAACAACTGCAGCTGTGGGCAGATTTCATGATTTTTTGTCATTCAAATATCTAGATCAGTAGTGGAAAATGTGTGATCTGTGGGCTACAAGTAGACCATCAGGACAATCTATTGGTGGACCATAAGATATGTTACTGATGCTCACTGTCCACAGGCATGGCCTGCTGCAACTCCCAATAGCTGCAGTTTGCCATTACAGGCCAATGAGAGCTACAGGAAGGGGTAGTCAGCATGACCCTGTGACCCATGCCACCTCCTGCATTGCCTGTTGACCAGGAACAGTAAGCTGTGGCCACTGGGTGGTATGGGATGCCATGCCTGCAAAGGCCCAAGGTTAGTAACATATTTTGCAGACTGACTCTCGATTAATGTGATAGGCCTCAGGTTGCCCACTGCTGCTCTACGTGCATTGTGCCTCTTGGCAGAATCAAGCTGGAAGTCCTCGACATCTCAGGTGAAGCTTCAGAACTGAGTGGACTCTTGGTACCTTAAGCAACAGTCACAGAAGTCAGCGGGAATGTGTTGTAACAGACTCCTGGCTATGATGGTGTCCATCAGAAGTATTAGAAGTGGTGGCTGGAAAAACACCAACAGCTTTACCTCCACCCCAGCCAGTTAAAACCTGAATATATAGTGTTGATTTTTCACGTGTCAGGATGTTTCCATGAAAACGGAGCTGGCAGGTGGAGAGGTTTCTGCATGGATAACCTCTGAGTCAGGAACACCAGAGAGTCCAGGCTCAGCGGCTCTAGGATCATCAACTGCCTTATAGGCAGAGCTGACCCGAGGCATACACAAAATGCACAGCTGCATAGGGCACTCCAGAATTTGGTGTCTCAGAATTTTGGGTGACCCCACACATCTGCATGTGGTATGTGCCTGGGAATGCTTTTGGCTAGAGGAAGGGCTGGGCTGCCTTCTCCCCCTTCCAGAACACTGCTCTCCTCCGTGCTTCTCCTGGCTGGCTGTAGGGCAGGCCCCTGACCCCTCCCTCCCTGCCCCTCTCAGCCAGGCTGGGGCTGAGTCAGAGAGAAGCCCTGCTCAGACTCTGTGTCTCTGCTCTCGTCCCACCCTCTGCCCCCAGAGAAGTTTGTACCACTTAGTTGTGGGGAGGGATGGGGAAGCTTGGTGGAAGGTCTCAGGGGGGTTCCAGCTGCTGTGCATGGACAACTGGCCTGGCCTGTGGTATGGCTCCCACCTCCTCACTGTGCTCTTGGGCCCCACCAGGACTGGGGAAGAGAAGGTAGAGGTTGCCACAATCCAGCTTCCATCCTCTACCACATACACTCACTCCAACTCCAGCCTTGCCAATATTTGACTATGGAGGCAGGGGAGCCTGGGGGGTCCTGAACATGTGGGGCAGCAAGTGGCATTGGCACCCGGTGGATGGACACACTGACTCACAGGTGCTTCCTACTCCAGGTAAACCCTTCAGCCAAGGCCCTACCAATTCTCCCTACCTTGTCCTCAGCAGCACCCTGGGGGGGATCACCAGTTCCTCCTGCCGTATCCCTTCCCCTTCAGAAGCATCACTTGGGGACAGGACCTCCCCATGTCCCTCCTGTCCTCTCCCCAACCTCCACTGGTGCCCCCAGTCAGGGTAGGGATGTGAGCTGGATACAGTTTGATTTGGAAGGGATGTGAGTTGTGTTCAGCTTGGAGTATTGGCCTGGTCTTTTGGGGACAAACCTTGTTCTGATCGTAGTCTCCGCCCTGCTTCGTTGATGTGGGGGAAGACTAGCAAGACTGGTATGAGCAACAAGAAGTCCTATGGCAAAGACCTGCCCACGAAAGCTTATGCTCCAAAATATCTGTTAGTGTATAATGTGCCGCAGGAGTTCTTGTTCTCGGAGATACAGACTAACACGGCTTCTTCTCTGATAGTATGAACAATGACTCTGGAAGTAAAATGTAATTTTTTCATATTTTTTTTATTTTTAAAATGTTTAAAACAGTGTCACCAGCCCCTTATCCCTCACTTTTTTCAGGGACAAGGGGCTGGCGACAGAGGGAGTTTTTGCCAGCAGAACCATGCCTACACTGAATGTTTTCTTGTGTAAATATGCAAATGAACTCCACAAATATGCAAATAACTGACCAGTTGCAATTTCATGAACCTTTGTTTTCATCATGCTGCTGGCAGCCAAACTGAATCTAGACACAGCCTTAGAGGCTAAAGCCCTGTGCTGTACCACATGAGCTAAAGACCAGCTGCCTCTCAGCCAAGGCTGGTGAACAAAGGCTTCACTCTCCCTTGCATGTGGTCTCAGTGCCTCTGGGGTTACATATGCATAATTCATCTTCATCTTAAAGTGCAAAAAAGTCAAACTCAGATGCTTTGTCCTCCTTCAGCTCTGCAATCAAAATGGGATTGAGAGTGGCATAGGCTGGGTGTGAAGGCACATTTGCCAGGATCTGTCACCCAACAGTAATTATTACTTAGAAGGAGCTATGTAGGTGTATAAATGGAAAACAGTGTTTCAGAGGAAAAAAAGATGCAACATGCAAATTATGCCTAACTCTTTCAGAACAAGAAGCTGCAGCCGCCTCGGCATTAAAAGAACATTGATGATTTTCAGTGGAAGTCACTTCCATAAAGCATTATCACTTCAGCAGCATCATCTAACTGCTGTGACTAAATCAGGCCCCATTGTTTTACACATGCACCAGTGGGGCTGACAGCTGCTCTGGGCCTCAGGGCAAGGTGTGAAGGTGGCTAATCTCCATGGTCCTGGAAGGGGTGGGGCCAAAGGTGGAAAAGGCGGTGCCTATGGTCACCCTTAGTGCTGCCCTCCCACTCCAACCATGCACAGCGATGTAGCAGCACCACCACAGTAGTTCAAAGGGGCCTGGATTCCAAAGTAGCAGTGGCGGCACAGGAGCTCTGGGCCTCAGTGCAGCCATCGCCTTCTTCCCCTCATTGGTGGGCCTGACAAACACAATAGTACAATCTTATCCTACTATTTAAATGACACATCCTTCTTCAAGGAGCTTACAACTGAAATACGGCCTCGTGCACGCGTTACAATATGGTGGGTGAAGGCAAGCTAGGGAAAGGAAGATGCAAACCAGCCTCTTGTGCCTAAAGGTTGGCCCCTACCATAACCTGCCCCTGCTCCTCTCCTGCCTTTGGGGAGCAAATCCCAGCTTTGCATATCTGCAGGCTCCTTTGTGCACCCTCCTAGCATGTGATGCAGCTCCAGGCTTCCTGGTGGCCAGACACCTGGTCAGTTGCCCAACAGCCACAGCCTTCCCAGGGAGACAGAGAGCATAAGTAGTTTTGGGAAGGTAATGCCTTCCCTTACTTGCATTACCCACTGTCCATCACAATATGTCTTCAGCCTTTGTGCATATGGCGTATCTATAGAGTCAGGAAGAGAGCTAGTCGGTAATTTTTCAGGGAAGTGTATTCTCAAAAAACACTTTTTTGAAACAAATACTTTGAAGAATGTGTTCTCGTAAAGTTTTCAGCTGCAAATTGTCAAGAAGCCTTTCTTTTGCAAGAAACCCATAGCTTGTTTTTTGGTGCCATCATCCAGGATGTAAGAGATTCAAGCTCACATCTGAAATCAGGCAGTGTGAGGACTTGAATTTGCCTCCCACGTTCCAGGTGAGTGTTCTAACACTGGCAAGCTTCTCTCTTCTGCAGTCTCTTTTTTGTGTGTAAATATCAAAGTGTCATTCTCAATCCATTGCAGAACAAGAATGCCAAGAACTCAATTTTTCATTAAACAGCACAATTCACCTGCTAGGTGGTCTACTTATAAGGCTTCCTCCCTTCAACAGAACCTGAGCCCTCCCCAAAATCTCTGTGATGAAATGGACAATCCAGCAGTTGATCAGAATAGGAAGCAGCTAATGATCTGTCTTGGGGCCAGAGGATGCAGAACCTGCCTGCAATGGCAAACAATGATAGGGAGGCTCTTCCGCTTCAGGGAGTAAAAGGAAGGAATTGGCTTGAGAGGGGAGCTGCTACTGAGGTGGATAAACTGATGTCAGTCTTTGTGTGTGTGGTTGGGGGGGGGATGTAAAATTCAAATTATAATTAATTGTCCCATGGATTTAGGTACTACACATAATTACTGTCTGGAACAACAGTCTCCTCAGGGCAGGGAGGAGAGAAGATTGCTGGTTTTATGACAGTACCTATTCTAGCTGGGAAAAGATTTCCTCAAAGCATGGGCTTTAAAACTTAATCTGATCTCTGCCTGGTTTGTCCCAGGCTGACCTTTCAGCAAGGAGCTGCAAATGTAACACTGAGAGGCAGAACTGAACCTGAGGTCTCTGGAGCTTAGTAAACAAACCTCTACAACGTGAGCTGAAACCCAGAGGGCTATTAGCTGAGGCTGTAGCAAAGACTACAGGTTCAATCTTCTGGAGTCAGATTTTGCTCACCTAGTCGAGACATGTGACATCAAACTATCTGTGGTCAGCAATCTACCCTTCTATTCTTCCATATCATGAGGAGTAAGGGAGATTTATGGAAGAGTTCCTCCTGTTTACCTCCCTTTGGGAAGATGGCCAGGTAATTTGATAGCAGATAAGTCAATTCTAGCTACACAATTGTGGTAACTAGAATTGAATATCTGTAATCAACTTCCCTGCCTAGCATATTCCCAGCCTCATTCTTTCTCTCTGTAAGTTTCTATGAGCCACAAGATGGCACAGTGAACCATACCCAGGAGGAGTGGGGGTTACACAGCCATTATGGCCTTGCTATAGCAAACACTCCGCTCTTAAAGACTGAGACTTGGAACATAAGGCCTCTTCTGGCTCTCTTACATTCTGTTATAAAATAGAGGATTAAAGACACTCACCAATATGTTGTATTTGCTGCCCTTTCACATACAGTAGATGATGTATCCGTTTACTCTTTAATAATAATTTAATCAGAGTGGTTACTGAAACACACACCCTTTGCATCCCCATTGTAACTGCAAACAAATCTTTAATCTTCCAGATCTGTTGGCAAGAAGATATTAATCTCTCATGACTCTCTGAAGTCCTGAAGGCAATCTGGACATAAATAGCTTTATCTGCTGTTAGGTCTCTCTGTTTCAAATTACTGCACTCATCTTGAACAAAAAATACCAAGTATTATTTCCTGTTTTAATCACTATAAACCATAACCAGATTAGTATCTGCAAACATTTATTACTTTGCACAGCAAGGAGGATTGGGTTTTTCTGTTAGTGTGAACGTTGTTTCCCTTGTAGAAATAGCTTTTCAGAGGAAGATGACAGCTACTTTTAAAGCAGATATTAATCCTGGACCAATCTTCTGCTATACAATACAGTAAAGATAATTCTTCCGGGCATGTAAAAAATGAAGCCTGAGATTTGCAATTAAAACAAGTAGTTATTTCCTCCCTTTCCTGTAAGTTTTAATGTTTTAAAAATATTTAGCTTTGAAGGAGATGGGCGGATGGGGAATTCAAAGTGGATAACTCAGCCTGAGAGCAATAGCCTCCTGAGTAAACAACAATTTGAAGGAGCACTCTAGCAAGCTGCACTGAATGCAGCATAGGCTCATAAAAGAGTATATGGTGTTGTATTTCTTACAAAGACCACGTTGACAAAACCTCAGCATAGCATCTCAGTGAATTGGTGAAGCTATACTTTGTCATTTGTGTTGTGTGTCTACGTAAATGTGTCAGAGATGCTATGATTCCCTTTGTGTATTTCACTTTTCAATGTAAGGAAGCCCCTTACCTTATCTACTGAAACCCAATTCAAGACCGCTTCACAGAAGGACTAACTACATGCTCTCTCTTTCATCTATTAGATTTTTCTTGATGTTTTCCTTAAACTCAACTGAAAAGTCCAAGTGAAACAAACCAGCAGAAATGTAGTACTTTAAGAAAATGATTTATTTGGTAATGAGCTTTCTTGGGACGGAGCCACTTCTTCAGATAGTGGGTCTGTCCCACGAAAGCTCATCGCTGAATAAATAATTTTGCTAGTCTTTAAAGTGCTACATTGCTGCTGCTTTGTTTTGTTGGAATACAGACTAACACAGCTACGTCTCTGTTACAGTCCAAGTGAAAGTACATCATTTACTCTCTGGTCTGGCAAATGAGACAAGATCTATTTAAATCTTCAGCATTTGCTTAGGTTTTCTTTCCAAAGAAAATTAATGTTTTGGTGTTGCCAAGAGAGTACCTCAGATGTTGTTATTATCTGGGAAATTCTTTCCCTTCCCAAAACACATTATTTGGAAGCAGCCATCATAACACTTTTGAGTGAGAGTGCAATACATGTTCTTTGCAGTTTAGGGCATTGCATGGCAGGTTTCCCTAGGTTTGCATAAGGCTGAAACCATGGAAACATTTAAAAATTTGTTTCCACTAGTGGTATTGTGCCTAGCAGGTGGGAACAGTTGCAAAGACACTTAGGCCGCGTCTACACATGCATGCTACTTTGAAGTAGCGGCGCCAACTTCGAAATAGCGCCCGTTATGGCTACACATGGGCGCTATTTCGAAGTTGAAATCGACGTTAGGCGGCGAGACGTTGAAGTCGCTAACCCCATGAGGGGATGGGAATAGCGCCCTACTTCGAAGTTGAACGTCGAAGTAGGGCACGTGTAGACGATCCGCATCCCACAACATTGAAATAGCAGGGTCCGCTATGGCGGCCATCAGCTGAGGGGTTGAGAGACACTCTCTCTCCAGCCCCTGTGGGGCTCTATGGTCACCGTGGGCAGCATCCCTTAGCCCAGGGCTTCTGGCTGCTGCTGCGGCAGCTGGGGATCCATGCTGCATGCACAGGGTCTGCAACCAGTTGTCAGCTCTGTGGATCTTGTGTTGTTTAGTGCAACTGTGTCTGGGAGGGGCCCTTTAAGGGAGCGGCTTGCTGTTGAGTCCGCCCTGTGACCCTGTCTGCAGCTGTGCCTGGCACCCTTATTTCGATGTGTGCTACTTTGGCATGTAGACGTTCCCTCACAGAGCCTATTTCGATGTGGTGCTGCCCAACGTCGAAGTTGAACGTCAACGTTGCCAGCCCTGGAGGACGTGTAAACGTTATTCATTGAAATAGATTATTTCGATGTTGCTACATCGAAATAAGCTATTTCGATGTAGTGTGCACTTGTAGACATAGCCTTAGAAAGAGAAAGTCACTTCATCCCTGTGCCTAAACACCTTTGAGGAGCTTGGGTCTTGTCCAAGGCCATTCAGTAAGCCTGTGGCAGAAGCAAGAGCTGAAGCCAGCTCTCATCAGATGCAATCTTGTTTCTTACGCAAAATCTTCAGAGCTGTTTCATAATGTGACTGATGAAGGCCAGGGAATGAGATACCCAGAAACAGAGAGAAGAAAAGTAGCTCAGAGCTACCTTTACTCCCATGGGAGCTGAGAGCTTCAGTGGGCTGCTCAACAAAGTGTGTGTGGTGGTGTAGGGGGGCAGCTCCAAGCACCCAGTAGATGCCAGGCCTCAGGTTGGATGTGGGATTGGAGCAGCCAGCCCTCAGTGCCTCTTGGAGCATGGTGCTGCACTCTACCCCAGTCCTCAGAGTTGCACGGAGCACCATTCTGATGGCAATTTAAAATGGCTCATGGTTCCAGCCAGTGTTGCAGTAACAAATGGCCTCAGGCCTCTTTGAATCACCAGGCCCTGGGGCACCTGTCCTCTTTGACTCTGGCTCCCGATTGGTGGGCCTGTTTTCCTCAAGCCCTTGTACCACATGCAGCTCAATGACTTCAGAAAGTCCGGCCAAAGATTTTGGGATGGCCCATCTCAAACAGGGTGACTGCGGCCACCATTAGTATGCATCCATCTGAGCAGATCTGACTGCAAGATTGGAGCTTCATTTGCATATCTGATCAGCATAATTAAGGATGATGTTATCTTTGATGAAAGCTTGAGGCTGCCATGTTCAGTAATTACAAACAACACAATCTTCAGGCTGCTGCCCATGGAGCATTTAGAAGAAGGACAGTGAGAGGAGGAAATATCCAATTGATTAAAGGCCCTCCCTATAGACAAACAAAAGAAGAGGTAACAATTTATCCCAATGTTTTGGTTCACTGCTGATGAATTTTCTGAGCATCTGCTCCAGTGTTTGATTAAACTACTCTACAGGCCCATCTGTTTCTTGCTGATAGGGAGCTCTGTGCGAGATGGGGGGAATTTTTAAAAGCGTGCACACCTCATTTAACAGAGAAGACATAAAATTAGTGCCCTGATTTGCTGAAGTGTCAGAGGGCAAGCCCACTCTGATAACAACATTAATCAATTCATTAGCTTCATGTTTTGTCTGGTGATGCTTCAGTGGCAACTGTTTTAGGATGTGGTAGTACCCATTACACCTACATAATACTTCCACATAGAAAATCTTATTAAACTGAACTTAATGTTGACAATAAATATTGAGAACCAAAGGGTAACACACCTTACTGCAAGTGACACTTCAACAAAATATATTAGAAGCATTAGAAAATAAGGGCCTGAGTGCCACCTGGAGTCGTCTGTAGCTATTTCCATGCGTGCAAGGAGGATATAAAATCCTACCAAACCAGGGTTGGCACTCTTCAAGCCCATTTCTCACTCATGAAATGGGCTTAGCAAGGCACAAAGCAGTAGAGAATTAGCGCTTTCAGTTTACAAAGAAAAATGATTTGCAATTAATGCAAAAGGTGCTTAAGTGTCCCAAGTCCCTTAACTATGCTTCTGTAGTGAAGCTCCACAGGGGAACCATTTATTAATGCACTATGCACGTTTTACCCTTCACAATGATTACAGAGACTACAATGCACAGTGCTGAAAGTGGTTGTGCAGACTCCAGACTGTGTACAGCCTCTCGATTCTCATAGAATAAGATAAAACTTAGCTCAAGGGGAGGCCATGGGAATATTGCTGGCAGATATGTTATTTTTCTCCTCACAGAATTATTCTTACTGCTTTTCAGCTGCTTTCCTCAACTCCCAGGGTTCATAGACTCATTGAAGAATCACAGCATCATAGGGTGGGAAGAGACCTCAGGAGGTCATTTAGTCCAACTCCCTACTCAAACCAGGGCCAACTCCAACTAAATCATCCCAGCTAGAGCTTTGTCAAGCCTGATCTTAAAAATCTCTAAGGGTGGAGAGAACATCACCTCCATAGGTAACCAGTTCTATTGCTTCACCACCCTCCTAGTGATTTTTTTCCCTAATTTCCAGCTTAGACTTGGCCCACTGCAACTTGAGATCAGTGCTCCTTGTTCTGTCTTCAGCCATCTCTCAAATTAGCCTGGATCCATCTCTTCCACCGTAGGTAGTTAAAGTCTGTTATCAAATCTCCCTTCATTCTTCTCTTTTACAAACTAAATAAGACCACTTCCCTTAGCTTCTTCCCATAAGTCAGGTGCCCCGTCACCTTAATCATTTTCACTGACATCCACTGGACTCTCTCCAACATGTTCATATCCTTTCTGTAGTGGGAGCTCCCAAACTAGATGCAGCACCCCGGATGTGACCTCACCAGTGCTGAATAGAGGGGAATAGTCACTTCCCTGAATCTATGGCAATGCTTGTACTAATGCATTTCAATATGCTGTTAGCCTTCTTGACAACAAGGGTACAGGGTGACTCAAATCCAGATCCTTGTCGACTGTAGACACCAGATCCTTTCATGCAGAGGTGCTGGTTATCCAATCAGTCCCCAGTCTGTGATAGTGCATGGGATTCTTCTGTCCTCAGTGCAGGACTCCATTTCTCCTTGCTGAATCTCATTTCATGTAGCCCAATGATCCAATTTGTTTATATCACTCTGTATCCTACAGTGTATCTACATCTTTCTCCATATAAGTGTCATTCACAAACTTGCTAACAGTGAAATACATCCCGCCATCGAGATCATTAATAAAGATGTTGAACAAAACCAGTCCCAGGACTGACTCCTGGGGCAATCCACTTGGTACTGTCAGCCAATTAGACATTGAGCCATTGATTAGTATCCATTAAGCCTGATGATCTGGCCAGTTTTCTATCTATCTCATTGTTCGTTCATGAAAGCCATACATCTTTAATTTGCTGTCAGGAATACTATGGGAGACTTTATCAAAAACTTTGCTAAAATCAAGGTATATCACATCCACCACTTTCCCTATATTCACAGAATCAATCCTCTCCTCATTAAAGGCAATCAGGTGCTCAGGCATGAGTTGCCTTTGTTGAATTCATGTTCGCTGCTCCTGACCATCCTCCTTTCCTCCAATGCTATATCTACACTACAGTGATCATTTGAAAGACATTTTTCCTGAAGAGATCATCTGACAAAACTTTCTTTCGAAAGATTGTGCCCACACAAAAAGAGGATTGAAAGATTGATCCACATTTACGATAGACAGCATCCACACAGCCCCTGCTCTTTTGAAAGAATGGGCCAAGGATTGGGCCAAGGATTGAAACATCCTGCACCATGAGGACTGCTCTTTCAAAAGATGGACCTATGGAGCATATATATGTGTTTTATAGATAGATAGATAGATAGATAGATTTTTTTTTTCAAAAGAATCTTTTGGAAAAATGTGCTTTCTTATCTGGGAGAGTTAGAGGACCGCAGAAAAAAGTGCTGTGTTCTTTCAATTTCAGATCAAAAGAACACATTTTTGTGTGTAGACAATCCACAGGTTCTTTCAGAAAAGGCCCAGCTTTTTCAAAGTAACTTACTAATGTAGACACAGCCCAAGTGTTTCTTTATTTTGTTCAGCTGAGAGGGTGACCCAGTTATGATGAGGGACAATTCAGCTGCAGTATCTGATTACCAGCACTCATCTGCAGGACTTCTCTATGGAGCAGGATCAACAAGCTGCTCCCTGTCAATGCCTGGGTCAGTGTAAGAGGGTTCTCTGTCCTTTCAGTATCTCTAGGGCTAATCCCCTTCCATTTCTTCACTGATTGTGCACAACTACATTGCACATGTGCCCAGGCAAATTCCAGTATCTACCACTATTTCTTTATTTAAAAAGTCTCCGTGGAACTTTTCTCTTTTTCCTCTCTGCTTTAATGTTAGCAAACAAACTAGGTTTAATTAAGGATAATCCCCACCCCCTAAAATTCCAGCTTTGCTTTTTAAGATTCAGATTTAAAAGATCCACTTCTTCAAGGTGGTGGATTCAGTTGATGGAATTGCAGTTGTGACCCTTTTGATCCCTGAACTCCTCTTTAGCAAGTGACATTTGCTGGAAGAAAATCCATGATTATTTATATACTCCCACATCCACTCCTGCTGGCTTGGACATCACCTGAATAATCAAGGTCCGCAACACCAATTAAGTAATTGGGGTAGGGTCAATAAATTGGCTACCAAAAGAAAATTACAACTAAGATATATGCTATTAAATAGTAGATTGGTTTGGAACTAGTCTACACAAACTAAGCCACTCTGCACTGGACAGGGAAAAATGGAAGGAAATAGTGAGAATGGGCCATGAGCCCATGGTTGTTGTTGATGATGATGATGATATCCACTCCCTCCTGAGAAGCAGAAACTCTCAAAAGATGGCCTAGAAACCCTATCTTTACATCCATCTTAGGATGTCATTATGTTCATCTTGCCAGCCAGAAGCTACTTCAACTGTGCGTATCTTATTATTATTTGTCAAGCTTCTGCTTTTAGGGAAAGCATGTAGTATGTGTAGGATCTGAGGCGTTGCATTGCTTTTCCTTGACTTCCTCTCTTTCTGGCAGTTGCTTTGCATAGTTTGGACTATCTCTCCATTGTCCACTAGCTCAGTGTAGTAGCAGTGGACCTGGAACAATTTTAATAGTGGGGATGCTGAAATACAGTATCTTTATCCCTGTCTGCCCCTCCCCCTTCTACCCCCTGTCCCCCCGCCACCCCGAGCTGAAGCCAGAAACAGGACAGTACCTACAGGAGTGGGCCCTGGACGGGGTAAGGGAGATGAAGCTGGGGCCACAGCTGGGGACTGGGCCAGGAATGGACACTTGGGCACAGAGCTGGCAACTGGAACTCCAGGGCTATGTCTACACTTGCCCCTGACTTCAAAGAGGGCACAGTAATCAGGGTGATGGGAGATTACTAATGGAGCTACATGGCAGCGGCACTTTGAAGTTTAACACTTGAAGTCTAACACTTTGAAGTTTAGCAAAGCGGACAGGGAGCTGCTGACAGGGCAGTTTAAGAGGGAGGAGAGCAAGTGAGCCTGCCGCTGAAGAAGCTACCAGGTGAGAGTGCTGATCTCTGGGTGAGTGAGCATGTGCTTTAACTGCTGGCAATTGAACTGCCATTTTGATTCCAGGTAGAGGGAGTTTCAGTTTCAGTTGGGACTGCCTGCCTGACCTTTTGCTTCCTTGATCAGCCTTCCCCTGTGTGACTCATAGGGGGAGGGCCTGAGAGAGGCTAGCAGGCTTTAAAAGCCAGAGGCAGGAGCGACCAGGGAGCTGCTGACAGGGGAGTTTAAGAGGGAGTTTGGCAGAAGGGAGGCCTACGATGGTCAGGAAGACCCGCAACACCTGTGCCACCACTACTGCTGTCTCCTCCACCTGTGCCTGTAGCCAGACAGACTGCCTGACCATGGATGCTTCTACCCAGACCCTGGTGTGGCCTTGCAAGGACTGTGCCTTGCAAGTTCCAGTTACAGATACCCAGGCTGGGGGGACCGTTCAGTGTGATAGGTGCCTGCTGGTGGAATCTCTCAGGCAGCAGGTGGGAGAGTTACAGGAGGAGGTGTCCATGTTGAGGAGTATCCGAATCCATGAGCAGTTCCTAGATAGTATTCATCTGGAGTCTGCTGAGGTGACTGTCCCAGTGTACAGGAAGGCTGATAAACCACTGGTGGAGAAAGAGGTAGACCAGGGTGGGCACTGGCAGCTGGTTACTTCTGGCAGCAGGCGGTGTTCCACCCCTGCACAAAACCCTCCCACTGTGGTACTGGAAAACCGTTATGCTGTACTTGCTACAGGAGATGAGTCGCCCAGTACAGAGGAGGAGAAGCCTCGTACCCCGGAGGCTGAGAAGTCTCCTGCCACCACCGCAAGAAGGAAACGCAGAGTAGTGGTGGTCGGAGACTCTCTTTTGAGGGGGACGGAGGCACCCATCTGTCGCCCTGACATTTTGTCTTGGGAGGTATGCTGCCTGCCTGGGGTCCATATCCGAGATGTTACAGGGGCATTGTCGAGGATTGTCCGGCCCTCAGACTACTATCCCATGCTTCTCATCCATGTGGGCACTAATGATACTGTGAGGTGTAATGCTGAGCAGGTCAAGAGTGACTACAGGGCTCTGGGGGCATGGGTGAAGGGGTTTGGGGTGCAGGTGGTATTCTCTTCAATCCTTCCTGTTGTGGGTAGGGGCCCAGGCAGAGACAGGTGCATTCTAGAGGTGAATGCCTGGCTGCATGGATGGTGTTGCCGGGAAGGCTTCGGTTTCTTCGACCACGGGATGCTATTTCAGGAAGGACTGCTAGGCAGAGATGGCGTTCACCTTTCGAGGAGGGGAAAGACCATATTCGGACACAGACTTGCTAACCTGGTGAGGAGGGCTTTAAACTAGGTTTGCTGGGGACAGGGGAGCAAAGCCCGCAGGTAAGTGGAGAATATGGAAACCTGGGAGATGGGTCGGAAGTGGGAGGGAGCATGGACAACAATGTCAGAGTAAAAAGAGGGCCAGGAAAAAACTGGGGGGAAAGTTCAAATCAATATCTAAGATGCCTATATACCAATGCAAGAAGTATGGGTAATAAGCAGGAAGAACTGGAAGTGCTAATAAATAAATACAACTATGATATCATTGGCATCACAGAAACTTGGTGGGATAATACACATGATTGGAATGTTGGTATTGAAGGCTACAGCCTGGTTAGGAAAGATAGACAGGGAAAAAAGAGGGGAGGTGTTGCCTTATATATAAAAAATGTACACACTTGGACTGAGGTGGAGATGGACAAAGGAGATGGACGTGTTGAGAGTCTGTGGGTTAGTTTAAGAGGGGTAAAAAACAAGGGTGATGTCCTGTTAGGAGTCTACTACAGGCCACCTAACCAGGTGGAAGAGGTGAATGATGCTTTTTTTAAACAACTAACAAAATCATCCAGAGCCCAGGATTTGGTGGTGATGGGAGACTTTAACTATCCAGATATATGCTGGGACACTAATACAGCGGGGCACAGACTGTCCAATAAGTTCTTAGACTGCATTGGAGACAATTTTTTATTCCAAAAAGTTGAAAAAGCCACCAGGGGAGAAACTGTTCTGGATTTGATTTTAACAAATAAGGAGGACTTGGTCGAGAATTTGAATGTGGGAGGCTACTTGGGTGAAAGTGATCATGAAATCATAGAATTCACAATTCTAAGAACTGGTAGGAGGGAAAATAGCAAAATAGAGATGATGGATTTCAGGAAGGCAGATTTTGGTAAACTCAGAGAGCTGGTAGGTAAGATCCCATGGGAGGAAAAACTGAGGGGAAAAACAACTGAGGAGAGTTGGCAGTTTTTCAAAGAGACATTATTAAGGGCCCAAAAACAAGCTATTCCCCTATGTAGGAAAGATAGTAAATATGGGCAAAGACCGCCTTGGCTTAACAAGGAGATCCTGCATGATCTCAAACTGAAAAAGGAATCCTATAAAAAATGGAAACTAGGACAAATTACAAAGAATGAACATAGGCAAATAACACAGGAATGCAGGAGTAAAATTAGAAAGGCTAAGGCACAAAATGAGCTCCAACTAGCTACAGGCATAAAGGGTAACAAGAAGGCCTTTTACAAATATATTAGAAACAAGAGGAAGACCAAGGACAGGGTAGGGCCATTGCTCAGTGAGGAGGGAGAAACAGTAACGGGGAACTTGGAAATGGCAGAGATGCTTAATGACTTCTTTGTTTCGGTCTTCACAGAGAAGTCTGAAGGAATGCCTGACATAGTGAATGCTGGTGGAAAAGGGGTAGAGTTAGTTTTTGAAATAAAAAAAGAACAAGTTAAAAACCATTTGGAAAAATTAGATGTCTGCAAGTCACCAGGGCCTGATGAAATGCATCCTAGAATCCTCAAGGAGCTGATAGAAGAGGTAGCTGAGCTGTTAGCTCTCATTTTTGGAAAGTCATGGGAGACAGGAGAGATTCCAGAAGACTGGAAGAGGGCAAATATAGTGCCCATCTACAAAAAGGGGAATAAGAACAACCCAGGAAATTACAGGCCAGTCAGCTTAACTTCTGTGCCAGGAAAGGTAATGGAGCAGGTAGTTAAGGAAGTCATCTGCAAGCACTTGGAAGGTAGTAAAGTGATAGGGAACAGCCAGCATGGTTTTGTAAAAAACAAATCATGTCAAACCAACCTGATAGCTTTTTTTGACACGATAACGAGACTCGTAGATAAGGGAGAAGCAGTGGATGTGGTATACCTAGACTTTAGTAAAGCATTTGATACGGTCTCGCATAATATTCTTATCGACAAACTAGGCAAGTCCAACTTAAATGGGGCTGCAATAAGGTGGGTGCATAACTGGCTGGCTAATCGTACCCAGAGAGTAGTTGTTAATGGTGCTCAATCCAGCTGGAAAAGCATAACAAGTGGGGTTCCGCAGGGGTCTGTTTTGGGACCAGTTCTGTTCAATATCTTCATTAATGATTTGGATATTGGCATAGAAAGTATGCTTATTAAGTTTGCAGATGATACCAAGCTGGGAGGGGTTGCAACTACCTTGGAGGATAGGGTCATAATTCAGAATGATCTAGATAAATTGGAGAAATGGTCTGAAGTAAACAGGATGAAGTTTAATAAAGATAAATGTAAGGTGCTGCACTTAGGAAGGAATAATCTGTTTCACACATACAGAATGGGAAAAGACTGTCTAGGAAGGAGTACAGCAGAAAGGGATCTAGGGGTTCTAGTAGATCACAAGTTAAATATGAGTCAACAGTGTGATGCTGTTGCAAAAAAAGCAAACATGATTCTGGGATGCATTAGGAGGTGTGTTGTGAACAAGACACGAGAAATCATTCTACCGCTCTACTCTGCGCTGGTAAGGCCTCAGCTGGAATATTGTGTCCAGTTCTGGGCACCCCAATTCAAGAAAGATGTGGAGAAATTAGAGAAGGTCCAGAGAAGAGCAACTAGAATGATAAAAGGTCTGGAGAACATGACTTATGAAGAAAGGCTGAAAAAATTGGGCTTGTTTAGCTTGGAAAAAAGAAGATTGAGGGGGGACATGATAGCGGTTTTCAGATATCTTAAAGGGTGTCATAAGGAGGAGGGAGAAAACTTGTTCTTCTTGGCCTCTGAGGAGAGAACAAGAGGCAATGGACTTAAGCTGCAGCAAGGGAAGTTTAGGTTGGACATTAGGAAAAAGTTCCTAACTGTCGGGGTGGTCAAGTACTGGAATAAGTTGCCAAGGGAGGTTGTGGAATCTCCCTCGCTGGAGATATTTAAGAACAGATTGGATAGATGTCTATCAGGGATGGTGTAGATGGTGGTCGGTCCTGCCGTCGGGGCAGGGGACTGGACTCAATGGCCTCTCGAGGTCCCTTCCGGTCCTAGTGTTCTATGATTCTATGATTCTATGAAGTTGCCGCAAGGGAGAATTTGCCTAATGAAGTGCTGCATATTTATTTCAGCACTTCTTTAGTAATCTTCCATCACCCTGATTACCATGCCCCCTTTGAAGCTGGGGGCAAGTGTAGACATAGCCCAGGTGCAGGACAACAGAACACACTATAGTGGGTGTAAATTCCTGTGATTTCAATGGATCTGGTTAATTTTGCCCTCTGATTTCACCACTTGCCTCCCTGATATCTCTGCCCCTCCCTGTGCCAGATTGTTGTTGTTTTAAGCGCATCCTAGGAAGCACTTTCCATTCTTTATCATCCACTCTCTTTTCCTCTTCTCAGCTGTTGTTCTTCATATCACATCTTGGCTACATCTACACTTGCATTCCTCTTTCAAAAGAAGAATGAAAATGAAGGAACCCCAAAATGTAAATGAGGCGCTGATTTACATATCCTGTGCTTCATTTGCATAATCTGTTTTCAGAAAAGAAACAAAATAGGAAGAAGGGTTCTTTCAAAGATGCAGTTTATTGTGGAAAGAGCCCCGTCTACACTGCTTTTTTTTTTAACTTGAAAGAGTCTCTTCCAAAAACAGATGATGCAAATGAAGCATGAGTTATGTAAATCAGTGCCTCATTTGCCTTTTCAATTTCCCTCATTTGTATTTCTCTTCAAAAGAGGAATGCAACTGTAGACATAGTCCTTATGTTGCCCACATTTCACAATTTCCATTCCCTTCTTTTATTATTGAGGCCTGCAGCTCTCTGTGTTTAACCCAGAACAGTAGTGTGGGGAGACATCTACGATAAGCCAGGAATAGAATCTTTGTAACTTTTAGCAAGTCACTATGGTCCAAATCCTTCCTCAGGCTTCCAGATGTGTTAGGTGTTCAAAGGCTTCAAAGGGTCTGCGTCTAATCTCTTTCCCAGCCATAAAGTGGGATAATGAGGCTACTACTCTACTGTTTCTACTGTAATTTCTGCTCAGCAGCAACAGTCTCATTTTGTGTTTGTATATCACTCAACACAAGGGGGGCCACTTTTCGTATTTGTGATCTTGAGGCAGTGCTGTAATTTGAATAATAACTAGGAATAATCCAATAATACTTTTATGGACATAAAAATCCTAAAATGACTTTAGAAATCACTATTATCAAATGGTTTCTTGAAAGCGAATCTCTTCCAAAAAGATAGTCAAACATGAATCTGGCCCTCATAATTTACTCCTTAATATTTCAGCAGTTCTTGAATCCATTTTTTGTCTTTGTTGGACACTGAAAAAGTAACCATTATTTCACATATGTCTTTAATTGCAAGGAAACGCCCAGGTGCTGAAGCACCAGTTTGAGTTTGAGAGTTTGAGTTCAAGATTGGCTCAAGCCATGAAGTTGTAATTCTGAATGTAAGGACATCAACATTTGAGTTGTCCAGGTGTGGGTTTTTGTTTCATAGCCCTCTTGTCAATATGAACGGATACAATGAACACATCTAAATATTTCTCCCAAATTCTGTGCTTCTTCTGTTCAATTTACATCAAAGGTGCTTTTTGCAGGGAGCAGGGAGCCCCATGACAATGGATGCAAAACAGACAACTTGTCTTGTTTTTTCAGTCTGGTCTTCCTATCATGGAAGTTCCAGCCTACCGGATCCAAGGCCTCTCACTCACAGACATGTTCATTGACAGAACATCATTTTGTTCACCCATTGGTTTACTGGATATTTTTTCTAGCTTCCTTTTGAAAGCAGTGTAAGTTTCCGTGTGTACACAGGGGCTATGTCTACACGTGAAGCCTACATCGAAATAGCTTATTTTGATGTAGCAACATCGAAATAGGCTATTTCGATGAATAACGTCTACACATCCTCCAGGGCTGGCAACGTCGATGTTCAACTTCAACGTTGCGCAGCACCACATCAAAATAGGCGCTGCGAGGGAACGTCTACACGCCAAAGTAGCACACATCGAAATAAGGGTGCCAGGCACAGCTGCAGACAGGGTCACAGGGCGGACTCAACAGCAAGCCGCTCCCTTAAAGGGCCCCTCCCAGACACAGGTGCACTAAACAACACAAGAGCCACAGAGCCGACAACTGGTTGCAGACCCTGTGCCTGCAGCATGGATCCCCAGCTGCCGCAGCAGCAGCCAGAAGCCCTGGGCTAAGGGCTGCTGCCCACGGTGACCACAGAGCCCTGCAGGGGCTCGAGAGAGAGCGTCTCTCAACCCTTCAGCTGATGGCCGCCATGGCGGACCCCGCTACTTCGAAGTTGTGGGACGCGCAATGACTACACGGTCCCTACTTCGACGTTGAACTTCGAAGTAGGGCGCTATCCCCATCTCCTGATAAGGATAGCGACTTCGACGTCTCGCCGCCTAACATCGAAGTTAACTTCGAAATAGTGCCCGACGCGTGTAGCCGTGACGGGCGCTATTTCGAAGTTAGTGCCGCTACTTCGAAGTAGCGTGCACATGTGGACACGGCTAGGATGAGCAGCTTGTTTCTTGGCTGGAGGTTTAAACAGGAAGAGTTATTACATTTTTCTCTTGGTGCTCACAAACAGCATTCCTGTTCATAGATTCAAAGGCCAAAAGGAACCACTGGGATCACCTTATCTGACTGCTGTATAGCACAGGCCAGAGAACTTCCCCAAAATAATCCCAAGCAAAATATCCAGTCTTGATTTCAAAATGGGGAGTGATGTAGAATCTACTGCAGAGCATGGTAAATGGTTCCTATGGTTAATGATTCTCACAGTTAAAAACAGATGTGCCTCTTTCCAGTGTGAATTTGTCTAGCTTCAGCTTCCAGCCATTGGATTAGGTTACGCTGTTCCCTTTTAACCAGAAGAGCCCATTATTGAACATATGTTCCCTGTGTAGATACTTACAGATTGTAATCAAGTCACCGCTTTACCATCTTCTTGTAAAGAAAGGTTGAAGGTGCTCAGTCTATCACAGTAAGGTGCACATTCTAATCCTTTAATCGTTCTCTGAACACTTTCCAGTTTATCAACATTCCTGCTGACTTGTGGACTGCAGAGAGGGACACAGAGCTCCAGGAGGTGATGTATCAGTGCCAAATGTAGAGGTAAAACAGCTTCTCTGCTCCAACCCAAGATGTCCCTGGCTAAGCTTCCCAGGATTGCTTTCACTCTTTTGGTCACACAATTACCTTGGCTACTCTAGTCCAGCCACCAAAGCTTAATCCTGTGGCTCAGAACTGTGCTCGGGCCTCACTGAGTCCATGCTCTGGCTCAGGGTGGGGCAACAAACAAACAGCAGTTCAGGTTAGTGTTACTAGGCCCAGGCCTTGATTCAGGTTAGGTCTCCTGGCAAGGCAGAGGGGCAGCAAAGCCAGGCATGTGTTTACATTGGTGAGAGGAGACAGATACCCACAGATAAGGGGTAGCAGGCAGGGTCACTCCACTGCTCCTGTGTCCAGGGCACTGCTAGCAGCAGAGCAGTCTGCCACTGGGGTCAATGGGGATCCACACTGAAACACTCTGACCCAGATATCCCTGGGACATTTTCAGATTCCCACCTGTGGCTCATACCTCATGGGGCCTCAGGGTAGGTTGCTCCACATATGGGTAGAGTGGAATATCTATTCTGGCTTCCCAGCTCATCTTCAGTAAGGCCCAGCAGTCCAGGCCAGTCTTCTGCAGAGTGGTACTGTCCTCCCAGCCCAGGAGCTCAGGTCTAGCATCTGCCTTCTTTGGTGGCTGGACCCCAACTGGGCTTCTGTGTGGGGCTTTTATACAGATAGTCCTGTCCCTTGCATTCCAGTTAGGTTAGGGGGTGGGGCTAGGTTCTGCCCACCAGGGTTCGTGGAGGGGTTCTTCCCTCTCTTGGTCAGTTAGGCTATGTCTACATGACAACCTAAACTTAAAATAAGCTATGTAATTTGTGCGACGTAAATTGTTTAGCTTATTTCAGGTGTGGTTTGAAATGAGCTATTTTGGTATTTGGCAATGTCTAAACAGCACCAAATGTCACAATAAAGTACTGTTTTGAAACATCCCTTACTTCTCTCGCAATGAGGATTATAGGGATGCCAAAACATCATGCCCATTATTTTGGGAAAATATTTTGAAATAATGGGTGCATATCAAAGACACCGAAGTATCCCAAAGTAGCTCTGCCATGTAGACGTAGCTTGAGTTACCACACTTTCTCACTACAAACACTCATACCTTCTTCATTTGTCTCAGTCTATTTATACCTCTTACTTCAGGGGCATGGAAACAAACATGTAGTCCTGGGTCATATGTGTCATGCTGAGTCTTGAGGCATTCCTTGCTAACCCGCTGCCGGAAAAGACTTTGCAAGGAGTCCTTGGGGTTATGTCTACACGACAGCCTAACCCCATAATGTTAAGTAATTTGCGCTACTATGGTATTCCAAAATAACTCTGATATTGTTATTGCCTGGAAGATATTAGATACTATTATCTAATATAGAGATATAGATATAGATATATTATCTAATATTTATTATATTATTAGATATTGCCCGGAAGAGCTGAATGCATTTAATGGACCATTAAGTAGTCTGGGCAGCCTTGAAGTCAATCTGTCTTGGGGTGTTAGAAGTTGTAGATATAAACCCACAGCAGACTTTCATAACTGTCTATGACATGATTATATGTTCATATAAATATGAAAATCATACTTAGCAGTCTGTAATTTTTCCAATGAAGCCTCATACAAGCTTTGTACAAGATTTATCACAATTGCGCTATAGGATTATTCATGAGTGAGGATACATTAGTGTAAATGTAGTCACCTTTCTTTCTCCAAAGCATCATGATTACAGTCTCCTCTGTTTATGTCTGTATGTGTTCACCCGTCATAGTGAGGGTTAGTTACCAACATACCCAGTGGATTTTTCTCCCATGAAAATTCTGAAAGCAGACATTCAGACAAACATACCCTTTTATTATATCAGATACTGTTTACTGCAACAGTTTTTGGCTTGCAATCAGAGCTAGGCCCTCAATCGCTGCTGAAGGAGCAGGGTGTGGGAGACAGAGCTTTAATTTAGTCTGAACAGAAGGAATATTTTACAGGCTTTTTCTGAGTGGTGTTTTCTACATGTCATGTTGACATAGCAGGAAGAAGAAGCAAGATTTGTGAATACCAGTAGTGATAGACAGAAAAGAGACAAGAAACTGAGACAGGGATAAGAAAACCATGGCTTCTTTGTCATGTCTCTGTCCTTATGAGTCACTCAGAATAAGTTCAAATGCAGGTGAGGTAGGCACATGTTCCCTAAAGCAATTCTGGGTGCTAAAGCCAATGCAATCTCTTCCTTTAAATCTGACTTTCGGTGCAGTGGAATATTTCATTGTTAAGACAGAGCAAAAGAAGAGAACAGAGTTCATGTCAACTGCTGGAGGAGAAGCAGTTGCTGCTATTCCAAAATCAGCTCTCTCTCTCTCTCTCTTTAAAAAGGCCACAGTGGAAGCTCAGCTATAATTAAACCACTGAACTGCTGTAGCAATATATGTCTTAAAAAAGAATGAAGTGTCTACTATTTATGAGACTTAAGACAGTGAAATAGCAAGACTTTGAAGAGCCACTGAACTGTTTAGAATAGTTAAGAATAATAGTTAGAATAGTTAAGACCCGAAGAGACTGTGAAGAATTTCTGAAGGACCTAAAGTGTGGAGCCATAAAAGAATGAGAAGTCCTGTGGCACTTTCAAAACTAACAGATTTGTTTGGGCAAAAGCATTAATTGGGGAAAATACACTTTGGCTGTGTCCAGACTAGCCCTGAACTTCGAAGGGTGCATTGTAATTAGGTTGGTGGGAGATGACTGATGAAGTGCTGTGGTGCATATGCAGCACTCCATTAGGCTAAATCTCCCTCATGGCGACTTCAGAGTGCCGGTTTGCGTGTAGCCACAGGTCAGCTGCAGGTATTTTGAAGAGCCCGCTCTCCTTTGAAGTCCCTTTACTTCTCAAAGTGTTCTCAGTGGTGACAGAGGTAGAACAAGGAGCAATGGTCTGAAGTTACCGAGCAAAAGATCTAGGTTGGATACTGGGAAAAACTATTTGACCAGGAGGGTGGTGAAGCACTGGAATGCGTTACCAAGAAAGATGGTGGAATCTCCGTCCTTAGAGATTTTTAAGTCCCAGCTTGACATAGTCATGGCTGGGATGATTTAATTGGCCTTGATCCTGCTTTAGGCAGGGGGCTGGACTAGATAACTTCCTGAGAGCCCTTGCAGCCCTAGAACTCTATGATAAGGATGTTCCCTGCTTGTTTTTTTCAGCATGTGTGAACTTCCTTTGTTCCCCTTTCCTGACGACTGACTATATTTAGGGTTTAATTGAAAATTAAGCACGGCACACATTCCTTTGTTTAGGACAAACCTGCTTGCAAACATCCACTTGGGCAGGGCTCAAGGGATTGGTTCACGCTTTAATATCATCATAGAGGGAAATCTTATATCTTCACACACTATGTTGCCACAAATATTTCATCAGGATGACTCTGATTGGCAAATTATGGATTTTCATAAGATACCTGACAAGACATACATTGTGCAAAGGTTGTTGCAATAGAGAAAATAGTGGGGACATTCTTTCACAGAAGTATGATGAATGTGAAAGGTGGTAGATTTAAAATTAAACAAAGAAATGTTGGGAGATTTTTGGTTTGGTTTGGCTTTTGTTTGTTTGTTTTTGCTTAAAGACTGTGGGAATAACCAGCTGAACTCATTGCCAGGAGAATTAACTGAGGCCATCAGGAGCTTAGCAGGATTAAGAAAAGGATTAGACATGTATATAGTTAATAAGACCATTTGCAGTTACAGTTGGCAGGAATACAAGCAAGCAGTCATGTAGCACTTTAAAGACAATAAAATAATTTATTAGATGATGAGCTCAGTAAATAAGAAATATTGGAATCAGTGGACTCAGGCTTCTAAATACCTAGGACACTTTTGAACATTAAATTTAGTTCCCAAATCAAGTCGGGACAGATTTGTAAAGGTATTTTGGTAACTCTCATGGAGCTAGGGGCCTCAGAATTTTAGAAAGTCCTGTGAGACACCTATTCATAGGTGCTGGAATGACGGCTGGGCTGGGCTGGGCTGAAGTGGTTTCAGTCACATACAGGGGTTTACAGTTTGATTCAATGGCACTCAACCACTACACTATACAAATGGTTCCAGCAGCCCTGTTCCTGTTCATATCTTTAGGCACCAAATAACTTTAAAAATGTGGTCCTTAGGTGCTTTTGAAAATTTTATCCAGAAAAGCTCATTGTTCAGGGCATAAGACAAGCACAAAGGGTAAGTCGACACTTGGAGCTGATGGTGTGATTCCCTATATTGTGCTGGCTCAATAAAAATTAGCACAGACAGTAGCTATCCTATTAGAAGCTGGGGGAAGGGCTAGTCTCCCTGAGTACATATCTCTTCGATGTCCTAGGTTCATACTCAGAGGCTAAGGCTACACTATGGGCTTGTCTACACTAGCTCCCTACTTCAAAGGGAGCATGGTAAGTAGGGTATTGGGAGTTTATTAGTGAAGTGCTATGGTGCATATACAAAATGTTGAGAAGTAAAGGGACTTGGAAGTACCCCGGGCACTTTGAAGTACCAGCGGGTGAGCCGCGGCTAGACACAACCCAGCACTTTGAAGTTTAACACTTCGAAGTTGCTGCAGGCGAGAATTTGCTTAATAAAGTGCTGCATATGCAGCGCAGCACTTCATTAATAAACTTCCAACACTCTACTTACCATGCTCCCTTCGAAGTAGGAAGCTAGTGTAGACAAGCCCTATGGGTTCTATTTTGGGATACATTTATATTCCAAAATGGAAACCATGTGGCCAAAGACTGCTCTCAGAATAGCAGGGCTATTTAGAGTGCATTGTTTTGTTCCTGGTAACATTCCTCATCTTGGCTAATCAGCAGCAGCACTGTCACAGCTACTCACTTTTTAAAAATGTGGTGCCTCATTCACAGCTACCACGAGAACATCTCCTGGAGCTGGGAATCAACCTGTCTATGGTTTTGGATACAGTACTGAAGCCTACCTGAGATAACACTCCCATCAACTTCAAATTGAGGCCTGAAGGTCACAGACTCTTCTTTTAGGTATCAAATCCTTCCCCGGGCTATACATACAAGAATTCTCCATCAGCTTCAATTCCTAGTAACAGTCAGACTCGACTTTATAGTGCAGTCTTTGCCATATGCAGCACTGTCCAAAGTAACGGCAGGCAGTAGTTTATTTTAAATAAAACATGCTACTATAATTTCTTCAGACTGTGTGATTATCATGTAAGTGGTGCAGTTATTCAGCAAGAAAGAGCTTCTTGAAGATTTAAAAATAAAAATGGCTAGGCTTGATGCTAAAAGCATGCTCTTTAAAGTTCTTGGAAGTGACTCACATCATTCTAAAGAATGGATTACTCTGAACATAAATCTGCATATTTCAACTCAAAGGCATTTTTGTATAATACTGTTATCTCATGATTCAAACTGAAGTATCTATCAGAATCTTCCCCACAAAATCTTATTGCATTTTTCAGAAATATTGTCAGCTCAGTTCTGACCTGGGTGAGAGAATGTAACTTAAATGTGTAACCTGGGCTTACAATTCATAAAATTATAGCTAGAAATTCTTCCTCACATGCATAAGTCTCTTATAAATATGCTTGGCCTGTGTATTATTATCTGAACATGTAATTGCAAGTATTACAGGCAAGGCTGATCTCACAGTCTACTATTCAGGTTGCCCCACTTTTTCTATTACAGGCAATTGAAAATCAGCTCGCATATCTTTGCCAAATTGTACCCATTTGGGCTGAAGTTCTGCATGCCATAAGGTATCATAAGGCTGAATTATGTCAGAAAATTTTAGTTAGAAACAGTTCAGCTATTTCCAGGAATGAAGTTTGTAAAATAATATATTCTTCCCTATGTTAAAAAAAGTAACTTTTAGTTATACAGGTTCTTGTGTCCCCATATCCAGAAATTTAAAATTTGAGTTGAAGATGGGCTCTGTATCAGGAATGTGATTTCTTTTATTGCTGTGAAAATCTGCTGACATTTGGCCAAGTAATAATCTTTTGAAATATCTCAGCTCACACATGTTCCCTAGAGACATTTATTCTAATTAGGATTTTATACAGTACAGGTTGAATCTCTCTAATCTGGAGCTCTCTTTTCTGGAAAACTCTATAATCTGGCATGATTTTAGTTAGCTTCATGACCACTTATCATGGGTGTGGCCAAGCTTCCAGTGATCCCATAAAGTTTGCTTAAAGACAGCAGTCCCATCTCTCAGTGTTCTGTGCTTTTGTTTAACTGTAATTTACCCCTAAATGTTTTCTAAGAGCCCAATATACAGCAGAAGTATTGGTAATGTGCTAGAAAATATTTACCTCCCATCATCTGGCAAATTCTGGTGCTGGTCAGGTCTGGAGGATGCTGAAGGAGAGAGATTCAACCTGTACTCATAATTGTTCCATCAAAGTACCATCCAGTAGTGCTTTAAGCAACAAGACTATGCAACTATCATATGTTTGTTCTTTCATCCCTACCCTCCATTAGAAATAACTTCTTGGTGGTCACTCAATAATAAGTAAGATTGCTTCATGTCACCCTCCTGTTTGTGTGCAGCTTATTATATTCATCAATGAGAACAAATACCAACAATTAGGTGTTTCTTAGATCAGTATAGTGTCCCAAGAAGATCCAAATGACCAATGAGAATGGATACTTCTAGATGAATAGAAACAAAACAAAAAAAAATCCATCATGAACGTAGCCTGGAAATAATCATATGCAACGTCCTCATTTTGCCACTCCTCAAAGCTCTTTGGTGCAGGAACGGTCATTTATTGCATGTAATATACCACCTAATCCTTTGACTGGGCCTTTAACTGTTGTGGCATATAAATGTTAAATTATAATAATAATAGAGGCACTTGGTCTCCAATATGTATATCTCTGTACAGCTATATTGTAAATTCACTCCATGCCTGGGGAAGGTCTCTAAACTACTCATCTCAAATCCCAGAATCAAAAGTTAATATTCCTGTTTAAAAAACGTTTCCAAAACTGCTTTTGCACATACATACATACATACAATCATGATTCAAAATACTAATCAGTAATGAAATATTTTAATTAATCCAAATATTCCCAGGCATCAAATGCGACCAAGAAAATCTCAGATTCACTATCTCACCAAATTCTTCATAGGGGAAAAGCCAGTATTTGTATGTCACAAGGAAATATTTGAACAATGAGTGCAATGGTGTTCTTGTTCATTCCACAACTGGTGCTCTTAAAAATTCATCACAGCAACATCAGCCTCAAAAATTCATCATAAAACACTCTTTTAAGTATAAAGCACAATTATCCATCAACGGACTCATAATGCCACATCCATCATAAAAATGGTTTTAAAGGTGCACAGTACAGACCCTTAATAGCCTTTTACTTTAAAAAATTAAAAACAAAACCAACAGCTTCTCTATCACTTGACATAAGCTGTAAGTTCTAGATCCCAGTCTAGACATATTTTAAAATCATCTATGAGAAAAAACAGGGTCCTCCTACATCACAACACTGAAACTGAACTGTCTCTTTCCACCCCAAATTCATGTGACAGTATGGCAATTCTAATTCTTCAGCCCCAAAACATTTCAGCCAAAGCCAAATTATACTTGTGGGCTATATGGTCAATAAGACAGCAAATAAAGGAGAATCCAGTTAAATGACCAAAATAAATCAATAAATACTCTTTGAAGGTAACATCCACTTTCACTTCTTTTTCATCCATGAGAGCTAACCACTATAATACAAAAGAAACTCGCACAGCTGCATTTCCATGCAACAGTCATGATTTCAAAAGCAGGGCCAGAACCTCAGCAGGGGACATGATGCATAACTCCATTGCAGGCTGTACAATTAGGCTGATAGAGTCAAACTAAGGATCTAGTTCTATGATGTTTTATAATATATCATTTTGGGGTGAAATCCTGACTTCACTGATAGGTTTCTAATGGACTTCAGTCTTTACTCAGTCATGCCTCCCACTGACTTCAGCAGTTGGGCTCTGAGTCAGCAAAAGCACGTTAGCCTTAAAACTTTATTTAAAATTGGCACAGGCGAGAGTGATTTATTAATCTGGTCAATGATGAACTTGGCATCACTTATATATAATCTCCTGTCTTCTAAAAGTTTCTTTGCTTAACAAATATATATATTTTAATTTCCACACTGTCTTGGTCTTTAATGTGAGCCTTAGCCAAGTCACATAAGCCTGGTCTATAACTCGATGTTAGGTCAGCCTAGCTAGGTTGCTCAGGGGGTTGAAAAGTCCATACACTTGGAAGATGTAATTTTACTGACTTAAGCTTGAATATATATTGGGATAAGTAGGGTTAAATAAAGGTCTGGATATTAGTTCTCCAGTTAGGACCTGCATCCCTCAATGCCTGCCCCTTCTGTGACAAGACCTCTGGCTCCAGGATCGAGTTGGTCAACCATGAATGGACTCGCAAATAGGAGGGTGACATGAAGATGTCCTACTCACTACCAAATGACAGCCAAGACGAGTTTTAAAGTTTAAAGCAACTCAGTTTAAACAAAATATTTCGTTCCACAGAAAATGGGTTTATTTTTCTTACTTTTTGTGTCACTGACAAAAAATAATTTTTGTTGTTTGGGGTCCAACTGAAAAAAAATTCCACCTTTGAGTTTTCAGTATGGCCAACAAACTGAAAAATCTGTTATTTACACAGCTTCAACGCAAGTACTTCAGAAAACTTTAATTTCAGTGTAGTCACTCTGTCTTCTGGTGTTGTATACAGTTCCACAAGTGATAAAAAGGCTGTCGAGTGTGTAAAGAAATGTAGTGTGATGTTGATGCCTGATCTTCAGTTCTCAGCTCTGCCACATTTTGCCTTTATGACCCTGTGCAAGTCACTTAGTCTATATATACCTCACATTCCCCCTCTGTATAATGGGGATAGCAGTACTTCCCTGCCTCACAGCATTGTTGTGAAGGTAAAATTGTCTAACTATGAGTCATTTGAACATGATGTCAATGGGGTCCATATAAGTAGTTAGATATACATCATGCCAATCAAGTCTGTCATATAAGGATTCACTCCTATTTAGTAGTAATCCACATCCTGTCTATCTTGCCTTATAAGGGCCAAGTCTATACCTCAGATGGTGGGAGCAGAGTTTGTCCCAGAAGACTGGAAGGATTTTAACCCTTGTTTTGATTAGCACTGTAGCCAAATATTTACCAATAATCTGCTCCTGCTCCCAGTGATAGTCTCCCATTTTGGGGGCCAGGATCTGGCCTATGATAACTTTTAGATGGTGTGTCCCTATTTTTTTAAACAGTCTGTAAATGAATATGCTTATGTTCCTTTTACAATAGACGTCACTGATCAAAAATGTCACATCTAAATGAAAAGCAACAGAGAAATAAACATTTAATCTGGAAATACTAAACAATTTCATATGTATTATGCAGTTTATAATATTTCATCTTTTATTTCAAAATAACTTTGCTGTGTAGATGTAGCCCCAGAGCCCAGGTTTATACCCTGGCCATGCTGACTAGTAGCCATCGGTGGACCTATCCTACATGAACTTAACTAATTCTTTTTTTTTTCTTTTTTTTTAACCCACCTGTATGTTTGGCCTTCACAACACTGCCTGACAGCAAGTTCCACAGGCTAACTGTGTTGTGCGTAGAGACTCTCTTTTGTTTGTTTTAAAGTTTAAGCCCTGCATTTTATAGATTTAATGGGATGACCCCTAGGGGTAAATAACACCTCCCTTTTCACGTTCTCCACGCCATTCATGATTTTGTGAACTTCAGTCATATGCCTGCTTAGTCATTCAACACAAATGGAAAACTAATGTTTCTGTAACCAACCAGGCTTGGGTTCCCCCAGAAATGAGGGTGCACCCAGAAGGCGAGTGCTATATTTGGTTTATTGAAAGTGTGACACCTGCGACGGGAGCCCCAGAAACGGTGCAGTCACCAGTGGGGGAAAACCCGACACGTCGGAGCTTCGCTCAGGGGAGAGTCTCTATAACGGGCCTCCTAACACTAACTAATAAAGCTTAAACTCATTTGCATAAAATTGCTTAAAATTCCCTATGCACTACTCTTACTATCTTTTGTGGCCTACTGCGAGCATAGCCTTGAAGTTTTGGCAATCGTACTTTGTTTTGCAGCTGTTCGCCTTGGCAGGATACTTGTTTTGAAGCTTTTCACCTTGCACAGACTGGTCTGTTTGGAATTCTCCTGAGGGTTCACAGAGGGGTCGGACTGTACTCTTGACCATCACAATGTCTTCTCACACCCTATAGTTTCTTTGAAGTCAAGGGTTATACTTACGTTTCTTTTTCTGGTGATCAAAATCAAAGAAGAAATCCATTAACCATCCTCCCCGCCCACCCCGAAATAGCCTTTAATTTTATTCTGCTGGCTTTTTTCTTTCTTATTGTGGGAATGTGAAAGACAGGAACAGATTATTAATACACTTTTGCATGTGGCCATGATCTGTCGACAACAGTTTTGTTGGCACATATCTTACCAACAGATTGCTGTAGTGTACGCATAGCCAACGTGAATCATGTTAGTATTAAACCTGATGCCTTAGGAAGGGTAAAATAGATAAGCAGCATGTAATTTCCAGTGACTAGTTCTTTATATTCATGATTCTCCCCTTGGGGAAGGGGGCGTCAGTAACAGGCTTGGGGATGCACACCTCTCCTGGCCTTTCTAGCTGTGTCTACACGTGCACGCTACTTCGAAGTAGCGGCACTAACTTCGAAATAGCGCCCTTCGCGGCTACACGTGTCGGGCGCTATTTCGAAGTTAACTTCGATGTTAGGCGGTGAGACGTCGAAGTCGCTAACCTCATGAGGGGATCAGAATAGCGCCCTATTTCGACGTTCAACGTTGAATTAGGGACCGTGTAGACGATCCACGTCCCGCAACGTCGAAATTGCCGGGTCCTCCATGGCGGCCATCAGCTGGGGGGTTGAGAGATGCTCTCTCTCCAGCCCCTGCGGGGCTGTATGGTCACCGTGGGCAGCAGCCCTTAGCCCAGGGCTTCTGGCTGCTGCTGCGGCAGCTGGGGATCCATGCTGCATGCACACGGTCTGCAACCAGTTGTCGGCTCTGTGGCTCTTGCGTTGTTTAGTGCAACTGTGTCTGGGAGCGGCCCTTTAAGGGAGCGGCTTGCTGTTGAGTCCGCCCTGTGACCCTGTCTGCAGCTGTGCCTGGCACCCTTATTTCGATGTGTGCTACTTTGGCGTGTAGACATACCCTCGCAGCGCCTATTTCGATGTGGTGCCACGCAACGTCGAAGTTGAACATCGACGTTGCCAGCCCTGGAGGATGTGTAGACGTTATTCATCGAAATAGCCTATTTCGATGTTGGCTTCACGTGTAGACGTAGCCTCTGTGTGTAACAGGGGCTAAAATACTAGTTCTGCAAAGTCACTTAATCTCCTTGTTCCATTTCATCCCCCTGTAAAAGGGGACTTAGTTTGTGACTTCCTTTGGAAGGTTCTTTGAGATCTACTGATTGGCAGTTGTATATCAAAGCTAGGAAGGAGTCTCAGGATGTATTAAAAATAGCTGTAGGTACAAGGAAAGTGTTGAAAACTGCCAGTCACCAAGGAGACAAGAAGCATATTTGACCTTCCTGCTGCATTTTTGGCAGCATGACTAAATGCACTTACAGAAGCAAACTAGGGAAGTATGATCTAGGGGAAATTAACATGAAGTGGATTCACGACTGATTCAAAAGTTACAGTTGGAGTTCAAACCCCCAAAGGCTGCAATCTTTAACAGTTCCTTGCTGGGCACTTTTTCAGTTAATGTTTTAGCCCTGAAGGTCTCTGTTTCAAAGCCAGTTCTGTCAGCTAAAAAAAGCAGCCCTCACATGAATACACAGCTCTGTCTGAGGGCATGTCTACAGATTGATGTCATGCTGCTTGAGATGAGACTATATTAATTCACAGTAGAGCACTTTTCATGTGCATAGGCCAGTTACTGCCTGACACGCTGATGCCCATTAGAAATCACACCCTCTAGAGCTCATGTCCGTGCTGTGTAGACATCTCTTAAGCTCAGGTATGCTGACGGGGAATCAAGAGGGGGCAACTGCATCGTGTTTCAAAGTGTTCCAGTGTTTCAAAAGGCCTGTTTCTCCACCTTACTGCTACTGATGAAATAACAATGGCAGAGGCTAGGAGCTCCAGGACCCTTTGGAGTGCTGCAGGATCATCATTCCTTGTGAAGGCTGGTAGGGGTGCTAGTGACATGCTCCAGGCGGTGCCAAGGGCTGACTGCCCTTGGCCATGCCCCTTCCTCTTGAGGCTCTGCTCCTTCCAGGTACATTGAACCACCTCACCCACGACTTGTCCCAGGGCCCACAGTGGCTACCAGCCCTTCTGCCTAAGCGTAGGATATGAAACAATGCTTGTTGATTCTCTTTAGTTGGTAGCAGCACAAGCTTTCACATACAGCAGCCCCAGCTCTTGACAGAGCATGATGTTCCAGGCCCCTCTCCAGGAGAGACTCCTTATGTCTGCTGTAGTTACGCATTGTGCATTTGCTCTGAAGGAGGTAATGGTATTACAGGATATTTTGACTGATGTCCATTTCAGATTTAATGATGGAAGCCCTGGCTGCCACAGTTCTCTCTCTTTTTCATTTATTGCATTCAGAGAAGGACTTTTTTCAACTAGTTGACACCAGAGTCTGTCTGAGACTTTCAGGACTTCATATTGCCTAGAAAATGCATAGTCAAAGGCTTGATCTTAATGTCCAATAAGAGGATGTCTCATTAAGTTCCAGGGCATGGTCTTGTTTAAATTTTACTTATTATTATGCATATAGGCATAGTGTCTAGGTGTCCCAGTCCCAGTCCACAGGCCCATTCTGCTGGAGTACCTTCTTTTTTTCACATGCATCACAAGTAAATATCTAGGTTGGTGCAGCAATTAGATGGCAAAAGACTCAAAGGACAATGTGTTGCAGTTAACTGTCCAACCTTCTAACTATACACTTCTACACCACATGTTTAGCCATCTGCCTCTCTGCCCTGTAAAAGTTTGGGCTAAGCAAAATTTCTATGGCACACACTTTATTAAATCTAGTCCAGGATCTGCATTCTAGGCTGCAAACTGGTGAATGTAAACTAATTCTGAAATTCATCATGATGCCTTCTCTCTGTCCCAGAGTTAGAGTTACTGCCACTCTGCAAGGAGGTAGCTTCCTTTGACACTGCAACTGAGTCAGCTACATTGCAAGTGAATGCATGAATAGCCAATGTAAAAATATATCACAGTCAGTTGTGGCAAGTCAGCAGGAACTGCAATATAGGCACTTTCATCTAGAGGTGGGCAGATGTTTTTGTTTATATGCACCTATTGAAAACATTGTCAACCTTGTCTTCAGTAGATATTTTACTTCCAGAAAAGCTCTCCATGAAGTTTTAAGGGTGATGGCAACATGTTGATGTTTTGAGGGTGTTACATGAGGCACCACATACATTAAATATAAGAGAGCCCCTAATGATACAAGTATCAGAAAGGTAGCCATGTTAGTCTGCATCTTCAAAAACAACAAGAAGTCCTGTGGCGCCTTATAGACTACCGGATATTTTGGAGCATAAGCTTTTGTGAGCAAAGACCAACTTCATCAGATGCATTAGTCAGATAGCTATGGTACAGGTGCCTATGCAGAGAATTTCAAATCAATGACCCAAGTATGCAGACATCTGCCCCAAACATTCTGCTGGGATAACAGTTGTCAGGATGGAAGTTTATGGAATAATTTTCTCTGTCCTCCAGGAAGTTCCTGGCAGCTTCTCGATCAATACTGTGTGAAAGGTGATTTCTTTCTCTTTTTTTTTTTAACTTGTCCTTTCAGACAGTTGTCACTTATTTATGAATCAAACAGACCTCTCCCAGCTAGAACGCTTGAAAATTTTGCTGGGATGGAAAGAAAGTATAACCACCTACGCGTGGTCACAATTTTTGGGAAAGACAGGAAGATGTGGCTCCACCAACACTTTCTGACTTTTGGTTAGTGTAAAAAATATTTAAGCAGGTGAAAACTGTAAAATATGGATGAATGCAGTTATTTTGCGTAATTCTGAACACTGTGGGCACAAGAGCTTCATTCAAACTGAAAGGTCATTAGATTTGAATCTGGTTATGAGTGTCTGTGTGTGTAACACTGGGTAGGTGGAGAGGTACAGAGTGAAAAGACATATCCCGGGTGCCCACTTGTTTTAGATTAGAATTCCCAAGGCAAGTGAGTGTGTGGGACAAGATGCGGAGAAAGAATCTACTAGTAATACAGTAGTACCAATTCTTCTTTAGGGAGTGGGTGGGAGAGGTGTTGTGGCTTGCAATGAGTAGGAGGTCAGATCAGATGATCATAAAACCTTAAAGCCTGTGAGTTTATGAAAAATTTATTTTTATTCTTATAGACAGAACATCTCTCAGAAATATTTTAATTAAAAGGAAAAAAATATCCAACTCAAATTAAACTCCCCTCTATGCATTGAGTCAGCACAAGGACTATGCATCCTTTAAGTCACACTGGCAGCCAACAGGGTTTAAGCAGAACATAAATGATGCATCAGTTTAAGTGATGGACAGGGCCCTTGCTGGCTGGCTGTACAGGGTGAACTTCAAGTTGAAAAAGTTTCTCAGAACCTTGAACTCTATGAGATTCATCCAAATTTAAGAAAAAACATAAATTATGTCCCAAACACAGTTGGCACAATTTTCTGTAACACATTCATTTATACTGCATAATAAAATATCTGGTACATTAGTGGTGTATGTTTCCCTAAAAGGTTACAACAGGAATTTGGATTTCTATGGTATCTTCATCCAAGGATCACAAAGAGCTTTATAAAGAAGGACTTAGACTTAGTAATGTATAGCAGAAAGGAGTAAAGAGTGTTATCACCATTTAACAGGTTCAATATCTTACCCAAGGTCACACAAGACATCTGTGCAGGAAGAAACTGTCTCCTTCCTGCCAGGCCCAATGCTTTACACACAAAGCCGTTCTGTCTCTCAGCAGGTATGCTGGCTTCTAGGCACAGCTTAATTATCAGATAAAATGGCAGTTGCCTTGGCAACAATGACTATAAGCATATGGTAAATACAGTAGTTTCAAAAAACATGCCAATGCATTGGTAGCATGGAATTTATTGGACTTGTTTTGGCTGTGACAAACTAATACAGTGGGTCAAATTTGTGACTTGTGTTATCTCCACTGCTGCATGGTAGGCCAGACAAGAACATTTACTTTCTCCAGTTGAAAAATTATGGAGTTTTGTGTGCTTATCAGGACAAAAACCTGCTCAAATAAGAACTTCTAATAATCATGGTGAATATTATTTCACCTGGCAAATGAATAGGTAGGACAGATACATTTATTGGAAAGGTAAATATATAAATAAAATTGGCCAAATCTAGTGAAATTATAATACCCCATTATCATTGATAACTGGAATCTATATTTTAAATTTGCCAAAGGTCAGATTTTGTGAATTTGAGAAAGAAAATGAGTCTATGTGAAGGACACTCTACCTTATCTCCATTCACAGTCCAAGTGTCATGGGTGTTTCCTTTCATTAAAAACCATCGGAAGTGAAAAAAAAAAAAAAGTAGCAATATTTGATCTGAGATTGTTACTGTTATACTTTCAAGCCAACAGTCCTTTGGGATGAATGGACGTAATTCTATATCATGATCAAAAGCTGAACCTCTGCTTGTAAAAAAGCTCAGGTATGTAGGCCGCAAACAGAGGGTCAACTAAGAAGCAGGCCTGAGGAATATTACTCTCAGAACACTAGAATTTGACAAACAACTTTTGGATAGCCACTCACTTCTGCTATATAAAAGTATTTTGAGAATGGCTGGGAATCTTCTGTGGTAGTAAGATACACTGTAGTAGCTCTACTTACTACTCGTTTGTATAGTCCTGGCCTTGTCTCTAGCATGGTACATTTTGTTTCCTTATCTGCATTCATCAAGTCTGTAGACTGGTGTGTAAGTAAGGGTGTGTGGCTAGACAGGAAAAGAAGGTAACCTTGGCCATTGTAAATGCCATATAAGTGGAGTGATTACCTAGCAAGTGTGAAAAATGAGGATGGCGATAAGGGCTAATAGACACAGGTCCACCAACGGGGGGGGTGGGTGCAGAATGGGGGCAGTTGCCCCAGGTCCTGGTTTTTCAATGAGGTTCTTTGAGGTCCAAGTGAGTGTGGTGAAAACCAGCGTCACGGTCCAGGTGGCACTCTGGGTTGACTCTATTGGCCCTTCCACTTCTACTCTTGGCCATTCCCCTTCTGGGGATGCAGAGCTGGGCCCCCTACCCACCTTGCCCTGGGGCCTGTGGGCAGCTCTTGGCACCACTGAATAGGCATGTATATAAGAAAAATCCCCAAATATCATAACTGTGCCTAGATCAGAACCTCAGGTCTCCCAAGAGGCAAAATCCTTGCATGCACATTTATTCTAGGAATGGGGATACTCTGGGACACATGATGGTATAGGCAGCAACTGCTAACCTCGCTAAGAAACTTTTCAAAGAAGCTGCTGGTGTAACACATATCTGAACAGTGTTTCCTGGCCCCAGGAATGACATACTGGGGGAAAGCTAAGAGGATGTGACCGTAATCCTTGGTCCTCCATCAAAACTCAACAGCCTCATTTACCCTAATGCTGGTAAGGCAAAATGGCCCAAGCCCTGGACTCCAGAAGGCATTTCCAAACCACTGTAATGCTTCCAGACACTGACATGTACTAGCCCCATGTGGTTCCTAAGATGAGATGTTCCCAGGTGGAGTGAACCTGCTAGATTACTGCTAGGAGATAGAGGCGGCTACTTCAATGTGTGCCTATTCTGTCAAGAAAAATTGTGGACCTTTAAGAATTCTTAGGAGAGCAGTGAGTTTCAGCTGATGCTGACTGGATCTGCCTTTCTCAATAGTTTTAGATTCACCTGCTTTATTTGACATTTGAGGGAGGATTTATATATAGCTCCACCCACGTAAGTGTTGCCTTCTCTTACAACCATGTGTCCTCTCAGCTTCCAACTGAATTTATTGGAGTCAATGGAAAGACATCCATTGAATTCAAAGGGCTTCACATTGGGCCCTCAGTTAACACAAAATGTAATCTAACAAATTTTCAGAAGTTTGCAAAAATGTTCATAACTCACATTGTGCTCATTCTGTCCCAGTGGCAGAGTTCAGTGGAAGGACCCATGTGTAAAATGGCAATACAATTTTAAGGAAGATACAACAGAAGCAAGTGTGGAACTCAAGGACTTCTTATCAAAGCCTTGCAATGTGATGTCTAAATTCTGCCAAACGAGACAGGTGAAATCCAAGCTATTGTGAATTGATCCTTTGATCTTCATAGTGATCAATCATATTTCACCCATTTGGTTTCTTGCGGGAAACCCCTAGGGGACATGGATTCAAAGATATTTTTTTGTAGAAGATGATAGAAGGCGGGGTGGGGGTGACCCTTACTGGCCCTTACCTAATCATACCATATTCAGAGTGACTATCCCTCTTCACACCTGAAGCAAATCAATAGAGATAGGCAAAGGACTCTTTGCTTTGTATAATCAAGACCAAGAGCAGAGGTGGCTCAGATGAGTTCTTCTTCATCTGCTCCTCAAAGTTTGGAGAGGGAAAGTTCATGGGAAATTGCTGTATCTTGCCCTTTCTCCAACAACTATTTATTAGTCTCTCCCTTATTGGAAATATGCTGTTTAGATTTCATATTGCTTGAGAGTAGCAGGACTTTATTGAACAGTTGTGATGCAGTTTCCTTTAAAATGAATTGATTTTAGCCTATCGCAACTTCAATTTTCATTGCTTTTTTTGCTGTCTGTTAGTTATTTTGTTCCTGTCTGTTATCTAGATGGCATTAGGTAAAGTGCAGTGGTTATTCCAATGAAGATTCTCAGCAAGAAGTTGCAGGATGCCTTCCATAATATTTTGTTTTTGTTTTGTACCATATCAATAAGCTGATTGGAAGCATAGTTGTTCAATGTTGCCTCTCTGTAAGATGTCACTTTCTGGCTTGTAAAGTCCCTCTGCAAAATGCTGTTAGATTGAGTGAATAGTCTTACAAAATGAGTTATATTTTACTTTATCCCAAGGAGAACATATTGGGAAGTTCAAATAGGAGAGAATGAAAGTGTTTTTGCATCCTTAAAGTAGAAAGTTAAACTTTTTTTTTTTATAAAAACAAGAACCAGAATAAGTAATTGAAAAAGAAAACTAAGACACTTTGAACACTTTTTTTAACATAAGCTCACAGATAGATTTGCAGATGTTAGCTAACAACATGAGAAAGTCCATATTGGTCAAACCTTGTCTGAGTGCCTCACTCCCTGTGGAATATTTCTTCATACAAAGGAATGAGCTAGTATCAAGTGACTAGGCAGCAGGACTGATTTATGGGCTTGATTCAAAACTTGTTGATTGAAGTAGCATTCTTGTCATAGAATTCAGTGCATTTAGGAACCATGTTCTTGTGAATCTTACTGTACCGTGATCTTCTATCATTCTTTGAAGATACTCTCTGAACCTCAGTCTATTAGAACTAGATAATAAAGAGGTATATTTAGTAAGAGAACCAAAAACCTTCTTTCAGTAGATCACAAGTCAATTAGCATCCCCAGATGTTGTTAGTACATTACAGCTCTCTACATCTATTGCTAGTAAAAGTGTGGCATTGAGGGCCATTGAACACTTTTAATTGCCCCAGTGTATCCCAGTTATGGGAGCAGCTGTTCTCAATAAGTTTCTACATATTCACCAGGAAAAGGTGCAACAAGTTGTCCTCATTGCTTATGTTCTTTGGCATGGCTGTCAGAGTACACACCAATTTCTGTGAAACATTGTCCGTGAATAATGTAGAGGGTGCATTTAGGTCTGTTTTTTTATTCGTAAGTCACCCATGAATACACTACACAGTCACTTTTCAAATGATGTTTGTCACAAATTCTTTGATGGATCTTTTGTAGGACCAAATTCTAGCATAAGACTTGACAGCAAAGTGATTACCGAAGTATTCAGTAAGTATGATTCAATACTTTGACTTCGTGTTGTGAGTCACCAGTCATGTGACATTGTCTATTCTCTGATTGGATGATATTCCTATCACCTACTCACAAAGATATTCTGGGGTACCTGAAAAAGCCTTTTGAGAACAGCAACCTCAGCCAAGTATACATTTGCACCAGTATTTTTGAGAGTGTTAAGGTCATTTATCTTTCCTCAGCCATCTTTGAATTTAAAAATTTGCTTGAAGAATAAATGTTTGGAAATCAATAAGAAGGATAATGAATGCCAGCAAAATGAATATTTTATTTAAAAAAGATTTTTATCACACCTGACAGTTAGTCATGCAGATATTTTAGCAGTAGGAATCGTGCACACTGACAAGATAATTCATTATGCGTGGTGTAAATTGGCATATTACATGCAATTGGTTAGTAAAGCTAGGAAAAGCAGGAGACAAATAAACTGCTACAAATTGTTGAAGTTAAAATGACTGTGGTAAGAGGTGCTTGAGGCTCATGGGAGAGTCACAGGTTGGCATAATCAGATAAAAGATTCTAGTAATGAAGGTGATTTATAGTTACAATCAATTAAATGTATTAATTATTAGAGTAGTAGTAAGCCTCTTCCATGCTTACATCTTGGAGCATACGTCATGGACAACCACTTGCCAGCATCTGTCCTAGGCAATTTGTTTCAGTTCTAACCAGGTGCCTCCCACCTTTTTAGCATCTGCCTTCAAGTCTCTGTTCCACATGTTTCCTTAGTGCCCTCTTTTCTTTTTTCCTTGTGGATTCTGACTTCAGGCTAGCCTTGTGATGTTGGTGGTTGGTTTTCTGGGAGCATGTCCAATCCATCACCATCTTCTTTGCCTGATTTCTCCTTTAGCAGGAAGTTGGTAAGTCAGTTGCTACAGGTTTTGGTTGTTGATTGTGTATGGCCAGTGAATCCAGAGGATTTTATGGAGGCAATTATTGATAAACATCTGGAATTTTTTAACAGTCCTCTTTGTTTCAGTAGAACTGATTTGACATTGGAGGCTTGATTAATTAATAAAAATCGAAGACCACTAAGTCATAAATTATTTTTCATCTGAGTATAACATTCTTTACTTGGGATGCATGGCCTAGTGGTCACAGCCACAACTCCTGGTTGTCAAGGGAATCGTGGGAATAAAAGCCCACACCCTCTCATTCCACCAGGCTCTGACTGAGGGGCCTTTGGCTACCAGTAGTCTGGCAACCAAGGGCATCCTCCCTCAGCCTCTTACTCTTGTCCTTCCACTGGGGTCAAGTTAGTCCAAGGCTTCTCCTTTGGAGGGAAATCCAAACCACAATAAATAAGAGGAGAGCTACCAATTGCAGGGTACAGAGGATACTTCCTTCTCTAGTTGTCCCTAGGATGGGCCCCTTTTGGGCATGTGTGTCAGAGTTTTAAGATTCCCATTTCAGTGCACTTCTGCAGTGGCATGTCTCCTGAACTCCAGCCTCCAGATGAGCCAAGTCCCTGCCTTTTAGTGCCTCCAGAAGTTGAAACAATTTCTGCAGATGTGGCAGGCTGGGCTGACTGAGCCCTAAATAATCCTTTAGTCCCTTGATGCCCAGCTGAGTACTCCCCATCACAGAGGGTCCCTAAACAGCATGCAGCAGGATTCATTGGCAGTTTTGACATCCTGGTTGACACTCCTGCTCACTTGCAAAGCAGGTCTTCACTGTTGTATCCCTGAGAGATGATTTTACCAGACAGACAGAATGAATGAAACAGATGAGATTGCCACCTCAGCAAGCCTCACACACACCTGAAATGTGAGATTTGCATTTCTGATTATGCTCCACCTTTCCCCCCACGTCATTTTCCTTCCCCACTTTATTCTCTTTCTTTCTTCTTTTCGTTTTCTACCTAAAAATGCCTGGTTCAGCTCAATAAGAGAACTCCACCTTCTGCAGTACCTCTGTAAGCCTGTGGTCAGCAAGACAGTGAAAAGTAACATTTTAAAAGCTTGACAGTTGTCCAAATTCACCAGGGCTCAGAGGGTATGTCTATCCAGCAAGTAGAAACCCATCACAGCGAGTCACAGGCCCCAGGTCCAGCAGGGTCCACAGCCCTGCTGGGCTCATGGACAAGACAGGAGGGGATCTGCTCTGTGCCAGTGGAAGGGGCAGATTCTTGAGCAGAAGGGGTGGGACTTGGGCTGGGCAGCCCTCAGAGCTACCTGGAAAGCACCGTGCAGCTTTACCTCCCCAGTCCTCAGTGCTACCTGGAGCACACCATGTAGCGCTCCTGCAGCAATTTAAAGGGCCTGGGGCCCTGGCCGCTGCCATTGCTTCAGTAGCAACCCTGGTGGCTGGGAACCTGGGCCCTTTTGTATTACTGATTCCCGGGGCAATTGCACCCCTTGCATCACTCTCCCCCCATCGGCGGGCTTGCCTGGGTCTATAAAGCATGTGCCCTGGCTCTAAAATTATCCATAAAGATCTCAGGCTCCAAAGTGAAGGGAGGGGAAGAAGCTTGAGGGCCCAAAATTCGTGCAGTGTCTGAACACATAGACAGCTACATTTTAGCACCATCAAACAAGCCCTGTGAGACCAGGCCCATTAACCCAAGCTCTGAATCTTGCTGGCACAGGCTTTTGCCAGCCATGTCGACGTAGCCATCGTGGGCAATAGGACCCAGTGTTTGCTGAGCAGTGCGGAAGCAAAGAAGAGTTAGCCCTAGAGACAGCTTTGTGTTCTGTCTTTGCTGTTATTTTCATTCCCTTTTGTGCACTTGTCTGAAAGGAAACAGGATTGGGTTTAATAAAAGCTGGGCTAGATCATCTAAATTAACTGTTTCTTTTTTCCTCCAAAAATGATGCTTTCATCTTTAATTCTGACTGAAAACTGCCAGTCAGGCATTTCCCCTATAAAATATTCCATGTAGCTAAAGAAAAAGGGAATAAGGGATAATTTTAATATGATTTCATTATTTCGCATTTCTAATTATTTGTTTTCCCTTTCTTTTTTGGCAGCTTTAAGAAAATGATTTTAATGGTGATTGCTGGTCATTGATAACTTCAAGATACCCCAGACTACATTTAGCTGATGGGGTAAGAGTGAATAATCATTTCATTAACATCTTATCTCTCACTGTACCTCAGACACTTATCAACAAAACAGCCATGTTATAGGTTAACAAAGGCAGCTTCTCTGTCCTGTGTGTTAAGATCTCCCCATTAGACTCTGACAATGGCTCACGTCCCCCTGTCTGATCTGACTTGTTTTTTCCTCTTTTGATACCTACTATTGATAATGGGCCATTTCCACCTTGCTGAATAGCTTCTGTCAGCTCTGGCCCTCCCTTTTTTCTGGGACCCCATTCTTTAAATACCCCTCTGAAACCCCCACCCCCACTCATGCATCTGATGAAGCAGGTCTTTGCCCACGAAAGCTTGTGCTCCAAAATATCTGTTAGTCTATAAGGTGTCACAAGACTTCTTGTTGTTCTCAAAGCTCCAGACTAACACAGCTACCTCTCTGATACTGATAACCATAAATATGTGAACAATAAATATGTTCTGGTGAGTGTTGTAGAAAGGACAGTTTCAAAATTTGAGATCTTTAGAAAAAGGAAGGGTCTATAAAAAAACATCTGTCAGCGATAATCTAGACCATGATTGGTCCTGTCATGAGTGCAGGGTACTGGACTTGATAACCTCTCAGGGTTCCTTCCGGTCCTATGATTCTGTGAATCTATTATTTTATTTTGAACTCTTTAAACCAGCAAGATAATTCATGTGCTTAAGTGAGCCATACACGCATTAGTAGTTCACTGAGTCAACATCTCAGTACTATGCAGATGTTTGAAGTTCAGTAGGGACATGAACGATACTATTGGAATGGGGAGCAAACCTACATACCTTTAAAAATATGAGAGAACAAGAGTTCAGGGCAAGCCACGCTCAAGAATATCACAGCATAAAGATATTTTTAAACAAGTGATTTCAAAGATTCTTCAAAATAGAAACAACAGGAATACAAATAATCGACATATTTGAGACAAAAATGGATTTCCAAGAAACTTGATTTTTGTTGGTTTTTGCCATTTTCTGTAATAAAAGTGGGAACCAAAATAGTGAAAGTTTTGGTATTTTGCTTTTTTTATGAATAGATTTTGAGTTTTGAAATCCAAATTATTAAAATGATTTTACTAATAATAGTTTTAAAACAATGAAAAACAAGGGAAAAAATGGTATTTTACCATATATAAATATAGCCATTTTTATTATTCTGGTTTTACAAATAGTCTGTGTGTACACTTAGCCCTTGTGCTGACAGTCTGATGCAAATAAGTGGTCTAAAAAATTCAAAGTGGTGACTCATACGCGTATCACATATAATGGGCATATTCATGACACTGACTTGCATATTGTGGCAGAACTCAAGCAACATAGATGGGGTTCTGCCTGAAAAAAACCCCATTTGTCAGCAGAACCCCTGTCTACACAGCTTCATTGCTGTGACAGTATGCAAATTAGTCTTATGAATATGCACATTAGTTATGTGAATATGCAAACGAGCTATCATCTTGCATTTTCAAGACTGCTTATTTGCACCAAATTGTCGGCACTAGGGCTAAGTGTAGACACAACCATAGGGAATTGATGTCCAAAGAGAGTATATGATTTTGCCCAAGGTTATATCAGAATGAACACTTCAACTCTTGAGATCCAAAACACAAAAAATTCTGAATTACTTATTTTTTGATTTTTATATGATTAGTTTTTTCTAGAAATTGGCATGATACAGTGGCCTTTATTAAGGATAACACTTATCCAAAAGCAGCCTGCAGGGAATTAAACATTCCACATAACATCATCTTTTTGCTAGAATGCATAGTTCATCTGAATTAAAACAAAAACAAAGAAAACCGTAGAACAGCCGTTATTATTTACATTCTCCCAGCATCCTTTGATTTGCAGTTTTACAAAAGACCATAAATCTAGTCTCAGGGTATATCTATCCTATGCAGAAGATCAACTCTGTCAGGGTTGACCTTCCAAGGTTTGATTTCACATGCATGGTAGGAATGAGTTAAATCAAGCTATCTGGGATCAGCAGTAGACTCCTGTTTACTCCTCAATATTGCAAGGATTAAGAGAGGTGAAAGCGAGAGTTTCTCCTGTTGACCTCCCTCTGTGGGGACAGACAGGTAAGTCGATTGTAGATAACTCAATTCTAGCCATGCAATTGTTACAGCTAGAATTGCGTATCTACAATCGACTTTAATGTCTAGTGTAGACCTGGACTCACAGGTATAGTGTCATTCTACCTATAGGTGACACCAGAGGTCTCATGATATTTCAGTATAGCATATTGTATATTGCACCATATTATATTCTGGTGTTTTAAAATAATTTCCATGAAGTAGCATTTTGTCTAAACTGCATCTGGGAAATCTTCTCTCTTTAATATAAAGATGCCTTTTTCTGTCTGATAAGTAAGGTGGAGTGTAATTCATTATTTAGCTAGTTAACCCAAGAACCAGTGACTTTCTGTCATTTATATCTGAAACCAATCAACCTTGAACAGGATTTTGCAGTTAGCTGGTGACACTTCTGTACTGCACATTGATATCGGAGTTTACATTTTATCTGAAATATTGGTCCTGCCCCAATGATTTAACAATAATGGCTACACTTAATCCTGTGCATTCTCCATAATCAATTTATTAGAAAAATATTGTGTTATGTTAATTACAAGTTAGTGGCTGGTTTATTTGATTTATATGGGCTAAGTTCTTCCCCTTCCCTTGCTCATCAGATTCAACATAAATCCATTGCTACCAACTATTTGCTCCCATCAGGGAAAGTGTTTAGCTGTTCAGTGAACAGCAGTTAGTCAGACTCATTATGAGATTGTATGTGTCATATGGGCTACGTCTACACGTGAAGCCTACATCGAAGTAGCTTATTTCGATGTAGCAACATCAAAATAGTCTATTTCGATGAATAACGTCTACACGTCCTCCAGGGCTGGCAACGTCGATGTTCAACTTCGACATTGCGCAGCACCACATCGAAATAGGCGCTGCGAGGGAACGTCTACACGCCAAAGTAGCACACATCGAAATAAGGGTGCCAGGCACAGCTGCAGACAGGGTCACAGGGCGGACTCAACAGCAAGCCGCTCCCTTAAAGGGCCCCTCCCAGACACAGTTGCACTAAACAACACAAGATCCACAGAGCCGACAACTGGTTGCAGACCCTGTGCCTGCAGCATGGATCCCCAGCTGCCGCAGCAGCAGCCAGAAGCCCTGGGCTAAGGGGTGCTGCCCACGGTGACCATAGAGCCCCGCAGGGGCTGGAGAGAGAGCGTCTCTCAACCCCTCAGCTGATGGCCGCCATGGCGGACCCCACTATTTCGAAGTTGCGGGACGCGCAATGACTACACGGTCCCTACTTTGACATTGAACGTCGAAGTAGGGCGCTATCCCCATCTCCTGATGAGGATAGCGACTTCGACATCTCGCCGCCTAACGTCGAAGTTAACTTCGAAATAGCGCCCGATGCGTGTAGCCGTGACGGGCGCTATTTCGAAGTTAGTGCCGCTACTTCGAAGTAGCGTGCACGCGTAGACACGGCTATGGTGTTCAAAAAGGTTGGGAAATAATGAAGACATGCAAAAAGTGGGTGCCAGCAAACTGCTGAAACAGGAGTGCTTGAGAGTAGAGCAGGTGAATGAGGAGGAAGGCAAACTCCTGCTCCTAAGTGGTCAGGGGTGAGTTCTTGAGAGTGTTTCCTTCTTTGCTGCCTGGTTTGTTTTTCCTTTACTTTCAGTTTGCAGAATCTGGTCATGGTTATGGGTCCCTGTGTCATGAAAAAAGCAGAGCCTTTGATCACAACTGAGCCTTGATTATGGGGTGAGGTTTCCTTAATTAGTGAGCCTATAAATGCAGACACACAGCCATCCCACGGCACAGAAGCGGGCAAGCAAGCTAAAAATATGGGGACATGGCAGAGAGAAATTTGCATGGGATGTTGTGGAGTTCTGTTTTTGTGTTTGTGACAAGAACTTTAGAGGGAAGGCAATAACACCAGCAGAGGTAGTGACGTGAAGAATGAAAAAAGACCATGAAATGACTGGATGTGGAAGCTGGGAGACGTACACTATTCTGGAGAGGCTACGTGAAAGCAGCTTTGTTTGTATGAACTGCTGCCTGACAGACCTAATGGAAAAGAAAACCTGAAGTTTGGAGATGTAGCTTGAAATGATAGATGAGGTTTAAAGGTCATTTGAGCAGCTGATGGAGTGAAGAAGACAAGAAGCCAAAGAGAAAACTCAGAACATCCAGATCTATTTGCAGATTGGAGAACTGTGGATGCAGAAAGTGGCCAGCAGAAATCATGGCTCTAACTCTTCACTATATTGACAGAGACCTGGGGGTTTTGCCTTCTGCTGAAGCCTGGAAGCACAGGTCCCTGGTTGCTGAGAATTAGACTCACTGGTGGATTCTCTGTAACCTGAAATCTTTAAATCAAGATTCGAGAACATCAGAAAATCAGACAGAGGCCATGGGTCTATTACACAAATGGAGGATGACATTACGCAGCCTGCAAATTGAAAGTTGGACTAACTAATCATGATGGTCCTTTTCTACTTTAAAGTACATCAGTCTCTGGGTGGCTAAAGGGATCAGAAAATGCAAAACAGTGACTTTAGCATGGAAAGACCTCTGATTCCTGGGCATTGTAGAAGATCAATCAAACAAGAACGCAGAAACCAAACAAGATGTTTATAAAATTGGGACCTACTATCGGGAATAATATGATGATCCCTGATTAGATTCTTCACTGTTAAAGGTGTTCTCCTGTAACTAGAGCTGGTGGACATTCAGAATTTTTGTTCCCTTGGGAATTTCAGCATTTCCTTTTGTTCCAAATCAAAACAAAAAAAATGAAATTTGTTTCATTTTCCTATCTTGTGAACATATTGAAAAGAGCTTATCAAGAGATCCTTTAAAACATAATAGGAGGAATGCTTTGACCTGTTAGGAAATTAAAAGCACCAATCAATTTTCATCCAAATTGTTGACAAATTCAACAAGTTCCTACAAAATATTTCAGTGAATTGAATCAGCATTTTCCAATGGAAAACTGTTCCATCAGGAAATTTGCAATCAGGACTACTTGTAAGGGTTTTTTGGTTTTGTTTGCTTGTTTTTAGATTGTTTCTGTTAAGTAAATCATGGCTTTTGTAATCCTTGTAACATAGAAAATGCCCTGCATGCTGCAGACTCCTCACTGTTCCAGGAGATTAGCAAAGAAACTCAAAGACCTTCTTGGGCCCCCTTCTCTCCCCTCAATAGCGCAGGACCATCTCCTACAAAGGAATCTTGCCCCTTGTAATCAAATCCCTGAATTCCAGTCCCTGTGTTCATGCAGCACCACACTGAAATCAAGGAGACTTTGGTAAGTTGGAAAGTTCCACATGTTCAGATCAGATTGCGCAATTGGACCTTATTTATTCTTTCTTTCTAGTCTGTAATTGACCATCCAGCAGTAGTTTTCACATTATCTGTCTCTGATGCCGGTACTCACCCAATACAAATAGGACATTTCTCCATGAGCCCATGATAAATTAATTCCAAGTCAACAACCTTCATCTCTTTTGCACTGCACGCCATCCTACGTCCCTTACTAGTGACTATTCAACTACAAGGTCTGTCCTTTAGCATATTACATCTAACAACTCACTCTTTGTGTGGTGTGAGGTATGTCAGCCACTGTCCTATAGTTTATATAAATTTCCAAGGGCTGCTGATGGGGAGGACAGGGGGAAGGGGGCAATTGCCACAGGGTCTGGTAAATCAAAGGAGCCTGGATCTCCAACCACCGCCACTGCTACGACAGTCAGATCTCTGCACCCCTTTGAAATGCTGTTGCAGTGCTGCTTTGACGCTCCACACAATTCTGAGGAAGGAGATTTTGCTCAGTGCCAAAGGCTAATCGCCCTAGGCTCAGTCCCTTCTGTCCTTGGCCTCCATCCCCTCAGGGGCACAGAGCCAGACCCCCTTCCACCTTGCCCCATGGCCTGTGATGGTTCAGTTTTGAAGATGGAGTCTACAGAACCTCACATTGGCCTTGCTGAAATTTCCCATTGAGACGCTAAAAGTATAGGGTTCAACTCTTTAAGAATCTATTGCTCTACTGCCTGTAGTATCTTAGATGTTACAATTTTTAATAAACACAATTGATCTCAGGGAAATAAAATTTGTCTCCCATATTAAAGGAATTGACAGAGAGCCCACTTGTAAAATCATGCTGTGAAAGCTGAGAAATCATAGGCACAAGTCACCAGGGGATTCTGAGGGAGAAGTTTGTTGCTTGACTATGTATACACTAGATGTTAAAGCTGATCCTAGGTATGCAATTTCAGCTACAGCAATTGCATAGCTTGAACTGACGTATCTACAACTGACGTGGCTGACTGTCCTTGCTGTGGGACACCAGCAGGAGAAACCCTCCTGTCAGGCTCACTTACTGCTAGTGAGAATGAGGAGTACAGGGGTTGACTGTTAACCCTGACAGTTTGATTTTGCACATCCCCACTAAGCACGTAAAATCAAACCCCAGGAGACTGATCTTAACCAGCTCAATATCCTGTCTAGTGTAGATGTACACTGTGTCTTCAGTGCAACATGCCCTGGCTTCCCCGGCTGCTGGAAACATCAAGTTTAACTTAACATTGTGGTTGAGCCGGTTTAAAAAAAATCAACATTTTCATGAACAATTTCTTGTGTTTCAACCTGTTCTACTCATATTACTTTCTACACTGATTACGGCCACCCCTAAGACAGAGGTGCAAGAGGTAGAGGGACAGTTTGGGATCTCTTCACTCTTTTGTATACCCTGGCATAATATTGAAGAACCATTCTGAAAATTTACCAATATACACATTAGAGTCAAAGGGATTGCTCCATTTCTCAGTTCCATCAGTGCAACTTCACCAGCTGCAGCTGAACTGCACAGCTACAGCTGAACCAGTGCCAAAATGAAGCATTTGAAAATCTTAAGCCAGGACACAAAATCAAAATCATTGTACTGGGTTGAAAATAATCAGATTTTTTGGAGGAAAAATAAAACAAAAAAATAAAACAAACAAAAAAAACTCCTGTGGTTTCTTAAAGATGAACAGATTATTTGGGGTATTTTTTGGGGTATATGGGGTAAGCTTTCAGTGGTAATCATGATCTCATCAGACACATGGAGTGGAAATCACAGAATCATAGAATTCTACGGCTGGAAGAGACCTCAAGGGGTTAATGAGACTAGCCAATTGCTGTGAGCCAATGGTCAGATGAGATGCCACTATGCCCTTGTATGAATATGAGATTTCAACTGCCAGGGGAGAGCTCACTAGTGACCAGGCTGAGAGCCACTGAAAAGCAGCTATTTATTTGTTTTGTGTTCAGTTTTGCACAGTAACAGGAGGAGTCAGGTTACCACTTAATCAATTACTTTGTTTATTTATCTAACAAGTTAATCTCTTACTGTTACAATGTTGCTTTATTTACCTAGCGAGTTAAGCTCTTGTGGTTATAATTGCTACAAGGTTTATACTTTGATTACAAACAGCTAGCATACACTCTAATTCATAGATCTATACTTGTTAAATTCATAGATCTATACTTGTTGAATGTACGCAAAAAGAAATGAAAAGTAAAATACCTAGCAGGTCTTATTCTTAATGCTGCATTACCAACATGGCTTGGCCAGTTTCCTCTCAATCCCTTGGGAAGAAGTCCTTTTTCCTTTTTTTCCAGGAGTCGAGTGTCCCCGGGGACCTGGGGAGACCCCCACCCTCCTGTCCGGCAGGAAAGATGATTGGAGCTCAAATATGGGGTCTGCCGGACCCCTCTTTTATACCCATTGGGTCACACAGGCTTCTTCCTTGGTTTAATTGAATTAAACTGTCTGATACTGGCTCTCACAGGGAGCTCAAGGGCGTAGTTCGCACCTGTGAGGTACACAATTGAGGGCATTTGTGTCTTAATGGGCTGGAGATTTTCCTCCTGTCTGGGACAAGTGTCCTGGCAAATCAACTGATGGTAATTAGCCAAGGGTAGTCCGAGGCCTGGCTGTTAATTAGCCCATTGTTCTTAGCTTTGCTCCGAGAGCTTCAAAACCGTGGCTAAGATAAGCCCATCTGAGCTCTCGGGCATTCCAGGGCTGGGCTATTCCTTTTAACCCTTTCGTGCTCTGAAGCACCTAGGCAAGGCAAGATGGAGTAGAGCAAAAAGGGGGAGTTCTGTCTGGCTACACATGCCCAAAGCAGAACCGGCCCTAACTAAATCATCCCAGCCAGGACTTTGTCAACCCAGGGCTTAAAAACCTCTCAGGATGGAGATTCCACCAACTTTCTAGCATTCCAGTGCTTCACCACTTTCCTAGTGAAATAGTTTTTTCAAATATCCAACCTAGACCCCCTCCACTGTAACTTGAAACCACTGTTCTTTGTTCTGCCATTGTCACTACTGAGAACAACATCTCTCCATCCTTGTTAGAGCCCCCCTTCAGGAAGTTGAAGGCTGCTGCCAAATTTCCTCTCCCACTTCTCTTCTGAAAACTAAATAAGCCCAAATCCCTCAACCTCTTCTCATAGGTTATGTGCTTCAGCCCCCTAATCGTTTTGGTTGCCTGCCACTGAACCCTCTCCAATTCCTCTGTATCCTGTTTATGCTGGGGGACCCAAAACTGGACACAATACTACAGATGTGGCCTCACTAGTGCTGAATAAAGGGGAATAATAACTTGTCTAGATCTGCTGGGAAAGCTTCTCTTAGTGCACCCCAATATGCCATTAGCCTTCTTAGCTACAAGAGCACACTGTTGACTCATATCCAGCCTCTCATCCACTGTAATCCCCTGGTCCTTTTCTTCTGCACTGTTACTTAGCCAGTCAGTTCCCAGCCAGTAACAAGGCTTGGGATTCTGCACTTGTCCTTGTTGAACCTCATAAGATTTCTTTTTGGCCCAATACTCCAATTTGTCTAGGTCATGGGTGCACAAAGTGGGCAACAGGCCCCCTTGAAGGGTGTGAAATTTTGTAAGGGGGCACAACACAATCAGCTGCTAGGTCTTAGGCTCATCCATTTAACTAAAATGTTGAAATATTTTACGGTTTTTATGTTTGCATATTCACATTTATATACTGGTTAATCAAGTTTTTACCTTCAACATACTTATTTTCTTACACATACCAAAAGGAGGGGGATTTTTCATATAAGACTACATTAGACAGATTGTGGAGGGGCCTGAAAAATTAGGAAGAAGGGGGCTTTCGAAAGCAGAGCTTCTTTTCAAAGAAACCCTGTCTACATGGCTGTTTTGCATTTCGAAAGCAGCACTTCTGGAATGGCAAGTGGCTGCTGATATGCTAATGAGGCACTGAATATGCAAATCAGCATCACATTTGCATTTTCAATCAGCTGCATTTGCTTGTCCCTTTTGAAAGGTGGGGCAGTGTAGACACAGCCAGGATGTCTTGTTTGATCCATGTACACGGCAGAGGGCATTGCTGCACATAATGGCACGTATTATGTTAGTTAGTCTGTAGGCACACACTAACACAACTACCCCTGAGACTGTTTAAAGTAATTGTCGAGCTATTTTTATTAACCCTTTGGATTTTTGCTGGGGTTGGTTTTTCCCTTTGGAATCTATTGTTCGTGATTTTCTCCACAACCTTGAGGCTTGGAAACTTAACATTCAACACTACAAGACAGTAATCTTTATGGCCCTGAGAAAAATTCCAAATACCATGAAACTTGCGCTGATGGCACTAGGGCTGACAACGCTGGAACAGACAGAGAAGCACTCAGTGTCTAGTCTTAACTGTTTTCGCTCAAGCCTCATAGATTTGAGGTCCAGTTTTATTCTCTACTGCCACTATTTTTTCCAGCAAGGAGACCTTCTCATTAATGAAGCATGAGGTTAGAACTGTATCCAACACTGTAACAGTTTAAGCCCTTCCAAAGTGGCGGTCTCAGCTGGATAGTTTCCTTGAGCATCAGTGATTGCTTCCATCTTTGTTAATGATAGGCTCGTGGTGCATTTTAGCTTCCAGCCAAGTGACTGCAGAGGAAATTGTCTGCAAATATATTGTTCCCTCCGTTATGCCTGTATCTACTGAGTGTCCAATTAATTTCCCATTTTATAGGGGAGAATACAATACTCCCATCAGCTTGTTTATTCCTGCAGCCTCCTCTCCCACTATGCCAGATTCAAGACTAAAAATATGAAGTCTAAAGGAAGATTTATCACTTTGGAGGTTTCTGGCTGGCATCTTTAAATAACCTTCCAATAATTCATTACCAATCAGAAAAGGCAGAATTCTCCCCTCACCTTATTTGTTCTCATCTAGCTCACCGAAGACCTCCAAGATAAAATTTCCACAAAAGTAAAGGAGACCAAGGTCTTAAATAAAACCACGACGATCCAGGTTGCTGTTTCCCCTACCACACTACCTCTCCAAGCCCACTCATCCCTCTGGTATTCAAATGCTGGTGCTGCTATTCTCTTTGACTTGCTGTTCAGCATGAAGTGGAAAAGCAGAGCTGCAAAGGGAGATAGAGAGGATAAAGAGGTATCACAATTTACTTTAGAAGAGACAGCCGCCAACATACAAATACATTTACTATCAAAAAGTATTTGTATCTTGGTAGCTGTCTCTTTTAAAGTAAAACTCAATATTCCCTCTAAAGGGAGGATGCTCCCATCCAATTCCCCTATCCTAGGCCATGGCTATACCACAGGGTGCTTTCAAAAGGCGATCTTACGGAAGGCATCTTTCAAAAGACTGGGCTTCAAAAGAGTGTGGACTCACCCAAAAGTGGAATGATCCACTGATCTGTTCTTTTGAAAGGGAGCATCCACACAGCCCCGGGAACCCTTTCGAAAGAATCATCTAGGAAATGCCACAGATGGGGTCACACGGCAGACAAGCCCTTTCAGGCCCCACAGCCAGCCGCTCCCTTAAAGGGCCCCTCCCAAACAGCCCCAGCTTGCACATGCTGAGGGCCAGTTTGGCCTAGTCAGCCATGCAGACCCCACGCTGGATGCCATGGACACCCATGTATGCTATCCAGCTTCCTGATGGGTGTGGGAGCACGAGCACCTGGTGGCCGGGCCTCACTCGCAAGGCAGAATGACCATACACTCCATCTTGGAATGCTATCATACAGCGGCGGGAAGGTCTGAAGTCAGGCCAGGAGAAAGAAATCAGAAAGTTGACAAGTAGTTGGAGAGTCCCCAAAGAGAACATCCTGACAAGCAGATAGTAAGCCCCCAAAGAGAACAGCTGGGGCTAGTAGCTGGAAGCCCCCCAAAGAGAACATCTTGGTTGTACAACATCAGAGGGTCTCAGGGGAGGTTCAAAAAAAGACCAAGGACAGAGGAAATCTTGTAACATGTTCTAACAGGCCGGGAGGATAGAAAGCCCAAATTAGGTAACAAACGCTTTAATTGGCCAGGTATCGAACCCCCAAGTAAGAAACAGTATAAAAGGTGATTTAACAGGAATAAGGGAGTGGGCTCCTGGACACAAGGCGGAGGCTAGCAACTTCCAGTCCAGACAGCAGACCCCGGCCTGATCACCCGGACGTCACCACCACGAAAGGTCCCAACCAAGCCGTATCTCTGACTTGAAGGGCCGCTGTAACGTAGTTATTGGTGAGATGTGGGAGCATTGGATGTTATTGGTAAGTCACATGTAATTATATATAGTTATATGTAACCTAGTATTTAGCTTATGCCAAATAAATAACTATATATATATATATATATATAACAAGTGTTAAGTAATTGTAGTTACAAATAAATAAATAAATCACTATTGGTAAATACCACTAGCTGGTCTAGCTGGGTCTGTATAGAGAATTATTGGGACTTAGAACAGCCACAGGGCATTGTGGTGTTCACAATCGGAGTGTTATTGTTTCTGGTACTCATAATACTGTGGAAACCTAGGTTTTAAAGTGAATACACTGAATCACATATTGCTGCTACACTATATCAGGCTGCTATAAAGGTGGGGTGGTTGGTCCTGGGCCACCCGACTCCCCCCGCTGTATCACACCCCACGCGCACCCACGGGACCCGGAGTAGGTCGGCACATCGTCATGGCGTCACGGACAGGATGTCAAGGGTCTTATCCCTTGGGACGTGGATGCCCGTGGGAGTCAACAGGGAGGGAGTCAAAGCCTGAGGAGTTATTTTATCATGCTCAGTTCCATAAATTGGAAACCGAGCAGGGCGGAGAAGAGGGACTTGATGTATGTCTGTTTGATAAGGGGGATGACAGAAAGTATACTATGAGAGTGTCAGTTGAGGGACTGGCTTGTGTCTTAAGAAAACACCCAGGGTCGAGGTTTTATCCCAGGGAGGAACAGAAGCAGTTGCAGTTGGAAGGGATACAGAAACCGCTGGATCCCAAGCAGAATCAGATGCATGCTTATAAAGTGTTTTTAGGATGTGTAGAGAGAGCTACAAAAGAAAAGAACCCGTGGTTTCCGAAATATGCCTTGGAAGACGGGGGACAAGCACATAGGTTGCTGGTAGAGACAGCTGAGGAGTGCTGGGAAGCGCGAATAGCTCATAAAGTAAAAGCAGATGATCATGACCCAAGGCGATTGTTAAAAATCGTGGCAGAGAAATTTGTTAAGTTATTATGCACCCTAGACACGTTAGAAGGATTGGCTAGGTCGTTGGTCAGGGAACAGGAAAAGGCATCTGCTCTGGAGAAAAAACCAGGAGGACTAGGGGAAGTAGAGAAGGGGGGCACCCAGCTCGGGGAGTCAGCTCCTCTGAGAGAGCCACCCCCCCCCATATCCCCCAGAGGTGATTGAGTCAGCGGTCCCCTCAGCCCCGACGTTGTATCCAGATTTCAGGCAGCTGAAGGAAAAGGGGGAAGGACCGAGTAGCATAGGAAAAGGGGAACGTGAGCAGACTATGGCTGAAGGGACAGGAGTAGTACAAGGATTTCCTATAGCAGTCACACGAACAGAGCATGATCAAACCGGGGGAACAACTACTAAGATTGTGTTACGGACCCGGACCCTGGGGGAACGGAAAGAGTTATTAGACAGCACTAGCAGAAAACCCGGTGAACCGTTGCCTCAGTGGTTAGGTCGGTTAGTATTACAGTTTGGATCAGATCTAGTAGATAAAGAAGAGGCTAGATATTTAGTGCGAAACTCTCGATGGTCAGGGGGTGTTGCGAATAGCCGGGAGATAGAGGATAACACCCAATGGCCCGTCACTGTCCCAGCTGTCGTCTCCTTGATGACAGAAGGCACGTTACAAATGTTTAACATACCGTTGGGATCAATTAGGACTGAGGAGGAGCTGATAAATACCATTGCTGGCATGTCATTTATCATGTGGCAAGCTCGCCAACACCCCTTAGGACTAACAGCAGCTCAGGCTAACAATCCCCGTCCTTATTTGTTTTTGGCAGACCCGTCTCAAGTACCCGTTAGTGCAGTAGCTGTTGAAGGGGCTGGTGAGGCAGCAGGGGTTACAGCAGGAGATCTCATGTGGCTGCAGACAGTAGTCGGACGTCCTTTGGGTACTTTGTTTACGGTCACAGGCAAACTCAAGTTTCCAACAAGCGTAGGGGAAACAAAAGTCCTAGCAGCAAGCAAGAGCAGGCAGAACCAAAAGCAAGGAGAGGGAGAGCAAAAGTTTTCCCCCCTTGAAAGGGCAGTATTTGGGTTCTTGCTGAATAACAGCAATCTTACAAGAAGTGAACTGAGAAAATTGAGTCCGGAGGAGCAATTCACGTTGGCAAAATCGAAGGGTTTTGTCCCTTACGGAGACAGTGAGAAGGAGAAGAATGGGGCAGACGACAAGGCAAAAAACGATTAGGGGTTGCTTCAGACAGGGCCGTATCTGAAGTAACCGAGCTTAATCGAGACACAAGGCCCTACACTAAAATACATATAGAAGGGGAAGTAATCAGATTTTTGTTAGACACGGGTGCACAGGTTTCAGCAATTAAGCCATCTGTCCCACACACTAAATTAGGGAAAAAATTATGGGTCCAGGGACTGCACGAAGTAAAAGCCGCAGAAATGGCTATGGTTAAGGTTAAAAGGGGTAATAAATTTTATAAGGTTAAAGCTATTATAGGGCATGAAAATTTACTAGGGGTAAATGAGATTCGACGACTGGGCCTGAAGACATTAATATGGCAGGCCTTACCAGTAAAATTAGAAAGTGCTTCAGTGCATAGTCCAAAAGTAGTTAACGGGAGTCCGTGGAAGTTCAAACTAATTCCTACCCCAGAGGAAGGGAAAGGGCATATAAGAACTTTATTAAAGAAATTGCTGTCAGAACAAAAAATAAAGTTAGTACCAGAGTCAAGGTTTCTGTCTCCCGGGTGGGGAATAAGGAAGCCAAGTGGAGATGGTTACCGGCTGGTGGTGGATTACAGACAGGCTAATACACGAGTAGAAAGGGTACAATTTACAACACCATACACCTTACCGGAACTCTGGAAGATGTTACAGTCTAAGAAACTGAGATATGGGGCGAGTATTGATCTTAAGGACATGTTTTTTCAAGTCCCCCTAAGGGATGATCAGGGCATCTTAAACTTTTCAGTGTTAGGAAAATTATATAAATGGAAAGTTTGCCCTCAAGGCTATGTTAACTCCCCAGCAGTGTGCAGTTTAAAGTTGACGGAGACTTTAAGTAAGATAAAGGAGGAACCGGGAACGGTTGTGTTAAATTACGTAGATGACATTTTAGTTGCCGGAGAGGAGAGGGAAACCACACAAAGGCTTCTAAATAAGGTATATCAACAGTTAAAACTGAATGGATGGCAGGTCAGTGAAGATAAGTCGTCCAAGGTCGTGCAAACAGAGTTCTCTTTCCTGGGCCTGCAAATAGACTCTGATGGCATTAGGCCAAGGGAAGGAAAAGACAGACGATTAAAGGAGTGGGAAAATAAGCATCCTGAGAATAAACAACAAGTACAACAAATCTTAGGAGAATTAAACTATATTCGACAGTTTCTCCCCCTAGAAATTAATTGGGCAATTAGGCTATTGCAGAAAAAAGTCACTAAGAAACACCCATTTTATTGGAGCACAGAGGATTCAGAGGCGTTGACAAAACTTATTGAAGTTAGTAACCAGCCGTTAACCCTATCCAGGGTGAAACAGGAGATTCCCATAACTATATGGCTGGCATGGACCGCAGACCATTTTTTAACCAGGATAACTCAAAGGGGCAAGATAATACATTTGGAGCAATGGAGCATAAATGGATCAGAACGAAACTATGGGCCGTTAGGGAAGCTGTTGTTGGGACTTGCACACTTGCAATTCTGGTCAAAGGGGCATGTAGGAATTATAGAAGCTCCTTTAATAACTGCATTAAAATGGATTACACCGGACTGCCCTGCCCCGGATTTTTCCGGGACCCTGCGCACCTGGGCACAACTAACAACACAGGCCCAATATTTTTGGGGAAATTGGGAGCTTAAGGATCAGATTAATGAAATGGAGGATATAACTACCCGCCCTGTGTTTTGCGAAGCAGTAGGGCAACCGTGGATAGTTACAGATGGGAGCACAAAGGGAGGACAGGATAGAGCAGCAATGTACTGTGTAAAGTGTGAAGCCGTAAAGGTTAAAGCATTGCCTTTCAAGCACGGAGCTCAGCATGCAGAAGCTGAGGCATTCTTTATGGGTGTAGAACATGCATTGGAGAAGCATTCACCAAAGGAGGGGTTAATTATGGGAGTTGATGCACACTATATCATCCTTATAGCTACGGGTAAGGGAACTGCAGATTTAAATCGAGATAGGTGGGAAAAAATGTTACAAAGTGTTAGGGAAAGGTATCACCGAGCATATATAGTGCATATACGGTCCTATAGGCCAGATACCTACTGGGCTCATAAATTTGTGGACGAACAGGCACAACAGCCCATTGTAGTAGGGGCTAATAAGGTTCCAGAGGAGGAAGTGCAATGGTTAGCAAACTGGTTACATAATGAATGGGGACATTATGGGGCTAGAAAGAACTATCACCGATACCAGCGGGAGATAGTGGGGAAAACGGAGATACCGCTGAATATTTGGGAACATGCAGGACGGCAGTGTTTTGTGTGTCAATCAGAAAAATCCATGGGGACGATCGCCCATGACAAAGGTGCTTTTGCAGCTGAACAATTCAAACCGGGAACAGTTTGGCAGGTTGATCTAATGGGACCATTAGAAGGGGCCCGTCAATACCCCAAGGGGCTGGTAATAGTCGATCTGGGAAGCAGACAAACATGGGTCTTGCCCTTGCGAAGGACAACAGCCAAGGAGGTAATAAGAGGCCTTGAAAAGGCAGTGGCACATTGGGGAATACCCACAGAAATTCAAACTGATGGGGGACCACCATTCACTGCATGCCAACTAGAACAGTGGCTTACATTTTATAACATCAAACATCATGTTCATTTACAATACCATCCCCAAAGCAATGGTGTAGTAGAACGAAAAATAGGGGTACTGAAATTAGGAATTAAAACAGAAAACAAAGGAAAAGGTTATAAGGGATGGGATTTAATTTTGCCAAAGGTACTTATTAATTTAAACCAGCAAACATCAAGGTGGCCAGATTTGCAGCCCAAAATCCCAATGCCGTGGCAAGGAAAGTTTGCGGCAGAAGAGTTAGTATGGGTTCATATACCCCAACTGAAGGGATCAATCCCAGAGGAGGGAAAGATAATACGACAGGCCCAATACACTAATACCTATTGGGTAACTCGCTTACAGCACAAAGGGGAAGTGCTGGTGCATCACAATTGGCTTAGCAGAAGATAATTTGTAACATATAATCTAACCATATGGCCAGGATAATTTTCTGAGCCTAATGTGTTTTATTACAGGTCAGCCTAATTCATGCTGGGAGCGGCAATCCCGTATGGAAATCGGCAGCACGAAACTCCACCAATACTGTTGAATTATGGGCAGCTGCATTTGCAGTTTTAGCCAATGCCACTGAATGTGTAGTTTGTACTAACAAAGTACCCTCTGCTAATGAGGCTCCATTTCGATTGGACCCTGTGTTTATGAACAGTTCTAATTTCAGTTCTACTAACCTCGGATATTTCCCCGATTATCAAGAAAGAAATTCCAGAGCAAATACACTTATAACGTTGGCTATAACGGATACCCCTGCCCCAGAAGGAACTTTTTGTTGGGACTTTCCGCGTTTACATGAGACAATATATCGATGTATTGGAGAACAGCGAGAAGATTACAAGCCAATTTTTGTTGGGTTTCAACAAAACTGTAATTTGACGCTTTCGCTGTTTGAGTTATATAATCATTCAAATATAAATGTAACCGATAATTTTGTTAACAAGAATAATACCCATTGGTTATCGCTTGCAGATGTGTGTAATAATGATAAGTCGCATCCAGCATTTTTTGCAGCCAACGGGGTTTTTCGGCAATTGGATATGGTTGAACGGGGGTGTAATATTACCAAATACTCCACTAAGCACTTTAATGCTACCATCATAAACCCCATGACGTGTTTGGGTCACTCACCCAAAAGTAAGGCCAAAAATACGCAAAATCAGGGTGTGCTGGGCGGATGCCCATGGTGGCACAGGTTTAATAATACATGGCCACAGGCCAAAGTTCCCGACCACTTATTGGCACATAAGTGGATAAAACAAAACAGTTTACCCCCAGCCTGGTTTTGGATTTGTGGGAGTCAGGCTCATTCAACATTGCCGAAGTACCCTATCGGTCGCTGTACTATAGGAAAACTAGCAATTTCTGGTGGCACCATTTATACCAGAAAGAATTCCGAATCACGATTTATAGGCCGGAAAAAGCGAGGTTGGACATCGGATGGTTGGGTTGCTTTTAAAACTTGGGTATCAAAAACAGCCCAAGCTATTGTTAGCTTTAATCCATTAGGTAACCTAGTTATGCAGGAGCAAATATTAGCTTTAGGCGTAAGTATAGAACATTTAGGGAATAGAACTGCAGAAGCATTAGGGTTAACAAATGATAAAATGGAAGAAATTCGTACCTATGTTATGCAAAATCGCTTGGCATTAGATTATTTATTTGCTAAAGAAAATGGGTTTTGTGAATGGCTAGGTAACAAGTATCCACAATTTAATGGACAATGTTGTTTTGAAATTAAGTCAATCAAGCAAAATGTAAGTGATATAATCCAGGATATAGAACAAATCGGTCAACAGGCCAGAGAGGCGGCATCTTGGTGGGACAAATGGTTTGGTGGTATCCCATCCATATTTGGATTGGGAGGGTTAAAACAATTATTTTGGTCTATTTGCATAATACTCATAGCATTATTACTTGTCGTTTCTTTGGGGTGTCAACTTATACGCAGGATAACCTCAAGAGGGACTCAGGTCAACTCTCTCGCCCTCCACGCAGATACTGAGCCGTTGTTAGCTGCTAATAGCAGTAGTGATGTGGAGGTATAGGTCCTGCTCGCTCGGCCACGGCCAAAGGGGCATGTGGGAGCACAAGCACCTGGTGGCCGGGCCTCACTCGCAAGGCAGAATGACCATACACTCCATCTTGGAATGCTATCATACAGCGGCGGGAAGGTCTGAAGTCAGGCCAGGAGAAAGAAATCAGAAAGTTGACAAGTAGTTGGAGAGTCCCCAAAGAGAACATCCTGACAAGCAGATAGTAAGCCCCCAAAGAGAACAGCTGGGGCTAGTAGCTGGAAGCCCCCCAAAGAGAACATCTTGGTTGTACAACATCAGAGGGTCTCAGGGGAGGTTCAAAAAAAGACCAAGGACAGAGGAAATCTTGTAACATGTTCTAACAGGCCGGGAGGATAGAAAGCCCAAATTAGGTAACAAACGCTTTAATTGGCCAGGTATCGAACCCCCAAGTAAGAAACAGTATAAAAGGTGATTTAACAGGAATAAGGGAGTGGGCTCCTGGACACAAGGCGGAGGCTAGCAACTTCCAGTCCAGACAGCAGACCCCGGCCTGATCACCCGGACGTCACCACCACGAAAGGTCCCAACCAAGCCGTATCTCTGACTTGAAGGGCCGCTGTAACGTAGTTATTGGTGAGATGTGGGAGCATTGGATGTTATTGGTAAGTCACATGTAATTATATATAGTTATATGTAACCTAGTATTTAGCTTATGCCAAATAAATAACTATATATATATATATATATATATATAACAAGTGTTAAGTAATTGTAGTTACAAATAAATAAATAAATCACTATTGGTAAATACCACTAGCTGGTCTAGCTGGGTCTGTATAGAGAATTATTGGGACTTAGAACAGCCACAGGGCATTGTGGTGTTCACAATCGGAGTGTTATTGTTTCTGGTACTCATAATACTGTGGAAACCTAGGTTTTAAAGTGAATACACTGAATCACATATTGCTGCTACACTATATCAGGCTGCTATAAAGGTGGGGTGGTTGGTCCTGGGCCACCCGACTCCCCCCGCTGTATCACACCCCACGCGCACCCACGGGACCCGGAGTAGGTCGGCACATCGTCAATGGGGACACCAGCAGTGATGTGGTCAGGCTGCTGGTCACATTTATTGCCACAGTCCTCCTCCTCCTCCAGAGGCCAACCCTCCTTACCCTGGTCCTGCAGGCCCTCGCCATAGGGCACCGTCCATGCCCCATCCCTCATGCCACCCCACCAGAACTGAGTGGTGGGACCGGGTGGTCATGCAGGACTGAGATGATGAGTGGTGGCTCCAGAACCTCCACATGAAGAAGGAAACCTTCCTTGAGCTGTGACACAGGCCGGCCACCATCCTTCACCATCAGGACATGTGGATGAGGCCCATGCTTGCCCTGGAGAAATATGTAGCAATCACCACCTGGAAGATGGCCATCCCAGACAGCCACCACTCGGTTGGCCTCCAGTTCGAGGTGGGCAAAGCCACTGTTGGGGCAGTCCTGCTTGAGGTAAGTGATGCTGGGGTCACCCACCCACCCCAGGGATAGGGCCTAGGAAAGGACAACCATCGAAGCTGGGGGAACAGCCCAGGAAAGGGACAGAGGAGGGGACAGGGGAGGGGATGGGGCACCCTGACATGCACTTATAGTGCATATGTCTTCCATCTTATGCAGGTCATTCGTGCGATCAATGCTGTCCTCCTGTGGAGGTTCATCCACCTCATGGACCACAATGCTGCTATTGAGGGCTTCGCCAGCCTGGGCTTCCCCAACTGCTTTGGGGCCCTTTATAGGACCCATATCCCCATCTGGCCTCCAGACAACAGCATGGGCTGACATGTTAATAGAAAGGGGTACCACTACGTGGTTCTCCAGGCCCTCCAGTATACCCAGGGCGGCTTCCTGAACATCTGTGTGGGGTGGTCTGGGTGGGCCCATGACACCCAGATCTTCCAAAACTCCTAGCTGGGCTGCAGAGTGCAGGATGGGACCTATGTGCCCCCGTGGGACCTCCCTGTTGGGGACATGGCCATGGCCTCATGCATAGTGGCTGATGCCACTTACCCCCCCTCCTCCCATGGCTCACATGTCCCTGCATAGGACAGACCAACCCCACTCAGGAGCATTTCAATCAGCACCTGAATCAGGCCTAAGACATGGTGGAGCAGGCCTTTGGCTGACTCATGGGGTGCTTCCAGTGCCTCCTCACAAGGCTGGAGGTCAGCACGAGAAGCATGGTCTCAGTGGTGGCTACGTGCTGCACTCTCCATAATATTGTGGAGAGCAGGCAGGAGCACTACATCCTGGGGTGGTGTGCCCATGCTCTGTGGCACTTGGAAAACCGGGATGAGATGCAGTTGAGGGACGCCCTCAGGGCAGCCTTCAACAAATGGCCCAGTGACCCTCCCTCTGGCACCCTCCATCATGGTATTCCACACATGCCCTACCACTGTCCTCAAATGTGCACCCCTCACCAATGCCCACCACGTGCACACATCCCATCTCCCTCACCTACAGCAAGGGACATGGGGTGTTTTCAAATAAACATGTTAAAATGAATATAGTGGAACCAATGTTACAAATGAGGGGTATATATGGGGCTGAACAGGGGGAAACTTGTACAGAGTGGGGCTGGTGTGGGCAGCAGAACCTGGAGAGGGGTGGGCCTTAGTTGTCCAGCTGCGACCCAAGGAGATAGCGGGGGCCCCACCATACCATGTCCAGGGGCCCTGGCAGGGCTGAGATGATGGTGGGACCACGGGGAGGTAGAGAAGTGCCAGGGTTTGGGCAACTGCAGCCTGGTCACTGGGAGCAAGTTGGGTTGGGGAGGTTGGCACAGCATGGCCCTTCTTGCCCAAGAGCAGCTGCACCAGCTCCAGCAGGGCAGCTGATGGGACATCGGGTGGGAGTAGAACAGCAAGTCGGGGGAGGCAAGGCAGGTGGCAGGGGAGGCAGTGGGGGAAGTGGGAGGTCGTGAGGGCAGGCACTAGGTGACAGCCCATGTGAAAGCCTGTAAAGCCCCGGTGACCTTGCCCAAGGCCACATGCTACCACCCCATTTGTGCCTCCTTGAGGCTGTCTTCTCCCATATTGCGGCCATCTGGAAGGTAACCTCCTTCTCATCCTCAATGTGGAAGTGGTGGCTTGGCCTCCAGGCATGGGCCCTCATGAGCGGTGGGTGGCCCAAAGGCCTGGACTCCTTGCTGCTCGATGGGGTGGTGTCCTGGCCCTGGACAGGGCTCACCTGGCCCTCAGACAGTGGTGCTGTGGAGACAAGAGGGGAGGGAGCGGCCTGCCAGCTCCTTGCTCTGGCCCCAAGGGCCATAGTCTCCAACCCCTGTGGCCAGCCCCCCCCACCCCTCGGGCAGCCCCCTGCTGGAGACCGGTGGGCCCTGGGGTTTCCTTGGTACTTGGGGGTCCCCACATGGGTGGGCCATATACCTGGCAGGATCCATCCCCCTTCAAGGCTCCCACCCCAAACTTATGGATTGTGGTGCTGGCCGCAGCACAGGGTATTGAGTGAGTGCGTGGGCCACTCCATGGCTCATGGGCCACAGCCAGCCAAAATGTATGGGGATGGGGTTGGTGGTCAAGTGGCAGGCCTGCTGCCAGCAGTGACAGGTAGCCACCCACCCCCAGCCTGCGATGTTTGATTTTCCTGGTCACGTACTTGATGGTGCCTCGAGGACTTTGGGTGTAGCCCACATGGAGGGGTCCCTGTTGGAGGAGCTGGCCAGTATTTTGATAACCACCCTGTCTGAGGACAAGTCCTGCTCCTGGCCATGGGCCTTGCCTGAGAGTCCCGCCTGCTTGTCTGGCACAAGCTGGGACTCCGCCTCTGGTGCTGCCATGTCAATGACAAACTCTGGCTCAGTGGTGTCCCTCGGGACCAGCAGCCGATTGAGGGCTTTGTAGTGAAAGCATAAGGTGGGCAGTGCCCCTGAGAAGCCAGCTGCATCCTGGGCCCGGGTGTACACCTGGCACAGTTCCTGGACTTTCGACCTTACTTGGTCAGCAGAGCTGGGGAAGAGGGGGTGCCCCAGGTCTTCAGGCCGGCTGACAGCTGGACAAAGGCTGAGGCCAATGGTGTAGAGGAGCATCTCCTCCTCTCCCTACAGCCCCAGCAGGTCTTTAATCTCCCCCTTGGTCCAGGAGGGGGCATGTATTTTTGGCCCCTGGCTGCCCTCCAGGGACCCCTTAGGTGAGTCGGAAGGGGGTCCCTGAGGGTCACAGGGGTCTTGGGGGTTGCCATGAGGCCTGTGGGGTTCGTCTCTGGCCTGTGCCGTCACTGTGAGGCCGTGCTGCTCCAGGCTTATGTGGTACCTGCAGCCAGATCTCTCTCAGCTTCCTGCACAGGGCTTCTGGGTCAGTGTGTCTTCAAACACAGCTGGATGCACCAGCCATAGAACCCTTTTTATGCTGGCAGGACCGTCTCCGCACACTAGCTGGCTAGCGCCATGGAGAACTGCTCTTTCGCAAGAGTAGCCTGAGGAGTGTCTGCAATGGCACTTTTTCGAAAGAGAGTTTCGAAAGGAGGGGCTCTTCCTGACCTGGGACAGGAAGAGCAATTTCGAAACTCACACTTTTGAATGAAATTTCATGGCAGGCCATGGCTTTCTGTTAAAGGCTCCCTCCTCGAATCCTAAAGTCTGGAGTAGGCCTATAATCCTAAAATCCAGAAACCCAGTTAGAATTAGTGCAAGGTGACCTCCCTTGGGCCCCCTTAATCTCCCAACTCGAACATGGCCTTGGAGTCTGGAGGGAGGATAGTTGCCCCAGTAACCACACTCCAAGAGTAGGACATGCATGTGAGAACAGATGTGGCCTTCTCTCCTCCACTTTCCCAGGTTGGTACTCAAAGCAAACGTGTTATTGCTGTATGCTGTTGCTGTCTTTTGCTTTAATCTTCCAGATAAGCATGCCTGAATATGCCCATGTGAAGACATCACCATTACGACTGTAGATGCATAATTAAGCCAATTAGACGCATAGATGTCATTAAATGTCTGCTTTGTTTGAGTAACTTGTTGAGGAAAACCACCTGTACTAGAGATAAGATGTTCTATAAGCTATGGGTGGGGACACTATGTAACCTTTTTTGAATATTGACATTGTGCTCAGTTTATCTTGCTCCTAGAACTTATTGAGGCTTGCATAACACCCATGTCATTGTTTCCTCCCTCCAATTAACATCCTATATAATCAATTTTAACCTATTTTGTCGAAGTGTTGACTGATCCTAACAAGTAAAGTGACACTCCACCAGCGCTGCGTGTAATAAACCCTCCTGCTTGCTTCATTCACAGTGTCCAAACTTTGTTCCAACATTACCTAAAATATTCTGTGTTGACCTTTGTTTTCTAAAGCAAGAAATCAAGATTGTACTTTGAGCAAGAGACAACCGTTATTTTTTCCTTTAGGGAAAAAAGAACAAACAAAAAACAAAAACAAAAAGGAAACCCAAGAACTTGCAAATCCCCAACTTTCAATTTCTTCAACAAATTACTTGATATAAAGCCATGTTTGTGCAAAGAATAATGCCAACTCCATATTTAGTGTTCAGCAGAGAATGTATTCTTTATTCTCACCTTTCTAAACCAGTTTGCAAGCATTGCTAGATTTAACCCATTGTTCTTGCAGATGAAGTTAGAAGTGCCATAGTCTTGGGCTCTGGTGATCAGGCACATCAGGGCCATATCTGAAGGCTTTCAAGTCACTCAAGTTAAAGTTGTAAAAGGCCTTTTGGGTCATGTAATCTGTAAATCCACACTTTATGGAAATTAGCAATTTTTGTAGCAGAAGCAGGGCCACTAGAGAGGTATCTCCTGCCACCATCTAAAATAGGACTATTGAGAGCTTCCCCTTCGAATACCATTGTCTTGGCTGGCAACATCTTGCCACTTCCATACCAGAACCCAGAGCTTGTCAGGCAAGTTGGGGAGAGCAGGGTGCACTGCTCTGAAAAGGGAAGGCTGAATATGCTACACCACTCTCACTCGTAACTATGACTAGCACATGAAGGGCCATGTTCTAGCTTCTGCTCTATACCTCCAAAAGGGACACACAGAATGCAGAAAGAAGGTGAATTGAGTTCAGAGGAAGCCAGAGGAGTGGAGCAACTTAACTTTGAGTTGGGAATAGACAGAGCAGTGTAAGTAGCTGGCCCTTTTCAGGGCACAAACTACCAGTCAAACCAAAATTTTCTTTCTTGTGACCTTAGCTCTCCCAAGAACAGATAGAGTGGCAGCCCTGAAGCCTGAAACCTTCTATTTAGTCTTGGTGTTGGTACACTGCAAGCTGCAGCAGTGCAAACTCCTTCAGTAGTGCCTTATCCCAGGGATGGAAATGGCCCTTTTCGAGGTAAAGATGGGATATTTTACCTCTCCTGGGACTGCCAATGCAAGTTCTAGTGTGATACTGACTTCTGTGATGTGAACACCCAGAGACACTAGAAACAATGGTGACACAACCAAATAACTGCACATGGACCACTGAATAAAAATGTTGGATGGTAAAAGCTTCCATTCACTGCCTTTGTATTCTGGATTTGTGCCAGTGATCAACGAGCTAAGAGAGCCACTAAAAATTTCTTTAACCATCCAGTCTCTCTACATATTATTCATTTGACGTGGACCAATCTGAATTCAGCTGAGAAGTGATTTACGATAGTTCACTTGTGATCTATGGCAGATTTTAACCCAAGTTTCCATTCATGAGGGGTTAATCTTTTTCTCCAAATTCACAGTTCCATTCCTCTAAAATAAGGAATGAATAACCCAAATTGAATACGTCCTTGTGGAATCAAAGGTCATTTTATGTTTTTACTTGCCTGGTATTATACATTTTAAATGGTTTATTAATTCCTGAAAGGCGCAGTGGATAGATAGCTTACCTATATGTACATTTGCTGATGATTTATGAAAGAAACATGAGGAAAAATAACTTTGTTTCATGGCCACATAACCTTCTTAAGAGAGAGCTCTCGATGACTTTATAGCAGTTAGTAACTGTGATTAATTATAGTTATTGGAAAGATCAATCTGACAGTTAAAATAATGTTTATTCTCCATCTTGTTAAAATTTCCCTGCAACATATCCATTCGAAATATTGGATCAATGCCATGTGAGAGCGCTGTACTGTCCCCTGAACAAATGAATATCAGACCCCATGGGTCTTTGATGATTTTTATTCCCTTAATCCTGAAGAAACATCATGAAAGGTGACAATACTCTTTGGTTTTCTTTGAGATTTGCATATTTAACCTAAAAAGATTTAGAATTAATCTGACAATTTGTGATGGATTTTTCAAAGTTCTATGTTTCCTTTGAGGATGAATCAGGAAGGTGGTTTTTTTTCCCCCTAAATAAAAGGCAAACCATGGAAGATTCATTTGCATCATCAATAGAAAAATACTGTGCCTTGATGAGAGCCCTTACAAAGTGTGAGAATACAAATGCTGGCAAATTGGGGGCTGGAGAAATTGGCATGATAGTCAATAGTCCCCACCATATCTGCAGCACGAATACTGAGGGTCACTTAGCAGAACATCTGGGAATGAACTGTCACTAGGCTAGATTGCTTCCTCTCAAGGCAAGAAATATGAGAGTGGGAGATGGGAAGAAAACTCAGTGGGATTCCCGTCCCTTCCACCAGGGAATTAGGGTTCCCCCTTCTCATTACATCACACATAGAATGAGCTTCAGGTCCATTCTCAAAATCTTCTAAATCCCCTAGAAGCCACAGGAAGTGGGGTGTTTGTACTTCACCTCTGAGGCATCTCCTCTTCCCTGACAGTGTGATGCCAAGGGAGGGAAGACATTATAGCAATCTTCAAACATGAAATGGATTATGACCTTTAGGGCAGGAGCAAGCAAACGTTTTACATCAGGCCCCAGTTTTCATCCCTGAAAGTAGCAGGACACTTCCCACAACTGGCCTAATGTAATCCGAACTGACAGACATTTGGGTTATGTTCTTATGAAAAAAATAACTATTTTGACATGTGTAACAGAATTATTATGTAGAAAGTAAAAATCTTTATCAATATATAAATGTGATTGCGCAGACATAACATCAGTAAAGTGCTTTGAGATATTTAATGAGATGGATGAGCCTGACACAGAGCAGCCAATCACACTGTGCCCCCCTTTTGAAATTTCATGTCCCCCAAGGGGGCCTGCCCTCGCACTTTGCTCACTCCTGATTTGAGGTATGTCTACACTACAGAGTTAATCCAAAATGTTTTATTCCAGAGTTATGAGTCCAAAACAAACTATTCCAGAATAATGCAGCTACACTACAGGGAACCCCCAAATTGAGCAAAACTTTTTTCTGAAATAGTGTTTCCGCACACCATAGAACCTATTTTGGACTAGAGCCCCTGGAAGCAGCCCTTCAACGGTCTATAAGCTGAAGTATGAAATGTACACAGCAGTTTTATTTCAAAATAAACTATTCCAGAATAGCTTATTTCAAAATAGCTCCTATTCCGGCCACTTCTGGGCATGCCCTTCCTTCTTGAAGGGGCCTGATAATGAGCAGCCCAGAAAATGCTAATGAGGCGCTGATGGAAATTTCCCACTCCGCATTAGCATATGGTCATGTGATTCGGAGTCTGTAAGAAGCTCTTCCGGACTCCAAAATAGCCATGGAGACACGTGGCCCACAGTTATCCCCTGGAAGTAAACCCTCCTTCCAGAAGCCTCCCCTTCCTTGTCGAGATTTCTCTGTTGATGGTAACTTCTGTCAACAGATGCTTCTAACATAGACCTTGCCGGGAAAGGCTAAACGGGTGGCTAGAAAGAGGATGGTGATCAATTGTTCTCCACATTCACAGAGTGTAGGACAAGAAGCCTTTATGTACGGTGCAGCAAGATGTGTTCCAATTGTGTATTAGGAAAAAAGCTTTCCAACCTTAAGGAAAATTCAAACTCAGAAAAATAAAGAAAGCTGTCCCGAATCATTTACTGATAAGTCTACTGGAACCTAAACATCTTTTAGTGACTGCAAAGATTTAGTTCAGCTTCTTAAAAAAATTCTGACCTTGCAGGTTTGAAACCAAAGTAGAAATTTCCAGGATCAGAGGGCATTCTGACCAGTGTTTCCACAACACTTGAAGCCAGGATCCTTGAAAAAAAGCAACTTGCAAAATTTTCAGTCAGATTTCCAAATGAAAAGCATTTGTATAAATGTACACAGCTGTAAGGTGCTGCATGCACCGTCTCTTGATTCAACAATGTGTAACTTTTTGTGCAAGTACACTAATCTTGAAAGGGATTGGAAGTGTGTTGTGGATCAGGGCTGGAATGCTCATCTTCTTGCAGAATTGAGCCCTAAATTTAATTACTTAGGATTCATTCACCGCTTCCATTCATTTATTTATCTGTAATGATGGTGTTCTTGAAAGATGAGAGGAAGAAAATAGTTACTATGATGCTATTGGTATGCTAATCTGGTGTATTTTTAATTGATATAAGGCATTATGGGTATTCTTACTATCTTTTCAGGTGCTTTCCCAAAAAAACATTTTATTGCCATGATACTAAATATACCTAGTCTTTTCTCTGTGATCCACTTGCCAGATCCTTTGAGCCTCCTCATTCTAGAATCTTCTTTGCTATTTGAATCAAATATTTCTCCCTTAATGGAGAACTACTCAATTTAAAATGGTCTTACTTCCATAATGACATAAGCCATAAAGGTTGATTTTTATATCTAGCATCCACATCTGCACACACATATATATCACCAAGTAACTTTTAAATTTTCTTTTCAAAATACCTAATGATGACCATGACACTGTATATATAGTCACAACTAGAAGAGCTGCTATCTATTTGATGAAAATAAAGACTTAAATCCTCCTGAATATTTCTGACCCTCAAGTTTTCAACCCACTCATTTGGACATCTAAACCCAGAACTGAAACCCAAGATTTCTTACTGGATTTTCCACTGATTTGCTGTTGTTGACACCTTTTCTTCTATGAGAGATACTGGGAATTGCAACCTCAGATGTAAATGGTTTACGATGTCTCACGATTGAATATCTAATCTGAGTTTTGCATGATCTTTGATCCTTGAGAGATATAGCAAATGTAAGTGTCTTGGTTGGGAGCTGCTTGTTTCCTATGGGTTCTTTTCCCTTTAAGATGTAGGACACAGCTCCTGTCATGGACACTGATACCCTGATGGATATGATGGTACTTCTTATGATCATCTGCTGTAATTTCCCATTGGTCAGGATCAGTTCCAAATTTCTTGGGACCACCTGTTGGTTTTGTTCCCTTGCGTAGCTCCCTGCATAGTATGTCCTTGGTTAAGCCTCCATCTTACAAACTACTCAGATGGTACAGCCAGTGCAGTCATTCTATTGTGATAGTTCGCTAGTCATAGATAGATAGATAGGCCACATCTAAGGGTGACAAAAGACATTATTTGCAGTTTTGTAAAAGCCCTTAGAGATTCTTGAATGAAAGATGGTATGCAAATTTAAAACACTGGGTAGCATTTCGATCATCTTTTTGTGAATGGAAATTTTCAATCCTCTTCCTGTGAGATCTTGGTCAAGTCTCTTGGGCTCAAATTTTCAGACTTGAGTACCCAAGAGCCAGGCACTAAAATACAATTAGAAATTTAAATAAGTAACCTCATTATCAAAGGAAGATCTCAGTGGGAGGTGAAAATGAAATAATTGATCAGTAAGAACTATTATTTAGGTGCCTAAAAATGGTCCCTCGTGTCTGAATGTATTGGTCTTTGCCTCTTTCTGCTCCATCTATTTGTAGATAAATATTGCTATTCTCAATTTCATAAGGGTGTTATGAAGAAAGCTGAGATGAAAGCATCTAGATATGAGCCAAATTCAAATTAAATTAGTGGATATTTCTTTCGGTGTCAGGATCAAGCCCTATATCCTTACTTTGTAAAGGTCAGCCAAAAAAATGTTACTGGTGACATCTGTATGGAGCATATCAAAAGATGTGTGGGTGGGCATTACGAACTCAAGTTGAAAACTTTTCAGCTGGAGCATAGCTTGAGGATAGCGAGTACAAAGACTGATTTAGGCATTTTAGTAGAATTTTCTGGCAGATAATTTGTTAATTTGCAGCGATAAGGTGGCTGGATTTTTTTGCTATTAGACAAAAACAGCACAATGATTCTTTTTAATAGGTTTTTCAAAACATCTGTTATGATGCCAGAACAGGTGCTTAATCTTAAATGACATAGTACTTTCCATTTAGAACGCAATCTGCAAAATGAATACTAAACTCCCAGTGAAGAATATGCCACCTTTACCTTATTTACTGCAGGCATATTGGCATTTATCTTTCCAGTCATGCTGTATTACTGCAACATAATGCTGAAGCTTGATTGTTGTGTGGGGTAATCAAGGCATATACCTTTTATATTATTACAACACATCAAAGCGAACAACAGCTCAAAGAAAAAAAAAAGAATCTTTATCTCTTGATGGATCAGTGGGCACAGAAAACAATGGCTTTTAATGAATTTATTTGTATAGCACTGCTGTCAATTATATTGTCATTTTTTGTTTTCCAACCTGCAGGTAAATGTTACATATTTCCTTAATTCACTAAATCACAATCTCTGTCTGCCAGAAAGCCATAAACTCAGCTTTTTAATCACATGCCTGTCATCGTGCTTCTGAACTGCTGCTATTGTAGTCATCTCAGCTGCATCCACACTAGCAAGATCTTTTGAAAAAACTAGGCCTTTTTTGACAGAACCTGCAGAGTGTCTACACACAAAATGCACTCTTTCAATCTGAAATCGAAAGAGCACAGCAATTTGTCCCATGGCCCTCTTCCTCTCCCTGATGAGGAAGAGTGCCTTTTTCCAAAAGATTCTTTCAGAAAAAAAAATGGGTGTAGATACCCTGGGGGTTCTTTTTTCAAAAAAGCGGTCCTCATGGTGCTGGATTTTTCAATCCATAGCCCATTCTTTTGAAAGACCAGGGGCTCTATCAAAAGAGCAGACTGATTGTTTTGGATTCTTTTTGGGTGTGGGTGTGGGGGTGGGTGTGGGTGTGGGTGTGGGTGTGCTCTTTCAAAATATGTTTTTTTCAGAAGAGATCTTCCAGAAGAACTTCTTTCAATAGATCACTGTAGTGTAGATGTAGCCCTAGAGATATTTACATATCTGGCTAATATATTAAGTCACCTTGGTTTGTTGTGTCCTGTTTGCATTACTTTGCTCTTTTCTTCTTATTGACAGATGGGATTGGCTAATCTGCTTCTTGCACGGGAATTCCTTTGAAGTGAAGCTAGTTTGTGCATATAGAGGGACTAATCCAGTTGTCACACACTTTGTTTTTTGCAAAAGTGTATTCAGGCCTAATTGGAATCCCACATTAGTGTAATTCTATTATCTTTAAGTCTTTTGTGTCTCCTGGTTTTCAGGGTGGAAAGAGGGACTAGTGTAATGCCCAGTATCTTCAAATCAAATCTGTTTGCATTTATACCTTCTGTAAGCCTACAAAAGCCTAGGCTATGTCTACATGAGCAACTTTTCCTGGCAAAACTGGGCTTTTGTCAGAAAAAAAATGAGGAGCGGCTACACACAAAATGCACTTTGTTGACAAAACCCGCACATCTGCTTGCAAAGTTATACCTCTTCCTGTTTAGGTATCAAGCCTCTCTTGAGAGTGTACTGTCAGAAAAAAAAAAGAAACAAAAATCAGCCGTGTAAACACTCTAGGGCCTTTTTGTCAACGAACAGGGCTTCCGGTTCACCGAGCAACCCTATTTGCAGAGCTTCCGGTCAGCTGTTCTGTCAAGAGAGTGGCTAGGCAGTCTGGCTGTTCTCTGTTGACAGAGCGGATTGCTCTTACAATCTGCTTTTATGTGTAAATGTACTCTGTCGACAGAAGTTTTGTTGGGAAATGCCTTCAGACCATGACTTCTGTTGATAGAAGCTTATCATGTAGACATAGCCCTAATGAATAGTGTGCGACAAGATGGATAAGTATACCTGATATCCATGTTGACAGTTGTTAACAATATGGCATTCTGACAGATGTTGGTAGATGTTCAGCTACATATTTGTGTTTCCTTTGTGTGCTGTGTCAGCTCTGTGCAGATTGCTGTCACAGTAGATCTTCAGCAACCTGCCCAATGACCATAGAATAAGATAAGGTTCATAAGCAGCAGGCTAGGTCTATTGTCAGTGATATAAGGCTGTAGTATATAGCAGACTTTACCTGTCCAGTAATACATGTGTGTTTGTTACAATGGACCAGCACAGTCAGTGGAGGAATTTTCCACTGTTCCCTAGACCAGACAAAGGTTTAAGGTTAGGGACCCCGACATATATAAACTGAGACAAACAGTCTGGGATACACACCTTGCGCATCATCTCACACAAGTTCCTGACAACACCATCCTTGCCACCATGGATGTAGAGACTCTGTACACTAATATTCCACATGAAGACAGATTACAAGTGATCAGGAATACCATCTCTGATGTCACCACAGCCAATCTGGTGTCTGACCTCTGTAACTTTGTTCTCACCCACAATTATTTTCAATTTGGGGACAATTTATACCTCCAGATTAGTGGAACTGCTATGGGCACCAGAATGGCCCCACAATATGCTAATATATTTATGGCTAACCTGAAACGATTCCTCAGTTCTCGTCCCCTATTACCTCTCCTTTACTTAAGCTACATTGATGATATCTTTATGATTTGGACCCATGGTATAGAGACGCTAGAAGAATTCCACAGAGACTTTAACAATCTGCACCCCACCATCAACTTATGCCTCGATTACTCCACACGAGAGAAAACATTTCCTGGACACTACAGGACAAATCAAGGATGGCCTGATTGGTACCACACTCTATTGGAAACCCACTGATCGCTATACTTACCTACATGCTTCTAGGTTCCATCCTGCACACATAACTAGATCCATTGTTTACAGTGAAGGCCTCAGGAACAATAGCATTTGCTCTGATCCTACTGACAGAGACCAAAAACTACAAGATATTTACCAAATATTCATAAACCTGAATTACCCACCAGGAGAAATAAAAAAACAAATCAACAGGGCCAGACGAATACCCAGAGACCAGCTACTCCAAGATAGACCCAAAAAAGGCAAAAACAGAACACCACTTGTCATTACCTACAGCCCCCAACTGAAACCACTGCAACGCATTATTAAAGACCTACACCCTATCCTTAATCAGGATACCACACTCCAGAAGGCCCTAGATGACAGGCCTGTTCTCTCCTGCAGACAACCTCCCAATCTCATGAGGATTCTGACGAACAGCCACATTCTACACCACAGGAACACCAGTCCTGGAACTTTTCCTTACAACAAAGCCTGCTGCCAGCTTTGTCCACACATCTATTCTGGAGATACCATCACTGGACCTAACCAGGTTATTCACAGAATCACGGGCACATTCTCATTTTCCTCAACTAACATCACATATGCCATCATGCGCCAACAATGCCCAGATGCTTTGTATATTGGACAGATTACAAACTGTCTTAGACAAAGAGTTAATCGGCACAAAACAGACATAAAAACACTCCTGATCCACAAACCGGTCAGCTGACATTTTAAAGGAGTGGGTCATTCTGTTAATGACTTAAAAGTCTCCATCTTACTGAAGAAAAATTTTCACAACATTCTTGAAAGAGAGGCTGCTGAACTCTCTTTTATATTCAAATTTGACACATTAACACATGGTTTGAACCAGGATGAGAATTTTCTGTGTCATTATAGGGGCTCTTTTGCACACTTGGCTTAATCTAATTCTTGACTCCCACCCTTCCCCCACCCCTCTACTCTCTGATTTGCTCACCTTGATTTTTTTTTTTTTTTGATTTGTCAACCTTAATTACTATTTTTGGTTCTCTGTGCCTTAAATATTGAGTCTGTTCTGGTCTGGCTGTGGTCTGAGGAAGTGGGTCTGTCCCACAAAAGCTCACCTAATAAATTATTTTGTTAGTCTTTAAAGTGCTACTTTACTGTTTTTTTGCTTTGATAGTATATAGACTAGCATGGCTTTTTCTTTGTTACTATTTCATGACATATTTGTTACCTCCCATTGTAGTTTCCTCCTGGTTTTTCAGGCAAAACATATTTATTCACTACTTGTCATAGTTTCATTCCTAATGTCTCAGATAAAATATCACTATTCGTCACTTTTATCAAACCATCTCATTTGAGCTAGGCCTGGAAGTTCTTATGCTGTTCTGCTATACTGTATTTACATGTCCCATGCGTTTTAGCAGTGCTATCAATACTGATGCCCAGTTCACGTCCTGGACACTGTCCTGAAGGCAAATACTCCTTTTGGACAGGGCCTGCCTATTATTCATTGTAAAAATATTGCTGACTTTTTTATGGCTTTTATTTTATTTTATTTTATTTTATTTTATTTTGTAAAAGAAGAGGAACCAATGCGCAACCGGCTCCCACCCCCCATCCATCCACCACTGGGGTTCCTGTGGCTGGGTCTGTCAAGGTGCTAGTACTCAGTACCAGCGAGTACCAGCACAAAAAATGCACTAGGCCTTACACTAAGTCTGTGCTTGCTTGCTTTCTTCCACACTAGTTTTTAGTCCATATATAGGATAACTGAGACAAAGAAAAACATTCCTTTTTTAATTTTATTATTGACATTTCATGCCTTATTACTCTTTGTCCTTTCAATAGTAGCAGGATCTAATGAATAATACATTGTAAGTGGGATACGATATTGTGTCATTTGCATCCAGAGTATCTAAGACAGTTTTCCACTTTAGCAGGGTACCATTCTCGATGAGGGAGCATTGCTAAATGGCTTACTGAGTGTTCAGATTTGCAGATAATTTCCCACTCTCCAATCTTAAAGAATTTTCACCCCTCAGATCATACCATTATTACTGAAAATGAAAAGCCACTTCCAAAACACCATGTACAGATAATTTTTATGTAGCTAATTACTTATTCCAGAACATTGGTACAAGACACTAGATTAACACACTGCCAAAGCCAGGAGAGCTGCAGGATCATTCAAATGATCAGAAAATGCAAATTATTGATTTGTGAACTTTGTACTACAGCTGTGCTCACTCCAAGAAGAATAGAAAAGGAGATGAAATCAGAAGTGGCAGCAGAATGAGAGCTATGGGCCAGGAAGCATGATAGGATTTCATTTTAGACCATGTTGCAACAAGTGAGAAAGAAGTCCGTGAAAAAGAGTAAAGGGAAAGTCACTGCCAGGGGGAAACCTAACATGCAATTCCCATGAATCCCTGTTTGTATTACCTTCATAGGGCTATAATTTGCTACTGCAGCACTGAAACTTGCTTCAATGGTAGAAATGCCTACTGCATCATCCTAGTATGCAGGCAAATTCAAATTAATAATTAGAGATCAAGTTAAAAGTTGGAGTCAAGCTAAAATCCTGATTCCTGCCCTTCCCAAGATGGGGTAGGGGAATAGGTCATACACATCTGATTTTTCCCTATCCTTATAATGGGCTAGTTAAATTCTGCATTTGAGATCCCTCAATCTCATCAGTATTCTGACTCTGCTCATGCGGAGTAGTATAGTGGGGTGAAAGGAAGTGTGGGAATGATGCAGATCTGAAAAATGCTCTGGTAAAAGATACCTGACTACTTCATTCACACAACTGCCAAAGCCTCTTTTAAAGACACACTTGCGAGCACCCTGAAAAATGTATTCTTCTTGTCCAATATGTACTTGATGTAAATTATCTAACCCTCATTTAACCACCATAATTTAACCATCCTGGCTACGTCTACATGTGCACGCTACATCGAAATAGCTTATTTCGATGTAGCGACATCGAAATAGTCTATTTCAATGAATGACGTCTACACGTCCTCCAGGGCTGGCAACGTCGACGTTCAACTTCGATGTTGGGCAGCACCACATCGAAATAGGTGCTGCGAGGGAACGTCTACACGCCAAAGTAGCACACATTGAAATTAGGGTGCCAGGAACAGCTGCAGACAGGGTCACAGGACAGACTCAACAGCAAGCCACTCCCTTAAAGGGCCCCTCCCAGACACAGTTGCACTAAACAACACAAGATCCACAGAGCCAACAACTGGTTGCAGACCCTTTGCATGCAGCATGGATCCCCAGCTGCCGCAGCAGCAGCCAGAAGCCCTGGGCTAAGGGCTGCTGCACACGATGACCATAGAGCCCTGCAGGGGCTGGAGAGAGAGCGTCTCTCAACCCCTCAGCTGATGGCCGCCATGGTGGCCCCTGCTATTTCGATGTTGCGGGATGCAGATCATCTACACGTGCCCTACTTCGACGTTCAACTTCGAAGTAGGGCGCTATTCCCATCCCCTCATGGGGTTAGCGACTTCGACGTGTCGCCACCTAACGTCGATTTCAACTTTGAAATAGCGCCCAACACGTGTAGCTGTGACGGGCGCTATTTCGAAGTTGGCGCCTCTACTTCGAAGTACTGTGCACGTGTAGACACGGCCCCTGTGTCCTTTCTCTCCTTTCAGGGTTAAGTTATGAAGAAGGTGATAGCATCCATGGTCTGGCAGGATTTCTCCTCTGTCACTCTCTTGAGCTCCTCGCAATCGCGTTTCTGACCAGGACAAAACTCACAATCAACTGAAGGGGAGAAAATGAACAGTGTTTGCCTTGCAAAACAAACTACTGCTGTCTGCAGCCTTCAGCAAAGTTGATCAGATGGTGCTGATGACAATCATAAAGTAGTTGCATTAGTAAATAGAACAGTGTTCCAATGGATCCAATTAAAGGAAGTACAGAGAGTCATAATGGACATCTGTTTTCACACAAGCCCATATTCTGTAGGATGCCATATGGCTTGACACACCATCTCTGCTATTCTGGAAAACCACAGCCTAACCACATACACACATCCGTACTTTTACCATAGGCAAAGTCCCCATAATTCTTCTCTGAGATCTGCCTCTAGAGTAAGTCTTTGCATTGAGGTCTACCTAGAAGAAAGATATCCTTACCTGCACCTCATGGTCAGATCTGTAACTCACCCTCAGCTGAGCCTCATGTCTATACTGGGTCCCTCTAGCTCAATATCCTATCTTCTGACAGTGACTGCTGTCAGGTGCTTCAAAGGCAATAGCTTCAGTCAAGCTGGCAGCCTAGTCAATAAAGACTCAAACATGTTTGCCAATCCCCTGAGACATACAGTCACTCTTCCATTTTTGATTTATCAAAGAAAACATTTTCCTAAGGCATCTCTTTCTCCTGAGTTGGTTTGTCCAGCTCCTCAACTCCACTGAAACACAGGGTGATCTGTTTAAAAATTTAAATAAGTAAAACGGGCTCTGTTGGAAATATCATGTACTGAAATAGTCTAGTTTTTAGTTCTCATTTATCATATGTCAGAGATGGACAAAATAATTCCCTAGGCCCTCACTTAGAATTTAAGGAACCTCAGAGACAAATTAACAAGGCAAAATGGAAATTTCTGAGTACAATGATAAAAGGTTCAATGGGTTTAAGATTATTTTAACATCCTCAATAAGATAAAGTGGGATGATTCTTACTTACACTACACTCCAGTAATATCCCTCTGGTAGTCTTATAGAGTGTAAATTGCAGTTCCTCTTACATTAAGGCCCTAATACAGTGCTGGAATGGTATAAGGAGGCCTTTTTGTGAGAGAGAATCAGACTTTTAACCATACAAAGCACAGGGGTGGGCACAACAATATTTACAAAGGAGAGAATTTCAACAATCAAATCCAGTGACATAGTGTAGTAACATAGACAACAGTTGAGAATATGTGTGTGTGTGTGTGTATATATATATATAATTCTGCTTGTATTGCATTGTGCATATATAATACCGTATATAATATTGTGTATCTTGTGTATATATAATACTACTACTTGTATTGCATATAGCACTATAATTATCCATGGGACTGTAGGGCAATGATTCACAAGAACTCTTTAAGTGTGCCATCATCTCTGTTTTGGCATGAGTGGTTTAATAACAGCTATGCCTTTATGAATGTGTTATAAATATTAGTACACCTACAATCTAAATGCTATTTAAATACCTTACTATTTTTGAGATTTGGTGATTTGGTGGTGATGGGGGACTTCAACTATCCAGATATATGTTGGGAAACTAACACAGCAACACACAGACTGTCCAATAAACTCTTGGACTGCATTGGAGACAACTTTTTATTTCAGAAAGTTGAAAAACCTACCGGGGGGAAGCGCTCCTAGATTTGATTTTAACAAATAGGGAGGAAATTATTGAGAATTTGAAAGTGGAAGGATGCTTGGGTGAAAGCGATCATGAAATCATAGAGTTTACAATTTCAAGGAAGGGTAGAAAGAAGAACAGCAAAATAGAGACAATGGATTTCAGGAAGGTGGATTTTGGTAAGCTCAGAGAGCTGGTAGGTAAGGTCCCATTGGAAGCAAGACTGAGGAGAAAAACAACGGAGGAGAGCTGGTAGTTTTTCAAAGGGACATTATTAAGGGCCCAAAAGCAAGCTATTCCCCTGCATAGGAAAGATAGAAAATATGACAAAAGACCGCCTTGGCTTAACCAGGAGATCATGTGTGATCTCAAAATAAAAAAGGAATGATATAAAAAATGGAAACTACAACAAAGTACGAAGAATGAATATAGGCAAACAACACAGGAATGCAGGGGCAAGATTAGAAAAGCAAAGGCACAAAATGAGCTCAATTTAGCTATAGGCATAAAGGGAAGTAAGAAGGCTTTTTATAAGTACATTAAAAGCAAGAGGAAGACCAAGGACAGGGTAGGCCCATTGCTCAGTGAGGAGGGAGAAACAGTAATGGGAAGCTTGGAAATGGCAGAGATGCTTAATGACTTCTTTGTTTTGGTTTTTACTGAGAAGTCTGAAGAAGGAATGCCTAACATAGTGGATGCTAGTGGGAAAGGGGTAGGTTTAGAGTATACAATAAAAAGAACAAGTTAAAAATCACGTAGGAAAGTTAGATGTCTGCAAATCACCAGGGCCTGATGAAATGCATCCTAGAATACTCAGGAAGCTGATGGAGGAGGTATCTGAGCCATTAGCTATCACCTTTCGAAAATCATGGGAGACAGGAGAGATTCCAGAAGACTGGAAAAAAGGCAAATATAGTGCCCAGCTATAAAAAGGGGAATAAGAGCAATGCAGGAAACTACAGACTGGCCAGTTTAACTTCTGTGCCAGGAAAGATAATGGAACAAGTAATTAAGGAAATTATCTGAAAACACATGGAAGGTGGTAAGCTGATAGGAAACAGCCAGCATGGATTTGCAAAGAACAAATCATGTCAAACCAATCTGATAGCTTTCTTTGGTAGGATAACGAGCCTTTGTGGATAAGGGAGAAGTGGTGGATGTGGTTTACCTAGATTTTAGTAAGGCATTTGATACAGTCTTGCATGATATTCTTATCAATAAACTAGGCAAATACAACTTAGATGGCACTCCTATAAGGTGGGTGCAAAAGTGGCTGGATAACCATACCCAAAAAGTAGTTATTAATTCTTCTCAATCCTGCTGGAAAGGTATAACAAGTGGGGTTCTGCAGGGGTCTGTATTGGGACTGGTTCTGTTCCATATCTTCATCAACAATTTAGATATTGGCATAAACAGTATGCTTTTTAAGTTTGCAGATGATACCAGGCTGCTTTGGAGGATACCGTCAAAATTCAAAATGATCCGGACAAATTGGAGAAATGGTCTGAAGTAAACAGGATGAAGTTTATCAAAGACAAATGCAAAGTGCTCCACTTAGGAAGGAACAATCAGTTTCACGCATACAAAATGGGAAGCGATTGTCTAGGAAGGAGTATGGCAGAAAGGGATCTAGGGGTTATAGTGGACCACAAGTTAAACATGAGTAAACAGTGTGATGCTGTTGCAAAAAAAGCAAACATGATTCTTGAATGCATTAACAGGTGTGTTGTGAACAAGACATGAGAAGTCATTCTTCCTGTCTACTCTGAGCTGGTTAGACCCCAGTTGGAGTATTGTGTCCAGTTCTGGGCACCACATTTTAAGAAAGATGTGGAGAAGTTGGAAAGGGTCCAGAAAAGAGTGACAAGAATGACCAAAGGTCTAGAGAACATGACCTATGAAGAAAAGCAGAAAGAACTGGGCTTTTTTATTTTGGAAAAAGGGTTAAGTGGGGACATGATAGCGGTTTTCAGGTATCTAAAAGGGTGTCATAAGAAGGAGGGAGAAAACTTGTTCTTCTTGGCCTCTGAGGATAGAACAAGAAGCAATGGGCTTAAACTGCAGCAAGGGAGGTTTAGGATGGACATTAGGAAAACGTTCCTAATTGTCAGGGTGGTCAAACAGTGGAATAAATTGCCTACGGAGGTTGTGGAATCTCCATCTCTGGAGATATTTAAGAACAGGTTAGATAAGTGTCTCTCAGGGATGGTCTAAACAGTACTTGATCCTGCCATGAGGGCAGGGGGCTGGACACGGTGACCTCTCAAGGTCCCTTCCAGTCCTAGCATTCTATGATTCTATGATATACATATAATTTCTTATTTAATATTTTAAAATGAAAAATATCACCAACATCAATTTTTTTTTCACGCAACCCTTGTTCACGTTGTGTGGAACACTAGTGTTCCATGGAATGGGGTTTGGGAAACTCTCTATAGCAATTTATGTTGTGATGGGTAAGTTTTATGAGAAGGGGCCCTGATGGTTCTTTCCTAAGGTTACTGAGGTTCTAGGTACCGAGGTTCCTAAGGTTCTCAGGGAGACTTTGTCCTAAATTTGACATACTTTATCATCATAAAAATCCCAGAGTATGAAAGCAAGAGCCTGTTAAGTACTCCTTGGAGGCAAATCTCTCTTGATACGCTGCTGGTACAGATAGAACAACATTAAAAGGTAAGTGTGAAGATAAGCAAGCTCCAGCTGGATATATGGATCATGATCTTATGTTTATAAACCACCTTTTTCCCTGAAACTTCCCAGAGTGCTAGACAATGTGGAAAGGCAACACCCACCACAAAAGTTAAGCCATAGTCAAGACCAGGATTTCCCAAAGTTTATATAGTTGGGACCTTTTTTTTTTTTCAATAACCTTTTTTGTCACCCAAAAATATATACTCATTTAAAAATGAATAAATGTTCACCATTTATTATTTATTCACAATAATAATAGTACATAGCGATAACGTGTATATTTTCTAAGGACTGGTATTTTTTTTTCCAAGGACTGGTTTTGAGCCATGGACCACACTTTTGGAAATGCTGGCCCAGACAAAAGATACCAACTGTTTCACAATACCCAGTATTACAATGAAATATGAATGAGAAAGAACTAAAATGTTAATAAGCCAACCCACAAAGCTTCTGTAGTAAGCTCCTGTGTACAGCTTTGTACTATTCCTAACTCCCATCTCCAGGACACATCTCGAAGTATCTATGACCTATTTTGCCTTATGAGGGAGTGTCTCTAAATTATAATCTTCTACAAACATATTGCTACACCTTCCATCTTCAAGTAAAAAAAAAACCTCATACAGTAAAAGCTCAGGTATCTGGCACCTGGACAGCTGGCACATTGTGTTAACCAGCATGCAATGGCCACTGGACCCATGAACCAGCTGGGGATTGCTGATGTTGGGCCGGTTACCCGGCCACAGCTGGCTGCCATGTCCAGGGCCAGTGGAGTGGGGTCACCAGCCCTGCTCTACCATTCAGCATATTTGATCATCTGGCTGCCCCGGGGTGCCACTTAATAGAGATTTACTGTATATAGCTAACAGATATCTAATAACACACGCATTAAATTCTTGCTACTACCTATCCATAAATCCAACGTGTCACCTACCTAGAAAGGCGAAGTTACCAGCACATCACTTTTGAGTGAGTCTTTGCCAGTCACTTTCCGCGAATACTCCTTCTCTAGGCAGGTTACCAAGTCTCTGTGAGTCTTTCAGGATGTTTGATCTCATGCTGTGATCTCAGTAACAGACATTCTTTACATTCTGAGATATTCAATAAAGTAAGGTAAAAGGGTCCAGTTCTCATTTATACTCATTTTCCTTGACAGTTTCGCCTTTGTATGTTTATGGTAATAGATCTGTCAAATGGTAAATACTAGCAATCATCCACTGTCAAAATACTGGATCTTTCTGGGATTACTCCCTTCAATTACATTCAAATGGATACCTGTGGTCTCTCTGGACTACATAGCTACGTCTACACGTGAATGCTACATCGAAAGAGCTTATTTCGATGTAGCGACATCGAAATAAGCTATTTCATTGAATAATGTCTACACGTCCTCCAGGGCTGGTGCCGTCGACATTCAACGTCGACGTTGGGCAGCACCACATCGAAGTAGGAGCTGCAGGGGAGCGTCTACACGCCAAAGCGGCACACATTGAAATAAGGGTGCCAGGAACAGCTGCAGACAGGGTCTCAGGGCGGACTAGCACTTCCGGGGCAACAGCTAGCTGCTCCCTTAAGGGGCCCCTCTCAGACACATTCAGTCTGCACAGCACGCGGTTTGCAGAGCCATAGGCATGCACACCTCGGCGAAGCAGTTGTGGACCACCAACAGCAGCAGCAGCAGCAGCAGCCAGAAGTGCACCCAGCCGCCCCTGCAGGAGCAGTGCTCACCCTGCTCAATGCCATGCAGGAGGCAACTGATCACCTTTTAGTCACAGAAGAGGAGCTGCCCCCAGGGGAGGAGGAAGCAACCCCAGACCCTGCTGTCCTCCACCCCCCACCCCCACCACACACGCCACCGGCTGTGGAGCTACCCCACGAGCACCAACTGGTGGGAGTGGAGCGGCTGGTGCTCGGCGAGTGGGACAACAACCGCTGGCTCCAGAACTTTCGTATGAGCTGGCGGACATTCCTGGAGCTCTGCCAGTGGCTCACCCCCGCACTGAGGCACCAGGACACCGCCATGCAGCGTGCCCTCAGCGTGGAGAAACGGGTCGGCATCGCTGTCTGGAAGCTGGCCACTCCAGACAGCTACCGATCCGTGGGGCAGCAGTTTGGCATCAGCAAGGCCACCGTTGGGGCTGTCCTCATGGAGGTAAGAGGACCCACGGGGAGGGGGAGGCAGCCCTGGGGGTGGAGGGGAGCCCTGGGAGGGGAAGGGAGGGGAGCCCTTGGAGGGGAGGGCCAGACACACCCTGCACACCCCTCACTGGTGCTCTCCCATGTCCTTCCCCTGCAGGTTGTCCACGCCATCAATGCCCTGCTCCTCCACAGGTTCGTGTGGCTTGGGGACCCGGATGCCTTCATCGCGGGGTTTGCCAGCCTGGGCTTCCCAAATTGCTTCGGGGCTGTGGATGGGACCCATATCCCCATCCAAGCTCTGGAGCACAGCGGAGGACGCTTCCTGAAGAGGAAGGGCTACCATTCGGTGGTCCTCCAGGCCTTGGTGGACAGCCGGAGCCACTTCCTGGACATTTATGTTGGCTGGCCTGGCAGCACCCACGATGCCCGGGTATTCAGGAATTCAGGCCTGTGCCGCCAGCTGGAGGCGGGGACCTACATCCCCCAGAGGGAGGTCCCTGTGGGGGACACCACCATGCCCCTCTGCGTCGTCGCAGACTCAGCATGCCCCCTCCAGCCCTGGCTCATGCACCCTTACACGAGCCATCTCACAGCCAGCCAGGAGCGCTTCAACAAGTGCCTGAACCATGCGCACCAGGTGGTTGAGCGCACATTTGGCCGCCTCAAAGGGCACTGGAGGTGTCTCCTGACCCGCCTTGATGCGGGCCCCACCAACATCCCCCAGATTGTGGGCGCATGCAGTGCACTCCACAACCTGGTGGAGAGCAAGGTGGAGGCATTCTTTCAGGGTTGGGCTGTGGAGGCTGGCAGGGCCGATGTGCAGCCACCCGCTGCCCCCAGTCGTGAGGTGGACCCCGAGGGGACCCAGGTCCGGGAGGCCCTGCGGGCCCATTTCGACCAGGCCGCAGGGTGAACGCTGGCAGGCCCCCCACTGCACCCCCCCATCCTCCACAACACTCCCTGCCCCTACGCCCACACCACAGAGCACCCAAGAGCACAGCCCCCCCCACTTTTCTTGCAAATAAAAATAGACCTGTTGTTCGTGAAACCACAAAAAGGTGAATTCTCTTATTATTACTACAAATATATTATATATTATATGATAAACAAACAGTGGAACACAAGGAAGGGGAGAACTATTTACATGGGGGGGCAGGTATCATAAAATAACAGGGGTCTAATACAAACTATATACAACATAATGGGCATATGTACAAAGGGAGAGGGGGGCCCACGTCCTGGGCCCCACACCCCCTAATGTCCAGCGCTGGGGGCTGGCGGGTGCGACCCTCGCCTTGGCCTCAGCCCTGGCCAAGGCTGGCTGGGGGCCAGGCGAACCGGCAGATACGGCCGGAGGGTGTCAGCAGGCCCCAGGTCCCCATTGGCGGAAGGCCCCTTGGTGGCGGATGGCGGTGGGATGGCGGGTGGAGCAGGCAGAGCGGCAGCTGGTGCAGCATGGGGGGCCAGGTAGTCCACGATGCGCTCAAAAGTGCACATAAAGGCCCCACATGCCTCCTGGCGCCAGGCCAGCTCCCACTCCTGCAGTTGGAGGTGCCGCTCGTCCACCCGCAGGCGCTGCTCTGAGACCTCCAGCTGCCGCCGGAGGGTCACCAGCAGCTGGGGGTCCGTCGCCGTCCAGTGGCGGTGCTTGGTCCGCCGTTGGCCCCACCCTGGGGCTGGTCGGTGCTCCGCCTAGGGGCTGGCCTGAAGTGATGGCCCTGGTGGGCTCTCCGGGACCACTGACACCTCGCCAGCGCTCTCCGGGCCCTCCAATGGTGCAGCTGCGGAACACGGGGGGGAAGAAGAGCGGAGACAGCCAGTAGTGTGTCCCCCAAGCTGTGGCCCTTGTCCCCCCACCCCTCTGCTGCTGGTTCCCCATCCCCGTCCCCAGGAGATGCTGCTGATGATGATGATGGGTGTCCCACCCCCTCCCCCCGGGGGACCCCAGGTTCCGCTCCCCCCATCCCCAGGGATGGGGCATGGCACTGTCCTGCTGGGGGAGGCAGGGACTGATGCACTTTTCTGAGGGACATGCCACTGCTGTCCTTGGGGCCATGGTCATCTGGGCATGTGGAGGGCCCTGGTCTTGTCTGTTGTCCCTGCCCCTCAACCCCGGGGGTGTGCACCGGGTGGGTACATACCTGACAGTCCGCTCCCACAGTTGGGGGACACCTTGTGGGCGGACGCCCTGCTGGAGCTCCGGGAAGCCACGATGATGTGGAGCCCCCTGTCGCTGGAGGAGGATTCCCCCTCCTCCTCCTCCGGCATCCCAGGGGTGGGCTCCTGGGGGGGCCCCCAGAGTGCGGGGCTTGCCTCCGGGGTGGACTCCACCTCCGGGGCCTGCTGGGACTCATCGTCCGAAGTGTCAAGAGTGGCCAGCGGGGAGGAGGTGTGCCGGGGGCCCAGGATTTCCCTGAGCTCCCTGTAAAAGGGGCAAGTGGCGGGGGTGGCCCCAGATCAGCTGTCCGCATCCTGGGCCTGGGCGTAACCCTGCCGCAGCTCCTTGACCTTACTCCTGATGTGGTCAGGAGTGCAGACAGGGTGACCCCGGGTGGCCAGGCCCTCAGCCAGCTGAGCGAACGCATCCACATTCCGCCTCTTGCTCCCCATTACCTGGAGCACCTCCTCCTCGCTCCAGAGCCCCAGCAGGTCTCGGATCTCGGCCTCCATCCAGGAGGGGCCCCGCTGCCTCTTCCAGGGCTGGCTGCCAGGCTGCGAGCCCTGGGTCCCCTTTGGGGGGTGCCCTGGGGGCGCTTGGGGGCCTGGCGGGTGGCCATCGCAGCGAGGGGGGTGCCTCTGGGCTGCAGGGAGGCGTGCAGGCTGGCCGCGTGTTACTGCTGCTGCCTGCACGCTCTCTCAGCTTCCTGCACAGGAAGGCAGGGGGCGGAGACCTTTAAGGGGCCGCTGCACGCGGCGACCATAGAGCTCAGGGGCTGGAGACAGCGTCTCTCAACCCCTCAGCTGATGGCCGCCATGGCGGACCCCGCTATTTCGATGTTGTGGGACGCGGATCAGCTACACGTGCCATACTTCAACGTTCAACGTCGAAGTAGGGCACTATTCCCATCTCTTCATGAGGATAGCGACTTCGACGTCTCGCCACCTTACATCGATGTCAACTTCGAAATAGCGCTCGCCACGTGTAGACGTGGCGGGCGCTATTTCGAAGTTGGCATGGCTACTTCGAAGTAGCCAGCACGTGTAGACGCGGCTCATAAGACCTCATATGTAGCTGTTCTTTAATAGTATCCCTTTGGCCACAAGTATTAGAAGTGTGAGTCCTCAGGCACACTCTATTACCTTAGATAAGAGACAGGAGATCAAGGGGGATTTGTCAAAATAATATTTCTGCTTCTACTTCTGATCTTCTTTCACCTTCCATATGTTGTATTGTTATGAGATTTCAGTATGTTATGAGTAGTAGGTAAATTAGATTGGATTTTCTTCTCATTAACAGATTAGCTGGAGAAAAGTCATTCTGTAGGGGTGTACTTCAATAAACCAATAAAGCTTTTACAAATCACTCCCACTTTCAAAAAAAAATTCAGAAGGTTCCTTAGTGTCTTTATAAAACTTTCCAAAGTTCATTTGATTGGGGGTCATTTGTATCTGGTGCTTTGTGATGAAAACCACATTCTATGACAAATTGCCTAAAATTAACCCTGGAAAATTGTGGTTTGTCATGTAAATACTTCATGTGGAGTTTCATGTCTGCAAAAAAATCCCTTTATACTTATTATCACTGATGTAGTATTAATTCTGTACAGTATGAACTGGATACGGAAAATAATAATCTGTGACTCTTAAACAATGCTTCGATTGCCAGGTAAATTAATCACTGTCTACCTTCTCATAAGCCTTTATGGAACTGGATGAGGTGTCAGTGCCTCTGCCAGTTGGTATGGTTTGTATTTCAAGCAAGAAAAGCAATTTCCTGAAACATTAGTGATGTTGTGATTGATCTGTAGCCAATACAGCACCTCTTATGATTATTGTTTGCACTTCTCAGTTCTTAAATGACCCTTGTAGATCTTCTGCAGCATTTCTTATGTTCTTATGTTTTTTCCAGAGACTTATTGGAATTATAACCTTACTACCCTTGAACATCTCCCCATCTATCACAATAAGTTCATGCCTGAAGTTTCTATAGTTTCTTATGCCTGGACAAGAATTGCTTATTTTTTTCAAGCCATCCTTTAATTGTCACTTCTTTTATTGATTCCCAATGTTTCATCTTTCTCCATTTCCACTCTTAGTTGTTGTAGTTTCCTGTAGGCTATGGGAACTGACTTCATAATCAGATCTACACAGGCTTTCATCTCTCTCTGTAAGGTCTTCTCTGGTTTTGTGGGAGCCACTTTTCTGAAAAGTGAATGAATTTTCCACATCTGTAGATTATAACTAAATCATATGTTTGCAATTTTATCATCATTCTTAGCTAGTCATTTAGTGCTTTGCTAACTTATACTAGCAGGAGTTTGAGTTCTGTTTCATTTTCTACTGTCTGTCCATAAATTTCTCATAGGCAAACAATATTTCTGAAAGCTCCTTCTTAATCTGTGTGTATGAGTCTTCTGCCTTATTCAATTACTTGGACGTACATGCCACTGTCTACCAACAATCCACAGTCTTTTGTAAAATGATAGCACCTAACCAAGATTGTGACGAATCTGGTGAGACTGTATTGGACCTTCCAGGTGCATAAAACAACACTAGCTCTGGAGTGAGTTGTTTTAAACCTTCTGATGAGTCCACCTGTTTTGCCTTCCAGTATATTCTTTTTTATTCTTTAGGGCTATGTCTACACTAGCACCCCCCCTTTTGAAAGGGGGATGCTAATAAGACACTCTGGGATATGCTAGAGAGGTGCTGAAATGAATATGCAGTGCCTCATGAGCATAATGGTGGCCACAGCACTTCGAAAGTGCTGTTTTTGATCACGCACGCCGAAATCCCCTTATTCCTATAACCCAAGCAGTAAATTACTATAACCAAATAGGAATAAGAGGATTTCAACATGTGCTAAGTCCTTTCATAAAGGACCCCATGTAAATGAGACACATGTGATCAAAAATGACACTTTCGAAGTGCTGTGGCTGCCATTATGCAAATGATGTGCTGCATATTCATTGTAGTGACTTATTAACATAGCCTGAAGTGTCTCATTAGCATCCCTCTTTCAAAAGGGGGGTGCTAGTGTAAGCACAGCCTGGGTGTTTTATCAAAATAGCTGTTTGGTAGATAAATTAGGAATTAATTTTCAAAAACAGTTAATTATTTCCAGGATCAATGGGACATCTTTCTTTGACTGTGGGTATGGAATCATTTCAACAGCTGAAATCTTTTTCTTCTCATTTTTGTACCTTCATTGGAAATATTTCCAACAATTGAGTTCTGTCATCCCTAAAACACATTTCTCCCTATTTAGCATGAGGTTTGCAACTCTAGTCACATCTAGGACTTCAAAAAGTCTCTATAGATAGAAATACCATGCTTGAATAAAGAGTATACCATTAGCAAGATACTATGGGCTACATGCCCAAGATGGTTCTGGTGACTGTGAAATGTCCAGTGAGATAGCTATGTAGTTAGATAGAGATAGATATCCCTACCTCTATGATTTCCACTCCATGCATCTGACAAAGTAGTTTTTACCCACAAAAGCTTATGCCCAAATAAATCTTTTAGTCTTTAAGACGCCATGGGAGTCTTTGTGGTGTCTCCGTTATCGACTATGTGCATGTCTCCTCAAAATGGGATTGACTACCTCACCACCACACACACATACAGCCCTGAGCACAATGCATGGTGCTCTGGCAGTGATTTAAGTGCCCCAGGGGCTCTGGCCACTGCCACTAGCACAGTTGAGATGGTGGTGGCATGGAGTCTTGAGCCCTTTTGAATCACTGGGCCCTGGGACAATTGTCCCCTTTGTCTCCCTAATCCTTCTCAGTCCTGGGGAATTGTAAAATTTAATGATCTGTCTGCAAAGTTCTTTGATGTCTTCAGAAAAAGCCAATATATCCTCATTTGTATTTTTGATTTGTAATAGTTTAGAATAATGAGTAAAAGATACAGTATCCAACTCAGTTAAAGTTATACAGAGAATTACAGCTAGGCAAGAAGAATGGCCTAATTCAAAGCCCATTGTTGCCAATGGAAGGCTGTCCATTTTCTTTAATGAGCTCTCGCACAAGTCCTGATGATTCAAATTGGAATTTGCATGGGGCACTGGAATAAAAATAAAGCCTAAGAAATCTTTCATTGACCTTTTTCTCAATATTTCATTTCATCCAATGCTGGGAGATTGCTGAAATATGGGTATAGAGAAGAGTGCCATATAAAAAATGTATCCTTCAAGAAGCTTCTTCAGTTTCCTTGAGATACTGTCTTAAGCATCACTCCCCTAGTCATGTAATTAAAGCCCAAAGCATTACTGATGTACTTTTTCTCTTTTGAAGTCCACATGATTCAAAAGTATTTGGAATGTCAAGCTTTGTAAGACATTTTATTTCCTTTTGTTGTTAAAGATGAATCTTGGAGCTTGTGAATTATTAGGCCCTCTTAATTATCCTGAAATGTCAAACTCTATTTTAGATGGATATGGGAGGATATGTATCATTCTTCTCTCTTTTAAGGAAGGATTGTCCTTTCTTCCTCCCCACTCCTCACCACCATCTTTGATCTGTTTCAAAGATTTTAAAATTATGATGCCGGATTATCAGTTTATATGAATCAACATAGTTCCATTGATTTCCATGGAGCTGTGCTAAAACCAATTAGGAGTATGTCCATAGACATCCAGAACTATTCATTAATAAGTTTAAAAAATGCAAGCAGAAATAATTTAGTTTAAAGTGAGAAAACATAATTGAATAATAAAAAGGTGACTACAGAGAAGTAAAAATGCATTTAGATTCAGTAACACACAGATAACTCCACAGTGAGGGTGACAAGTGCAACTTAAAAATGTATTAAATATCAGATTTTGGGCATATCAGATAAAAAATGTTATAACGCTTGAAAGCTGTGGTGCCCTTCATCTGAAAATGGATGGCCAAATTATACATCCGCAATATTACAGGAACACTTCCCTGCATTGCACTAGCAATATTGTAAGAGTTCAAATGTATTTTGTAGATCTTAGCAGGTATTTTACTTGGGGATTTTTAAAAAACACAGAAGACAGGAACTATATTTTTAATGCTGTCTTCACTTGAATGGTTTGAAAAAGAAAATAGACTGAAAGCTTTCTTTAAGCAAAACCACGCTTTTGTGATTCCAGTACAGATGTTACTTTCAAACATATCATGAAAGAGAATGTAAGTGCTCTGTTAAAGTCTGCTTCTGATATTTGTAATAGAAAGCAGTATGTGATTGGGGATTTTTAGCACTGGGGAATTTCAGACTGGACTCTTTGGAACAGTCAGAGCTAGGATAAATAATTGGCACTCTATAACATTTTGTTAATATCTCTGAATGATTTTTAATTTGGATAAGCTATGGGGATAGTTTAAAGCCAACCTTAAAGTTCTGAAAGCGCTCCAGTAAATTAGTCCATGCTTCTACAAACGTATCCATATGTATTTTCCAAAGCACAGGTCAGTAGCCCTATTATTTATGTGTAAATGGCTCATATATGTAAAGCCAGGCTTGGTCTATACTAGGCAGGTAAGTAGATTTCAGATACTTAATTATAGCTGTAGCAATTGTATAGCTAGAATTGACTTATTTTCAATCAACTTCCCTGACTGTCCACACACAGGGAGGTCAACAGGAGACACTCTCCCTTCAACTGCCCTTATTCCATGCAATACAAAGGAGCACAGAGGCTGTCAGCCAATCCCATATTGCTCAATTTCATGCATCTCTACCAGTCACACAAAATCAAACTGCAGAAGATCGACCCTCAATGGTCAATCTTTCTCATAGTATAGATGCTTGTAGATGTGTGTGTGCAGGGTAGGGTCCTCAAACTTAGTCTTTGGCTACACTGGGACCCATGGGTAAGGAATTATTTGTTGGGAAAAGCAGGCTTTAGCCATGCTGTGGTCCATAGCTGTAGGCAGCATTGAAAGGCTCTGGGAGGAGGACAGAGCAGAGAAAGGGTCCAGTAGTTGTCCACTGCTGGTGTCTTTCCCTGTCACAGAGAACTGGAAGTCTTTCCCCACTGTTTCTCCATTCCCAGATGCTTTCCCCATCCTGGAATCTTTCCCTATGACAGGAAAATGCTACAGCAGTGAGGAGGCAACAGGCTATTAGACTGCTAAAAATAGAGGTGTAGTTGTGGTGAACCCAGCTTGGATGCATAAAAAACCAGGTAGAGTATGTACTGTCAGGCGTCGTCTACAATACGTGGAACAATTGTTTTTACATATGCAAATCCAGCTACAAGAATCACCTGGCTGGAGTATTCATCTGAAGTCGATTTTTGTCATCGTCAGCACAACAGGAGGTTGATGGGAGAAACTCTCCTGTCAACTTCCCTGACTTTTCATGAGCACTGGGAGTATTGGGGGTGACAGTGGCTCCATGACAGTTTGATTTAACATGCCCCCACTAGGTGCACTAAATCAAACCCCAGAAGATAAACCACCAATTGTCAATTGTCAACTGTCAGCCACCAAGAGCCAATTGTCCCATAAGTGTAGATGTACCCTGAGGTTCTGATGTGGCTATCTGTATGTAAGCAGTGTCCCACCCTCTACAGAGCTATGGAAACCGATGCTAGGGAGGCTGGTGGTATATGTATTCTACGTGCTGCTGTGAGTGTAGGCATGGTCTTATACAGATATCTGCGCCAAATGTGCTGGCTTCACAGAGTTTGAAAACATTGTTCATCTCTGGATTGCATAGGCTGGAGATCTCTGGGGCCAGATGCCACTTCATTCACACCTTTTGCATTTATTTCATTGGTGTAACTCCAGGTTCACACCAGCATAACTGAGTTCAGAATTTAGTCCCTTGAGTTTTGCAACTGAAAGAGTCCAGACACTCAAACCAAATTCCAGTAATCCCAGAAACTCAAATAAATCCTGTCATGTTCATATAATTTTACCCAAGAGCCACTGCTACCAGTGTTACTTGTAAGCTATGTACTTGTATGGCCTTCAGGAAAAATTCAAATGTCACCTAGCTGACCAGTAGAGTTTAAATAGCTAGATTTTGTGTTTCTCTTGGTGGTGCACATTCATACATGTCTTGGTGCACATAGATGGAAATGATTGAGAGAGAACATCAACCACTGCCTTTCTTCCCAATCTTCCCAGAGAGTTAGGAGCACTAGAGCCAATCAGAGACTTTTAAATGTATTTTAATGGGAATTTAGTGTCTCTCTTATGAGTTTTCATCTATGAGCAGAAATTTGGGAACCAACTGTGCTCATGTAGCAAGGGATGAGTGTATTGTCATGTGCAATCAAGGACTGAGGAATCAGCCCAGCCTAGCAACTGATACAAATAGCATATTCCCCATCTACTGCCCCCCAAAATCATTAACTGTCTTGCCAGTGCAGCACTTCTGAAGCAGAATACTCTTAAGATGTCCCTCTCGCTCCAAGATAGTCCTTGAAACAGGATTTAATTCCATACTTCCAAGATCTGTATTTCCTTCCACAGCAGTTGCTGTGAATAATACAAAGTACATTGCCGCCTTCAATACATGTTTGAAGGTTACTAGTCTCTCACATGTGATCTCAGGAAATGGATTTTGTACCAAACCTCATTCAAAATCTCTGTTTTGCTTTTCCTGGATCAGACACCTTCGAGATTGCAAAACCAGGTCATAGAGCTACTGGTAATCAACATGTATAACCCATAGGAAAAAATATACAATTGGTTGCTTACAAGAATGACACTGATTATCCTCAGTTTTTCAGTCTTATTATGTGAATTTCCAAGATGTTACTCTACTCCATATAGCGCAGCAAAATACTGGAATATGCTTAAATTATAGTGTAACTTAAACATATGTCTAAGTGCTCTGATGAATAGAAGCACACTGTGAATTGGCTGGTTATTACCCAGAGTAAACTAGGTGTTCTTGGGAAATATGATCATTATCTTAAAGGTACACAAAGGGATTATAAAGTAAGATTGTGCCCCTCTGAATTACAAGCTGCAACTGAGGGCATGTCTTTAAGATGGGCTGGATCAACAGGCAGTGATCAGTCTAGCAGGAGTTGATTTATCATGTCTAGTATAGATGCGATATATCAACCACCGATCTCTGTTCTGTCAACCCCAGTACTCCAGCAAAATGAGAACAGTAAGTGAAGTGGATAGGAGACTGTCAGTCTTCTACTTACCACTGTGAAGATACTGCAATAAGAACATCTAAGTATGTCAAATTCAGCTACATTATTCATTAGCTGAAGTTGCATAACTTAGGTCGACGGTCTGTGGTAGTATAGACAAGACCTGATTCCCCTTTCTGCAGAGAGCTGAATGCCACTATCTAGCCCTTAATAAACACATCTCTGTAATACTTTCAGGATTTTATGTATAATTTTAGCAATCTGATTCAGAATGTTCCTTAGCACAGGGACACACCAGAGAACTTTCTCGATATAGTAACCATGATAACAAACTCTTAGAGGTCAGTCTTCCTCAATAGACCTTTAAAGTGCTTTTGAAAGCAGAGTACAGAAAGCAGAAACAGACTGGGCAAACCTGAGGCATAGAAAGGCAACAACATGATTCATCCAGGAAGTCAGTGATACAGTTTAAGTCTTCTGAGTCCCTGGCCCATCAGTTACCTAGAAGTTTATCATGTTTCCTCTGTGTAATGCTCTCTGGAGTTCGGTACTGAAAACTGAGGTGCTAAGCTCAGCCAATGCTTCCAATAACTTGAGCATTCCTTTAATAAACACTAGTGCCACTTCCAATATTGATAGGTCAGAAGAAGATGTGCAACACAGAAACTGAAAAGAAATACGAGGAACATAATGGAAAAATATGATAATGGTCAAAATGATCATTTTCTGTACACCTCCACTGTTGTCATGCATTAGCAAACATGCTGCCTTGGAATGTGTCCCTCGAGTGTGCTGTATCTACAACAAAAACAACTTTTCCTGTTCATTCAGTTACTAGGGTGCCTTTCACTCTTAAAATCAGCTTAACTGAAGTGGTTGTTACGGTTAGCTGTTTTCAATTATTATATCAGAGGTTATTGGCTTCCCTTTTCATGAGGGACTGGTAAATCAGGTGATGAATTCTACCAAGGAATCTAGTTAGGAGAAAGTTTGATAGCACGATACAATATATTCTTAACTATCAGATAATAATAAGAAGAATAAGGAAGTCTCAGTCAGATTTCATCTGCTAAAGTTAAACTTTGCTTGCTTACATTCTCCTGAAGTTTTAGTCTGGTTCCTTTTTTTCATTTCATGCCCTATACTGTGATGTGACATAGCTTTGGGCACTGGGAAACCACTGCCTTCAGCCTTATAGATGACTTAATTCCCATGGTGGGTCATACTATTATTATATTCCTCTGTGGCTTTGTGGTAAAGAAATTGCAGATAAAGGTCATGATCCTCAAAGAATTTAGACACCTAACTCTGATTGACTTCCTCTGATTGGGAATCAGGTGTCTAAATATTGTGACTGTTTAAATGATGATACTAATGTATTTGAATGTGGCTGAGAGTACATACAATCACACAGTATCAAATGTTTTCCTAATGAAATTCCTCAGTAGACTTTGCTGCCTGATTCTCTGTTGTAATATAACTACCAAGAAGCCTGTTCCAAGTTGTTGACAAGACTCCCAGGGGCCTTTGCTAAATCTAACTTTCTGCACTGTGCAGGCACGTATTAAGTGCAGCAAAGTCCCCAGTCCCATTGTGCTGCAGAAACAGGCTGTGCTGGGCGAATATCCCACACTATAGAAGCAAGCAGAGGAGACTGGTGTAAGGAAGATGGAGGCAGTGTCAGTGCAGGCGTATCTTCAGTGCACAATATTAACCAGGCCTACTGGCACCTGAATCTGGGCACCCTTGTTAGCCGAGCTTGGAGGTGTGACCTCAAAAGTCAAAGTTTTGCTTACATTACAGTGTTGTCTTGGTTTCTGCACTTGCCAATGTGTGTCTGGGGGTATATGTCATGGTTCTTTGTGCTAAGATGATCTAGAGTTCTTTCCTAATCTTGTTGCAGGGGAATGTGTCCATCCTGCAAGGGGAATTGTGGGAAGGGTTCTGGAGGACTGTTTGTACTCAAGTGATTTTGCCTTTGTTCACACTGGTAAGTAGGAAGGTTCCAGCCAAAGTTAAACAAGAGCCACGTTTCTATCCCACTTCAAAGCAGTTGCAACTGTCTATAACTCCTTCAAAGCTCTGTCAGAGGTTTTCCACTGTGGATGGTGGTGGGAGTTGGCTTAAAGCACAGATAGAGGTCCAGATTAACTTGTCAGTGAAGACATATACTGAGTGTGCAGTTGTGCAGATCTATGTATTACCAGCTCTAAAGAAAGTACTGTCATGGGGTATGCACCCCTACACAAGGTAAAGAGGTCAAATTAGGTTAATTAACCTGACAAGGTGCACCTGGGGCAGAATCAGGGATTAAGAGGTTAATTAATGATGGAATCCAGCTGAGAGGGGTCAGCTGGGGCTTGTATAAAGCCAAAACAGTTGCAGCAGAAAGGGGCTGGCCGGCTAGTAGTCTGCAGTCACTCCCTGTGAAAATGGAGATGTCTCTGTGGCCATGACCGGTCTGCAATTACTCCCAGGGAGGTGACAGTTCGAGCTGGCAAGCCCAGAGAAGGGGAAGCCAGAAGGTGTAGGCAGGAGTCCAGAAGAATTGCAAGAGGGTTAGAGAGCAGCAATACTCAGTTGCTAGATGTTGGGTTCCTGGACTGGAATTAGGAGAAGAGGGGAGGCTGAAGTTCCCCTAAAAGCCAGTGGAAGAAGTGGTAAAGACTGCAAATGACAGTCATCTCATAGGGCTTTGGGGCCTCAGAAGGGGAGAATTATAATGACTTGGCTGGAGGGCCAAACCGCAAAAAATGAGGTGGCTGGAAATATAAATGAGTGGCAGAAGGAGGCGGTTTTATCCAGAAGGAGCTAATCCCCAGAGCAGCCAGGAGGAGGCACCCTAAGTAGTGACAGAACTCCACAATAGCACCAAAAAGTTAAAGGAGCTGTGAGTCAGATCTTCCAAAGACCATTGCTCACAGGATTAGAGGGATAATTTGCTTCTTCTACAGGGAGGGAGCAGATATTCACCCCCAGGCAAAAGAAAAGTTGGGGGGAAATGGGGTATGAAATGGGATTTACATGGTGCAGTCTTGAATCTCGACTTCAGCAGACAATATTGCTGTCCACGCTCTTGTAGATCTGAGACACCACTCTATCGCGACGGCCAAAAGACTTACTTGACTTAAACCCCTGTAGTCTGAGTGGAGCACAGGCCATCTACAAGTCTCCTCAACTTCACTCTGTTTCAAGACAAAACTCCTAGCTGACTCCAGGAGTACCCCAGTTGTTGTCTGTTAATCTCAGTACATCTCTACATTGTCCAGGGTCTTCCTCTTTTGTAGTTTTCTTGCAGGTTCCATGTGAGAGCTTGACAGACTATTCTGGGTGAGGGTTTTCTGAGGGTGTGGGGCCTAGCCATCTGCACTTCCTTCTCCTTATGTGAACATTATGTGGTTCTTGTCCTGCTCTGTTCTAAAGCTCCTCATGTGTGACAAAATCTTGGCATTTGATGTGAAGGATGTACCTCAGGCATCTGTTTATGAATGTCTGTAGCTCGTGATTTGAAGACTTTTCAATATGCCTGGTTTCACATCCATACAAGAGCACACTCTTCATGTTTGTGTTGAAGATCTGCAATTTCGTCTTTACAGATACTATTTGTGAACTGTATATGAGATGACAAGTCTTGAAGGCAGCTGTTGCTTTCCCTATGCTGGCACTGATATTCTCATTTGTTCCTCCATCTCTGCCCATAATACTCCTCAAGTAGGTGAACTTCTCCACATGTTCCAGGTCACCTCCTTCCAGTAGGATGGCATTCTTGTTGGACTGGTTGGTCCTGGTTGTCTTGGTCTTTCCCTTGTTAATGCTCATTCAGGCAGTTTTGTCTACTGCTGTGACCTTTTCTTCCACGCTTTCATGTTGGTGTGAAAGGAAAGCCAATAGGTATGTTACTAATTAAAGACACTCACAATCTGACATCAGCTTCCTTGTGCAACAATTTCCAATTGTAAAACTCCTGCCGTGTTGAAGAAGGATCATAGAAGTCCACTTAGAGTCTTCTGCTGAAAGCTCATTACACCAGAGATGCAAAGGCAAAAATGACAAGGAGGATAGTTTCCCTTGTAGCCATCTTCTGCTGAGTTCTCACTTTGGTGTGCTGCCCTACTCATAGGCCTATGCCTACAAGCCAGCTCTGCCTTTCAGACTATATTCCTATTTAAGTGTGGACTCACTGGCCAGGTGTACACTAGGGCACTTTGAAATCCCCTTATTCCCATCAGCAGATAGGAATAAGGGGATTTTGAAGTTTTTGGGGTCCTTTTAAAAAGGAGCCCTGTCTGGACAAGCCGTGCAGCAGCAAAAAGCAGCAATTTCGAAGAGCCGTGGCCGGCAGAATGCTAATGAGGCACTGAATATGCATTGCATGGCCATTTCGAAGATCTGGACTGGTGTAAATGTAGCCACTGTGTTCTACTTATCACTTATTCCACTGCTGCCTGTCTGCTGCTGGCCTCTTGTCATTCAAAATCAGGCAGACATACAGTTAGCAGAAATTGTTTAAAAATAGAAGGATGAGGCCCTTATTCTTCTCTATTTCAGACAAGAAGGATGTAATATTCTGCTCATAATATATTTCTCTGAGATTGTGAGAGTGGAACCCACTAAGCACGGGATTTAAAGTAATGATATGATCATTCCTCAATTAAATCCTAATTTGATGAACTGAAGTGCAGATTATGACACTGGATTTCCTGTTTTCTCTAAATTAGCTGCATAGTTCTGCTGATTAAATTGCAAACAAATATTCAAGAAGGAAACAGCTGTATATAGGCAGTTTACTGTACTCAGATTATTCTATACTGAGCATAGTGAAATGCCATAACCACGTCCACCACTGTGTCTTGTCTTGGTTAACGTACTCAGAAGCCGAACAACTACATTCCATCAATGTTTAAAGAAGGAAACCATCTGGTAAAATTATGCAACCAAGAAGTTAATTGAGAACAAGTTAATTTGAACAGTTAGCTAAGGAAGCTATTGGTCCCATTATTCTGTTAACACCAAACAATTAATTCTCAATAACTTGTTATATTAATTTCCATATTACTGCCTAGAACTATTCCTAAACTAGGCATATTTATGGCTCTGAATTTTCCTTCCGTGGTACAGGAACACACATTGTTGTTGTTTTTTTAATCCCGCATACTAATAATAAAATACAGAGCATTAAAATATCATATAGTAATATTTATATTTAATATGATTCATCGGAAATAGTAGCAAAAACCCATAGAGTTTAAATTTGTAGCTCCATGTGCAGGCTGTTGTTAAGGAAACAGATTGTAGGCTACAGAATCTCTCACTTCTAGTCTGCTGCTTACACAAAACCAACCAAGATCAGTAGTGACCAAGAGTCACAAACAGCATCTGGCTGGTGGCCTAGTTGTTCTCTGCCTAGCAGTTACTTGAAGGTGACTACATATCAAAAAACACACCACCACATTTAGCCCCTTTTATTGTAGACTCAGCACAGAAGCCATTGATGGAATAATCATGGAAACTGAACTTGGATATTAGGAAAAACTGCTTCACCACGAGGGTGGTGAAGCACTGGAATGAGTCGCCTAGAGAGGTGGTGGATTTAATTGTCCCAGCTTGACAAGGTCCTGGCTGGGATGACTTAGTTGGGGTTGATCCTGCTTGAAGCCGGGGGTTGGACTAGATGACCTCCTGAGGTCCCTTCCAGCCCTATCATTCTATGATTCTATGAACTTTTGCTATCTCCTCCAAAGGAGGAATATTGAGAGATTCCAATTACAGAGCTGATTGACTACACTTGTGCAACCACAGTGAAGACAGACATGACTGAAAACACAATTTAGGACATATATGACAAGAAAGAAAGAAAGAAAGAAAGAAAGAAAGAAAGAAAGAAAAAAAGAAAAAGAATCTGATTTCATAGAGCCAACATTTAATCTGGCAATTTATCAATTGTACTTACTACAATTAAATAAGGGAAAATACATTAAAAAGAAATTATAAATGCTGGTGAGGACGTGGAGGAACAGGGAACTTTTGTATATTTGTCAGAAACATCTTGATATAATAGCATTTTGGAGGAAATGAATAGAATTTTCAAGACAATTAAAGTTAGCATGCCAACTAAACCTATAATTCTAAGAGGTTAAGGTCATTTTCTTTCAAGACCTAGATTATTCAGACATCCAGCTACTACATCACTGAGGGCAGAAAGGCCATGAAGTCCACTCTCCAATCTTCTTATTGCATACATCTCTACTTCATGTTTCATCATCTCTATAGCTGTCTCACAGTCAGACTGTGAAGAATGTTTAGCAAATTCCTGCACTTTAGCCACCATTCTATTTCTCAGAGTCCAAAACCTGTCCAAACTAGTGTACAGTCTATGTCCAGGTTGCAAACAGGTGAAACAGGTAAGTCACGGTTTCTGAAGTTCATCAGCATGCCTGTCTCTTAAGAGCAGAGTTGCTGTCAATCTGAGAGGACACAGATGCCCCTTTTATATGCCTTTGTCAGTCTGAAATCAGCATTGGTCCATCTACATTGGACTGAAGTGGATGAACAGCCAGTGCTGCACAGTCAGATGTAGCAAGTCAGCAAGAGATGTAGATGTAAGAGTATTCTGCCTGACTTGGGAGAAGTGTGTGACTCATTTGCACCTATTTCAAACATTGTCAGCCTTGTGTGCAGCAGCTTGTTTTCAGCCAACAAATCCCTTCACGCAGATTTAAGGGAGGTGGCATCTTGGTGACGAAGCTATATAAACCAACACTTATCAAATAGATATAATGTGCAGCTAAGACAGCCATGAGTGGTTTTATTGAGCTCCAATAAGCGAACTGCTTATGTCAACGTCTGTCCCCTGCATCCAAAAGGAGACAAAATAGTCTGCTGGAGTTAATACCAGTACCAGGACCAATGTTTGTAGAAAATTTGGCTCTACTTATCTGGAGGGTCCTGCTAGCTTCCTAATCAAGCTGGTGTGACAAAAGAACTTTTTCTTTAATTATTCTAAATGGGACTTGCATGTTACACTAAGGCTCAGTTTAACCCGAAAATAAGCAATAATTGTCCTGAAAGGAAGTGGCTGAGCCTCAATCTTCCTTGGGCTGATTGGTCAGGTGATTGTGAAAATGGAAAGTTGTAGCCACGGTCTCAGACCCACCAAAATAACTTTTCACTGTTAAGGATAAGTAGTCTCAGCATTCATTCCTGGAGTAATGACCTTCTATATTGTTTCGATTTTTACCCACACCTGCAAAAGTAATATCATCCCCACTTATGTAGTTATCTGCTGTAGCTGTGGTAGGTTATAAGTATAAAAGTGAAAAGGAGAGGGCCTAAATTGGATCCTCATGGGCGCCTGTTATGGGGATGCCTAAGCCAGCCAACATGCAAGGTGAAGTTCCCATTATGAGTTGCTCCGTGAACATACAACATGGAAGTCTGCTTTGGGTCACAGAGAATTTGTGGGTCAGAAATGGATGCTCACTCCTTCTGTCCCTCTTCACCCGAATTGTGGTCAGGGTTTCTGCAGATGAGAAGACAGGAAGCCACCACAGTACATGGAAGACGTGTAAAGGGGAGTGCAATGAAGGGGGAGTGACCACTGACGGAATTTATTGATCGACATAAGCTCATTCAACTTTATGGCCTGCCATTATACATTGTCATTTGGATCAGGTATCAGTGTAATGACAATAACATAAGAAACACTCTCATACTGCTTGTGATAGGATGAGCAATGCGAGTACAGTCTGGAATTGAAGATTGAAGTTGGTAGAGCAGCGTGTATCTGAAGCAAAGTTACAAGGTTTGCTTCAGGGTTTATAGCTAAGTGGAGGAGGATCTCTCATTTTGCCATCACTATTTAAATGCAACATCTTGAGACATGGTCCCAGCATTAGTGTTTGTGGTGCTGAACTTCACAGGGACCTCACTGGAGGGCTGTGTCTACACGTGCACGCTACTTTGAAGTAGCGGCACTAACTTCGAAATAGCACCCGTCACGGCTACACGCGTAGGGCGCTATTTCGAAGTTAACTTCGATGTTAGGCGGCGAGACATCGAAGTCGCTAACCTCATGAGGGGATCGGAATAGCGCCCTACTTCGACGTTCAACGTTGAAGTAGGGACCGTGTAGACGATCCGCGTCCCGCAACGTCGAAATTGTGGGGTCCTCCATGGCAGCCATCAGCTGGGGGGTTGAGAGACGCTGTCTCTCCAGCCCGTGCGGGGCTCTATGGTCACCGTGTGCAGCAGCCTTTAGCCCAGGGCTTCTGGCTGCTGCTGCTGCAGCGGGGGATTCATGCTGCATGCACAGGGTCTGCAACTCGTTGTCGGCTCTGTGGATCTTGTGCTGTTTAGTGCAAGTGTGTCTGGGAGGGGCCCTTTAAGGGAGCGGCTGGCTGTTGAGTCCGCCCTGTGACCCTGTCTGCAGCTGTGCCTGGCACCCTTATTTCGATGTGTGCTACTGTGGCGTGTAGACGTTCCCTCACAGTGCCTATTTCGATGTGGTGCTGCGCAACGTCGATGTTGAACATCGACGTTGCCAGCCCTGGAGGACGTGTAGACGTTATTCATCGAAATAGCCTATTTCGATGTCGCCACATTGAAATAGGCTACTTCGCTGTAGGCTTCACGTGTAGACGTAGCCGAGGAGAGCTTTGAGCTGATTATTGCTTAGAAAGCAACCATGTGTTTCACGTTTTGCCTACTTTCATTTTTCTTTACACTACTCATAGGGAATACCATGACAAGGCAGAAAACAATGTCCAAAGGTATCATCAGTCCAGAGGAAATTATTTTGGACGGGAGCTTTTGATAACACAATTACTACAAGTATCTGGATAACCTATTTTGGGGAAAGGACAGATCAGTTAGCTTCTGCAACACATAAGGAACTCTAACATTTTGTTCTTTTATCGGTATTTTTGTACTGTGTCTTGTCCTTTCACCTACACCTTGTTTAGTGCCATAGGGATATAGACTATAGGAAATTCTTTCAGTAAAAAAATTGTCTGACAGACTTAGTTCAAGTAGGTTTCATAATATCTAGATATAGTTTTGAGCAAACATAAAAAAGAATCATAAGGTGAGCAAATACTAATGGATCATTAAAAGGTGGCAAGTACTGGTCATGTGAGTAAGATTTGTTAATACTTTTATGGGAAGTTTATGTGTGTTAACAATGATAAAACAAACCTCATGGAACCTCATGGCAATTTTGTTTTCACATTTCTGAAGAGAACTACATTTTAACAATGAGCATAATATTACTATTAAATTAACCCTCACTCTTTGAGCTTTACCCTGTTCAGGGCAATGTATACGTGTACGAGGTGGTAAATAATGTTTTCATCTATAACAGGTTAATTCAGTACCACAGAGCCTCCTGCTGATCACACAAGGATCTGACCAGTGAGTGAGCTGCTTCTGGCCAGTGTCTCTCTCGTTGTCACTCCCCTTTCCACTCCACTTGTCTCCACCCTCTGGTTCAGGGCCTCTCTAACTCCCTGGACTATGGTGTTGTCTTCAGGACACTACCCTCCAGTGGCGCCTAGTACTCCATTCTCACCCCATTCTGGGGATTGGAGGTATAAGCATTCCTCAGTTCTTACACCTGCCACCAAGGCCAGCTGCAGACCCAAAGTCTGGCCCATTGCTTCAGGGGCAAGTTGCAGTCTTCACAGTCCATGCTTTAGTGTTGCCAGGCGTGATGCAAGGGGAGATGGGGAAAACCAGGCCCACCTACTACTCTGAATCATGATCCATGGACCCGCTGGTGGCAGCCTGCTCCTGCACTTGCTCTGTCCCTTTAACTGCACTCAGCGTTCCCTGGGCTACTTCCCTGTGACCCTTGCACCTTCTCAGCCCATGTCTCAAAGCCACAGCCTGGCAGGCATCAAACCAGAGACCTCCTCTCTCTCTGCTAACCTGACCCTGCCCAGCACTCTTCCACCCAAGGTTCTTCTCACAGGGAACCAGTCAATGCCCTTCACTGGTCAGGACTCAACTGTCCTCTGTCTGTTGAAGAGCTCCTTATATCAAGGCTGCCCCAGCAAGCAGACCTCTGATTGGCTCCCTATGATCCTCTTACTGGCTGGGTTTCTGAGGCTCCCTGTGCTCTACTTTTAAACTTTTCTCTGAAGGTTGGGGCAGCCAGCCCATTATGCTATCCTACAAGAAATTTAAAGATTTTTAAATGTACCTGTGTCCTGAATTGTGGAACAAAAAGTCAAAATCACAACAGTTTTAATGAACTGACTGACTAGAAATATTTTGTTTAGATAATTTCATTTTTTCGATGTTGACATTTTAGGAACGATGCTTTAATTTATGTTTCAAAATAAAATCATTTTATCTGAAAAATAGAATTTTTCTCTTTATGAAAATGTCAAAATAGAATGTTTTGATTATTTTGAAACTCTTTTACAGACATTTTTTAAAATGGGAAATTAGTTGAAACTGGGTCTTTTCAATCAGCTTTTTAGTTTTCAGCAAATCAGCATTTTCCAAAACAAACCAATTATTTTTTTTTCTTTAAATCAAAGAATTCCCCACCAGCTTTCATGTACATATTTTTTTATGACTAAGACTACATTAGAGGCTTTCCCAGAAAAACTGGGCTTTGGTCAGGAAAAACCAGGGAATCTATATGCACTTCGTTGACAGTTTGTCAACAAAACCTGGCACATCCTCTGGCAGCATTATACCTCTCCCTGTTCAGGCATAACACTCTCAACAGTGTTTTGTCAACAAGAAAGCCATGTAGATGGTCTGGGTCTCTTTCGTCAACAGATGGGCTTCTGGTTCACCAGGCAGCCCTATTTGCAGAGCTTCAGGTCAGCTTTTCTTCTCAAGAGAGGGCTGGGCAGTCTGGGTGCTCTCTGTCAACAGGGCAGATTACTCTTGCAATCTGCTTTTATGTATAGATGTAATCTGTCAACAGGAGTTTTGCCAGGACACCCCTTCCTACAGTGACTTCTGTTGATAGAGGCTTCTTATGTAGAAGTAGCCTATATGTTTACCAACAGATGAGAAACAAAAAATATACCATGATAATTCAACTAAGAACATCAGGACACATTTTTTACTTAGTGGATAGACCTACAATCATTTTATAGCAAGTGTTGACTAACTCACCCATTAAAAGTTATTACACTGCAGGCTAAAGGGTGTACAGACTTCTCTTTGTCTTTTAAAGCATTGTACAATTTGACACCTACACTTGGTGAAATCCTGGCCCCACAAAATGAAATGGGAATACAGCCATTAGCTTATGTGAAGCTGGCATTTCACCCCTAGTTATAGAGTTCCTCGTTCTGAAGTAACAAATATTCATCACTGCTTGGAAGCCAAATAATAAGCTGAAAGGACCTGTGTTTTGTTTGAAGAAGGCAAATCATGGACATTTCTATATTCCTAAATTGATTTAGTTATGAAACTCATGAACATTGATGTTCAAATTGCCCCATCTCATTAATTTTTAAAAAGGCTCTTTTCAGATAAAGACACAGGCCTATAATATAGATTAATTACTGTAACACAGCTTTCAGATCTCCAGAGCTATTTTTCACAACTTGTCAGTTCACTTCCATAACTCATTAAGGGGGAATCTAACATTTAGCTCTGTTATCAGTATTTTATACTGCGTCATGTCCTTTCACCTACACTTTCTTACCATTTATGAAATAGATGTAAAAAAAGAAAAGAAAATAAATTATGTTATTTTTGGCAACTCATTAGTTCTGTACAGCTTGCTTTGATGAGACAAGGCATTCTAAATGCTATTTATGTATGAGAAATGCTGGAATTCAGCTAATGAGACTTCTTTTGCAAATAAGCCAAAAGAGTGTGAGAAAATGACCTACAACAATAAAAGCTCAAAAGTCAAATGCAAATGCTGTAAAATCAAAACTAGGGTTAGTTAACAATCTTAATCTATTCTACATCATGCCACACTACCCTTTTTCTGAAAGTAAACTCCCGTGACACAGCCAAAGTGCTCAATAAGTAAAAAAATTGGGGTGCATCATAGGAGTTCGGTACCTAGAAAAGTTGAAGCATGAGGATTCCAAACTGCAGTTTTCATGAGGCACTGTTTGGGTATTTCCATGATATTTTTTTTTCAGATTCCCTAAAATATTTGTTTTTCACCTGATTATTTTTTTCTTTTTTCTTTTATATTTTCAAGAAAAAGTCTAAATTTTCCATGGGAAAAAATTGACAAACATTTTAAATATTACATTTTTCAAGATTTTTAATTTGAAGTATCTTTTATTTTAAAAATGTCCATTACTTTTATGTAAGAAGAATTTTAAAAGGGTTTAAAATGTTTGAAAACAAAACAAAAAATATTTCAACCTCAAATGCTTTTTATCTCAGGTGTTATGGCATAATCAGTGTGCTGAAAGTTCCATTATTCATATAGATAGATCTATTCATAATAAGTAGTTGTATTAGAATTTGTCTCATGCTGTTCTAATAACCCGAAGTCCTTTAGATAAGTCAGATGACACAATGAAACAATATAGTAATGAAAGAACTGATGGTCTATTTCAAAAAGTTCAAAGTTCTGTTCATATACTGTAATTCATTTTTATACAGTCTAATATATCCAGAATATTTTGAGTATCATGAATATTGTTGGCTTACTTTGCCTCTTTTATCTGTTCCACAGAGGAGGATATAAGACAGCTACATCTTTCAGCCGGACTCTTGTAGCTTAATCTCTAGCTCAAACTTCATGATCTGCCCAAGCAACTGAGGTTGCATCTACACTATGAGCTAAAATCAACTTTATTAAAACTGGGTTTTATAAATTCGATTTTGAGCACCTTCACCTTCCTACATGCTCCCCACAAAATCGATGTATTGCTCCTACACACAAGTTGCCAAAATTCACTGTTGCAGCAGTGATTAGTGGGAACCTATCCCACAGATCCCTGAGCCCCATAGCGTTCTGGGTATTTTCACTGGTGAAGCACAGGAAAAAAAAATGCCACACAAGTAGATGTGGCAATCTGACAACATCTTCCCACATTTCATTTCCTACATTTCATTCTCTGCATTCCCCTGCTGTGTTAACCCAAAGTCCCTTTTCCCAGGTGGAATCTGGCTTGCCTGTATAAGAGATGTGCTTTTTGTAAGTGATGGGAGGGGAGAGGTAGGAAAGCACATAGGAAAATTTAGAAAAAAAAAATGTGGGTTTCCCAACCAACAGGTTTTCAAAATGGGATTCAAAACCACAGGATCTTTGGAGGCTTGGATCTGTTTTCACACCTCCTGGCAAAGAAGATCTTCAGATCAATAAATAATTTTGTCTCAAAGGCCAGCCACTCTAGGGATAGATTTCTGAGTGTGTATTAACAGCAGAGCTACAAGCTGCTGTGCAAACACCTTTGCACCCACTCCCTTCCAGGAAGCATTCTACATAGCACACCATGAGAGAGCCTGGAACTCCCTGGGCCCTCAAGGAATCATCCAGAGGAGTCCCAGGAGCCAGTCCAGGGCACCAAGAGGCAGGTTCCTCTTGGAATGGGACAAAGGTGCAGACCTTCCTGGACCTGTGGGGTAAGAAGGATCTACTCCAAGATCCCAAGGTGAAGCACCATAATGCCCAAGCCTATGCCAGATGGCCACCACTCTGGAGAATGAGGCCATCCTCTGCTGTAGCATGGAGGAAGTCCAGGCAAAGGCGAAGGAGCTCCAGCAGGGCTAAATCCAGGCCCAGTATTCTGCCTGCTACTCCAAGGCAGGACCCACCGCCTGCATCTGGATTTAGACTTCCTGGCAAAGAACACCCTCAGAAGAAGAATTTGCACCTGAAATGTATGTGTAAGTAGACACAGGAGCTATGCTGAAAACGCAATGGATCATTAAGTCAGTTATGAATCCTTTGGTCTCAAAGGACAGCCACACTAGCGACAAACTTTTTTCTTCAGTTGACCGAAAAGTCCTCCAGGTGTCTAAGTAGACAATGGTGTTACACTGAAAATGCAATGGATCACTGAATCAGTTATGGCTGCTTTGGTTGCTCGCTGACACGCTGGGGCAGGACCCACCATCTGCCCTTATTGCCAGCATGCCCAGGCTTGGATCTGTATTTAGACATCCTGGCAAAGGAGATCCTCAGAATAAGAATTTTCATCCTTGTACCCACTGCAAAACCTGGAAATGTATGTGTAAGTAGTAGACATGGGCAAAACACTGAAAATGCAATTGATCATCAAATCAGTTATGGCTCAGTTGGCCACCGCCAGCCTTACTTGGAGAATTGTGGTAATTGTAACGCTACTACATTACCTTCAGTGGCCTTTGGATCAAGGCCATGCAAAATTTGGTCTCAAAGGACAGTCTCTCTATTGACAAAGTTTTTTCTTCTGTTGACTGAAAAGGTCTCCAGGTGCACCAGGGGACACTCTGTCCTCAGTAATCAATGATCTATTGTGCCTGCCTCTGGGCCTTCTTAAATCCACTGGGAGCCCACAAAACCTTGTGGCAAGACCCACCACCTGCCCCAATGCCCAGCAGGCCCAGAGGAAAGTCTTGTCTCTGTATTTAGACCTCCTGGCAGAGAAGACCCTCAGTGCAATAATTTGCCCCCTTGTACCCAATCCATAATCTAGAAGTGTGCATCTAAGTACACACTGGTGTTACACCAAATGTCTGCCAGATCAACTTTCAATGGCATTTCCCGTGCCAGGCAGTAACAGGGAATTAGGGGTTAATTACAGAGATGGAGTCTGAGAAACATCTGCCACATTGGACTGAGTACAGTTGAAATCCTTTAACGATGATTCATTGGACGCAAGTCTGGTCCCAGCCACTGTCTCTGGGTGCTTGATGTTCTTAAGACAGCCCCAAGTATTAGACACTGAGGGATGCTTCCCCTGGGGCTCCTGCAAGACCCCAGAATATCTCAGCCACCGGAGACTTTCCCTGCGTGGCTGACAGCCCCCCAAAATCTTAGCCTCCGAAGGAGACTTCCCCTAACTGTCTGCAAGGCCCCTGAATAGCTGCCAGTCTCTGAAAATCATAGCCATCAAGGGAGACTTCCCCCAGCCAGCTGCAAGGCTTTAAAATTGCTGCCAGCCCCCCAATATCTGAGCCTTCAAGGGATACTTCTCCCAGATGGCTACAGGACCCTCACTGGGTGCAAGCAGCGCATCCTTTCATTGGTTCTGGGTCAAGCCACAGGATGTGGCTGGCTCTGGAAAGTTCCAGACTGTGTGGCGCATCTGGAGGAGGGAAGGGAGGGGATGTGGGGGTCAGGACAAAATGCAAATGGCTGAAGAGATGCTGATTTAGCATCTTTTCTTCTGGCCGCAATAGAATATTAAAATGGAGAGGGGCACAAGGGCTACATCTACACTACAGAGATCTTTTGAAAGAAGCTTTTCCAGAAGATCTTTTCCAAAAGGCCTTTTGAAAGAGAGTGTCCACATGCAAAATAGCAGATCGAAAGAGTGATCTGTTCTTTCAATGGGAGCATCCAAACAGCTGCCGCTCTTTCACAAGGACAGGCCAGGGGTTTTAAAATCAGGCCCCGTGAGGACTGCCGTTTTGAAAAAAGAACCCAAGGAGCATCTACTTTTCTTCATCACTAGACAAGTGTATAAATGGGCCTGGAGAAGGCCAATATTAAAGGAGAGATCTACTGCCTTGGTTGGAAAGACTTCCATTGATTTCAATGGGCTCTGGATACAATAGGTGGAAAATGACAAAAGGCTGACAAATAAACTGGTTAAATAAGGGAAGGGAAGGGAGGCATGAGAGAATGGCAAAATCAGAGATACTTCATGTACTGTTAAAGGGAGCCTAATTACAAAGGCAAATTGCTGTGGATGGGCATGATGCATTCCATTCATTATTTTCTTTATTTGAAAAAAAAAAAGAGAGAGAGAGAGAGAAATGGAAGGGACAGATAAGGAAATGTCAAAGCTGTTACCGGAAGCAATGAAGAGAGAGAGACACCTGCTGCAGAATTAGAACCTCATTCCCCCCTCCCTAGCTTGTAACCACAGTTTATTCCTCAGGGAATCCACCATCACCTCAGGTTCCTGTGCTCTGCAGCATATGTGCCTGCACTGAAAACCACTGCCACAAAACCTAATAAGCCGATTATTATTAGCCTATCTCACTGAGAGGGTGGTTGTAACACACATTTCATTGTTATTATGATCACATTGTGGAGCTTCCACCTCCACTTGGTTTGCATGGCCTCTGAGATTTGCCTGCTGTGGAGAGACAATGACAGGCTGAAACTCCCAAACCCAGCATTCTCTGGTCCGGCAACATCCCTGGTCCAGCAGGACCACAGATATCACAGACCAGAGACTCCTGGGTGGGAGGTTAGGAGCGGGAGCCTGGCTGCCTTGGGCAGGGAAGTCTAGCAGGCTTTGTGTGCCTGGCCAGAGGCACAGCCAGCCAGAGCTGACCTCTGCAAGGCTGGAGCTTCACCCAGTGCCTGCAGAGCTGAGGCCACACCAACAGCCCCAGTGTGGCTGCGTTAGGCACTTGCACAGTCGGGACCACACTGGCAGCCCACACATGGCCAGAACTGGTCTCCGTGCGGCTGGACCTGTGCGATATCCCACCTTGGGGGCAGTGTAGTTTGGGTAGAACCGGAGCCATGGAGCCACGTCCATGTCTGCAGCTGGCCTCCATGGCTGTCAAGGTCAGTGTCAGCCCAGCAGGTGCTGAGGTCCAGGCAGGAGGTAAAGGAGCCAGGGACTGGAATTGCAGAGGAGGAGCAAAACAGGAGCCAGCAGCAGACTGGGCAGCCAGAGCCAGGGACCTCCCTTTGTCTGGAAAATTCCCTCCTCTGGCACCAGTCAGGTCCCAAGGGTGCCGGACGAGGCAGGTACAAACTGTACAAGCATGTGGTTCTTGCAGGAACTACATAAAGTTAGCCTGGGACTCATTGAGCTTAGACAAGACAGATTGCAAGAAACTAATTGTGTCATAATCAATGGAACTTGAATAAGAAGACTGGTAATGAAATACTGACTGCCATAGTTTATGAATGAATATTGACTCAGGAAAACAAGAAGTCATTCAAGAGAAAGTGAACAATGTTTTTCCTTTTTTATTCCCTTTGTTGTCTCGATTTTTGTTTTCACTAATTTGAAAGATGTACTGAGAACAGGGTAAAAATAAATCCTTCAAAGTCTTAAATAAAGAAATACATAAAATGAACTGAAATAAATCCTTTCAAAGTTCTGTGGTCACATGAAGTCTTTGTTACTTTTATTGGTGTAGGTGTTTGTGTGAAAACTGGAAAATGGGTTTACAGTTTAATGACTTGCTTGTTTCTGAGCAGCAAAATATTTGAAAAAGTGGCATCTTGCTGAATGTGTGATATAATGAAAAGTTAACACTTTAAATGAATAAGGATTGTAGCTACTTGTACATGAGGCGAGGAGCAATTTAGATGTCAGTTTTGCTGTAGAAAATAGAAGATTCAGTTTCAAAATCCTTTTTGATGAATAATTTGCCAGAACAGTTTCTTGGTATTGTATAGTATGTAGGGAACAAATGTTTAATAACAGGTTCTTTATTCTTGTGGAGAATGCAATCCAATGCTTGGAAGCTGAAGCTACACATATTCACCATTTCTACACAGGCCACTTTCTTCAGAAGTGGTATGCTAATACACGGAGAGAAAGATGCTAATGAGGCATGGATGCAAATTCCCCACGTCTCATTAGCATAACATCACATGGTTTGGAGTCCAGAAGACTGCTCTTCCAGACTCCAAAATGCCATGTAGAAGTGTGGCCCTGGGCAGGCATCCGGAAGGAAATCCTCCTTCTGGAGGCCCCTTCCCAAATGTTTTTGGAAAGAAGGGGCCTCCAGAAGGAGGACTTCCTTCTGGAAGTCCCCCGGGGCCGCGCTTCTACACGGTGTTTAGGAGTCAGGAAGAACGGTCTTCCGGACTCCAAATCGTGTGATGTTATGCTAATAAGGCATGGGGAATTTGCATCTGCACCTCATTAGCATATTTCACTCCGTGTATTAGCATGCAGCCTGTGTACAAACGGCCATTCAGACTGGAAATAAGGTGTACATTTTGAACAGTGATTGCATAATTAAGCACTGGAATAATTTAACAAGAGGCATGGAAGATTCTACATCCCTGACAATTTTTAAAGTAAGAGATGAATACGTTTTGTTTTGACATTTACTTAAATGTTGTGAGATTAAAACTGGCCCCTGTAACAGTAATATAATCCAAAAGTTTGGAGTACTTAATGAATGGGAATATCATAGCTAATAGTAATGATTATGGGAGTTTTAAAATTCAGAACTTTGTTTTGCAAATTGGAGTCTAATCTGTATAATGGGTTTAAGCATAATGAGCAACATTGATTCAGAGCTAAGTTTTATATCTTATCCAAAAGACAGCACCTTGGGCAGTGCAGAACCCACAAACACCATAGCTGAATATTAATAAGCACACACCTTACTAAATCACTACTATGTTTTCTACTCTGATATCCATGGGAGTAACTATGTTAGTTTAAAAAACCATTATAGTATCAGCTAGAATTGTGACAATGACTGATTTGTCAGTTCTCTGCCAATTCAAAATATTGTAAAATAAAAATTAATTTTGTGTTGACCCAAATAATCTTTTCAATATTTAGTGAATTCAGAAGTATATGTATACAGATTTCCAGATTTTTTCTATTTTCTCATAAAATTAAAATAAACTTCAAAACAAAAGCTCAGCCCTGGCTGAAGGGCTCCCTCCAGCCCTCCATGAGGTTGTGGAGGGCATAGCAGGTAGCGATCACCGTGGGGACATTTGGGAGGCTGACATCCAGCCTGGTGAGGAGGCAGCAAAACCTCCCCTTCAGCCTCCCAAATGCCCACTTAACTGTGCCCTGGCATGGTTGAGGTGACCGTTGAAAGTATCCTGAGCCAGCGTGGTGCGTCTGGTATAGGGCCACATGAGCCATGGGTGCAGCAGGCACATGGCATCAGCCACGATGCAGGGGGGCATTGTGATGTTCCCAAGTGGGAGTTTCCGTGGGGGGACAGATGATCTCTCCTGTTTCCAGTGTCCCAGCCATGAATTCCGGAATACCCAGGCATCATGGGCCCTGCCTGGCCACCCGACACACACATCCAGGAAATGGCCCTTCATGTCCACCAGGGACTAGAGTACCAACGAGTGGTGCCCCTTCCTGTTAATGTAGGCACCCCAACTGTGATCTGGAGCCCAGATGGCCACATGCATCCCATCTAGAGCTCTAAAACAAATGGGGAAGCCCAGGTCAGTGAACCTGGTGAAGGAAGCGTCCAGGCCCCCAGGGTCATGACTCATGGCAGAAGCACCCTGTTGATGGCTTGGACAAGCTGCAGTGGGGAAGGAAGGCACGTCCATGAATGGCAGACAGGGAGGCCCCACTGTCCCCTACTGCTTCCCCAAAAGGATCCCCCCTTCCTCTTCCCCATGAAGGGCCCCCATCCTTTGCCTGGTAGTCCTCTCCTCAGGGTGGGTCCATGGTGGGAAACAGACTTACCTCAATCATCACCACTCCAACGGTCGCCTTACCGATGTTGAAATCGTGGCCAATAGACCGGAGGCTGTTGGGGGTGGTCAGCCTCCACAGGGCAATGGCTACCCTCTTCTACACTGGGAGTGCTGGCTGCATCTGTATGTCTTGGTGCTGGAGGACTGGGGCGAGCCAGTGGCAGAGGTCTTTGAATGTCCAGTGGGTCATCCGAAAGTTCCCCAGCCACCGCTCATCATCCCAGTCCTCCAGCACCAGCCAGTCCCACCACTAAATGGTGATGATGAAGGCCCACTGGCACCGGATTGGGGTGTCCCGGGGAGGGGCAACAGTGCCCTGTCCAGGGCCTGCAGGCTGGGTCCCAGCTGGGCGATCCATGCGCACCACTGGAATATGAGGGTGACCAGCGTGGCCAGCAGGCTGGCCAGGGTGGAGAGGACCTCGTCCTCAGGGAAGGTGGAGGTGGGCATGTTGCTCACCTGTTCTCCCCAGCACGTGCTCTATTGCTGTAAGCAGCCTGGCAGCCTTGAGCACGTGCAGGGAGTGGGTATTAGGAGGGTCCTTTTAAGGGGTTGGCTGGCCGCGAGCCCAGAAGGGCTTGTCAGCTATGCGACCCCATGCCTGCATCATTTCCTGGTTCCTAACTTTGAAGTTGGGGCTAATTGTGTGCAGATGCTTAACTTCGAAGTAGGGGGAAGCCTGCTTCGAAGTAAGAGAGGGTGAATTTTGTGTTTAGACCCTATTTCAAAGTTATTTTGTAGTGTAGGCACAGCCAAAATGTTTCATTTGACCCAACCTTGCATGTGCAAGAAGTTTCAATTAAAAACTTCAACCCAGCTCGAGCATAATTTTGCTGGATCTGACGTGTAAACAGCCTCTGGTCTATTTGCTCTAATATTTCATGCCATTTAGTCATTCCATGTGCTGTGGACTTTGGTCAATATAAATAGTTATTGGATGGTGGATTGCAGAAAGACCATTAATGTATCTGAGCACTTTTTTTCTGTTTCAATCACAGCTGTTCTGAGTCTGTCATTTACAAATGGATGCATTCATTCTGTAGCTAATTGTTCTGTTGAAATTCTTTGGGGACTGACATTAGCGGAACTGAAAATAGAAGCATTTAGCAAGAGAGGTATTGTAATTGTAGCTTGCTTCCAACTGCTCCTTCCTGGAGGCAGTGGCAACAGGCCTAAAGGCACATGGATTACTTTGTTTTTTCTCACACATTTTCTTCTTTAATAAATTAAATCAGACCTGAATCAAAAGCAAAGAAACATCTCTTTACATAGATAAAAGATTAATTCCCTTTTTTCTGCCAAAGCTAGATGCAAATCAGCCATAAACTTGTTTTGAATATATTAAGGCTATGGAAAGGGGTTAGAAATTAAGTGGTAAAGTTTTCAGATAACATGAAATTATTAAATCCCACAGTGACTGTGAAGAGCTGCAGGGAGCTCACAAGTGAGTAACGGGGCAACATAATGGCTGACTGAAATGTAACATTAATCAGTGCAAAGTAATTTGCATTGACAAAAATAATCTCAAATTCACATATAAAATGCTGGGATCCAAATTACCTGTTATTACTCAAGAAGATCTTGGAGATACCATAGATAAGTTTCTGGAAACTTCATTATGCAACAGCAGCCACAAAGGCTAACACAATGTTAGAAACTATTGGGAAAGGGTTAGAAAATAAGACAGAAAATATTGTAATGCCCCTACATAAATCCCGGGTGTTCCCACACCTTGAATACTGTGTCCAGTTCTGGTTGCCAAATCTCAAAAAAGATACATGGTGGAACTGGAAAAGCTTTGGAGCTGGGTGACAAGTATGTTCAAGGGTATAGGTTGTCCTCCATATTAGAAGAGACTGAAAAGATTACCGTTGTTTAGCTTAAGGAAAAGATGATGAAGAGGAGGTATAAGAGAGGTCTATGAAATCATAACATGTAGAAAAATGAGGTGAGAAACGTTTTTTTCCCTTTCCTACATTAAAAAAGGGAGCGCCTAATTAAATTAATGGGAAGCATGTTTCAAACAAAAAAGAGGACGTATTTTTCATGCAACACACACCTTGAGGAACTCTCTGCTTCAGGATGTTGTGATAGCCAAAAGTATAACACTGTTAAAAAAAATGGATAAACTCCTGGAGGATAAGTTCATAGTTGGCTATTAGCAGAGGAAATCACTGATGCAAATTCATGATTGGGATGATCCTAAACCTCTAACTGCCAGAAGCTGGGAGAGGAAGACAAGAGGATCGCTCCAACTATTCTGTTCTGTACACTCCCATTGAAGCTCAGGGGCTGGCCACTGTCAGAGACATGATACTGGACTAAACAGATCGTTTATGTGAGCCAATATGGCTGTTCTTATGTTCATAAGAAACAATGTGTTTAATATTGGTTCCAAGGAACCAAAGGAAAACTCAGATCCCAGCTGCAGAGTAGAGAAGAAATATCTGGTAATATTAAAATCATTTAGTGAAAGAGAAGAAACAATTGCACGAGTGAGTGATAACATCAGTATCACTAGAACATCAAAGAATAGTTAAGGTAAACCATTCTTGAGTAGAAGCTCCTACATGAAACAGAACTTAGTTGGAAAGAAAGAAAGAAAGAAAGAAAGAAAGAAAGAAAGCACACTTTTAAAATTGAGTGTAGTGTGGTCACCTATTTACTAGTGTTCAGAGTTGAGTATGGTGTAGCGAACTCTTCATTGCTAGTGCCCTTCTTGGTGGTCGCTCCAGGCCTTGGCTGGTTTGACCCTTTTCCATGCCTGGGTCCTTCAACAGGACTTCTTATAGTCCCCCTCTTCTGAGGTAATAAGGAATCCAAAAATAAAAAAAAAAAGGCAGAAGTCTAATGACCCTGAGCAAGGCCTCCAGTCTCACATTGGGTTCAACAACCCTTGTATCCCTTTGCATCAGGGATTTTCTATTCCCCTTTCAGGAAGAGTTGGTGAGGAAGCCCAGGTCCTCCTGGCTTCAGGCCCAGGAACTGGTATTGAATGGGTAAAATCTATTTCTGTAGAGTCGCTTCTGCTTCCCTGGACCATTTCCTACCTTCAGTCTGATGACAGAGTCCTCTGAGGCTGTTTGGCAGCAAGTAGTTCCTCTCAGCATAGGCTTATTAGAGTTTTCTCTCTAAACTCCTTTTCCTCAGAGCTGGGTTCCTGTTCTCTAGAGCTGTAATTTGGCAGATTAGAAATGAAATCAGACACATTGGGGCTGGCAATTCCTGCTCTAAATTCTTGTGGTAATAAAGTAGTCTTTTTTGTGAAACACAGGAGAGAAAAATGAAACTTGATTCCACGAGTCAGTAAGAATCCAACTGAGAATGAATTCTTGGAGTAGCTGAGGTGGTAGAAGAAAATCATACCAGATTACACAAAACCCTGAAATATGTGACCTGCTAAACACTTACAGCTTCCTGTAGAAATCAGCTGCCAGATTCTTATTGACTTCCAAGAGAGCAGCATCAGACCTACAGATTTTGATTGGATTTGCAACTATTCAGCACTGCTAAGGATTTTACTCTAGGGAAACTGAGAGCTAAACCAATGGTTAACTGGTTGACATTTTTTTAAAGAAATAGCTATATTTCCAAACAGAATAGAAGGCCTGAGAGCTGAGTCATATAAATGAACAGGCAATATGCAATGACCAAGGTTGGCTGAGACCTTTTGTCTTAGAAACCATAGCAATTTTGGTTGTTTATAGCTTGTGCCTTTAAGCATTCATGAGGTAGTCTGAAGCCAACATTTGATGTCCAGCATATTTAAATAGTACAGCAGTAGAATCAGGATGAACATGAGGAAATATTTTGAAACATTCACAGTACAACAGCCAAAGTCAAAATGCCACATAAAAAGGAGAAAGCTGCTTCAGTGTGCCAAATAATTAACTGCCCCATAATTTCTGGATTGCAAAATAAGAGAGAGGGCATGATAGCTAGTAGAGAACAAGTTGGAGGTAAAAATGATGACATAATCCAAATGGCATTTGACTGCAGTTATATCATGTGGAAGAGAGAGACATTAGATGCTGTATTTCCTATTAAAGCTATGCTCCTGAGTTCCTAGCAAGAATCATAATTAGCCTGCAGCACTGGGGTATGCTTCTCATGTCCATTTAAGATGAGTATATTGGCATATCCCTACCAGCGTGAAATCCAGAAGTGAAATCTACATTTAGAGCTGTTCCTAGGTTTCTCTTTTCCCTTTTTCCCTTTTCCAATTCATGATGACAATGTCCTGTAGTTGCAGATGGGCTCTGGCAACTCTCCAAGGACAAACAGATAGTTTGCTCAGACAACAGTGAAGGCATTTGGCTGCTTATCTAAATGATGTCCCAGTTTCCAGTGAAAGGAGAGGATTCAAGAGCTAAACATGGTTAGCTTAGTAAAAAGGTAGTGAAGAGGGTATTACATCGTTGTTTACAAGTACTTATGAAGGATGCAAGGCACTAACACAGGGCATTTTCCTATTTTTCTCTTGCAGCAAAAAGACAGAAATGATGGGAAATGTACTTCTTTGACCTGTGGTTACCATTACTACTACTCCACACAAACATATAAGCTCTTCTAAGAGGTCATAGGGGATGGAATAACGGTTTAAGGGAAGCAAAGCTGTACTCATTAATTGTAGAAGTTCTATGGTGTTCATGTACTATGGTTGTGGATATGGTGTAAGTTTCCTGTGAGCACCACAAATTCAGGTTGAAAAAGGGACCACATATTGGCAGAGATTCTTTACTAAAATCATGAGCGCATAGAAATCAAAATGAAAGAGTTGGGGCATATAGCACTAATAGAGTAAAGAGTGCGCTTATTTCCAGGGCAAACTTACTGAAGTCAAGGTAAAGAGCAGAATTTGAGTGACTGAGCTGAATACACATTTTATTTGCAGTCCCTTTAAAAATCTGAACCTAGGTGCCTGAGTCATTTTGAAAACGCAAATCAGACATCCAAGTCATTAGGGACTTTTTGAAAATTTCAGCTGTGAACTAAGGCATGAAGAGTTTGCAGGTATTTGCTAATCCACATATGACCAGTGATATCCAACTTGTCATTTGGATTTTAAAATCAGCTCAGCACTGTAAAACACTAGAACTTGAATTCAGCTGGCATATGGAGAGGAGGGTAATCAGAAATGTATGGCAGCTAGTAGGTGCAGAGGCAGAAGCAGCCAAAGTGGAGACATTCGGCCATTCAGAGAACTGTCCTGAGCTTTAAATGAACATTCTTTTCCCTAGCCTGGCTGGCTCTTTGCTCCAGTCCTCTCCCTTCCTCTCAGTCTCTTCCACTCATTTTTGCTCTACACGGCTCTTCACCTTTTCTCCCCTGTCTATTTGTCTCACTCCCTTTAAAAGTAGCCATTTTTCCACAAAATAATTTTACCACAAGATTACAGGAGAAGGCATCTGAACTGGAATTCGTTTACAAGCTTAACACCTTTCACCTTGGCCTGAATAGAGATCTTAACTGGCTTTGATATTCACTGGAATGAGACACATCCAACTTAATTTGCTTCATTAATGGGTCCTACTAACCACAGGTAGCTTCCTTCTCTCTCTTCCCTGCTATATAAACCCTAGATTCTGTTATTTTCTCTCCATTTCCAACTGATGGAATGGAGTTTACCCACAAAAGCTCATGACCTAATATATTTGTTAGTCTCTAAGGTGCCACAGGACTGCTTCTTATTTGTGAAGCTACAGACTAACATGGGTGCCCCATGAGCATTTTTCTCTTCTCTTCAGTATCCCTCCCGCTCTCTTTCTATTTAGCTAATCCAATTCTAAACAATCACTACAAAAACAATCCTACAAAAATATGGAACTAAGACAATGCTTTCTGACATCCAATTGCTCCCTCTGTTTGTATCCTGTTCCAAGGATCCATGTTCCAGCATGCTGAACCCAGTTGGCTGGATCTACAATCCTCCAGTAATTAAAACTATGTAACCTGGAAATTTACCGCTTATGGGGTAGACTTTCAGAGATTTTCAAGACTCTGCATAGAACATCACTGGCCTGTATCAATAACTGTAATTAATATATGTACATTATGGCTTTAATAATTTTTCTCTAACCCTGTCCTTTCTTGTTTTGTAAATAAACCTTTAGATATTGAGATCGGAAGGACTTGGACAAGTGGTTGTTTTTTGGGTAAGATCGGAGTATATATTGGCCGGGGACTGTGTCTGGGCCTTTTGGGCCCAGAAGAATCTGTGAGGCGTTGGTAAAATAGGTTTTAAGAACTGCTCACCTGAACTGGGGGGGTTGTTGGAGTAGGCTGCTATAGCAGCTGGGAAGTCTGTGAGTTTGCTTATGTAGCTTCTGACTGGCCTTTGGGGCTGCCAGAGGTACTTTTGTGGCTGATTGGATTTTCCTTAGTGAGAAGGAAATCTCACCCTGGGGCTTTAAGTAGCCCCATTTTAAGCAACATATCCTAGATTAATTTCTCTGCCTGTGCCTAGAAATCCCGTCATATATCAGTCCCCCTTTTATATCTACTGTCCGTTCTCTGGAAAGCTAATGTGTTCTTACCTGGGTCAAACATGAGCACTCTATGTTCTCTGCTGGCTTTGACAGACTACAAATCCCACAATGCATCTATATTCCCACTGCATAGTATTAGCTCTGAGAGGTTTCTATTGTAGACAGTTCCTGAGGTAATCCTTGTGCTTGTGTACATTTCCTCAAGAAACCATTATCGTTGTTTGGCCTTGTAATCATTGTACCTGAAAGGCTACTAGTGGTTATTCTGAGCCTTATAACACGTTTCAGGAACTCATCCATAGCCGCTCTTCATCACTTCGAATATGATAACACGTATCCAACAAGATTATTGATGTTTAGCAGATTTAGAATAGCAGCTCACAGGATATATTTTGTACAAAATATATTCTAACTACACAACAGTGGCAAATATTCAGGTGTCAGAGGGGCACAGACAGAACAAACTGGTCAGAATACAAAAATGCCTCACTTCTTTTTTCTTTAACTGGCCTGTCTTTACCAGATTTACAGAGCGTATTCCTGCTTAACCTGCTCGCCAGCACCAGGAGGATCCCAGACTATGACCTTCAAGGAGACTGCATACCTGTGTGTGGGAGGGAGGCAGGGACTGAATCTGTGCTAATGATGAGAATGTTTGTTGCTAGTGAAAGCTCCAGTCATTGGCTGAACTACTGCAGTACCACCTATTGACATGGTGTATCAGTTTAATCTATGCTAATCTGTTGCATTTTCCATTGCCTATTGCTAGAAAAAAATAAGTACAATTGTGCTGTCTCCATTTGGTGTGTTTACTGGCATGCATAAAATCCAGAGTTTATAGATTTATTCTTGGAGGCTACTGAGGTATACCCACAGGTGTATACAATACCTCTCCAAGTGGAGGATCTGCCTACTATAAATATTCATACAAGTAAGAGGATTCATACAAGTAAGAGGATAACTGCAGAGAGTGGCACTAGAGAGTTCTCACTTACTTTCCCATCTACCTGCAACTCCAAGAGGCTCCGCTGATCTTGATAACACAAGGCACTGAGATGACCAGTGAGAGTTGCCTGTTCCCAAGTTGTGTGGGAAAAAAAAGGAAGTGGTATACTATTGTGGTATATTACAAATGAAGTGTGTGATTATAAACACTGTGAATGATACCAGATTAGTAGAGGTTGCTAGCAATTTGGAAGGCAGCGTTAGAATTAATAAAGACCTTGATAAACTGGAGAACTGGTCTGAAATCAACCACAACATTCAATAAAGATTATGCATAAGAATGAAAACTCAAATCAACAATACAAAATGGGGAATAATGGTCTTGTCGGTAGTACAGGCTGAACCTCTGTAGTCCAGCACTCTCTTGTCCCAATGACCACTTATCATGGGTGAGGCCAAGTTCCCTGTGTTGCTGCAAACTTTGCTTACAGTCACCAGTCCTGGTTTTCAGTGTTCTGTGCTGTTATTTAGCTGTAATTTACCCCTAAGTGTCTTCAAAGAACCCAGTAAGCAGTGGAAGTGTTGGTAATGACTTCCTGGGGTCTGGCAAATTCTCTCTTTCTGTGCATGTCAGGTGCCAAGGGTGAGAAGTTCCACTGGTAGTACTACAAAGGTGCTGGGTGTTATATTGGATTCTAAACTGAACCTGAGTCAACAATGTGATGCAGCTGCAAGAAAGCTAATTACTCTCATTGATGGATTAGCAAGAGTGTTTTGTTGTAAAACATGAGATGTGATGGTTCCATTATACTTGGTCCTGGTGAGTGTCACTGAAGTACTGTGTTCCATTTTGGGTGCCACTCCTTAGGATAGATATTGAAAGAGAGTCCAGAGGAGAGTGTTACAATAGGATAAGAAATAATGAATTTGATCTGCAGTTAAGGAGGTTTAGTTTATATCGGTGCTTCTCCAACTTCGGGGCAAGCCTCCCAAAGGAGGTACCCTAGTGTGATAAGGGAGAAATGAGCTGTGTACAGCCTTTAAAGAAAGGTGTGTGGCTGGGGCTGGGGCTGGGGCAAATACTGTCGGGCATTGCACACCGGGGAGGTTGGGAAACAGAGGACAGATGGCACTGTGCCTTCCAATGATGGTCATTCTTGAGGGAGGGATAGCTCAGTGGTTTGCACATTGGTCTGCTAAATTCAGGGTTGTGAGCTCAATCGTTGAGGAGGCCATTTAGGGATCTGGGGCAAATAGATTTAAAAACGATAGTGCTTGGTCTTGTTGAGGAGGCAGGGGAGTGGAGTCGATGGCCTTCCAGTTCTCTGAGATGTGTATCTCAATGTATTATTATTCTTTGCCCCCTCCATCAAATGTTCACCTGGGGGCAGCAGGGCCCCAGCTCTCAGCTCCAGGGTGCAACCAGCAGTGCCACAGCATGGGTAGCAGTGAGGTGATATGTCAGCTGTAAAAAGTGATATTGCTGAATGTCACTTCTCACATGGCCACCCTTCCGTCTGTGCTGCCGCTGGTGCAACACTGCCTTCCGAGCTGGGTACCCAGTCAGCAGCCACTGCTCTCTGTTTTGCCTTTTGAGCTTGGTGATGGTACAGGTACTTGTGGGGAGTTGTGTAAACAGCCACAGACACAAAGAAAGGGAAAAGAGATAATTTATTGATTAAATAATTTTGAGAACCAGATTAAGTATTAGGAAAATATTTTTAACTATAAGGTTAATTAACCTCTTGAATAGGCTTCCCAGGAAGACTGTAGATTTCCATCATTTGAGCTTTTGCTAACATGTATCAGGGATGCTCTAGGTATACTTAGTCCATCCTCGTCACAAAGGGCTGCATTAGATGACCTCTGGAGGTCCCTTTATTGTTATTCTACTAGCCCAATAAGTCCTATTTGATGATCTGATCAAATACGTAAAGGCTCTAGTTTCATTTTACACTTAGGAAATAACCTTAAGCCAATAGTCAGGGATACATTTTATTAATTTTCTACATGATTAATCTGCACAAGCTTTTAGACATTTGTGACATTCACTTACAACAAGCATAATGCCTTAATGCTGAATGCAGACAGATTTATTTAATTCATGTAAAGTCCCAATGTCTGAGTGTACAACATGATGACCAAACTTAATACCACTAGGGTTGAGATCTTGCCAGTGCTTCAAAATGCTTTTCCTCATTTTAATACACATTTGTCTCAGTACAGTATCTCTCAACAGCAGCAAGGATCTCCGATTGTGCTCCATATCAGTCACAGTGTCTTCATGCAACACTGTTCTGATGGCACGGGACTGACAGTCATTGCTAATTTGATCCACTTGTTGGATTATTAGTTTCCCAAGACTGAGACAGGTACCAATTGGGAATGCAAGGTCAACGTTGAGACATGCTTCTCAAATACCGTAGGCAAATGCAGTGGCAGGTTCCCTGCATAATCCAGCCTGTTGTCTCAGTCCTGAGCAGGAGCGGTTACCTACAGGCAATACGAGGCAATTCCACATATCATATAATCCACTGAGAACCAGGTATGATACAGATTCTTCCACATGCTCTAAATTCACTGAAACATATCATTTGGAGCTCAAATATTTTGAAGTATGAAAATAACAAACAAAATGAGTGTCTAGAACTGCTTCTAGAATCCTGGACATGGACACGCCAATCGTTGAAGAGGAAAAATGATCTTTGGGAGGAATAATGGTTTTGGGGTTAAGGCACTAGACTGGGGAGTCGTGAAATCCATATTGCATTCCCAAATCTACTACATATTTAGCCAGTCAGTTAGTCTCTCTTTTTTCCATCATATAATGGGTATAATTGTATTTTCTTTGTCTCTATTTTCTGCCTTATCTCTTTACTTTGTAAGTTGTTTGGAGCCGCTGACTGTCTCAGACCTTTTATCTAGCACAATGGAGCTGTGACCTCGGTAGAAAGTGGCTGTAGTTTATTAGGTATAATGAACAATAACAGCAGGGTTCAGGCTGAAAGAGGCTTCTCCATGGAAATGCAAGAAGCTCCAAGGACAACATGGAAGCACCTACCAGATCACCATCAGGCCAGGGACAAAACTCTGAGATCCCCAGATCTAAACTAGTTTATAAAATTAATTTGTAAGACACAAGAGTGACGGTGGAGGTGTTTACAACCTGGAAAATGTAGCATGAATAAATGGAAGAGGATTAAGGAAATTGAAGAGGGGAAGACAAAACAAAGCTACCAAGGGAGGGAGAAGAAATGACATAGTACACGTGCATTACTTCTAAGCACACACTACATTTTATGAATGAAACTCAACCCCACAGAATTTTCCACTAGAAGACTTAAGTCTAAATTCTCCATCCACTTGTGCCAGTCTAAACCTTGACTATCGCTGTGGCTGTTGATGTAGTTACTTGGAGCTGAAGTTGGTGTGAGATGAGATTCAGGTCTCTAGGTCTGGGTTGATTCTGGGAGAATTCCTGTTCTTTGCCTGTGGTATTTAGTTAGGGGAGAACAAATAGATATATAAAGGGAGTGTGATCAAAAATGGCATGGATGAGCGATAACATCTAGACCTATATGAATTATTTCACACTCAATACAAGAATTCCAAAATTTATGTGCTGGTATGGGGTGAAAAGGGAAAATGCCACCTTTTGACAAATCCAGCAGCATTCTCAGGCTAAGTGGACAAATTGTCCAATCCTGTTGTGTAAATGCGTTTGAGGAATGTGGGGAAAATCAGCAACCCAGAACCCAATATTTTACAGAGCCCCAAGCTAAACAGGAGCCTAAAGACTGATTTTGAGTGATACAGAACAACTGCAACTGTTCCCAAAATGTATAGGGACAAAGGTATTGCTGGCAGGCCTGTATCTATCTATCTAGCCTAGGTTCTGTGTGCACACAGGGGTGCCAACAGAAATGCTGATTCCCTGGACAAAGTGTGGTGGAGCACCAGTAAGGGGCAAGGCCTGGGGCAAAGGGGTGAGGCTGAGGGCTAGTTTCCCACGGCCATGCCTTCAGCATGGCCTGGCCCATGGATCCTGGAGTTTGGTAGTGATTTAAAGGGCCTGGGGAAGATGCCTCATTTGTCTCATCAGTTGCCCTGGATGCCCTACACTGCTGTTGCTTCGGTGTGGCATCTACAAGAGAGCATGGAGCTAGACCATGCGTGGTAGCTGGACAGTGCATGTGGCACGCATAAGCTGCTGCCAGTGCCACAGTTTAGAAGCGATTTAAATTGCTGTGATTTAAAAGCAGCAGATTTGAGTTACTAACCACTTTGTCCAGGGACTCAGCATTTCAGCCCTTACATGGCTTTCTGACTCACAGGGTCTGCAGCAATTGCCCATATTCTGGCAGGAGCATACACATGCAGGCTCGCAAGGTGGGAAGAGCCTTTTCTATAGGCCATTGTTAGAATGAAGTGTCCTTGAATGAACTATCAGCATGTAGCTGTTTGGCTCTAACGTAAATCTTATCTGGTGGGTGACAAGCACCTTTGGGATCAAAAACATAGCTAATATTCATATCTTTAGGTACAAAGACAGTACTGGCATGTATGGAGGATAATCATGTTTGTCAGACTGTTATTTTTCCATTGGTACCTTACATGACATACTGTATAAGATTTGTTGCAACTGTATAACAGTGGTAGCAATAATGATATATGTGGCAATACTTTAGTCATAATATACACTTACTGCAATTGTACTTTATGTTGGGTTGTGTAAGCTCCTAGATTGAGGGGATGGTGCCAGAAAGGCATTTTCCTTGCCTGCATCAATGGAGGTAACAAGAAGAAAATAAGGAGAAAGTAATGTTGATGAAAATGCATGCACACTTTCCAACCCTACTCCAGATTATGAGGAGACCCATCAGCCAAAAACAAGTTAGGAGGCAGAAGAAGAAAGAGTGTCAGGATGCCCTTGAAATCATCTGGTATTATGACTTTATACTAGTGTCGTCTACTGGGGAGATCAGCATCATTCAGCTGTGTGCTATAGGCCCTGTTCTGTAACAGAGGAGTTTCTCCTTAATCTCAAGTGGCAAGGCCTTGCTGGAGCAAATGGACTGGTGTGTTACCACAGCTCTCCTCAGGTTCCCCATGTTGACCTTGTGCAGCACTGTGCTTCTGAGGGGTCTTAAGTTTAGGATCTTTTTTTTTTTGTGCGAAGACATCCTCGGAAGAGTATCCTAATGCATAGTGTACTTTCCTGAGACTCAGGAGCCCTAGTTGTTGTTCCCGCATGACGACTACTGAGTAACTTTAGGCAAGTCACTTCACTTCTCTGTGTCTCAGTTTTGTACAGTGATTTGAAATCTGCTGATGAAAAGTGCTATATAAGACAAAAGTATTATTATTATTATTATTATTATTATTATTATTAACAACAACAACAACATTAACAATCTCCCAGTCTTTCAGCAGCATGCACTTTTTATCTTTTCATTACAGGTTATCATTTTATTGTTTTATTTTTATATTGAAATACAGAGAGGGATTAAAACATTACCACTTGGCATTTAAATTCTGTTTGGCTCCCTGCTTGTATTTCAATCAGATACAGAAAGAAACAGTATCAAAGGGGATTAAGTGTGATAAAGACAAAGAGAAGCATTTCCTCCTAAACATACATTAATCAGGAATGAAATAGCACCCTCACTTTAATTTATACAGAGAAGAAAATACATTTTAAAGTTTTTTTTTCTCTTTTCAATAGATAAATGGCTTCTTAATGGCAGGGGGAGGCAGGAGGGAGAATGTGGAATCAAGTTTTAAAAGGAAGCTGTGTTTGAATCTGAAAGGACGAATTACTAAAAAGAAATGTGCTCCTGGATGACGCAGCATATACCAAGTTTTAGTCCAGAGTAAAATATCAGTGGCTGAGGTAACGTTTTGGAATAAGGGGCTTTAAAACATACAGCTGTTACGAAACAGTTAATTAAGCCACTCAACTTTCCCATATCAGCTGCAATTGTAATATACCCATTTTACACTTAAATAACATAGTCACACAGCATTTGTAGTTAATATGTTCTTGTGCTGTATACGCACAACACAAAGTTGCAATCCCAGAGACTTCTCAAAGTAGGATTTAGAGAATGAGGTGAATAAACAGATAGTTGTGGGTGGAGGAGACAAGGAAAAATTTGAAATGAGTGTTTATGTGCCTAAGTAAGTTGTTGTGGTAGTCTCAGCTGTCATAAGTGTCATAAAACATAAGGACTGGTCAAAGGGACGTTGATATCAATTGGCAGATTTCTGCTTGTCTTGGATGGGTCGTGCATGTGCATGAAACTTTGGCAACAGGAAAAGAAAACTATTTGAGAGTGGTGTTTGATTAATCACTGGCTCATGCTCCCTCCAGTTTCCTATAGTTTTATTATATAACACTCCTGGTGAAACTCTCTGACAGGTTGTAATTTTTTAAAAAAGTTAAAGTGCACAATATTATTTAAAAGGAAAACAAAATAGGGTAAAACAACACAAGCCAGTAAACTCTCAGAGGACAGATCCCATAGCATTAAATATCTAAAGTTTATTTTGATTAGCTTAATTACACTCCAAAGAATCTTCTGCCTCCCTCCTTAGTGATGTTCTGTTTCAATTCCCCATAGATATGGTTAGTATTTACTGCAAATCTCTGTGAGTAATCAAGTATCCTGTGCGCTAACATTGTAACGTTGTATAAGAACAAAGGAGACAGAAGCGACTGCAACAACTAGCGTGGAATCTCCCTCCTAAGTGTCACTGGTAAACTGTTTGCACGCGTCATCCTTGGCAGACTCCAGAAGATTGCTGAGAGGGTGTACCCCGAATCGCAGTGCAGATTCCGGGCAGAGAGGTCTACTGTTGACAAGGTCTTCTCTCTAAGGCAGCGGCAGGAGAAGTGCAGGGAGCAGAGAAAGCCACTCTACATAGCCTTCATCGACCTGACCAAGGCCTTTGACTTGGTCAGCAGGGATGGTCTGTTCAAACTGCTCCACAAGATAGGCTGTCCTCCACGGTTACTCAAGATGATCCAGTCATTCAACGAAGACATGAGAGGAACCATCCAATATGACGGCGCATTATCAGATGCTTTCAGAATCAGGAGCGGCGTCAAACAAGGATGCGTGCTTGCTCTGACATTGTTTGGGATCTTCTTTGCACTCCTCCTGAAGCATGCCTTTGGATCTTCAACAGAGGGCATCTTGCTGCACACAAGATCTGATGGGAAACTGTTTAACCTTGCAAGGCTGAAAGCTAAGTCTAAGGTGCGAAAAGTCCTCATCAGAGACATGCTGTTCGCAGATGATGCTGCTGCAGTGTCTCATACAGAAGACCAGCTTCAAAAACTACTGGATCAATTCTCCAAAGCGTGCAAGGACTTTGGGCTTACCATCAGCCTAAAGAAGACAAACGTACTCGGTCAGGATGTTGCTGAATCCCCATCAATCAGCATTGACAACTACATGTTAGAGGTCATCCACGAGTTTGTTTACCTCGGGTCCACCATCACTGACACCCTGTCGTTGGACACTGAGCTAAATAGGAGGATCAGAAAAGCAGCCACAACTCTGTCCAGACTCAGCAAGAGAGTGTGGAATAACAAGCTGTACACTCACACCAAAATGCAAGTCTACAGAGCCTGCATCCTCAGCACCCTCCTTTATGGCAGCGAGACTTGGACCCTGTATGCCCGCCAGGAAAAGAGACTGAACATCTTCCACTTGTGCTGCCTCAGGCGCATCCTTGGAATATCATGGAAGGACAGAGTGACCTACACCGCTGTCCTCGAGCAAGCTGGAATCCCAACCATGCACACCCTCCTCAGGCAGCGTCAACTCCGCTGGCTTGGCCACGTCCACAGGATGAATGATGGAAGGATTCCAAAAGACATCCTGTATGGTGAGCTAGCCTCTGGCAAAAGACCTCCTGGACGCCCCCAGCTGCGCTACAAAGATGTCTGCTAGAGAGACCTCAGAGAGGTAGACATCGAGCTGGACAACTGGGAAGAACTAGTAGACGACCGCAGCAGATGGAGGCAGGGGTTACACAAGGGCCTTCAGAAGGGCGAAATGAAGATCAGACAGCTAGCAGAGGAGAAGCGAGCTCACAGAAAGCACAATAAGGACTTGCCAGACACCCACTACATCTGCAAGAGATGCAGCAAGGACTGTCACTCTCGTGTGGGTCTTCATAGTCACAATAGACACTGTAAATGAAGTCCTCAATTGAAACTTTAAAGGGCGCGATCCATAGTCTATGCAGACTGAAGGATGCCTACTACTACTAATCAAGTATAGCGTGTCTATGGCCACCAATCAAATCATGTATATAGCAATTTCAAGGTCTTCAGCATAGACACAACTCAGCAATTTCTAATTCAAATACCCATATTCTTACTATCTGAATTAACGCTGGATACTTCCCATTCTTTAATATTTGAGCATGTAGTCATGATAGGCTGTCCACTAAGGGCAATTTGATCATAGATGTGGGACTGTTTAATTTTTTTTAAATGAAAAAAAGGGTAGTTGATTTTTTTTCCTTGTGGAAGCATCTGCTTTTTGTGGAAAATCCCCAATAGGCCTTGCCACATCCCAAGGTCTAACCCAATAAATTCAAGACTTAATTTCTGATGTTTTCTGCTTTGTTACTATAAGTTGAACCTCTTTAATCTGGCACCCTTGGGACCTGACTGGTGCTGACCGAGAGAATTTGCTGGACCTGGAATGTCAATGTAGTCTAGAAACATTTCCAACACTTCCACTGCTTACTGGGCTCTTAGAAGCCATTTAGGGGTAAATTAGAGTGAAATAACAGGACAGGATACTCAAAGCCAGGACTGATGGCTGTAAACAGACTTCATGGGACCACAGGAAACTTGGCCACATCCATGATAAGTGCTCATCTGTCTAACTAAAATCACGCCAAATTACAGATGTTGCCAGATGAGAGAATGTAAGATTAAAGAGGTTCAAAGTGGACTGAAGGATCAAATGTGGCAAGTTAAAATTAGACAGGGATTGATTTCTTTGGCAGCAACTTGCTGAAAATCAAATTTACAACAGGAAACTATACATAACCTGAGCTATGGAATGGCTACAGTCATGTTATGTTCCCAGAAGTATCTTCTTTTGATCAACAGATGAACACCATTGCTTGTGGCCCTCTCTAATGGTAGCATTAGCATTTCTTAGAGAGGCCTGAGAAAGCTGCAACTTCTTTGATCCCCCACTTAAAGGACAGAACGCTTTTATCTAAGGGATTGGTTATTTTGAATTAAATCATCCTCATAAGCAGTAGCCTGTCATTTCTGAAAGGTGAAATTGGATTTTCTAGCACTGTGATTTCTTTCCCAGTTGTTACGAATGTTTTGCTGCATCCTTTCCAGATCTGATGCTGGAAGGAAAAGTAATGAGGGAAGTGGAATGGTGGCCTGTGAATGTGCTGGGTCCACTTCAGTATAGAACACATACACAAATACACAGAGGATGTGGCCACACTCTGGCAGTATGGCACTTCAGAGTATGCTAATGGGGCACTGCCATGATTATGCAGCACCTCATTAGCATAATGATGGCCATGTGGGCTTCGAAGCTACCAGTTTTGAAATGCACGCTGCCTGTGTAGCCCAGGGCCTCTTGAAACATCTCTCTGATTTCAAAAGCCCCTTCTTCCCATCTGGCTTTGCGAAGAAGGGGCATTCGAAATCAGGGGGTTCGTTTGGAAAGGCCCCTGGCTACATGGGTGGCATGTGTTTCGAAATCAGCAGTTTCGAAGCCTGCGCGTTGGCCATTATGCTAATTAGGCACTGCATGTTCATGGCAGCACGTCATTAGCATATTCTGAAGTGCCACATTACCATAGCCCTTCGGAAAGGTTAGGCTCATGTGGCCATGGCCACAGACACATAAACGCAGTGGGTGCCCAAATTCACCCCTGTTAACACCTATCTCCTTCGAATCCAGAGTAGCATGAGAAATCTGCACTTCATTCAATGAGTCAGCAGGAATCAATATTTCCACACAGGATTCCAGTGCCTGTTATATGCCAGGTCAATAGAAGATGTTTTATCACCTTGTCAAGAGGGCTTTAATGAACTGGATGCTAAATTAGATGCTGTAGGATATATATCAGAGGAAAAGTTCTGCAAGGCAGAGCCTGAAAATAAGATGGAAAGTTTCTTTATAATATTTTCTTTCCCAAGCAATGTGATGGGGCTGGGGAGAAGGGTGGAGAATAAGGATCTGAAAGCCATTCTGTCACTCACAGCTCTTTCTAAACCGGCAAGAAGACTATTGTCAAGAATTTGCAGATTCCTAATGCATACTCAAACACTGTTTTACTTGAATAGTGGAGATATATATATATGTATATATATATATGAACTAAATGGTTTACAGTGAAGGCTGGTGATTATTTAATTTGCTTCATCAACTGATCCTACTACTGACAGGCAACTTTCTTTTTCCCTTTCTCCCCCTTCCCTCCCTGCTATATAAACCCTGGATTCTATTATTTCTTTTCTTTTTCTACTCCAGTCATCTGAAGAAGTGGGTTTTACCCACAAAAGCTCATGACCTAATACATGTGTTAATCATGACTGCTTAATGCTAATGATTGTTAGCTATGATAGGGACCTAATGATTCTAGGCAGTGCACAAATGTAAAGAAAACTCCAGAGAGACAGCTTCTAGCCTAGGGTCTAACCTGTTAGTTAATTCACACCTAAAATAGTCTCAGGTTATGTGTACACAGCAGCTAGACCCTGGTGGCTGTCCCATACCAATTGACTTGGATGGCTTGGGCTATGGGGTGTTTCATTGCTCAGACTGGAGCTAAGCTCTCGGACTGACCCACCTGTCAGGGTTCTACAACCTGAGCTACAGGCTAAGCCTGGAATTCAGCCTCTAATTGCTGAATAGACGTACCCTTACTGGCCCAAATAGGCCCAAAAACTCAGGAGAACAATATCTGTACAGGCCCTAAGGCTCTGGAGAAGAGTGTCCATGGCCTATATAGGGACAGCACAGAAAATTCAGCTTGAATTAAAATCAAAAGACAGCTTTGTACAGCAAATGCACACAACACAGATGCCTTTTCCCATCAATTGAGGGATCCAGTGCTCAAGCTTTAAAATCACAAGGAAACAGTTGTTTTTCTTTTTTTACGTGGCTCTCCTTCAGCACTCTCACCTCCGTCTCCATCCTAACTTCATATTCTCTCTTTTTTCTTTCCTTTATTCTCCTATACTGCCTTCAGCTGCTGAGAGGCTAGTCCTATGTACCTTGATCTCATATACAGGTACTCCAGTGAATTAATCCATCTGAAACTTTTATAAGAGCCAGTTTAAAGGTAAATGATTCTGGAGGTATTGGGCTTCTCTGATTTAAATTAGTCTGAATTTGTCAGGTTGTTTATTTTTTGTTTTAAGCATGTCTGGCCAAATTCAGCCCTGATATAAAGCCACTAGCTGCAGTGCACTTACATCATTGATGGATTTGATCTATTATGTAGGAAAGGTCCGGCACTAGGAAATTAGACATTTGATTCCAATTGATTTTCAGTGGAGTTGGGCTCCCAACACCTATAAGCACCTTAGAAAAAAGGGATTAAGTGGATTGCTGTGCATTAAATGCAATAGCCTCTTATAGGAAGAATCACTTTCGACCAGATCCTAATCTCAGTTAAAATGTCATGAATCAGAAGTAATTCCATTTAAATCAATTGCATTACACCAGGGTAAAACTGGAATAAGTGAATTATGCAACTGGGTCTTTAATTCTTGTTTTCCACTAATTCTTTCCAATTGCAGATACATGGAAGTATGAGCCTTTTTTCACTCTCTGTCCCTCTATACATTTAGTATCTTTCCACTGCACTTTTCTGTCTCTTAGGCTCTGGCCGCACTAACCCCTTCTTTTGGAGGGCCTATGGTAATGTGGCACTTCAAGATATGCTAATGAGGCACTTCAATGAATATGCAGTGCCTAATTAGCATAGTGACAGCTGCACACGCTTCGAAACTGCCAGTTTTGAAATGCCGCTGCCCATGTAGCCAGGGGGGCCTTTCAAAATCGACCCCTGATTTTGAAAGCCCCTTATTCCCAAATCCAGATGGGAATAAGGGGCTTTCAAAATAAGGTGGTTGTTTTGAAAAGCCCCTCCGGCTACACGGGCAGCTGCAATTCAAAACCGGCAGTTTCAAAGCGCGCATGGCTGCAATTATGCTAATGAAGCACTGCATATTCATAGCAGCACTTCATTAGCATATCTCAAAGTGCCACAATACCATAGCCCCTCCGAAAGAAGGGATTGGTGTGGCCACAGCCCTACTGATTGTTCATTAAAGTAATACATTTAGCACCCAGTCAATTAAAACTATGGTTATGTGCTATGTTTCTCACTTGTCTATACAGATTGCATTTGTAGTTGTTAGAGAATAGCACCTCATAAATCACCTGCAGCGTCATAGTTTCTGAATGCTTCCTGTAGGCCCTTGAATATAAACCCTATACCTATGTGATTGAAATTCCAGTTCTGCTCCTTCATTACTTTATTTCTCTCTTGAAATAAATGGTGATTGCAGCTGTTATTTACCCTGACCTTTATTTTTTTAAAGGAAAACTACTTCAAAATATATATATGAGGAAAAGCATATTGGGTACTCAGCTCTGGCGCTGACTACAGCAAGCCCATGTTCAGTTCAGGGATTCAGAAGAAAAAGTCTCTGAAATTGTTCCTGTGTGAGAGGTCATAACGGTGTCCCAACCTGGGAAGGATTTCAAAGAGAATATGGCTGACCTGGAAGAATATTATCAAAAGAGAGGGCCTGCAGTAGTGGGTAGCTAGAGACACTTTTCTCCTCTCCGTTGGTGGATGTCAGATGTTCTCAGTTGCTGTGCCTTTATTCTTGAATCTTCTTTGTGCCAAGAAGGCCTGCCCTGAGCAAAAGGGACTTGCACTTTATTAGAGTTCAGGGCTTTATTTTTCCCTTCCCCACCCAAGTTATTGTAGGTGACCAGGCCTGCCGATATGGGGCAGGTGGGAGGAGTAGCAAGGGGGTAGTTGCCCCCAGCTCTGGCATTTCAAAGGGACCTGGAGCTCCGGCTTCCGCTGCCACTATTTTGGCAGTGGAGCTGGTGGGAGCTCCAGCCCCCTTTGAAATGCTGCAGCACTGCTGCTCCATCTGTGAATGGCTGTCAGAGGGAGGGAGCGGGCACAGAGCTGGGCCTTCCTCCTACTTTGCCCTTAGGCCCAGACAGCTGCCAGTGTCACTGTACATGACAACAGCTTTCAACACCCTTCATCCACACCACATGCATTAGTTAAGGGCTCAGTCCTGTAAAGCAACGCTAAGTCAGTCAAAAACTGGCTCCACAGAGCTACTCCATAGGCTAAAAATGAGGCAGGTGCTCATTGCCTAGAATGCACATTGCAACATTGAGCTGTTTGATATCGTCAAAGGTTTTGTGGGGGCTCCACAAATTCTTTCCAGAAGTGGGGTCTTATCCTTCTTGGCAATGGCTGAACTTAGTTTCTCACTTAAACCATTTGGATGTGTGTATCTCTTTGCACCACACACACAGAAAACATTAAAAGGTTACAGCTAAAAAGTCAAGCACTCATAGTTAGAAAATGTTAGAATTAAGGTTTCCTGTGTGTGTCCTTAATCGGGCCTGTTGGTGTATATGCATAATGACAGAGTCCTTAGTTACAGTCTCACTTTCGTTTTTCCCTAACAAACCTCCATCCATTCCCCCCCAGGTCCTGCCTCCTTCTTCTTCTACTGCCATGCCCTCTCTTTCCCACACTGCTCCCTCACCATCTGACTCCTGCTGCCCTTCTTTTCTCCCTTGCTTCTATTTGCATTCTTACACTTTCCTCAGCCCTCTGCAATCAAACGAGGCAGCCACCTGCTGCATGTTACCTGGGCATCAGAAGGGAACTTCTTGAAAGCACAATAAGCCCCTTTGAATTTGGGAAGATGCACCACAGCATCCACAAGCAAAGGAGAGTATCAACTGCAGAGAAAGGTCAGGTCTACACCTCATAGAGCCTGCTTACTTCCTCAGTGGGAGTAACGTATGTGTAGGCTGGCCTGACGTGTGTATGTAGTGGGGGAGCATGCTCACTGAAGATGAGCCTGCAGCTAATTTAGGAGCCACCCTCTATCAAGCCTTTAATGAGAATGTACAAAAAGGATTTCTAGAAGTTCACCATTTCTCCGAATGTGGGCAAAATGTCACGGTGGTGGCAAAAGACACATGCCTGACACTGAAGCTACTCCAATACTAAACAAAAACTGCTGCTCTAAAGAATGGAGATCTGTAGATTATTTCAACAAAAAACTTGTAAGAATATTCTAAACAGTTGCAAAACAATGCATTTTTCCTTTATTTTATTCTGAGACAGAGGCAGATGGTCAGCATGGAAAATGTCAAGCCAAATGGTTGTAGTTTGGCACATTCAATTTTGTCCTGGCTGTGTTGGTCCTAAGATATGAGAGAGACAACATGGATGATGTTAAATCAACTAGTGTCACAAATAATAAACAGTCCTTTAGCAACTTAAAGACTATCAAATATATTTGGTCATGAGCTTTTGTGGGTAAGAACCACTTCTTCATCTTCAGTTACATGTTGATATCCTGCATGTTATTTGTGAAGGTACAGACTAACACGGCTACCTATCTGCATCTAATGTCAGCGAGGGAGAGAAGCTTTCAAGCCTCTCAGGGGTCTTCTTCAAGTCTGGAAAAGGTATTCTGAACATCACAGCTCAATGAAAGATAGAAAGGATTGTTGAGTATACAAACTGCACACTTTTTTTTTCTAAGATTCACTCAATGTCATGTGGCCTGTGAACATCTCTATAATCATAGGCTAGAAAGAGATGGGTGTTGGTGAATTACAGATGATTGTCAAGGGCTCTGACTTAATAGGTGTTCCAAAGTTGAAGCACCCATGGAGAAATTAAAGGATGCTCAGCACACATCACAGTCAAGCTTTCCCACTCTGTTCAGTGCCTCTCACCTGGCACTATCCCCCCGATTAACTCCGCTCCCTACATGTTCTGTATCATGCAGCAGTGTTAAGGGAGAGATAGGAGGAACTTGGATGGGGCACATTCACGGGAGAGAGTTGAACTGTATGGGAAGTACTAGGCTAGGGTGGAGGCTTGAAGAGAGGGATAGAGTGGAGGTAAGCCTGGGGCAGGCATCATCAAGCAACCCCTTGGGAGAGAGCAAGTTAACACCTCAGAAGATTGTAATAAACCATAACTCTAGTGCCTCTGTTCACTGCATTATTTTTAGTGTTCACCAGAGTTATGAATTTTAACTCCTAGGCTTACCTTTTGTACTTATGGTTCATTACAGCAAACAATCTGCAGTCCATTAGCACTCCCCAACCCCTTTTGCCCTGAAGCAGTATTAATGGGCCCTCTGCCTCGAGCGATTGCTCTACATATGTGCCAGCTACTTATGTTAAACAATTTACTCCATTTTTCATTTTGCTGTGATGCTCAGAGTGCCTTTCTCAGTTGCGAGCAAGAGCTCTTTGTGTCTCAAAAAGGTTTTCTCTCTAACCCACACAAGTTGACTGAATAAAAGACATTATGTCACCCACCTTGTTTCTATAGTTTAACCCCTGTAAAGAAAATGTATAAGTAACTGAAAGCAGGAAGTGTCAGGCAACCTTAAATATAGGAGTCAATACTACCAGAAGATAGCATATGCTCCAACATCTTAATGCGTATACACAATGTATTAAATTAAAGCAGCCAGAGCAACCTTTAGTTTGACAGTGCCTAACTGTCTAATGTTTGCCTTTTCCAGCTCAATATAGTTTTTCCCCCCACATGATAATATGACAGTCAAATGATTAAAATATGCTCTCAAAATATAGGCTAACAGATTTATTTATTAGCTAATGGGCTTTTGCAGGTAAGAACTACATCTTCAGATCTGAATTTCTCACCTCCGCACTCATCAGTTACAGGCATCCAATGGGAAATCTTCCTTGACATGAAAGGTCCCAGAGGGAGTGAGAGAGAGCTCAGTATAAAACCACTGTGTTTTTTAATGGCAAAGCATTATAAATGTGATATTTTGGTTGCCCTACATGCTTCCAGAATAATCATCATCTGCTCAGTTCAGAGAAATTTTGTTTTCTTGACAGACATTCGTAATGACCCTCCACAGCAATTCATAACTGTTTTCATCCTTTTAGCTATAAGCTTGGCGTGATCATTACTCTGTACTTCTAATGACTGTGCTCCTAATTATACCTGTTTGACTTGTCTACATCCATAACACTTGCCGCATAGTCATAGTAGTTGGGGACAATTATTTATAATTCCTGAGTTTCTTCCTTGGTTGGTTATTGGTCATCTCAAATTCTATGTTAGGGTAACGGCCTTTAGGCAGGTTAATGATTGAGGCACCCATCCATCATCAGCAGTGGAGCTGATCGATTAACAACGTACATGTTAAATTCACCCCCCTCTTTTTTTTTTTTTTTTTTGTTCACAGACATTCTGCAAAGAGTTAATGATGTTTACCAATTTGTTCACTATTTGGACTTGTTCAGTAAGTGTTTATTTTGATGGCAATTATTTTTAGATGCCTCTGTCTCATTGTGCTAGATAATGTACAAATACAAAGAAGAGTGGGCCCCAGTCCTGAAGAATTTGAAATAAGGATGTTGTGAGATCTGTGTCTTTGGAGATTTTTAAGAGCAGGCTAGACAAACACCTATCAGGGAAGGCTGAGATGGTGCTTGGACCTGTCATGAGTGCAGAAGTCTTGACTTAATCACCCCTTGAGGTTCCTTCCAGTTCTAATAATCTATGGCTACATCTGCACTAGAGAGTTTTTTCCACAAAACTGTAGTTTTGTCAACAAAACTAGTGGATCATCTACACACAAAATGTATTTTGTAGACAAAAAAATCTGTGTAGACATTCCAGGGAGCCCTGTGGTCGACAGGGCAGATCAAGAGATCAATCTGCTCTCATGTGTGGGTATAATCTGCTGACAGAAGTCTAGTTGGAGCATCTCTTCCGACAGTAACTTCTGTAGACAGATGCTTCTAGTATGTACTTGGCCTATGATTCTATAAGACAAGACCCAACAGGCAGATACAACAAACCAATGGAAGGGAACACAAGAATGATGATTAAGATTAAATTATGGTAAAATATTAATTTATTCATTAAACATGGACTGATTACTGCAAAATTTCTGTTGAATATTAGCTATTTACTATTGACTGTTAAAATGCTGTGAGTACCCCACCAGTCACATGATACAGTGCATGTTCTCTGATAGGATGACTAAAGCATTATAAACAGCTTGGTGTTATTACCTTATTATCATTTGTTAGTAGGTACTCTGCAAACACATAAGATGTGTCTACACAAGCCCTTTCCTTTCAAAAGGGGCATGTTAATGAGTGAGTTTGAAAGATGCTAATGAGGTGCTGCCATGAATATGCAGCACCTCATTAGCATAATGGTGGCTGCGTTGATTCAAAAGTGCCGCTTTCGAATAGCACACCGCCCGTGGAGATGGGGGCCTTTTGAAAGGATCCCCCAGTCTTCGAAAGCCCTTTCTTCCTATCTGGTGCTAGGAAGAAGGGGCTTTCGAAGACTGGGGGGTCCTTTCAAAAGGCCCCCATCTCCACAGGTGGCATGCGATTCGAAAGCAGCGCTTTCAAATTGCTGCAGTTGCCATTATGCTAACAAGGTGCTGCATATTCATGGCAGTGCCTCATAAACATCTTTCGAACTCGCATATTAACATGCCCCTTCCGAAAGGAAGGGGCTCATGTAGACACAGCTATAAGTTATAACCAAAAAAAAATAAGGGGATTTTGAAGTGTAGGCTAGCTGCGTGTGACTGAAAGTGACACTTTTGAAGTGCTGCAGCCGCCATGATTCTAAAAAGGTACTGCATATTCACTGCAAAGCCTCATTAGCATATCCTGAAGTATTTCATCAGCATCCCCCTTTCAAAAAGGGTGGGGCTAGTGTAGACATAGCCATAGTAATAGAGAGGGTCTCTGTCCAAAAAGTCTTACAATCTCATGAGAGAAAATACACAAGCAGAAAGGAAAGAAGGCAGAGAGGGTTTCAACAAGCCAAGGTTTTGAACAGGCCAAGCATTTCAACTTTCGACAGGCCAGAGGCCAAGCCAGAGATGGAACCTTGGTTTTGGAGGTCAAATTCAGTGCTTGGGTTCTTCCCCTAATGAGGCATACAAAAGGAACAGCTTTTTGGAGGGAGGGATAGCTCAGTGATTTGAGTGTTGGTATGCTAAACCCAGAATTGTGAGCTCAGTCCTGGAGGAGACCATTTAGAGATCTGGGACAAACAGATTTAAAAAAAAAAAATCCGAGTAATAGGTCCTGCTGTGAGGGCAGAGAACTGGACTCAATGACCTCTAAAGGTCCCTTAAAGCTCTAGGAGATAGGTATATCATTTTTGGCTGGTTAACATTTACACTTGATTTTCCTCTGACCACCTAAACATAAATAATTTTTTTGTGCATGTAGACAGAGCATCATTTGAGAAGTCCATGGTGACTTTTCTTTGATTGATTGTTGTACTGCAAGGAATCTGGGCAAAGTGTATTTGGTATGTGATGTGCTAATTTCCCCAATACTATCTACTATATGATTCTACATATTATACATAAAATAAATAAAAATAATATTTTTGTATTTTAATCTATTTGCCCCAGACCTCTAAATGGACTCCTCAAGGAGTGAAGTCACCACTTGGGGTTGAGGAGGCCAATGCTCAAACCACTGAGTTATCCCTCCCCGCTTTAATTACTGACATTGAAATATTGATTGAATTGACTTGTCTCCCATTTTCTGTTATCACCTAGCAACCATTCACCTCAGTCACTTTAGTAATTGCATCCTGACTCTGATATGAGGGATAGTAAGGGGCCCCATGCCTAGAAATGAGGGACACAATGAGGAACATCCCATTTTTTACAAAATGTTCTATTTTATAAGCATGCAAATTGCCTAGAAAAACAATACTGTGTACTAAAAGCACATTTTACCCTACTGTGGAAACCTGAATACTCATATTGCATCTTTCTGCTTCGTGTTTATGCCAAAATAATGGTATGAAAATATCGAAAACTGAGTATCTGCAATAACACTCCTGTAGCGTCCCACCTAGTCTCAGCATTTGCATATGGCCTCCACTGAGCTCATAACATCTGCAAAGACAAAACTGTGGATCTTCAACACATATGAAGAGTGAGCTTTTATATGGATGCAAGACCCAGTATATTAAAAAGTCTACAAACCACAAACTTCAGACATTCATAAACATATGCCTGAGGTACATCCTTCACATGAAATGGCAAGAGTTTGTCACAGATGCAGGAACAGAACCACTTGACATTGAAATCAAGAGAAGAAAGTGGGGATGGCTAGGCCACACTCTCAGCAAACCATCATATAGCATAGTCTGTGAAGCCCTCTAGTGGAACTCTCTAGGAAAACTGAAAAGAGGTTGGTAGGCCTGAGACAATGTGTAGAAGATCTATTGAGATTGAAGGACAACAACTGGGGTATTCCTGGAGTCAGCTAGAAGTTTTGTTCTGAGACAGAGTGAAGTGGAGGAGACTTGTAGATGACTTATGCTCTGCTCAGAATACAAGGGTTTAAGTCAAGTAAGTCTCCATTTCTGTACTCGCAGTCATGGTACTCATCAGGTGATAAGGTTAAAATGATGCAAGCCCTTGTCGCACTAGAGACTGGCACTCAGCAATAGCTATTTATCATTCCATGCTGGCTAGTTTTGTGACCTTTAATTGCAGCATGGCAGTGACTGGTTGGAAGAGTGACATGTGATGACATCACATACCTAGATGTGCAACCTGCAATCAGGAAAACTGTCAAGCAACCAAACAGGGCCTTTGTACTGGCAATGAAGCTACTGGGGGGATGTCCCACATCATGGGAGGCACTTGGGGGCGGTACACATGCACATACTTACCCCCGTTGTGTAGAGAGCAGCCTTTCCCTCTATCCTTGCAGGAGTAACTATTTTAGTGCCAGATCTCGAGCTTGGGGAATACTCTGAAAACTTCTGCTGTCCATTCCAGTATGCATTTATTGTCAGCGAGCCTAAAGCAAAGTGCACCAAATCTGTTGAAAAGGTGCCAATGACTGCCAGGTGCTTTGGTTCAGCCCAGTTGCAGCTGGTTAGTTACAGCCATCACCTGTGTCACACACTGTTCAAATACAGCTACTGCAAGAAGTATTTTACCACCACTTCATTGCAACTGATGTTGTCCACCTCACTGCTATTCCTTCATTTCTTCTCTAACTAATATTGCCACTCAGCCTTGCATTCCCTGATAATGAGGATACAGCTGATAGGACAGATGACAGGCAGCACTAATTTGTCAGCATGCTAGTACATGACAATCTGTCAATCAGGCTGTATATATAAATCCCTGTGTCACATGGAGTGATGAATCCACAGGACAGATGTCAATGAGTACTCCATCTCCTTGTACCTACAGACTGAACTTCTCTTGTCCAGCACTCTCTCCTCTGGCACACCATGGTCTGGCTTGATTTTAGTTAGCTGGACATCCACTTATCATGGCTGGGGTCAAGTTTGCTGTGGCCCCATAAAGTTTGTTTATAGCCACCAGTCCTGGCTCTCAGTGTTCTGTGCTGTGCTGTTATTTAGCTCTAATTTACCCCGCATGACTTTTAGGATCCCAGTAAGCAGTGGAAGTGTTAGTAATGTGTTAAACATTATTGACCTCCCCTGGTCCAGCAAATTCTCTCATTCAGCACAGGTCAGGTCCCGAGGGTGCCAGACAAGAGAGGGTGACCCGGTACTCAACCTAAGTGAGAGTATCTCTGTTTGCCTCTTGTAGTAAGATGAGAACCTGAAACATAAACCCATGTATCATTGGTCTGATATGAGGCCTGAGGCCTAGGCCACAATAATCAAAACTTTACTAATAGAAACCAAAGTGAAGCTGTGGGCAGGAGACAGGCCCTGCTCACAGCACTTGTCATGAACAGGGCTGATATTACTGAAACACTGTGGCCCTAATTGGTATTAGGGACAGGCTGCAAGCTCATTTCAGGGGGATGGTAACAGAATGTGTCATTAAGAAACATCTCAGGACCAACACACACACCCCACAGAGATCAGGAACATTCTGACTCAAGTTCAGGATGGGATCTAAACTGTGATACATAGTGATCAGATGTATCATTGAGTGATAGCAAGGTAACCTCAGAGGGTGGCAACCTAGTATGTCAGGAAAGATGTGGTTGTACCTATGTATAATAATATACACCAACAGAGTTGTCTTTATCCATCCAGGGGGCAGTGAAGAATCCCATCAATGACTGAGCTGAGTCCATTGTCATGGGCACATGTTCTTATCCTAACTGTAGACATCTGATCTGAGGAAGCTATTACTGTGCTTCCTTTGCAATAAACCTGGCCTGGTACTTTAGATCATTATCTGATTTTGTTGTCTTTGAGGGCCTTCTTGTAGACTATCATATGAGTTACTTATGCAGGGATAGTACAATACAGAGGGGACATATGCACACAGCCAAATGATTATCATCTATGTACAGTGCAAGAGATCTGTCAGAACATCACACAAACGATTTCTGACAACTAGATCCCTGAGTGGATTTTTTTTTCCTATCAACTAGTTAAATTTTATCCATGAATAATTTCCTTTCCACCCATTTTACCAGTCTAAAGTAATTGAACTAATTCTTTAATCCAGCTGGGAGTTGTCTCTTGGGAGAGGAGAACAGGGTTTCAAACATCTCTGTGAAACACATCACAATTGGAAGCATTCCAGATGTTCCAAGTTCAGGGCCCCCCCCCAACACTCTTGATCCTCTCAATATTCCAATTAATGGTCAGCTCCAGGAATAGTAAAAACAAAATAGTAGTGCAGAATCCTTATGGATCATAAAAACTACCCAAGAATAAAAGATGATTTTCTCACAAAGTTTTTTTTGCAATGAAAGCTGATTTTCTCGCTTTCTATCTAATGCATTTCTTTTGATATATACAAGTTCTTTGCCTCTAAATGGCCTTTATGATTTCCATAGTCCACAATTTACTGCCACCTTGATGGCACTTTTAATTTACTGAAGCAAACTTGTAATGCAATAATGTCTCTACAGGAAAAAAAATCACATAATTATTTGTTGGTATTAAATGTCTCTAATGAAATCAGTTCAAATTTATGCAGTTTTGGTTATAATAGATAACTCCCTTTCAAGTTGCTTGCTATAATGACATTCTAAGTATCTGCACACAAACACTCTCTACTAATGGGATTCATAACTGGTGGAAACTGATCAGTGGAGAGCTCTGGTTGGGAGGTATTTCTGGTGATGATAATGATCGGGGCAGATTAAATCTTTTGGGGGCAAGGGCTAGTAGATTTTGTGGGCCCTCTAGGCTCTGGGGGTGGGTCAAAATGAGGGGTTCAGTGTGTGGGAGGGAGCTGCTGGGTGGTGGTGCAAGGTCTGGGCAACAGGTAAGGTTCAGGAGTGTGCTGGGGATGGGAGTCCCTGGCCTAGGCGGAAGGTAGGATGCAGGAAGGGTCTGGGAGTGGGTTGCCTGGGAAAGAAATACGGTGTAGGAGGGATCTGGGGGCTGAAGGTCTGGATGGAAGAGAGGGTACAGAAGTAGGGTAGGGATGAGGGTTCAGGGTCTGGGAAAGGGAGAGTGTGAAGATTGAGGCACTTATCTTGCAGAACTCCCAGTGGGGAGAACAGGTGGCTCTGTTTGCCCCCCATTTTAGCCTGGAGCCCTGGCCTGCAGATCCTAAAGCCCTTTCATAATCTGGCCCTGATAATGATTACTTTAAGGGTTGATAGAACAATTATAAAACTGACATTGTTTAGATAAAAGTAGAACGTATTGTGTGACATATGGTTATGAATTAAAGACTTTCTGGAGACTGAGGAATAGTCTGGATATATTGTGAACCCGGACATGTTATGTTTATGTACAGTCAAACTCGCAACATTCACCCTGCTTGAACTGCGTCTTTTTTTCCCGATGGGAAAAGTAAGGAGTCCTTGATATAGTATTTTCTGAGACTAAAAGCACCATCAAAAGTATGGCAGGTAAGGTCATGTTATAAATTACATCATTTACAATATGATGGAATATTTTTTGCTAGAATACACAAAGAAACTATCTGGGAGTTCATATGTGAATTATATTTTATGCCTTTTTTTTTTTTTTTTTTGGTCAGCTAAGTCCCAGACCTTGTAATTAGATTTACATGGCTAACTTCTCTGTAAAGACACTTGTGGCTGTGATTTTCTATGGAATGAACCCCAGACCTCTGCATTTAAATGTTGAGTTCCCAACTTGAGGACATAGTAGACTGACATAACTCCATTGTGATCTACCCAGTAGACATTAGACGGAAGAGATAGATTCCTGCTGTCTTAGCCTGTGTCACACACTTGTATGCATGCAGAATTCCATGGGACAAAGGAATATATCTACATAGATGCTATTACAGGATCCAATTCCATTCTTTGTTTCTCTCCACAGCTATCCAGCCATGAGATGCTGAGGAACCAAATAACTGTGGAGCACTGTAACTTAAAAATCTATCATTTCTCTGTTCTTCAAGATTTAGGGCCTCCTCCTTTTTTTCTGGAAATTTTTTAACAGATTGATATTAATCTGGCTCAAATGTCAATTCAACAGGGAGCCAGTAATAATCTCTTCATAGTTAAAGTGCAGTTCAGCTCTGGAAAGTCACAGTGATGATGTGTCATAGTAGAGACAAGGTGGGGAAAATAATATCATTTCTCAGACCCATTTGTGTTGGTGAGAGAGACAAACTATCAAGCTACACAGGGCTGTCATTGTAGCATTCCATGTTATTGTCTCTGAGTGACTCCACATCAAAGGTAACATTTTCAAAAACTCCTCTGTGATAGAACATCCCACACAAAGATGGAATAAATGCTGTCCAGAACAGTATCCCTGATGATGCTACAGCACATCTGATGGCTGACCTCTGTAACTTTATCCTCACAAACAAGTATTTCAGATTTGGTGATGATATATACCTTCAAATCAGTGGCACAACTATGGGTACCCACATGACCCCTCAATATGCCAATATTTTCAAGGCTGACCTGGAACAGCGCTTCCTTAGCTCTCGTCCACTAACATCCCATCTCTACTTACGCTACATTGATGACATCTTCATCATCTGGACTCATGGGAAGGAGACTCTGGAGGAATTCCACCGGCACTTCAACAACTTTCACCTCAACATCGACCTCAGCCTGGAACAGTCCACACAGAAGATACACTTCCTGGACACCACGGTGCTAGTACACGATGGCCACATCAATACCACCCTGTACCGTAAACCCACTGACCGCTAAGCCTACCTTCATGCCTCCAGCTTCCATCCCAGACACACCACACAATCCATTGTCTACAGCCAAGCAGTGAGATGTAACCGCATTTGCTCCAACCCCTCCGACAGAGACAAATACCTACAGGATCTCTACCAAGCATTCTTGAAACTGCAATACGCACCTGAGGAAGTGAAAAAACAGATCAACAGAGCCAGACGTGGGCCACGAAGCCTCTTTCTACAGGACAAGCCCAAGAGAGAAACCAACAGAACACCACTAGCCATCACCTACAGTCCTCAGCTAAAATCTCTACAGAGCATCATCAGGGATTTACAACCCATCCTGGACAATGATCCCCCACTTTCACAGGCCTTGGGAGGCAGACCAGTCCTTGCCCACAGACAACCTGCCAGCCTGAAGCAAATCCTAACCAGCAACTATACACTGCACCACAGTCACTCTAACTCAGGGACCCATCCATGCAACAAACCTCGTTGCCAGCTCTGCCCACATATCTACACCAGCAACACCATTACAGGACCTAACCAGATCAGCCACACCATCGTGGGTTCATTCAGCTGCACATCTACCAGTATAATTTATGCCATCATGTGCCAGCAATGCCCCTCTGCTATATACATCGGACAAACTGGACAGTCTGTACGTAAAAGAATAAATGCACACAAATCAGATATCAGAAAAGGCAATACACAAAAACCCGTAGGAAAGCACTTCAATCTCCCAGGCCACACAGAAGCAGACTTAAAAGTAGCTATCCTACAGCAAACAAAGTTCAGGACCAGACTCCAAAGAGAAATTGCTGGGCTACAATTCATCTGCAAATTCGACACCCTCAGCTCAGGCTTAAACAAAGACTGTGAATGGCTGGCTAAATACAGAAGCAGCTTCCCCTCCCTTGGTGTTCACACCTGCAGATCAACTGCTGGTAGTAAGCCTCACCCTTGCTGACTGAGCTAACCTTGTTATCCCCACCTTTGCTCTGGCTTTTTTATACCTGGCCCTGCAGATTTCCAAGACCAGCATCTGATGAAGTGAGTCTGTGCTCACGAAAGCTCATGCTCAAAACTTTTCTGTTAGTCTATAAGGTGCCACAGGACCCTTTGTTGCTGTTACAGATCCAGACTAACACGGCTCCCCTCTGATCTGTGATAGAAGAGTCTATGTCCTATTTTCACACGTTAGGCATAAGAGCACAAGTTTCAGTGAAAGCTATTTGACTTAATCTACTAAATACCCATCACTTTTAGGGGCTTTAATCCCATTTTAAAGTCTTTTAGGTGAATATGAAAATATTACCTTCAATTGGCTCAATTTTAAAGTAATTTTGGGGTGTGTTTTTGTTACCGGCACAGCAATTCTGGAATCTGAAAGTCATGCTGGGTCCTTTCCGGTCCACATGCGAAAATAGTACTGCTTCAACATTTGTTTCCATCCAAATAGGGACAAAGCAAATTAAAATATTTATTTTTTTCACAAAACAAAAAGTTCTAAGAAAAATTGGACGCACAGATGTCAATGTTTCATTTAGGCTGAGCTGTGTTGTTTTAGGTTATTAGCGACAAAGTGGATCAACTTTTTTTTTTTTTACCAGACCATCTCTGTTGGTGAGGGAGACAAGCTTTCAGGCTAGCACAGAGCTCTTTTCAGTTTTTTTTCATTTAAATAAAAAAAATGGCATTCTGACATTATCAGATAAATTTGTTGAACCAAACTGACGTACTGCATCTGCAGCATCTCATGTGCTGTGGTTCCTCTTGAGAACTTTCATTGGGTAGCTCATGCTAAGTCTTCCCTGCAGTCCAGACTCCCTGGCTGGCCAGCAGCTCCCGGGATGCATGGTAATTATCCCACAATGCACCACACAGCTTGGTCAGAGGGAAGACTGTGGTGCGTCATAGAAGCTGTAGTCCAACTAAAAAAACTCAGCCCAATGGACAGACTGGAGGTATGAAATACCCAAACTACAACTCCCATGAAGCTCCATGGAACATTAGGCAGTTGCCATGTAATATCAAATTGATTTGAAACAAGTATTTTTTGCTTCAGTACAGTGAATAGAAATGTTTCAATTAAAGGTGAACTAAGATAAAAAAAATTATTTAGAGTTTATCTATGGGGAGGAAAAAAAGAAGCAAAAACTTAAGTTTCCTGAGGAAAATATCAAGTTCAGAGAATCTACATTTCCATCAAAATTAATTATGACAAAAAATCCCAACCAGCCTTATCTATTTAGATGTTATTAGCAACTAGGATTCTGAAGATGGAATTTGGGTGGCATAGTTGTTTATAATCAGTGCTTTTTTGTAAAAAAAAAAAAAAAAAAAAAAAAAATGGGGCGCCGGTACAGCCCTCACCTCCCCTATCTCCCAGCTGGGTTCCTGGGGCTGGGGCTGCTGGAGTGGGAGGGGAGGAGTTCCCATTCCTGCTCTGCAATGGGGCACAGGGGGGTCTATATCCATGCCCCATGGCAGCCTCCCAGCCTCTGCTCTGCTTCAGGCCCAGCAAAGGCTCCTGCTCTGGGCCCCACAGTGGAAAGAGGTTATGGTATACCACACTGGCATGTACTGTCAAAAAGTGCAATGCTTATAATGTACAATTGGAAAGCACACACATAGCTGTATTGATTCCACAAGGGTAACAGGAATAAATAATTATTTTGGTTAGCGTTAGTGACAGAATACATGCAGGGAACAGAACTATTGAAAACCAGGGCGCCATACTAACAGCATCTCTTATCAATACAGAATCAATATTGAAGATCACGATGCTCCACTGGAGGTATAACTGATCAAAAGGTTTCAATTTTTAGAATTTTTCCTGATTTTTGTTTGAAATTTGTAGCTAAAATGTCACCCAACCCATTAGGAAAGTGATTACCAAGATACTGCATTTATTGAAACTACAAGTTTAACTGCAAAAACTGTGATGCCTTCCTGTGTTGTCAGATGCATAGAAGAAAGAGATTTTCCTGCTGAGACCTTTTTTTTTTAGATTTAGCCACGCTAAAAACATGCCCAGATCAGCTAAAGTGTCTGAATTGTTTGTTCTTTAAAAAAACAAATAACAAAAACAAAAAAAACACAACAAAAACAGGTAAAGTGCATTTTGTTTTTGACATTTTCCCAAATGACTTTTCGTTTTGAAATTTCCTGGGTTTTAGTAAAAGGAAATTCATGTTAAAATGTTTAAAATCAAAACAGAACATTTAATTCAGTCTCAAACCCTTATTTTCCAACTTTTCAGTTCACCAACAATTCTGAGAAAAGAAAATGGCTTTGGTTTGATCTCATATCAGCTTTAAAAAGAATTACCAGGTATACTAATAGCCCTTAGTCACTCAGCTGTAGAAAGGAGTCAACAGTGTACTGTAAGGAACAAGTAAATGTAGAGCGTAGCCTTCATTGCCAACAGTCCTGCCAATGAGGGGAGGAGGTAAGAGGGGAAAAGGAGTTGGTTGGCTCTGTGCCTGTTTCAAAGGGGTCTGGAGTTCCAGACGCTGCTACTTCGGGAGCGGTAGTGGCCAGAGTTCTGGGCCCCTTTGAAGTTCCCTGGCAGAGCTGCTCGGCTGTTCCACATGACTGTGTGGGAGCACGCCAGCACCACCATCCAGGCAGCACTAAGGACTGACCCTCTAAGCCCTGTCCTGCCTGTCCTTAGCTCCGCCCCTTCTGGGCCACAGCGTTGGTCCTCACTCCCACCTTGCCCCAGGGCCCACAGTGTCTGTCAGTCCTGCTTATTGCCAGGAACAGTTTGTAGTCTCATTCCCATTGAGGCCAACAGAAGATAGCAATCTTTTTCAACTGCACCCATTCAAAGAGTTGAAATGCAACATTTTCCTTCAGTGTCTGATGAAAGAGAGATATTATATTATAAAAAAGCAGAAAATTTCCTTTACTTCTAAAAACACTATTTTGTCACATATTGCTTCAGCAAGATAGTTCAGTGAGTTTTAACTTTATAGAAACTTTGAAGAGTGTGTTATTCTTTGTATCTATATCTATCTATCTATCTATCTATAGATATAGATATATAGTCATATATATTAGTCTGATAGAGGAGGCTAGATTTCTTAAAGGACATAATGAAAATCAATTTTAAATCCAACTTGTAAATTGTCAGAAAATTCACTGCATTTTCAAACACTAAAGCTTTGTAATGTTGGTGAGAAGACACTGTGTTTTCCATACATAAGAAAACAGTTTCAATCTCTGTTTTAGTGTCAGCTCAGCCTTCTTTTGCATCGCTACTCATTGTGGCAAATAGCCACTGATGTTTCTATCCTCTATGAACTTATCTCAAGATTTTGGGTTGCTTTTTCCTTGTTATGTTGTGGAGGGGGTTGGAACCTTATTATGGTCTTGGCCTTCACACCATCCTTGGGCAAACTTCCACAGTTTGACTGTGTTTTGTGTGAAGAAATACTTCCTTCTGTGCTCCTGAACAGTGGACCCAAGATCACAACCTCCATACAGGGACTAACAAGAGCACATGAGCTACGTCTACATGTGAAGCCTACATCGAATAGCTTATTTCGATGTTGCGACGTCGAAATAGGCTATTTCGATGAATGACGTCTACACGTCCTCCAGGGCTGGCAATGTCGACGTTCAACATCGACGTTGGGCAGCACCACATCGAAATAGGCGCTGCAAGGGAACGTCTACACGCCAAAGTAGCACACATCGAAATAAAGGTGCCAGGCACAGCTGCAGACAGGGTCACAGGGCGGACTCAACAGCAAGCCGCTCCCTTAAAGGGCCCCTCCCAGACACAGTTGCACTAAACAACACCAGATCCACAGAGCTGACAACTGGTTGCAGACCCTGTGCATGCAGCATGGATCCCCAGCTGCCGCAGCAGCAGCCAGAAGCCCTGGGCTAAGGGCTGCTGCACACGGTGACCATAGAGCCCTGCAGGGGCTGGAGAGAGCGTCTCTCAACCCCTCAGCTGTTGGCCATCATGGCAGACCCCTCTCTTTCGATGTTGCGGGACGCGGATCGTCTACACATTCCCTACTTCGACGTTCAACTTCGAAGTAGGGCGCTATTCCCATCCCCTCATGGGGTTAGCGGCTTCGACGTCTCGCCGCCTAACGGCGATATTAACATCGAAATAGCGCCCAACACGTGTAGCCGTGACGGGCGCTATTTCGAAGTTAGTGCCGCTACTTCGAAGTAGCGTGCATGTGTAGACATGGCTATGGTGAGCTGATTACAGAAGATTGTCTCCAAGAGAACTGAGATGCTTGTATCTCATCCATCCGAATTGAACTGGTCATAATGGAATCAGCCCACACAATTTTCTTTGTAAATTGCAATTCCATACATAATTAGATGCAGCTCCTTGCACTCTATAGTTCATTTTGCTGCATATTAGACATATTAGCCACGCACTAAAGGTACAATTTTAAATGCCGTGTTAACTTCCATGCACGTGTCAGGTACTGCAGGTTCATGTCTCCAAATTTAGAAGTGGATGCACCCTAGAATTTTTTGGAAATTTAGTCAGAAGAGTGGATAAATGGGAGTTTTGAAGGAGACCATTGAATCTTTTAACATAGTATTGCCTTACAAAATGCCTTATACAAAATGCCTTCACCAACACTATTTTAATGGTAAGAGAGTTGTTTTGTTTGCCAACTCTCTAGCTGCTGCAGAATAAAAGTCAAAGAATCCCACCTTCTAAATGGAGAAGGCTTTTAGACTGCTGAAAATGTGCTCTAGAAACCTGGACAAGAAAACAATAATATCAGGGAATGAATAAAGACCAGCAGTCACCCTGGGTATTATGTACCGTTTCCATAGCCTATATCTTTCTAATTGTATGAGTTAAACTGGTGTAATTGTCCAAAAACAATGTATTACCTAGGCTATCCCTCAAGCATTCATTGCTCTTGGAGTGAATAAGTGTTTTCTGACTGCTGGTGCTTAATTTGTCATTTCTTTAACTGACATTTATCCTTTGCCTTGATAGTTTAAGGTACACTGACCTCTAATAAACATTATGAGCTGATATAACATAGTCTCATAATTCACTTCTTTCTCCAACAGCCTTCCCCTCTCTTTACACAGTGTTCAGTTTTCTTTTAGGATGACTTCAACTTACATGGATGGATACTTCAATCCATCAGCCTAATATAGTACAGAAGCACTACACTCCTTGACCATCTTCTCAAGAGTCCCTATCCAGTGAAGTACTTGTGCATGTACTTGACTTTTAATAAAGTTACACACATGCATAAATGCTTTGCTGGTTGGAAGACAGAGGTTGCTTTTTGTTGCTTCCTCCACATTTCAGATATGTCTAGACTTCAGGTTTCTGTCAACCAGCCTACCTTTGATAGAAGTTTTTGTCAAGCGAGCACATGTCCAGACTCCAGATCTCTCAGAAGAGAGCTGCCAGTCAGGAGCATTCTGTTGACATCCCTGTACAACTTTGTCCAGGAGGAAGGAGGAATGTCTTGATGTCTTGTGCACAGGCCAAATATTGGAAAAGCCTCTTCCAACAGAACTTTTGCTGACAGTTGCCCATAGTCCAGACACAGCTTTAGGCTTATGTTTCTAAATTCTGCAGCAGTATTCCCTGTTACCTGTGTGCTTGGATGGTCATACAGGAGAGATTCAAATGCCTCCAAGCTGATTAGCAGAGTGGCCACAGCCACCAGCATGTGTTTCTGCTGTTGGTGCACATCTGCGTATACCTTGGTGCACATAATGAAACTTGTTCCACACATGGATGGAAAAACTAAGGGAACATTGCTGTACAATGTGGATGTGTAAAATCAATCTCATCCAAACATCCGAGCAGCCTGCATTAGAATTTCAATAAGAGTTCTATGAATTCTCCAGAAATACATTTCCAACTTCATCTCACTAAAAAGCTGTGTGCTTTTTTTTCCAAAGGCAGCGATTTCTTCCTACATCACATTGAGCTTATGTAAATACAACACACACTACCCGTGAGTAAAACCAGACCGATTTATCCAGCGTGTAGGTGCCCTATCTTAAACAATGTCTTAGGTCCAGTGCCAGGGCATGACCATTTGAAGCAGGTTATGCAAAGATGGAAAAGAGATATAGATAGATGTTCTGATGCTCCATGCTATAGCACAGACATTTTGCATCTGCTCACAGCAATGCTTAGACCTTCCGATGCTTGCAAGAAGCTGTGGCTGCCTGTGTACACCCAAAGTGAGACAGGTAGACAGGGTGTGTAACACAATCAATGTACGATGCTATTTCGCTCTAGCAACTGTCTGGGCCGCTTGTAGGTCTTGATGAGGCTGGCTGAGTCTTATCCTTCTCAAGTGCTAGAGACTTGCATGTTTAGATCTAGATGGCATAGGGTCAATCCCTAATGCCTATGAGCCATCCATAAGTACAGCAGTACAAATACCCCACATCACTGCAGTGTGTACCAGCACATTCCCAGTGGCTGAACTTCAGGTGGCTTAGTGTGGCAGTGCACATGCATCGCTAGACCAGTGTTCCCTCCTCATCAGCTGGGTGGTACTTAAATCACTCCTGGATGACTGCTCAAGCATGCCTCTTACAGAGAACACTGCTTTGCACCCCAACCATGAACCTCTTTCCCATAGGTTATTTCCTCAAAGCTATTTGTGCAAGTAGCTGCTCATCATTCGGGAACATTATAATGACTCATTCCTTGTGGTGGCATGTGCATATATTTTGCATGCCCCTAACATTGGTATAAATACCACTGTTAATGGAAAGGCGCTATTTACATAAGTAAAGTCACATCTGACTACCTTAGTGTATGTTCCTTTACATGGTTCCCTATAAGCCAAGCACTGTCTCTCCTGTCCACACTGCTATTTTCAGTAGTGTAATGTCCTGCCACCTCCAGGCAATGGGAAAAGCTTATGGCAGTTTCCTCTTGGAGTGTAATTAATGTCTAACTTTAAAAAGAATGTAATTGGGCTAACAGTTATATTGACGCTGTTGATTAAAGTGAAAAACTTCAGGGAAGAGGAAAATATATGAATGGTGATGGAGGGTTTGCTGGACAACCACTTATTCAGTGAAGTGGGAATAAGGATAATAGTCAGAGCTCATTATGACATACTATCACAAAGGGCTGGCTGACATCTTCAAATGAGGGAGATGTTATAATCTTGTACAATTCCAAGAAGTGCTTTCACCTACCCAGAACATCATCTTAGCTGTACTCAATTAAATATGAGCCTTCTGGCATATGGCCAAAGTGAGTTTTTTTCTAACTAGTTTTCATCCAGATATCAGGATACTAATAAGACTGGCTGTGTCTACACTAGCAAGTTCTTTCCACAGAGTTTTTGAAAGAAGGGGGCTCTCTTGAAAGGTCCAGTGGAGCATCTGTACACAAAAATTGTTCTTTCAAAAGTAAATTGAAACAACATGGAGCTCCTCTTGAAAGCACTCTTCCACTCCCATTTCAGGAAGAATGCCTTCTCTTGAAAGCTTCTTTTGAAAGAAAACATGTAGATGCCCTTCAGGGCCCTTCTGTTTTAATCCGTTTTCTGTTCTTTCAAAAGAGCAGGGGCTGTGTGGATGCTTGTTCAAGAAATGTTCTTTTGGAAAAGATCTTACTGAGGGCTTCTTCAGAAAGATTTCTGTAGCATAGACATAACCACTGAGTCCTCTGAAATTCCAGGGAAGAAGTGCAGATTTCCATTATTAACATCTGGCATCTTTCTGACAGGAAAGTGCACGAGGGCAGTAGACCTCTATTGGGTTGAGAAGAGCATCAGCCTAAAAATCTAATGCAATTTCTGTGACATGGCCAGATGGGAAGCTTGGCTGGTTGGTGTTCAAGTTTCCAGAGTATATAAAATGTTGGAGGCCCAGGAATCACTGTCAATCAGTGAAGACAGTAGCTTCATTGCCACAAGTTACCTTCTTCAGATAAATGGTGATCGTCCCTGTCCTTTCATGTTCTGCTGCCTTGCCTGAAGTAACAGGACTCAAATCTTCATATGTACTTAAGTGACTAATTCCCTTTAAAATCAGGACCTTTGAAGATATGGACTTTGACCTATATGTTTAGAGGATGCAGGAAACAAACCTCTATGGCTGGGTCTACTGAAAAGGGTACAGTAGTCTGGAAAGGTTGTCAACCACATCTAGAGGTTATATCACATATGGGTTGGGTCTACACAGAGCTCTGCTCATCACCTCTGCCGGTGCTATGCAAAGTGAGCTTCGTGAGACTGCAAATGGTTGCTTATTTGCATATTCCTGAAGCTCATTACCAGGGCCGTGTGAGAGTTTGGTGTTGGTGGAAGGCGGTGCCAGCATTGCCAAGGCCATGTGGATATGCCTCTGCCAGCTAAAACCCACTCCATTGCCAGTCCCTTATTCCTGAAACATTTCAGAGTAGTGTACATAGAGCAGTAGAAAGAAATCATCAAATGAAATTTTAGTTTGTACTGACTTTGCTACTGCTTTTTATGTAGTCAGTTGTAAATCTAACCAAATATTTAACTGAGTTGACATATCCCCTCTAAACCCTTTGCGTACCCTGGCCCAGAGGAATGTGAAAACTTTGGTTTGGAAACAGTGGTTTTATCAAGGAAAGGAAGACAAACAGCTGCATTGCTTATGCTGGATTACACTTGGAATGGGAAATACTGAAATGCAGAGGTAAATTTAACTGCTCTGAGCTGTAAATCTCTGTGTTTTATTTTTCCCATTACATGTTCAAAATAAGGGAATTTATAACTATTTATTTATTGTCAGCTTCATTCATTCATTTCTTTATCAATGTGCTTGTTTTCTTTCTTAGTGAAAAGCAAATCCCTAAGACAAAAAGAATAAACTCCCCCCCCACACAAAGACACTACATTAAAAATTGTCATGGTCCCTGTTCCTTTTCCCTTCCCCATTTCATTTATTGGCTTTAATTAATTAGTATCTCACAAACTGCACATCATCTGAATTGTTTATATAACCAAGGAGCTCATCCTGTGTGGCTCTGAATTCAGCTAAGTTTTCTTGTAGTTGATGAATTAATTGCTTGTACCCTGCCACCAACACCATTCCTAAATACCAGGCCTGGCTGTTTCCATATATCCATGAATAATCTCTCCACATCTGAGAAACTGATTCTAACCAATTTTTTTTTTTAAAATATCATGCTGTTGTATTGAATGCAGGCAAGAAAGAGAGACAAATCCTCAACAAATCCTCAATCTTTTGCAGAGATGTAGATGGACATAATGCCAATGAAGTCACTGAAATACAACCACACTCTGAAATTAATGAAATTATGATAATTTATACAAGATAAGTGTATGGACCAAAGAGGCTGAGTGACTTAGCCAGTGAAACACAGTATTTCAGTAACAGTCCAGGATTTATATCTAATTCTCAGACTTTGTATTTTATGTATTATTAATTGTCTGTTCTGATCATTTTAGAATCCCACACCCAAATGATCCCCAGTGTACAAATAGCTGTGAGACTGTGCTGGCTGGATGCAGTTCTCCCCTCAATTGCACCTGTAAAGATGTGGAACAAAGCCAACGATCAAAGATGTGGTCTGTGTTATATTGTTCATGTGCTTAACACAATTAATAGACATATTTTAGCAAGAATGAAAAAAATGATCAAATGATGGGAGGGTAAAACCTCAAAATACTCTTTGCCAGCTATTTAAAAATATACTTAAGGTCCTTGTGCGGTTTCCATGACAACACATCTGTTGACTTCCATAGGTCAAGAAAAAGCCATAAGTTAGGCTATGTCTAGACTAGAGGGTTGTGTTGACAAAATGGCCATTTTGTCAACAAAACCCGTGGAGCAATCAGATTCTCAAGGGCATTCTGTCAAGAGAAATAGCAACAGAGAGGGAGCTGTGCTCGTCTATGTACTATCAAAACAAAAAAGCAGTCAAGTGGCACTTTAAAGATTAACCGAATAATTTATTAGGTGAGCTTTTGTGGGACAGACCCACTTCTTCAGACCATAGCTATACCAGAACTATGGTATGGTTCTGGTATGGCTATGGTCTGAAGAAGTGGGTCAGTCCCACGAAAGCTCACCTAATAAATTATTTTGTTAGTCTTTAAAGTGCTACTTGACTGCTTTTTTGTTTTGTCAAGCATAAGTTGACAGAATTCAGCACTTTTTCCAACAGCTGTACCCTGCTTACCACGAGGAAGAACGCAGCTGTTGACAGAAATCTGTCAACACAACACCAGTCTGAAAGTCCTGGGGGACCTTCTGTAGACAGAAAGGGCTCTGGGACACCAGGCAACCCTGTCTGCTGTGCTTCTGGTTGGCTGTTTTGCTGGTAGAGTGGCCAGGCAATCTGGCCATTCTCTGTCTACAGAGCTGATCACTCTTTCAGTCTTCTTTGGTGGTCTGGACATGATCTGTCAACAGAAGTTTTGTCAGAAGATCTCTTCCAACAAAATCTTCTGACGACAAATCCCTCTGGTCTAGGCATAGCCTTAGATAAAATAAGTAGAAAGGGGTGAAAATTGGGACACCTGCCCTATGGGGGATTCCAAAATGCAATGCTGCTTTATTTCTTCTTGACTAGAGATGAAAAATTGCCGTGTATAAACATTTTGAAGAACAAAATATTCTGAAAAAATCAATGTGGAAATACAAAAATATTTGTTTTGAGTCATTCTGATATTAATATGTATCTGCCTGATGATGCCATGGTACCTCATAGGAGTGCTGCTTGATTGTCTTACGCTCTCATTCTTCCCTCCTTGGCCAGACTACATCTCCCATGATGCAGGATGAAGCTTTGTCAGAGATAACACCATGGTGCATCATAGGAGAAGTAGTCCAGCCACAGAACCTGGCCAATAGTAGATGATGGATGAATAAAGGGGATATAAGGCAGGATATGACAGATGAACATAAAATTATGAGTAGTTTAGAGAAAGCAAACAAGGAAAAATTATTTACTTGTCCCCATAATATAAGAACTAGGGTCACAAACTGAAATGAATGGGCAGCAGGTTTAAAAGAAATAAAAGGAAGTTCTTTTTCATATGGTGCACATCCAACTTGTGGAACTCCTTGCCAGAGGAGGCTGTGAAGGCTAGGACCATAACAGTGTGTTAAAAAGATCTATATAAATTCATGGAGGCTAGTTACATCCATTAATGGCTGTTAGCCAGGATGGTTAAGGAATGCTGTCCCAAGCCTCTGTTTGTCAGAAGTTGGAGATGGATGGCAACAGAGAGATTCAGTTCACTCAGTTCAGAACACATTCAGTTCACTTCCTGTGGGGCACCAGGCATTGGCCACTGTCAGCAGACAGGATACTGGGCTGGATGGATCTTTGGTCTGACCCAGTATGTCCATTCTTATGTTCTTATACCGCACCTGAACTACATCTCACATGAGGTACTGTAGCATTTGAGACAGAAGCCAGTTAACATTGAACTAATTACACTAATTATAAACATAGAGGGTTTGTACAGCTCTCCAGAGCAAACGTTTAGTTTGAGTCAAATTGTTGCATAATGAACTTGGAAAAGTAAAAAAAAAGGCAGAAAATTTAGGTTTTGGAAACTGCATTTTCTATCAAAGAATCATTTGAAAGAAAATTCTAAACATGCTGTAAAAGTAAGTTCCTTCTCTCATGGGGACACGCCTAGGTGAAAACCCCAAATGTCCCATTCTGAAAGCACAGAAACCATGACCACTGGGGCCTTCATGCATTTTCACTCTGAAACACAGTATGCTTCTCAGTCAGTGATGTAAGAATTTAGTTGTCATTCATCTCTCAGTTCTGAGCTATTTCTCTTCTGTCCTGTCTATATTTTTTCTGATGTACTCCCAGCTGCACTCCTTCCTGTTTCTTCATTTAGATGCTTTTCTGACACATTCACCTTTGGAATAATTCCTTTATTTTGAAGGTTGGATTGTATATGTCACAATATGCACAACATACTTAACACTCAAGTTGAATGTTTACCTTTGAAATCCTGTTTATACTGGTATATTTTTTAGATTATTAAATATTTAAAGTAAATAATATGAGTTGAGAAAAATAGCACAGACTCAGTGCTGGCTTAATATTTCTAAAATAAACAATATTGGATGCCTGATATATCTTTATCATATTTTAAAGAAATCCCTTCTCGAGACTATAACCAAAAGTTTCCAGAGGCGCCATGGTCTTGTGACAAGGCAATTGACTGGGAATCCAAAGAGATCTGATTACAATTTCAGGCAAGGCCACAAACCTGCTTTGATGTTGAGTAAGTCACTTACATAATCTTTCAGAGAGTGATTTTCTTCCTTTGAAATCAACTGTTTTCTCCTGTATGTCAATGACTGCAGAATTAGACCAATCCTTAACACTTTTGAAAATCACCATGTTTCAGTTCACTTCCTTTTCTTTTCTTGTGCTATGAAGATGATGCAAAGCTATTATGTATATGTAAGAAGCTAATTTTAATGGCCTGTCACAAACCAGGGTTACATGCCAACTTTTCTCCCTGAAACACTGGATTCTTCAATGCTGCTGTCAGAGCCATTTGTTGTTTGAGCTCAGTGTAATGGTAAAATGTTAGAGATTTACCTCATTGTTTGCTTTAGGATGGGCGATGGGATTGGGGCAATGGCAGATTTGGGATCTGTGCTAAGGCAGTGTTACTCTCTGCTGGCAAACTCACTCTAGCAGTGCTGTGAGGAGACTGTTGTAATAGTCTTTACTTATCGGTCTTAAACCGGACACATCACTATATTTTGGCGGGGGGAACTGGCAGACCGCTTTTCTGAGCTCCATGGGCTGTTTGAAAAGGCCAGCCTTTCAAAGAAGAGTGCCTATTTCACACTGAGGGCGTGGAAGAGATTGCAGTCAAAATTAGCTCCTTTTTTCCAGTACAATCTGAAGTCTGCTCCTCCCTATATGTCTCCCATCATTGAACCTGTTCTCTGTCCATGCAAACTTCCCATCATCTAAATCTGCCCATGAGCTTCTGATTCCAAATCCCGCTTGGGTGCCTAATGCCTTGGTGTTGCCTGCTATGAGGAGGAAATCAGGTGTACCAGTGCCTGGCCTCCTAGTGGTGTGGAATACTCCTTCTGCCATTCTCCTGGCAGTTGGGTGCTGGTTGTCATGCCAATATGGCTATTTAGGGACTACCGTGCTGCAAAGATATTTTAATTAAAAATGCCTGAAAAAAATTCAGATGGACACTTTTCCACTGGAAAACCGAAGTTTCACAAAGAATCAAAACATTCTGATGAACATCAAAACATTCATCTCAATGATAACAAAGCAAAACAATTAGATGGTACAATTGCAACTTTGATATTACATGATAAGAATCTAAAGGATGATATTGAAGTGAAAATGTTTTGCTACAATGGAAGCAAAACATTCCAGTGGGTCCGGATTGACTTATTTTGGAATTTTCTTTTGGTGGGATTCTCGTTTTCAGCATTCCTAAACCTGCCCCCCTAAGCTGTGTTTCCAGTCCCCTGAGGGCTACCTGCTCAATGTTTCTGTGTTCCCTTATGGCAGAGATGCCAGCCCTCCTTCCAGACCTGGGTAATACAAGCAATTGTCATCCATCCCCTTACCAGGAGTCCCTAGCTATTCTCCTGGAGTGGGGTTGTAATCAAATTCACTCTTTTGGGTCTTAGATGGCTTGTCCCTCTGCTGCCCCATTTAGTACTCATGCTCAGTGGGGCTGACAGCTTTCTCTGGCCCATCTCTGCCCTGATATGAGGGAGCATCAGCATTCATGTTATTTATGTTGGTTTATATTTGTCACCTTCTCCCAGCTAATCCCCAGTTAGATGGGTGAGAGGTGAGCTTGTCCTGCTCTGTAAGGGTCTGCCCCAGTCCTTAAAGAACAATACTGAGATAGGCTCTTGCACATATCTTACTCCCAAGACCACTTCCTCTCTCTAAGTATCTGATACGTCCTTGTATCTATACCTGGATATTTCAACTCTTCAAGAGCCTCTGCAAGAGAGTGGGATGGAGTGGCCATTAGACAATGCTACCCTTATGGAACAGGCTGTCCAGTCACATTCTTGCATGGGAGTTTTATCATTGACTGTAATAGAAGCACGACTAGCCTCTGCACTTACCTTACTCACAAAGACTTTAAAATATTTAAAACCTATTTACTTGGACCTACAGCAGAGTCATGAAATATACAAAGGATTTAAAGGAATTTATAGACCTCTGAGATGTGGTTAAAATGGATGGCCACCATTACCTATGAATAACTTATTTGTCACATTTGAGGCATAACATTTCACAGCCTAAAAAGGATAAGTGTACAGTTTTATATGTCTAATTTACATATGTAAAACTGAATTGTGTGCTGCTTTGTGTACAGAGTCAGTAGATTCATGGTAACAACATTAAATAAGGGAGAACCATGAATTACTGAGTGATGCAGTCTATTTTATAACAGTCTTCCTTGTCGTAACTGTATGCTTTCACTGGCAGGCTGGAGTCTTAAAGTATCTCTCATTTTCCCTTGTGTTGGAACAGATAACTGTCATTACTTACTACCCTAGTTGAATGAATGTTTGCCTTTGATTCATAATTTCCAATATCTACCCAACTGGTAGTATAAGGGGACTGCACTAGTTACATGTTCATCCATGTTGGTTGGTGGTTAAACAAATAGATGTGACAGATGAAACTCACAAAATACAGTGATGTCAGTTCTTACCCCCATCTTCCTCTCTGGAACAATTGTCAGCCAGATCACAGTCTAGGCCATTTTAGAGACCTTAATTAAACTTAAGTGAATTTCAGAGCAGGTGGCCAGCAGCAGTGCTGCTGAACTGCAATTGTGAGTACTTGGTATTTCTGAAAAATAGGTGTCTTAATGTATATTTAAGTTCACAAACATAGGCACCAGGAGGGACCATTTTGGCCACATGAAACTAAAATATTCCCATGGGTGTGGTGCTGAACAAAAAGATGCACTTGGTAGGCTGAGTTCCCAGCCCCATAGCTTAGAAACTAGAGACCTTTCTGTTCCCTTACTACCACAAACCATAACACGGGTACAGCTTAGTCATGATCCACTGGCTTTGTCTGGTCTCTTGTGACACAGCTCTGTGCCTCTGCCCAGCTTCCTTTTCTGATGTAACAAGTTTCTCAAGGTGGAGATGTACCATGGAAAAGAACCTCTCCCTCAATTCATCCACATCAAAGGGTTTCTTACAGACTTGCATTTGGCTGAATACCAGGTATAAAGCCATGTTCGCCACCATTCCAGTCCCAAATACCCACTTTCAGTAATGGAATCTGTCTGCACCCATCCACACATTACTGCACAGCCAAAAGCTGCCTCAACAGTGTAATGAGGCTTCAGTGTGGAAGAGGAGGGTGGAAGTGGGGATAGCGGTGGAGCTGAGTGCGAGAGGTACCACTGGTGTGGGGGTGGAGAGGGAATGAGGGTAGAGCTCAGCTGGGGGTAAAGTTGGGGATGGAGTGCAGCTGTGGCTGGGGGGCAGATCTAGGGGTGGAGAGAGAATGAAGGCAGAGGTGGGCCTGGAGGTGAAGAGAACTAGGAATGAACAGGGTTGGAGGTGGAGGTGGAGCTGGTCTGGGGGCAGCATGTGGCTGGAAGTGTGGTGCTCCCTCCTCAACACCTGCCCTGCCACCATGGCTACACCGTGTGCTCCCTCCCATAACATTTCTCCACAGTCCTGCAGGAGGGGCATCCTACACTTTGATAATCACTGCCATCAGGGGAACTGAGGCTGGAGATCCCTAGAAGAGCAGGGAGGTGGAAGTGGCACCCCGATGCTCCTCTCCACACTGAAGGTAGGAGAGCAAATCCAGTTCAGAACATTGTAGATAGTCAAAAGCAAGGAAATAGAAGAGTTAGTGGATTATGAACAAACTGTAACAGAGCTGGGAGTAGGGCCATCCTTACCCATATACAGAATACACGGCTGCGTAGGGCATCCCTGGGTTTTAATGTACACCTACCCACCTATTCCTGTCCCTGTTCTGTGACTCTGCTTCCTGCAGAGAGGACCTAATTATCTTAAATGTGAAAAAGCCTGCCAGACCTACCAGCAGGACATTGAACCTGTGAGAAAGAGCCATTCCAAGTGGTAGTGAAGCCATGTCACAGGCATTGGCCAACCCCATGGTATATATTGCCCACTTCTGAATTTACTGTGTTAATCTACAGTTCAGTTTAAAATTAGCTTTAAAATATTTTATTAGGTTGTTGCTGAAGATTATAAAATCACATGTCTAAAAAATAGCCCTTCCTCCTACCACCGCCAGGCTGCTTTCAGGTGTAAAGATACCAGTTACTCATAGAATCATAAAACACTAGGGCTACTTCTACACTTGCATTCCTCTTTTGAAATCAGAATGCAAATGGGGGAAACCAAAAATGCAAAATGAGGCACTGATTTACATATCTCATGCTCCATTTGCATATTCTAGTTTCAGTAGAGATTCAGAAGAAACAAAGCAGTGTGGACGGGGCTCTTTCTACAATAAACCCCATCTTCAAAAGAAATCTTCTTCCTGAAACAAAATAGGAAGAAGGTGTCTTCTGAAGATGGGTTTATTTTTGAAAAAGCCCTCATCTACACTGCTTTTATTTTTCTGAAAGAATCTCTTGTCAGAAGCCAAATATCAATTCCAACGGTACTACTAGTACGATAAGCAGTGTACTGCCAGAACTATGAGTAATCCAGATGCAGAGATCTTGTTCACTCTCTCTATGAATGGCTCTAGACAATTCTGTTAGGCCCTTATTTTCAAGAGCACTAAATCCACTTACAGAATTTCAGAACAAGACAGGACAGTGACGGCAACATTAACAGAAACGGTTTGCTGGAAGAACACTTAGGCTGCATCTAGACAGCCCCTCCCTTTTGGAAGGGCCATGCACATGCGGCTGATCGAAAATACAAATGAGGCACACATTTAAATATCTCAGGCCTCATTTGCATTTTCCCATGTGATCTAGCTTCCAGAAGAGCCATTTCCAGAAGCCAAAGCAACAGAGTGGACAGTTACTTCAAAAGGACACCTGCCTTTCAAAAGCACTGCTTTTCCCAATTTTTTTTCAGGAAGAAGGATGCCTTTGAAAGAGGGGGTTTCCTTTCAAAGGATCCCCATCCACATGGCCATTTTGATTTCTGGATGTGGCTCATCTGGAACCCAGATCACATGAGAATATGCAAATGAGGCATGAAATATTTAAATCCATGCCTAATTTGCATTTTGAATTGGCTGTATTTGCATGCCTGTTCCGAGAGGGAGGGCAGTGTAGTCACAGCTTTATTGAATTATAAGAGATTTACAAGATCTGTATCTGCTTGCTTTAATTACAAAAAATAAGCAATTAATTTTTAATTATGTTCTTTGTAATATCTTAAACAGAAACTACTTGAAAGAGAGAGTTAGACTTTAATTGCGATATTTCAAAGTAACTACAAGTTGCTCATCAACCCTCTTATAAAATGTCAATTACTACAGAATAGTTAGCCTTTTATTGATATTCAGATGTTTCTGAAACGCCAGTAAAAGGCTTGGAAAATACTACAATTTGCATGGATTGATAAGACATTACCATATTGCTTTGCTTACATTTCATTTTGAATGAATGACATTATAACTAAGTTTTCTTGTAACCCAGTATTTTAAATAACCGACAACAATCATCTGGCTTTTTATTACTGTACAGAAAAGCCTGTCACTGTAAGTCAAAAATCCACTTCTCAACTGAGACAAGAAGTTGTAGCCATACAGAATAACTGGAAATACCAAAAGTGATTTTTTTCTGATGATTTCTTATTTATTCCCTTTAGGGAATACAGTATTATTATTACTTAATAGCTGTGTCTACACGTGCACGCTACTTCGAAGTAGCGGCACTAACTTCGAAATAGCACCCGTCGCGGCTACACGCATCGGGCGCTATTTCGAAGTTAACTTCGACGTTAGGTGGCGAGATGTCGAAGTCACTAACCTCATGAGGGGATCGGAATAGCGCCCTACTTCGACGTTCAACGTCGAAGTAGGGACCGTGTAGACGATCCGCGTCCCGCAACGTCGAAATTGTGGGGTCCTCCATGGCATCCAGCAGCTGGGGGGTTGAGAGACGCTCTCTCTCCAGCCCGTGAGGGGCTCTATGGTCACCGTGTGCAGCAGCCCTTAGCCCAGGGCTTCGGGCTGCTGCTGCTGCAGCGGGGGATTCAAGCTGCATGCACAGGGTCTGCAACTCGTTGTCGGCTCTGTGGATCTTGTGCTGTTTAGTGCAAGTGTGTGTGGGAGGGGCCCTTTAAGGGAGCGGCTGGCTGTTGAGTCCACCCTGTGACCCTGTCTGCAGCTGTGCCTGGCACCCTTATTTCGATGTGTGCTACTGTGGCGTGTAGACGTTCCCTCACTGCGCCTATTTCGATGTGGTGCTGCGGAACGTCGATGTTGAACATCGACGTTGCCAGCCCTGGAGGACGTGTAGACGTTATTCATCGAAATAGCCTATTTCGATGTCGCCACATTGAAATAGGCTACTTTGATGTAGGCTTCACGTGTAGACGTAGCCAATAAGATATTAAAGGCCTGAATGGCTCCCACTGAAGTTAATGAGAATTTTGGCATTGATGCAGTGTCGGATGAAGGCAAAAGCTAAGCTACACCTTAGGGCCTTCCAGTATGACAGCTTCTAAAAGAAATACAAACACTGGCTCCATGTCAAATTTGATTAAAATCAGTTGCTAAATAAAAGAGATATGGGGAAAAAAGAATCTAAATATAGGTATTTTCATTCAAATATGACAAAAATATACACATTGAACCACACAGATACCCTTACCTTTCACTAATTGTTCATTACAGACAGGTGGGAGGCCAGGGCTAAGAAAAAAAATTATAATTGCACTAGCAAAAAATTATTATTTGGGCTTGCCTACACTATTTCCCTACTTCGAGGGGAGGATGGTAAGTAGGGTGTTCGGAGTTTATTAATGAAATGCTGTGGTGCATCTACAGAACTTCATTAAGCAAATTCCCCCCTTGTGGCAACTCCAAAGTGTTAAACTTCCAAGTGCCAGCTTGTGTATAGCTGCAGCTCACCCGCTGCTACTTCGAAGTGCCTGGGCAACTTCAAAGTCCCTTTACTCCTCAAAATTTAACACTTCAGAATTGCCATGGGGGGGGAATTTGCTTAATGAAGTGCTGCATATGCATTGCAGCACTTCATTAATAAACTCCCCACACCCAACTTACCATCCTCCCTTTGAAGTTGGGAGGTAGTGTAGACACAGACTTTGTTATGAGCAAGTCGGCTATCAGTTTCCTAAGGAAGTGTTTTGTTGGCCAGCTGGTTTAAATAAATGAATAATGTCATTGTCAATAAAATTGGGAACAATGTGAGGCTGCAGACAGCCTGTCATGAAAAATTGTCCCAAGAACATATTCATATGGGACTCATCCAAGGAAAGATGTGATGTGTAACATCATTCTTGGCTTGTAATAGCTAGAAGAGTTCCATCTTTTGTTTATCATCCAGTGTGCTGAGTTGTTTGGTGCTTCACTCCATTTTTTTCTTCATTTTCTTAAGTGTTAGTGTGTTCTTTCTTCTTTTGATCTGTACATATGTAAAATTGTGTATTTTAGTGTGAACCTAGCTTGCTGCTTCAAGCACTATCCATAGACGAGATGATTGAATTTGAAGGTGATCATCTTAAGAACTTGGGTTGAGAAGATATTGATGAGGATGAACTGGTATTGGCTTCCCTCTGTCAGTTTCAGGGATATTCAATGTGTGGCAAAAGATAAATCCCAACAATTGGCTGTTCTGCAGTTAAAATCAAAATGGAATAAACATCTGTAAGCATATGTTATATATAGCCTGGATGAACTAGCAAAATTAGTCAAACATATTTTTTTCATTTATTCACATTAAAAGAAGGATCATTTTCTTACTCATGGAATAAAAATACATTCTTGCTTGTTTTATTGAGTGCACACAGACAATACAGCACTAACTTCCACAGAAATGACCTTGTAAAATAACACAAGTTTTTGGTATATATATTTAAGATATTAAAATGTTTTACTGATTTCAAGAACAACCTTAAGCTACTAATTTTAGTACCAATATATGGTAATTCAGCGCAACATTCTATAAACACAGAACAAACTAATTTATTGGAAAGATATAACATGTGTACAATTGCACAGATAAAGGAGATTTAAACTGCCAGACCTTTAACAGTCATCATTCAAGAAAGCTTCAGCTGGCATTCCCTAATGTAGAAACAATTGTGTAGGTTTTTTTGAGTCTAATGGACCGTGTCTACACTAGCCAAAAATTTCGAAATGGCCATGCAAATGGCCATTTCAAAGTTTACTAATGAAGCTCTGAAATACATATTCAGCGCCTCATTAGCATGTGGGCGGCCACAGCACTTCGAAATTGATGCGGCTCGCCGCCACGTGGCTTCTTTTCGAAAGGACCCCGCCTACTTCGAAGTCCCCTTATTCCCATCTGCTCATAGGAATAAGGGGACTTCGAAGTAGCCACGGTCCTTTCGAAAAGGAGCCCCATCTGGACGAGCCGCGCGGTGGTGAGCCACGTCAATTTCAAAGTGCCGCGGCTGCCCGCTTGCTAATGAGGTGCTGAATATGTGTTTCAGCGTGTCATTAGTAACGCCATTTCGAAGTTTTTGGCTAGTGTAGAAATGGACCTAGAGGGAGATTTCAAAAGGCACAAATATATCACCTTTCAAAGGAAGTTCATGGGATTTAGAGGCCTTAATGTGACTTTGAAAATCTGTCCACCTCAGAAATGTTTGCAGATGAAATACCCTTTAAGTTGTGTATGAACAGGGAAATCATTAGTTATTTGGTGCTTGAAGAGAGTTATGATGAAATACTGCTAGATTGGAATGAGATGGTAATGGAGTGAAAAAGTAAGGAATTCTAAAGCTGATTTAAATATGTTGGATGTTCTAATTCAGTGTAAGTACATATCCTTCCAGGGTTAGTAGGATGGAAATGTCTTCAGGTGTTGAACTAGAAAAAAATAAAGGGGATACTTTTCTATGCTCTGCACATAAACAAATACTGCCCTCTTCAGGCCCCAACATGAGATCCTCCTTTCCATAGCTTGTGTGTTTTTAAAAAAGCAATAATACTGGGCTCCACTGGGTTCTTTGGGGTGATTACCTCCTAACTACGATTCAGTGACCATATATCTTATCTAAAGACAGTTTGAAAATTCAGGGTGCGACACAAATTTTACTTAGGTCATTGAGAATCTTTCTATCAATGGGCTTTGAAAAAAAGCCATTAATGAATGATTTAAATTAAAGCATCGTTAGTACATTTCGAGATTTTATTAGTTAGAGAGGTGGTAACACAACTTGCTTAACTGGAATGTTACTTCAGCGTGTTCAAAAAGTTCTGTTCTATAATGGTCTGATACGATCTGGAGTATCCAAGGATGAATTCAACTTTGTAAGGCCATGTTGCAGTCAAAAGTTATCTTAGGTCGACACTTGGTTCTATGAGTACAAAACATGCTGACAAGATATCTGTTAACCACAAGCAGTTTATTGCCCTGACAGGCGTTAGCAATAAACCCTGAACTAAAAAGCAAAAGCATGATAGGAAGGGTGGCATCTCACGTGCCTTCGGCAAGCTGGGGACCCTGGTCAGCTGCAGACGAGTGGAAGTTCTCTAGCCTTCTGAGGCACTGGTGCCAAGGCCCATCGGTGAGGTCCAAATAGAATTGTTTTCTGAGTCGCTTATACAGTAAGGTCTCAGAGTACGTGAACTCAGAGTATGCAACCCCACTCTTACATGTCCAGCCCTGATTCCCATTGTAAGCCGTGTTTTGCGATTTCCAGTTCTGCTTAAGTCTCTCCCTCTGCCCTGGCTCAACCTCCCTCAGCTCTGCATAATCCCAGAGCAGCTCCCTGCAGCTCCACTCACCAACTGCATGCAGATCCGGCTCATCCCACGCGCCCATGCCTGGCTCTGGCTTACCATCACTTTCACATGGCTCCAGCTCACCCCCCAGCCTGGTTTAAACTGCCCGCAAGTGGCTCTGATTCAAGATGCCAGCTCCCCCAGCCCCGGCCCCACCGCCCCGCGTGGCTCTGGTGCAACCCCCCTGCCAGCTCACAAGCCACCTCTCTGACTCCCTCTCCCTGCGGCTCTGGTGCAACCCCCCAGCTTACAAGCCACTCACCTGTCCCACTGTCCCACCTGCCCCACACAGCTCTACTGCAAACCCCCGAGCTCACAAGCCGCTCTCTTGCTTCTGCCTCCCACTCCATGTGGCTCCGCTCCAACCACCTGCTGGTTCACAAGCCATCCGCCTCCCTCCCCATCCCTGTGGCTCCAGTGCAACCCCTTGGCTCACAAGCCACCTGCCCAGCCAGCCAGCCAGCCACTCACCCTCACCCCACATGACTCTGGTGCAACCCTCTGCCAGCTCACCACTCAAGCACAGCTCTGGTTCCAGCTCAGCTCCCCACCCCCCCTGCAGCCCAGCTCAACACCTGCGCTTAACTCCACCCCTTACCCCTCTGAAGCCCTAACCCACCCCAGGCTTAACCCTCCCCAGCTGTCACCCACAGACCAGGACTTACCTTTCTGCTGCTTCCCCAGCTGCAGAACATGTGCTCTGCCTGGGAAAAAGCCGGACCCCCACTTACGCAAAATCTGGGTTATGTGAGGGTGTGTGGAATGGAACCCTTGTGTACTCTGAGACCTTATTATATACAGTTTTTCTGCCAGGTCACTCATTACAATTTACCGTATTTCCTTAGCTGTCAGTTATCTGTTATTGGTTCTGTTACTTCTTGTTCTTTAACCCTGCTTATGTGTTTACCACATCTTATCATACAAGATTGCTGCATGTCTGTTCCCGTCCTCTCTATCTTTATCTACAAATTGTTCTGCTCCAATGCCTCCCCTTATCTTATTTAGTAGTTTTTTCCCTAAGGCTTGTTCCTGGGCCCTTAGATGTTAGGAGAAGGGGGATGAGTGCCTCATCACCCCTAAGCTTTCACATACAAAGTTCTTCCACAATTGACCACTACAGGTCACTTTGAACAGGTTTGAAAAAATTCAACTAGATCTAAGTACTATCAAATCAGAACACCCTTAATTAAAGCAGTGGAAAGTGAGAGACTACATTGGATGTCCAAAAATGCTTCCTGTCATACCTTACTGCTCACTTCCTGCACTCTGAATTTCCTGACTTTTGAAGGCCAGCTTTTCCAATCATGTTTACTATTTTTTTATTAACACTGATAGGCCTGCCCCCTCCCGCAATGCTTTTAAATTATTTCAAGTTAGGAGTGTTCAGCTGATTGGCACAAATATTGGATAAGTAAATTAACCCATAGGCCACAATGGTGTACACATCTGTGCAGTTACATATGATACTGTGGGTCTGGGAGAGGGAAAAAAGGAGGGAAGAGAATCCAAGAGACTATAGACCAGTCAGCTTCATCTCACTTCCATTTTTGAAACACTTGGGACAGAGATAGATGAGCAAGAACAGTTAATATGGATTCATCAAGGGCAGAACATGCCTGACCAACCTAATTGGCTTCTGTGATGAGGTAACTGTCTCTATGAATATGGGAGAAGTGGTGAATGTCATTTACCCTGACTTTAGCAAAGCTTTTGTTATGGTCTCCCATTGTATTCTTGTCAGCAAGTTAAAGAAGTATGGATTTAATGAATAGACTATAGGATGGATAGAAAGATGGCTAGATTGTTCGGCTCAATGAGTAGTGACAAAAAGCTCAGTGTCTAGTTTGCAGATGACACTAAATTGGAGGGAAAAGTTGACACACAGGTGAGTAGAGAAATGCTCTAGAGTGACTTTGGCAAGCTGAAGGATTAGGTCAAAAGAAATCTGATGAGGTTCAACAAGGACAAGTGCACTGACACAGGCTGGAGACTGACTAGAAAAGTGTCCGTTCTGCAGAAAAGGATCTGGGGATTACAGTAGACAAAAAGTAAACATTGTCCCCTTGTTGCCAAGAAGGCTAACGGCATACTGGGCTGCATTAATAAAAGCATTGTTAGCAGATAAAGGGAAGTGACTATTCCTTTTTATTTGGCTCTGGAGAGGCCACACCTGAAGTATTGTGTACAGTTTTGCCTCCCTCTCTCCCACAAAAATGATATGCAAATATAGAAGAGAGTGCAGCACTGGGCGATGAAGAGGATTAGGGAACTAAAGAACATGGTTCATGAGGAGACACTGAAGGAACTGAACCTATTTGCTCTGCAGAAGAGAAGAATGAGGAAGTATTTGATGGAAGCCTTTAACTCCCTGAAGGGGGTGAGAGGAGGGTTACAGAGTGGATGGAGCCAGGCTGTTCTCAGTGGTGGCAGGTAGAAAAGCAATGGTCACAAGTTACAGCGTAGGGGAAAGAGGTCAAGGCTGGATATTAGGAAAAAAATTACTATTTCATTATAAGGGTGGTGAAGCACTTAAATGGGTTTCCCTGGGAAGTGGTGAAATTTCCATCCTTAGATGTTTTTAATGCCAGGTTTAACAAAACCATGCTTGGAATGATTTAGCTGGGGTTAGTCTTGTGGACTCATTCTGAAATGGGTGTAGAACACTGAATGCAATAGAGTTTAATTTCTGAAGGCCTCCCAATGAAGCCATAACTTTTTATACTGTTCCTCTGCGACATGCTGGGTTATGTTATCCTCCAAGCAGCCTTACAATTCTATCATAGTATTCTTACATCTTTTGATGTGTTTGAAGGCTTTGGGCTCAATATAGTTCACTATCTCTCCTTCCATTCTAAAATGCACAGTTGTTAACTGTGCAGCAGTGATTACCATGCTGCTTAATTGCAGTGAATCCTCTGAGAGTTTGCTTTTCTCTTTATTGCATTAAATTATGCCTATTTAACTAGTGTATTCCCACTTTAATAGGAATGGCTGTGTTAAGGAAACAACCCTTAATTACCTTCTCTCTCTAGGTACTTCCATGACCTCCATCCCTATACACTGTCATCACCTCACAAACATCCAACTGTATTCTTAACAACACCCCTGTGAGGGTGGGAACCCTTAATGTCTCATTCTCCGGATAGGGAACCAAAGCACACAGATAATCAGCCCTGGGACCACAAAGGAACTTAGCTCAGCATTGCAATTATTAACTTTTAGAGGTCTCACATATAATGGGAAGAAAACTGCCATCTACATAGCCTAGAGACTCCTATACAATGCATGAGGAGAGCTAGACACCTTAGACTGTGAGCTCCCAAACCTATCACACTAGGCAGTGAGCTATATAGCAGGCTTGGGCATCTGTCTAACTCTGCAAAAAAATACTTCCATCAGAGGTGCAGGTGGAGTTAGTGCTCAACTCATATGTCTCAGTCTAATGGTAAGACAGCTTCTCTGGTGTGTGGGATACTAGGTTCAATTCCCGAATTTGCTTAAGGAATAGACAGTGCTTGAATAAGGTAGGCATGTGCTACCCACTGAGCTAATGGATACTGTATCAAGGTCAGGCCTGCAGACCATGGTAGGAAGGGAGAAAGGCAACTCAGGGTGCAGCCCCGGCTAGGGGATGATGGGAAACAGATGATTAAGCACCCAGGTGAAAGCAGCAGGCAGGGACTGCAATTAATCAATGAGGGCCATGGGGGTAGGATGGGAGAGAGGAGGTGGAAGACGCAGGGCTGCAGTTGAGAGAGAAAGATAACAGGAGGTGACAGAGACCAGATAGCATTTGGAAATGACAGCAGGGGAATGGAGTAGCTCCAAGGAGGAGGACCTGGACTCCCCTCCTTCTGTGAGACTGAAAGCCCATACTGTGGCTAGGAGGAAAAATAACTTCTCAACCAGCCCAGTCAGATGGGGTGGTTGCAGCCTAAACCTCACAGCCAGAGGGAGAGACACAAGCTCCTGGCAAGACATGGGTGGGGGTACCCTATCACAACATATTAATGTGAAGCTCCCTCAATTTCACCTGTTAGAGCAGCTCCATAGTGGATAAATGAAGAGGGAGCGTGTAATAGAAAAGGAATGACTATTGTCCCAAGACAGGACATACACTTTGGGCCCAGTCCCGAAGTTCTAGCGCCTGATTATTTCTACAGAGTAGAACAACTCAAACAGGAACATAAGAATTGCCACACAGAGTGAAAGCAAAGGTCCCTCTAACCAGGTGTCCTGTGTTTTGATAGTGACCAATACCAGATACTCCAAAGGAAGTGAACAGAGCAAGTAATCTTCAAGTGATCCTCCCCATTGTCCATTCTCCACTTCTGACAAACGGAGACTAGGGACACCATCTTTGCCCATCCTGGCTAGTAGCCATTGATGGGCTTGTCCTCAATGAATTTATCTACTTCTTGTTGGGATATGTAAGAGTTAATTGCGGGTTTGGGAAAGCAACAGAATGGGGTTCGGTGTCCAGGCCAGGGCAGGGTTTTTCCTTGCTGATTTATAGACATGTTTTTCTTCTCGCTTGAGGCCTCGGTAAACAATCATGTAGCTGCATCAAAACTGTAACTTGAAGACCATAACTTTACAAATGCATTCTTTGTTCACAATATCACTTTGTATACTCTTGTTCAGTTCTCAGTCACTCTGTAAGAATAGTTTCAGGGTCACATCTTCTATACCCTCTGTAACCAGCTGTCTCAGGAATTCTGTGAGGTAGAAAAGTGATAATCTAACTAAAAATCCTGTAAGCAGCAAACAGGCTGGGTAAAACAATATTCATCACCTGCCTATTACTATTCATTGTATAGAATTTAACATTACTAAACAAGGATGTTAGGAAAGTAGTGATGGATGTGTGAATTTACATACTAAGATAGGTAAAATAATGTAACTGGTGCCAAATCACTGCCATGCAGAACATGTATGGGAGTCTGAGGTACAGCCTAAATGGCAGTGAAGAGACTAGCCCAGCAGTTAGAATAGCATCCTGAGAAGTAGGGTAACTATTTTGAAATTGTTGCTCCTCTACAGTAGAGAGGGGGAAAGGAACCTCCCAGGTAAGTGCTCTACCTAGTGGAATCTAAGTTATAAAACCACCTTCTCTGGACAGACTTTGAATGGGACTGAATCTGGAAGTGTCTTCTCACATACCTACTAGATGAGACCCCATGGGAGACACTCTTCTGCCTTTCTTTCTTTCCCAAGTTTGCAGCCCATTTTGGAGTTTAGGCATGAAATAGGACTGTGAGTGCCTAGACTAAGGCAGCAACACACAGGCTAAGGTAAAAATTAAAGAAAAAAAAGTATCTAGTGAGCTTTTATCCTAAAAACATAGGAGGCTGAGTGAGTTTAGGTGCCCAAGGGTAAGACAGCAGCTGAGTAGCTGTGGGGATTGTAATGGTGCCTCTGTGTGGATCTCAGAGACTTACTGAAGTTATTTCCCAGGTCACCTGAGTCCTCGTTTAGTGTTCAGCCTCAAGACCCTCCTTCCTATCTATAAGCTTATCTTCTCCGTGCACGTATGTCAAAGAGCAGGTTTAAATGCGACAGATGAAAATCATATCACTTGCCCAAAAGGCAGAGATGAGTCCTGTGCTTCTGCCTTCAAGTAGTGGATGGCCTACATAGGGGCCTTGTGGCACGGCTTGTCTGCAGGAAAAAGATAGAGTATAGCCGTGGGTCTGAATGTTTTTCAAGGTAAACTTCTAGTTTCCACAGATAGGTCTGAAAACACAAGAACACTTCCAAAGCCCTGACTGAGCTGCAGCTCCCAGGGGATTTCGCACATACCTCTCCAGCTCTCCTGCTTCAGAATGCTCTCTTACTCGTGTATCTGAGTGTAACATTCCAGGGCTTTCTCACTAGAGAATCTTCTGCTCTGGCAAGTTTGCACAACCTCACTTCACCAAGGGCTCTAGTAATTTCATGGAAGACAAGAACTTCAACTTCCCTTCCCTTTCTATATGATTGGGTTTTTTATAGCTGTAGGTGATGTTGGGGTGAAATCCTGAGGATTTCTCCTCTGGTGTAAATAGTTTATGCTGTATATAATGTTTTTAAAATGGAGTCTCCAGTCACATGATATGGACTTTTAAGATGGAGGTGGTTACATAACTTAGCTATATAACATGCTGAGTCATGGTGACATAACCAGAGTTTCCTGCCTTTCCAATGGGGTCTCCGAGAAGAGGATGAGTTATGTCAGGGCTTTTCCTGCCAAAAACTATTAATAAGGCGGAGACCACCACAGCGTCAGATTCGCTTGCTGGACCCTGGACTGTCTCCTTGCTTCCAACGGCTGCCCATCCTGAACACCATCTTGACTGGACTCCACGTCATAAGATCTAGCCACAAGGACACCATGCCCTCTGCGTCCAGCGTCCATCTCCTCTCCATCATGGGATCTCCTTCGTGCTCCTCCCCATAAGCCTTCTAACTAGGCTGAGGGTAGAAGGTCCAGAGCAACTGACTGGAACCTAGACGAGGTTTGCTATAATCTCATTTGTTTATCTATATTTTCAGGTTCTTATTTGTCTTTTGGGGGTTGGCTATTGTTGGTGCTGTTAATTAGCATTCTGACTTTCTTCTTTAGTACTCCTCAGCTGTTCTTGTATATTTATTTATTCTAAATAAAGTCTGTGTGTTCGGTTTACATACTTGATCTCTCTCTCTCTCTTTTCTGGGTTATCTATTGACAGTTAGCCAGGTGATAGATACTAGCATCCAGATACCAGGCCAGAGGACTTTAGTTAGGGGTACCCTGCATGCCTTGTCCTAATTAAATCAATTCTCCTAATTTAATTATATTTAATTGTCCTATTATAATATTTACCCACCAGACAGTAGCTGTCTGTGCTCCACCTAACAGTGATGCCTCACTCTCTTAATTGGACACACACAACACACCTGTTCTAGTACAGTGGGGCTATACCTGCTTCATGCAAACGAGCTATTCACCCTGTGGCAAGGGGCTTATATAATCTACTTTTCATTCGGCTGCTGGGGCCCTCTCAATGTGCTTGCTGCACATAGGATGTAAGCCTGTTTTTTCTGCACCCAGCTTTAGCTGTGAGGCTTTTAGCTTAAAGTAGAAAGGTCCATGCTTTAAACCATGGACTGCCATGATTTAGTCTGTAGTAAAATGAGGGCCTGAGACAGAAGACCATATAGCACAGGTCTGGTGTGAGGCCTAAGGGCTACACAGCCACAGTCAGGATATTTTTAATACAAACAAAGTGAAACTGTGAGCAAGAGGTAGGTCCTGTTCATAGCACTTGGCACAAACAGGGCTGATATTTCACTAACACCTAATTGGTGCTACAGATGGAACTTCTCTAGTGTGGCACCCTCAGGACCTGAACAAGAGAATTTGCCAGATTACAGGAGGTCAATATTGTCTAGCAGCATTATCAACACTTCTACCTCTTACTGGGTTCTTAGAAGACATCTAGTGGTAAATCAGAGCTAAATAACAGCACAGAACACTGAGATCCAGGACTGGTAGCTGTAAACAAACTTTATGGCACAGGAGAAAATTTGGCCACACTCATGAAAAGTGGTCATCAAGCTAACTGAAATCATGCAAGATTATAGATGTTACCAGATGAAAGGGCTCCAGTATAGAGAGGCTTAACTAGCTTGGTGGACATGGGGAAATCAATGGATGTGATATACCTTGGCTTCAGCAAAGCTTTTGATACAGTCTTCCACAACATGATTGCCCATAAGTTAAAGAAGTATAACTTGGATATATGGACTGTAAGATGGATAGATAACTGACAGATGGGCCCAACAGGTAGTGGCCAATGGCTCAGTGTCTGGTTGGCAGTCGGTTTCAAGTGGAGTGCCCCAAGGATCAGTTCTATAGCCAGTACTGTTTGTTCAACATCTTTATTAATGACATGGATGAGGGGGTGGATTGCACCCTCAGCAAATTGCGGATAATACTGAGCTAGGGGGTCAGGTAGATGCTGGGGAAGCTAAGACTGTGCTTTGTTTTCAATAAATGTGTCCTGGTGCCTTCAATCCTTATCTGATTTTATGATCTCTGGGGGCTGTCTTGAAGTCTACCACCCTAGCCATCTCTGCCGCGCTAGTGTGATGTATGGCTGTGGGTGAGAGGGGGCACATTCACGTGGCCTAATGAGTGTCCTCACCAATGGAGGAGACCTGTCAGGACACCACACCAGTAACTTCTGACTACTATACAATTCATCTTTATAATCAGAATGCTACAGTGCACCTGAGGCTTCACTTGCTCAGGGCCTCACATGCTACCTTGCATAAGAATGTAACCTCAGTCCCAGCCCTTATTAATCAGAGTTTTCTTTGATATAAGGCCCGCATGAATGTTGAAAAGAGTTGCTGCAGCAAGAGATTGGAAACAAACACAATATTGTGCAGTTTATTGGACAATAAGCCCTTTTAGATGTGTCTTTGAAACTTGATTCTATGGACTTCACTGTGGTTAGGCATTATGACACTGGGTCAAAAATAAAGGGTTTTCATCTTATCCCTATTAAAATTTATTGCTCATTACATTGAATAAATGAATGAAGTATTAAATTTAGCAGGACAATAAAAAGATCTCTCTGCCAAAGTTATAAAAAGTTTTAAGACTGTGACAAAATAAAACACTTCTTTTAATACATTGACTATTGCTTATACCTCATAAAATCACTAGTTAAGCTAACAGAAGTAGTTTGTTTTTTTTCCTGATTCCTGGATCCTTGCCCAGAATACATCATCAAATGCCTCCTGCACATGGTGATTAAGAGTGAATGTTGCTACAGAAAAAAAGACATTTGATCAGAGAAGACTAAAATAAGTGCAATTCTCCTCAGGGGAAGAAAATAGCTAATAATTAATAACCCCCAATAGTATGTGTCAAAGAGCAAAGTAAATTGCCTAGAACATTCAAAAGACTTATATTTAAGGAGTAAAAATGAAAAACACCTAAAATTCATATAAAACTAGATAAAAGTTACAGGATGATGACAGATTACAATAATTACCGATAGTACCCTTTCATGATGTGTCCTGCAGAAGGTGAAAAGCACAACAATAAAATACTTTACCCTTCTTTTTATGTAACATTTTATTCTCTCACTGTGTGCTTGGTTCGACTTTCTGGTTGGCGCATAAGTAAAGGCAGAGCTAAGGTTCTACCTTCTCTCTGTCCATTTCTGCCCTGTCTCCCTCTCTTTGCTTGCAGAGGGCCAGTCAAAGTGCATTCTTTTGCATCTTCTGGCCAGAGTCTCATTTGAAGAAAGGCCATGTGGAGGAGCGATGGAGGACTTATTCCCTTTTAGTCCCTTGCTTAGTTGTGCAAGGGATGTAAGTGTCACAGCCTACACCACTGTGAACACAGATAGCAGACGCAGGCCCAAAGTAGCCCCATTGAATTAATTTGGCTGAAGTTTGGATATGTATCAGAATTCTACACCTACCATCCCCCCATGTTGAAAGCTGAGTAATGGAGACCTAAAGCTGTAACTCCTGTGTTTATCTAAAAGCAGAATGCAGCACCGAAATAATATTCAATCTCAGAGCCCTACATAATACCTAGATTGGAATGGAAAGTGAATGGAGTGCCAGCAAGGTAATCCTATGGTGGACACTTCATAAACACTGTGTGAGGGAGGTAAATAGACACATAAATAAATATGAGACAGAGACCACATGGTCACCCTCAATCTTTGGCCTAGCCTTCAAATTCTGTGCAGATCTGTGGTTGTCCGCAGATTTTAGAAGCCACAGTTTTGATTAGTGATCCTGCAATCATAGATTTAATTGATTAAAAACATGCCAAGTGATAGATCTCAACTTGTAATCTAAAACAGGAAATCAATAGTAAGCAGGTGTTTTTCCACTGGGGTCACACAGAGGTCTGTTGCTGAGCAGATGCTATTTATCATTTTTATAAAAGACCTGGAAGAAAACATAAAATCATTGATCAAGTTTTCATTGACATAAAAATTGGGAAAGGGGAAAATAACAAACAGGACAAGTCACTGATATATAGAGATCTCGATCATTTGGTAAACTGTGGAGAGATGCAAACAATATACACAGATAATAAAAACAAAGAATGTAGGTTGTATTTACTGCGGGGGTGGGGGAAGGGTGAGTGTTTCTCTCCTGAACAACAGTGACTGAAAAAAAGGTTTGGGGAATGTAGAACAGTGGTTTCCAACTTTTTCACTGGTGTGAAGCCCCAATCATCCCCCAAAACTGTTCACAGCCCACCAATCAGCCCCCCAAAACCATTCACAGACCCACAATCAACCCCCCCAACCATTTGCAAGCTCCCATCAAAACCAATGCTAGCCACTATGTTCACTTCATTAAATGAAAAAGCAAACCACAACGTAGATTTTTCAGACAGCTGTTAATAACATTATTGGAAGATATTTAATTTAGAAATAATAATTGATTGTAACATTGCAATTTATTTAAAACTTATCTCATATGATCATTTTAGTTTATCTTTTCATTTTTCTCCTGCAAAACCCTTACAAAGCCCGAGGGATCCGTGAACTCCAGGTTGGGAACCACTGTGGTAGAAAATCGGTTGAACATGAGTTCCCGGTATAATGCTGTAGTGAGAAGGACTAATGTGATCCTTGACTTAATAAACAGGAGATCCATACAGTCATGATGAGATTGATAGGGACCTCCAGAGGTCATTTAGTTCAGGCCCCTGTACTCATGGCAGGACTAAGTAGGATCTAGGCTATGCCTGACAGATGTTTGCCTAACCAGCAGTTAAAATTTTCCAATGATGGAGATTCCACAACTTCCCTATGCAATTTGTTCCAGTGTTTGATCACCCTGACGGTTAGGAAGTATTCCCTAACATCCAACCTAACCCTTCCTTGCTACAATTTAAGACCATATCTTCTGCTATCCTCAGAGGTAAGAAGTATAATTTTTCTCCCTCTTCCTGTTAATAACCTTTTATGTGCTTCAAAATGGATATTATGACACTTCACGGTCTTCTCATCTCCAGATTAAACAAACCCATTTTTTTCAAGCTTGGTTCACAGGGTATGTTTTCTAGACCTTTCATCATTTTTGCTCTTCTTCTCTGGATTGTATCCAAGTAGGAAAAATCTCAGATAGGAGTATAAAGATGATTTTTTGTCTGTAGGGAAGGTTGTGGAATCTCCATCACTGGAAATATTTAAGAGCTAGTGTCATGAATGAGTAGGGGAGGGATTAATCTCTTCTTGAGGTAACTTGAGCCCAGATGGGCCAATGGGAGTGGAGTGACTTTTTCTTAACTGAGAATAATTGCAGTTTGTGGGACTTTTTGTGCGCTGGGAAGGCAGAGAAAAAGATGGAGGAAGGTACTGTCTCCCAACCAATTACAATGAAAATCATAGATATCCTGACTGTCTCAAAATCAGCCATAGAGGTGTAAGTAAAAGGGAAATGTATAGTTAGATGCAATCAAGTGATGGCTATTTTGAATTTGGTTGGACTGGATATCTGCTGTTTGCTTGTTACCTTGTTTTGTTGTTTGCTGCTCTGTTCTTTTTTGTTGTTTTGACTTAATGTTGTTCCCCCTGTAACATTTAAGCTGAATCCCAAGGAAAGAGTTTTCACTGCATGCAATCCCATGATTTATTTTCTTCTGTTTTGTGAATAAATCACAATTTTTAAGCAAACCATCTGATACCTGTGTCCTGGGTTTGTCTGTGTAGGTGCCTTCAGCCACATAGTTATCAAGTTACAGCTTGCTGTTCTCAAGACCTCCGTGGAGGGGAGGACGGGACTGGAGTTTTCCCCACAGGGGGCATTCCCCAGTGTGCCTACCTGGTTTAAAGGGGTCTCCAAGGACTGGGGTGGTGGCAGCCTACCTTCCAGGGTCTGGGGGATCTGTGACCTTGGAAAGCTTTCCAGTAAAGCCTATGTATAGGTAAAGTGCTTTTAAGTTTTTGCAGTCCCCCACTTTCTGCACTCTGAGTGCCAGTGGGAATGAGCCCTGACAGCTGGATAGACAAACATCTGTCAAGGCTGATCTAGATGGTGCTTGGTCCTCCCATGAGTGTAGAAGACTGGATTAGGTGATCTCTTGAGGTCCCTTACAGTTCTAGTATTCTCTGATTCTATGTATTTGGAACTTGTGTGACCTTCACTTGAATTCATTTTTCAAGCTGCTGATCCTGATTCCTCATTGGTCTGCATGTTTGTGTAATCATTTACCCCTCTGCAGATGGGGTGGAAAAACATGGCCAGATCAGAATGGTAGCACTTCATGTTCATTTTGCTTTGGTACTCCACTGGGTGAATAGAACTTGAGAGTCCAATAATGTTTAATCCCTCTTCCACTTTCAGTAATTTGTATCTAATTCCAAATGACCATTCTGGAAAAATGGTATGTTTTTCACCCTAAAGATTTATATACTATTTGCACTAAATCACAAAAATTACTGTTCAGATGAGATACCGAGTTATTTGACATTCATTCATTATTCTGACTTTTAATTACATTTCTGATTTTAAATATATAATGTATCATCAACTATTCCAGGTCTTTACCTTCAAAACACTCTATTTGTCCTTGACAAGGTTCTCTTTTCTGTTCTTTTCCATTTTAAAAATTCAGTAGTATATGGCTTCTAATCTCAATTGAACACTTAGATTGCACTGCATTAAAAACAGAGAATTTATCATCCCTATCTACACTTTAAATAATTTACTTTTTTTCCCTTTTATAGTTGTGTTTTGGACAATAGCTAACTTCAATTTTATGTAAAAAATCCATCATTCCTTTGAATAACAAAGGAACAACTTCTTAAGAGTTGGTTTTGGTTGTATTTGACATTTGCTTTTTGGAAACTGCCATTTTCCATTTAGGTAATTCAAAGAATGATGATATCACAGAACATTAGGAATAGAAGAGATGCCAGGAGGTCATCTAGTCCAACACCCTACTCAGTGAGAGATACTCTACTATGAGAGGTAATAGAAGAAGAACTAATGAGAATGCGGTTATTGGCAATTGGTTTAAATTGAAAGGCATGAGTAACCAATTAAGAACAAATAATTGATTAGGACTATGTAAAAGGACTATATAAAGACTGGTTTTAGAGGATCTCTCACTAGGCACTGATGTTACTTTATTTAGTAATGAAACATTTGTAGTTAAAATTGTTAAGCTCGGTGAACATTTAAATATTAAATGGAACTTCCTGAGCTACCTGTTTTTACTTTTATTTTAAACCCAGTTCCCTCAGCATCTCCTCTTAAGGCACATGTTCCAGCCCCCTATTAATTTATGTTGCCCTCCACTGGTCTTTCTCCAAGTTAACCACATCCTTTCTTTGTGTGTGTGTGTGTGTGTGTTTGTGCGCATGCACATGCACACACAAAAAACTGGACACATTACTCCAAGGTGGCCTCACCAGTGTCAAATAGAAGTGGTCATCAGTTCAGTGCTCCTACTAATGGAGACCAATATGCCGTTTGCCTTCTTGGCAACAAGGGCACACTACTGATATATCCAGGTTCTTGTCTATTCTAATCACCAGGTTCTTTTCTGCACAATTTCTCCCTAGCCAGACAATCCCCAGTCTGCAACGATGTATGCAATTCTTCTATCCTAAGTATAGCACTCAACACTTCTTATTGAACCTCATCAGATTTCTTTTGGCCCAGTCTTCCAATTTGTCTAGGTCCCTCTCATCCATATCTCTACCCTGCAGTGTATCTACCTCTCTCCACATCTTGGTGTCATCAACAAACTTAAGAGGGATGCAAACCAATACATCATCTAGACCATTAATAAAGATAATAATTGAAAAAAACTGGCCCCAGGACCAACCCCTGGGGTATGCCACTTAATTCTGGCTGCCAATTAGACATTAAGCCATTGACCAGCATTTGTTGAGCTCAACAGTCTATCCAGCTTTCTATCAAGTGTGTAGTCCACTTTAAAAACTGGCATGGACCCAGGCTGTGCTCATTGCTCCTGTATTTGCGTAGATCAGTGTTGTGGCAATATTACTCCAGAAGTCTTACAACATGTCTCAAGTCAGGACCTCATGTGCCTCAATCTCCTGACCCTCTAGGAAGAAGCATTGATGCAAGAAGTTTTGTGGTCAGCCACCAGAACAAAGGTTTTTTTTTTTGTTTGTTTGTTTGTTTTAACCTTCAAATGAGGATGAAAGGGGCAACAGCCAGGATTCCAATTAGTGCTGGATAAAGAACAGTTTCTTGTCAAACCAGGAATGGCAAGAAAAGCAACAGCTCTGCATAGAGGAAAAGATCCCATGTCCCTTTGGGGAAGTAAGGCCCAGATTCTGCCCTTCTGCCCACAATCTCCTCTACGGCTAGAGGCCCAAAACCTGCAGCTCTGCTTCAGTCACAAATCCCCCAACGCCTGTAGAAGCCCCAAATTCTGCACCCCTCAGGGGGACGAGCCACTGGATGGTCAAAGCTTCCTTCCACCCCACTAACCCATTCAGATTTGTTTTGGGCCAGATGCAGTCACACCTCCCCTCTTTTCCCCAGCTACCATGGGGGAAGTGTCTCGTCAAAGTTACTTTTGGTCTGTACCCTGGAGAATCTGAGGTGGCTGAAGAGATGGTACACGAGGATGTCAACTGATACACAGTACCACTTTGAAAAATTCAGGTGTTTCTCCACTGATAATGATTTCTCAGCTTATGTAGATTTCACTTAAGGCTGGGAAGGCCCTTCACCACTGTCTCCACAGATGAGGAGAAAGACCTCTGAGAGTACCTGTAGAAACAAGGAAACTAAACAGGGGAAAAGGCAAGGGCTGACACAGAGGTATAGCCTATCAAGAGAAATAACTGGAAGTCTGAGCTCCAGACACTGCAACTTTTCCAAACCAAAATTTAGCGTGAGAAATTACTATTTGCAATGTTTCTTTAGTGTTTTAAGCTCTGTTTGTTTTGTTTTTTTGCCTCAAAATCTGAGGGTTTTTCTTTTGTTTGCTGTCCCTTATGATCACTTAGAATTTACCTTTTATAGTTAATCAAGTTATCGTGTTTATTCATAAACCCAGTATATGAAAATCATATTTGAAGGCAGACAAAAAGCTTTGCCTCTCTCTCTCTCCATGTGGTAGGAAGGTGTAATTTTTATGAACTTACATGGTGCAGATCTCTCTGTTCAACCCAAGAGAACTTTATTTTGGGTTTACACCCCACAGGAGGTGTGTTCATAAAGCTGAATCTTCCCACACAGAACTGTTTTCCATCTGTATCTGGAGAGGGTATGCAACCCAACATAGTCATCTACATACCAGATGTTTTCTAGGTCTTGGAGTGGCCAGTAAACCATGTGTGGTGCCTTTGTGTTCTCTCCCTCAGCAGGAAGGTTGCAAGTGATAGTCAACATTAGAAGCAGAATCTGAATTTTCTATCTTCACTGTTCTTTTCCCTCCCTTTGTGTGTGTTTGTCTTTTTTTTTTGTCTTCTACTAAATAGGATTGGAATTTAACAAGAGCTCCAGACCATCTCTGTTTCTACTCTTGTTTTCCAAAGATGATAGTTGTTCCATTCCATTTAAGAGATTGTCAGATAAAAGTACAGAGAAGAAGGGGTGCTGTTGAAATAAAAGCCTCCATACCTTACATTTCAAATGCTTTAACCTTTTTACCCCACTTCTTTTCTGTATCTTTAATACAAAAGCCCATCAAAAAGATTTTAATGGTGTATTTGCCATGGTATAAGGAGACTGAGGTCTCTGTCTCCTAAACTCCAATTAAAAGGGTTTAATGTTTAACTGTGACAGGACTGTGTTAACACCTTTGATTTTGTGGGCCCATTAATATGAGAGAACATTGACAGGTAAGTATCTTTGCAATCAATTATTAAGCTACACTTCCATGGTAGCTTCTGTTCTGGATACCCAATGGCAGCAGCCATTTTAATCTGATGTGAGCTCGAAGCCTTTTCAAGTATCCAGCCCCTACATCTCTCCCTCCTTTTGTCTACACTGACCATTCACATCCCTCTTCCACCCCTTAATCTTTCTGAATGTGGTGGCTGCTTCCACTGGGAAATCAGCCCAGTCTTGCCAACCTCATTTGCTAGTACGAAAAAATGGCAGCTGGAAGCATAATACAGCCACAGACTCCACCACGCTCCAGAACCAGAGTCAAAGAAAAGAGATTACCTTGGGGATAGTGTAACACACAAGCTGTGTCTACACGTGCACGCTACTTCGAAGTAGCGGCACTAACTTCGAAATAGCACCCGTCGCGGCTACACGCGTCGGGCGCTATTTCGAAGTTAACTTCGACGTTAGGCGGCGAGACGTCGAAGTCGCTAACCTCATGAGGGGATTGGAATAGCGCCCTACTTCGACGTTCAACGTCGAAGTAGGGACCGTGTAGACGATCCGCGTCCCGCAACGTCGAAATTGCTGGGTCCTCCATGGCGGCCATCAGCTGGGGGGTTGAGAGATGCTCTCTCTCCAGCCCCTGCGGGGCTCTATGGTCACCGTGGGCAGCAGCCCTTAGCCCAGGGCTTCTGGCTGCTTCTGTGGCAGCTGGGGATCCATGCTGCAGGCACAGGGTCTGCAACCAGTTGTCAGCTCTGTGTATCTTGTGTTGTTTAGTGCAACTGTGTCTGGGAGGGGCCCTTTAAGGGAGCGGCTTGCTGTTGAGTCCGCCCTGTGACCCTGTCTGCAGCTGTGCCTGGCACCCTTATTTCGATGTGTGCTACTTTGGCGTGTAGACGTTCCCTCACAGCGCCTATTTCGATGTGGTGCCACACAACGCCGAAGTTGAACATCGACGTTGCCAGCCCTGGAGGACGTGTAGACGTTATTCATCAAAATAGCCTATTTCGATGTTGCTACATCGAAATAAGCTATTTCGATGTTGGCTTCACGTGTAGACGTAGCCACACTGTCCCACAGTGGCACCTAGACGACTTAAACAGAGAAAGACAATCTCTTCTACAGCCTCAGCTGAGAAGCAGCTGGCTTTCAGTTCAAACTGTACGGCACCTGCACAGCACTCCAGAGGCCCCAGTTTTTAGTCTGCCTGTGGGCACTTACAAGAGCAAAGCCCTGACTGGCTTTTCACAGGCTTGCATGCAGAAAGACCAGGAACAGTGAATGACAACCAGTGCAGAGCCCTTTCTGTTTTTCTCTGCCCTTTCACCTTGTTTTGAAGAGGAGGTAAAACAGACTCTAAGACTGAGAAATTGCTCAGTTTAGTCAGGACACTATGGGGGGATAACTGCATAGTTAATCCTCTTGTTATAGCTTGTGATTCATCTTCCACCCCACAGTACATCAGGAGGGACCATCTTGGTGAAGAACTTCACAGCATTCCATGGCTCTGTCCTTTCCCTCTTCAAATAAATTTATACTGTGACTCCTAGTCTTATTCCTCATTGTAAACTTATTGACAGAACAGCCTGCAAGGTAAGAGGGAATGTAGGTGGGGTTACTTTTCAGCTCACCGCCACAGGCCTCCTGCCAAACCCTCCAACACAGCATAAGGGAAATGGCTACTCAAACCAGGAATGTAATTCCTAGCCTGCCCCTGGTCTCCAGGCACAATGCACAGACATGAATCCCAATACAGCCCTCCATGTGCATGTAGCATGTAACATCTCTAAAGCCCCCCTCCCAAGAGTTGGAAGAATCTTACAGCAGGAGAGTCAGAAAAATAAATGTGAAATGCTGTCATATCCTCTCTGGAATAAGAGCAACAACTGCTTTTGTTTTCTCCTTACTCCCATAACCATAACATCTGCAGCAGCTACACCGTCAACGACAAGCTTTTTATCAATGCCTGAGCCGCTGGCTTACTGGAGGGGCAAAAATGGAAAATGGGGGGAAGAAGAGTTTGATAACCTGTTTTCGGGGTTCCAAGAAAAAAATAAGACGAGAAAGCTGGCATCTTCACTCGAGGATGGAAAGGAGTAGGGGGAATGTAGCTTTCTAGAGAGATTACTGGCATGACCATAGGCAGCATCAGAAACTTTAGGAACAAGATGGCTGAACAGGGCAGGGAGGTGCAGAGGCAACTCCTGGAGGCCACACAGAGCCAAAAATGATACTGTTAAAGCAGCAGGCAATGCAATGCCTTAAATCAGGACACAGCCATATTCTGCAGCCCCTGCACAAAAGATGACACTGGGAATACCAACAGCTTCTCCCTTCTGTATCCTCCCAGCACTACTTTCAGGTCATTCCTTTCCCAGATCCAAGCTCAGGACAATCAGAACATCACCACTTGGGAGCCCAGGTCTTTCGAGCTATCTAACATCCCTAAGAAACTCAAGCCTCACTGATCAACCACATCTGTCCCAAGAAATGCATGTGCTTCCCCATGACTCAAATCCTCTACCGGTTTCCACGTTTCACCTTCCCCTGCATCGCAACACTTTGAATTTTTGTTTCCCCATTTTTCTAATTAAAGGGTTATTTCTGTTTACTATATAATAGCGTTTACTTTTTTTATAAAACTTACATCAATTTCTGAAGAGCCATCAGTGCATTTCATACAGACAAATCCATAGATTTTAAATAACTCAGGGGGTTTTACACAAGTATTGAGATGCGGACACAAGGCAAAATAAGGATTGTCACAAAGTTTTTCTTCCAGCTTCCAGAAATGACAACACCATTTACAATCCATCTGATCCCTTTAGCTCCACACCCATGGGTAAGCAGTTGGATGTACAGTGGGAAATTTGGGGGTTTGAGACTCAAAGTAGGATCAGGAGGAATCCCAGATAGTATTTACTTTTTTTTTCCATGTTGTATTGAACACCTTGCTGGTTAGTGATGGGTCTATGCATCTCAGCTTCTGATCCATCATTAAGGCTTTCTCTCAGGAGCAGAATGTCCAATGCTGAAATTAATGAGGAATAGCTAGTTCATGTTAAATTCACATCTAGCATGCTCCATATTAACTGTAGAGGATCCAAAATTATTGGGTTGTGACAGTTTGCAGTAGCTATATAAATGTACCCTACTGAATACCTTACCCATCAAAGAACAACCCTACCGTAAAACTGAAATTCAGATCACTGCCTTTCAATATATCTCCAATCATGAAAGCAGAGCATATGGAGTGCATTACTCACAATTCAGGTTTTAGACTAAACACAGACCATTTGAAGCACATTAAATAATCAGGCATGACAATCTGGGTGTAAAAGTTTAGCATCAGACCCTATGATAGCAGATAGTAGCTGGTGTTAATTGTCCCTTCTGATTTCAGTGGTGCTATGCTTTTTCAGATCAGCTGAAGGTTAGCCTTTAATATGGGGCCACAGTGTGTCTGACAAAGTGATTTTGTACCTTCCCAGATTTTTTTCCCTAGTTAATCTCTCTTCTTTAAAAGTGTTTTGATATACATGTTCTGCTAAAACATTTCTGAAGCGTGCTCTGAAGTTTTTCACATTGCTTTGCAAAAGCCATTTCTTCCCTGTTCCCAGTGGAGCTTAAGTGGCTGAATGCTAGGACAACTATTTTATGTCTTCCCATTCTGAATGTTCAGACAAATTAATTATATGCCATAAACTAGGTCAAGGCTTCAATCAAATAAGTTTCCAAGAAAGGGTTCTGATCATCCAGCAACCAATCTCCTAACCAAGAAAAAAATGGAGAAAAAATAAAGACCAAAAATCACAGTAAGGAGAGAGAAAGTTACAGCCAATCCTGAAATTTAGTGTTCAGGGTGTAGATTTTACTCCCAGGATTTCAGGAGGAAATGACCACCTAAGAGCAGAGCACTGAATGTGAAGTCAGCAATCTCTGTACAACTGTTATTTTTCCCTCCAGCACCCCCACTCTTTATGTGTCTGGGAACGCATATATGGGAACGGGGTAGGCTGAGGACTTAGAGATGATTAGGAAGAGACCAATGTGCTTTGCTGTTCCCCTCATCATTTATCATCTGTGTTCCTCGGAAGCCCTCCCTCTTTGTGATTTACTTGACTTAAACTCTTGTACTCCGAGTGGAGCATAGGTCATCTACAAGTCTCCTCCACTTCATTCTGTTTCAACACAAAACTTCTAGCTGACTCCAGGAGTACCCCAGTTCTCCTTCAATTTCAGTAGATCTTCTCCACGTAGCCTGAGGTCTTCCTCTTTTGTGTTTTCCTTGCGGGTTCCATGTGAGACCTTGGCAGACTATTCTGGACAATGGTTTTCTGAGAGTATGGCCTAGCCATCCCCACTTCCTTCTCTTTATGTGAATATGAAGTGGTTCTTGTCCTGCTCTGTTCTAAAGCTCCTCATTTGTGACAAAATCTTGGCATTTGATGTGAAGGATGTACCTGAGGCATCTGTTTGAATGTCTGTAGCTTGTGATTTGAAGACTTTTTAGTAGGCCAGGTGTCGCATCCACATAAGAGCACACTCTTCACATTTGTTTTGAAGATCCACAGTTTTGTCTTAACAGATATTTGTGAACTCCATAGGGATCGAAAAGTCTTGAATGCAGCCGTTACTTTCCCTGTCCTGGCATAGATATCATTGTCTGTTCCTCTGTCTTTGCTTATAATATTCCCCAAGTAGGTGAACTGCTCCACATCTTCCAGGTCATTCCTTAACAGTGTGATGATGATGTTGTTGGATTGTTGAGCCTCATTATGTTGGTCTTACCCTTGTTAATGCTCAGTCCAGTCACTGAGGCAGTATTGCCCAGTGTTGTGATCTTTTCTTCCACGCTTTCATGTTGGTGTGAAAGGAGGGCAACATCATCAGCAAAATTGACATCCTCTAGCTGTTTGGAAAGTGTCTACTGAACGACCAGCTGCTGTCCTCCTCATAATCCTCCCTCTTTGTAAGATTTCATAAATTAGTGATGTGATACCAGGGAAAGCAGGAGACTGAGGTGGAGGTGAGGTCAAGGACTGCTGCAAATCAAGAGAATAGGGTGTGGCGGGGAGGGAGGGAGAGGCAAGAGCGGATGCCACGGCAGAGAGCCTCTGCCCGGATGACCATATGCCTTTAATGGATCCCACAGAGGTTTCCAGTTTCTGGCAGTCTGAGCTCTTGCTTGTATCAGTGTGGTCAAATCCCAGCCCTGTGTACTAGGGAGAAAATACAGTGAAGGAACCTTGCAGCATTTTCCCCCAATCAGGAATACTGAAGAAGGGTGGCAACTGTTGCTAATACAGCTATAGGGTCAGATCCATGACTTGTGTAAAGGGGTATATCTGCGTTGGATTTAATGGCCCTATCCCAGTTTTCCTCTGATGAGATAGGTAAAAAAATGAATGGGCCAATCAGATCAGACCACAGAATTGTCACATCTAATACATACTGACAAGAAACAAATGTTTTAGATAAAAAATAAATAACTTTAAAGAGTTCATAATGTAGCTAGCCAATTGTGTAATGCTAATCACAGGAGAGAAAAATATCTCCCTGCTATTGCTTATGGCGATCAGCTCATGACAAGAAGCGTGAAATTTGATTACCCTCATCGTAGCTTTCAAAAAGTACTTGTATGCTGTCCATTGGGGCTGGTTTCCTTTTAAGTTTTTAGATCTAGGTCTTCATACCATTCCTCCTCTGGAGAGAGGATTTCCTTGGTAACCTGGGTGTAATCCTTCCATGATGTAAATTTCCGCAATACGCTTCCAACAATGAAAGAGTCCGAGATACCATGGGGTATTTAGAACAGGCCATTTGTCTACAATTGCAAATTCTGCTCCTCACTACCTAGGTAATCTTAGTCTGTGAGTCCATTTAATCTCCCTGAGTCTCAGGCTGAGTCCACTCTGCATGTTTTTTTTTTCTTTTTTTTTTGACAATATTTTTTCGAAGTCCCAAGGACAAAATACGTAAAGTCAAAAAATCGCATTCTCACAGCCACAGCATTGTGAATGGGGCATTCTCTTTTATAGCCACAGTTCACAGCCACGGTATTGCAAAAGGAGCATTGACACAAATCAATAATACTGTGCTTTCTTCACGCATGTTCATTTTCAACCTTGAACGGGGGGCAGATGACAGTCACAGACACAGATCTAGAATATCTGCCCTAAATATCTAATAATCCAAACAAAAGGTAAAACAGAGAAAGATCCAGGGAATGCAAGGAAATAATACGACAATGTTGGTCAGCATGGCTGACTAGCAGTTTGGATTCAGGCCTGCCCAGCAGAAGTTAATGGGTTAGACAGTGTTCATGGACATGGCAGTGGGGGAACAATTCTCTGCATGGCAGGAATCACAAGATGAAGTTCTCTTGCCTGTCACAGAATCATAGGAAACTAGAACTTGAAGGGCCTGTGAGCCTTCATGAAATACAATCTCCTGCCCTCATGGCAGAACCAAGCACCATCTAGATCAAGCCTGGTAGATGTCTGTCAAACTTACTCTTAAATATTTCCAATGATGGAAATTCCACAACAGTATTTAATCACTCGGACAGTTAGGAGGCTTTCCGTAATGTCCAGTCTAAACCTCCCTTGGTGCACTTTAAGCCCACTGCTTCTTTTTTATCATCAGGTGTCAAGGAGAATAATTTTTCTCCTTACTTCTTGTAACACCCTTTCAGATACTTGAAAACTACTAACGTGTCCCCTCAGTTTTCTCTTTTCTAAACTAAACACAGTTCTTTCTGTCTTCACTCATAGATCATGTTATCTGGACCTTCAATCATTTTTGTTACTTTTCTCTGGACCCTCTTCAGTTTCATCACATTTTTTTAAATGTGATGTCTATGTTATACAGAAAGTCACTTTAAATGGTCATCGCCTTCTGTCATTCAAGTCTATGGATCTACTTGTCTTTCCAGCCTCCGTTACTAGCATATTTGAAGTCTTCCCAAGTACTCATGGAAATGCTTCCGCAACACCCACAAGAGGAAAGTGTTATTTTAACTAGTATAATTAATTATAGCAATAAAACTGCATCTGCTGTGCTGAATGCAACGCTGATTCATAGGTCTCTTCTTCTGTTTTGTTTACTTCAATGATTAAACCACAGCAAAACTGCAATGCCTCTATTCCATCCTGTCTGTTCTTCATGGTTAACTATTGAACATGGAGACAAGTATCAGAGGGGTAGTCATATTAGTATTTATCCACAAAAACAAGAAGTCCTGTGGAACCTTATAGACTAACAGATTTTTGGGATGACATGCATGGTTCATGGTCAAAGACCCATTTTGTCAGATACATGTCAAAGACCCATGTCATCATGCATCTGACGAAGAGCATCTTTGACATGCATCTAATGAAATGGGTCTTTACCCGTGAGCCATGCATGTCATCTGACTAAGTGGGTCTTTGTCCAGGACAATTTATGCTCCAAAAATCTGTTAGTCTATAAGGTGCCACAGGACTTCTCATTTTTATTGAACATGTAGGGCTTTGCAGATCAATTGTTTTAGCTGACAATGTGCTAAATTTCTCATGATGCAAGCAGTTAAGCAAAAAGTCTTTCCTTTGTGCAGTTTGAACAGGCAATTTTGTTTTGTTGACAGGAGATTTCTTCAGTCTCTCAATTAGTAATACTTCAGCCAATATATAAGACTATGCTTGCATCTTTCTTTTGTAGAATGATCATTTAATAAACTACCTGTCTCCTCGCTTACATGTCACTTTCTTCTTGAATATAATTATTTTTTGTTTCTCCACATACGCACAATTCAATGAAATTCCCAGGAATTATATTCATCTCATTTTGTGCCTTTCATGTCATTATCTCAACCCTTCAGCAATACGGAAGAGAGAAAATATCCAATGCACATTAGTGCACGTTAAAAAAATATAACTTAAATTCAATACTTTCAAATAAAACAAAAATTCTGTAGAATGTTTTGAAGAAAATACATGATAATTTTTTTTCAACTTTCAACTTTTTGAAACTAAACAAACTAAAAATTTCATTTATGTTTGTTGTTTGAAAACTAAAAAAAAGCACTTTTGAATTTTCATTTTTGGAGGGGGATAACTTATCTACAGATCCCAGTGTTCCCCTGATTTCTGTGCATCAAAAAGTTGAACAAAATAAAAAATATTGGTTTACAAGTAGATTTTTGATTAAAAAAGTATTTCATGTGTGATTTTTGACAAGACCTACTGTATCTTATGATCAGTAGTCGTCCTAGGTGATGAGTCAAGCTGAGCACCTACACTTCCTTGTTGGGTGGACTCAAGCTCTGTCAGGATTAAACTAAGAATATGGCACATTCTACTTTCATCATTAATACCTTCTCATTTCCAAAACCTAGCTTCCCCTCAAGTTTGCTTCAAAGCTCCTATTGTCTTCACTGGGCTCATGTTTCACTGGCTACGTCTACACTAGCCCCAAACTTCGAAATGGCCATGCAAATGTCCATTTCGAAGTTTACTAATGAAGCGCTGAAATGCATATTCAGCGCTTCATTAGCATGCGGGGGGCTGTGGGACTTCGAAATTGACGCGGCCGCCGCGCGGCTCGTCCCGATGGGGCTCCTTTTCGAAAGGACCCCGCCTACTTCGAAGTCCCCTTATTCCCATCTGCTCATGGGAATAAGGGGACTTCGAAGTAGGCGGGGTCCTTTAGAAAAGGAGCCCTGTTGGGACGATCTGTGTGGTGGCAAGGTGCGTCAATTTCGAAGTGCCACGGCCGCCCGCACGCTAATGAAGCACTGAATATGCATTTCAGCGCTTCATTAGTAAACTTCGAAATGGACATTTGCATGGCCATTTTGAAGTTTGGGGCTAGTGTAGACATGGCCACTGCGCTGGAAAACATACACTGGTACAGATTATGAAACAATTTTCAAATTTTAGTGCCAAAGGAACCTAAACCCATATTAAGGCCTTGAAATAAATGGACCAATTTTCAGAGGGGCAGAATATTTTCAGCTGCTGTTGATTTCACCAGGAGATGAAACAACATCATGCCTCAGACAGTTTAGAAGCTTTCAGTAGACCTCTAGATATGCAGCCCAAACATGCACACTGCATTACGAATCTTTGTCCAGTTTATGGAGCTAATATAATAAGAAGTTGGATATTGCAGTTGTGTCTAACTTTGATATTTAGTTGTGGATATTTTTAATAGAAGTCATGGACAGGTCACCAGCTGTGAATTTTGTGTGTGGCCAATGACCTGCCCATGACTTTTTTAAAAATACCTATGATTAAGTCTTGGCTCGTCTGGGGAGACCCAAGGCATCACTAAGCTGGGGGCCCCTGCTCTTGGGACTGACTGTGCTGGACAACACCTGCTCTGTGGCCTTCTGGGAGCGTTGTTCTGAGAGCCTCTGTGGCAGGCCCAGGACAGCTGATCTGACATTGTTTCTGCTCAGATAGCCCCCAGGTCCAGGCTCACCAGATGCCGCTCCTGTGTCCAGTTCTTTGAGTTGCCCTAGACCATGGTTTCCCAAACTGGGGTGTGTGCCCCCCTGCGGGGGCACTCAGAAATTGTGGGGGGGCACAAGGCGACCTAGCCCCTCCATCATTCCCCCCATCTGAAGAAAGAACTGGCCTTTGCTTCTGGCTCTCAGCCCCTGTCATTTCACGTGGGTAACCTGGCGCAGCCACTACAAAAAGCAGGCAGCCAGCAAAGACCCACATGGAGCTTGCTGCTTTCTGCAAATGAGAGTGATTGTGGTTTGAGGGAGAGGAGGATGAGGAAGATGGGGTTAGATAGGGGGCTGGGCATGCCTGGCTCTATGGGAGGGCAGGGGAAGGGTGGGTGGGTGGCTCCCAGGGCTTGTGGGGCTCAGGCGGTCAGCCAGCTTGTGGGGCTCAGGCAGCTGGACCTGGCAGAGCAGAGCTTGGGCAGCTAGTCCTAGCAGCATGGGGCTTGGGTGGCTCGGGCTTGTGCACAGGTGGCTGGCCCTAGCAACGTGGGGCTCGGGCGGGCGGCTCTCGCAGCACCGATCTCAAGTGGGTGAGCAGCTGTCATGGGCAGCTCTGGAGGCTGGCACAGGGCTCAGGCAGCTGGGCTGCACCAGGCAACCACAAGGGGTCAAGAAAACTTATTCGTGTTAATTTTTAATTTTAAACAACATTTTTAAATCAAGCTGTTGTGTTTATTTCAAATTACGAATTAAGTTTTTTGTTAAAGGGGTATTGGATGATGGCAAAGAAGCGGGGGGCATGAGGGCTTCTCAAAAATCAAAAGGGGGACATGATGCCAAAAAGTTTGGGAACCACTGTCCTAGAGTGTGTAGCACCAACTGCTGCAGAAATCATGGAGGTCCCACAAAGTCAGAGGATCCCTGGCTTCTGTGACAGCCCTATAGTCTTAGTTATGTCTTGTTAAGAGATCTTACTTAGCTCTACTAGAAGTGCACCAGTGCCCCTTTGGCAGTGTGTGTGTGCCCGCCCTTTTTCTCTGTCTTGTGGTGAGTCTTCCAGGGTACGTATCCAGCAGGGCCCTATTCTGGTACTCTCGGTTTGTAACCATAGAACAAATATGTTTTTTTTCCCCCCTATGGCCATGTTGAAAGGCTTTTTTCTACAGCCAGAATGAGCATCAGCAGCTATTATCTGTAGAGCTACAAGTCACATATGCACATTCCATCTAAATTTCATTACAATAATGTCACACCAGGCTAGTAAGAAGGAGACCACATCCTAACGCCACCCACTGCCACCAGATAAAAGAAAGAAGATCTCACGATGGGCAGAAAAAAAACCTTTGTTAACAGCATTTCAGCTGGCAAGAAACAGCTTAGGGAATCCCCATTCTATGATAATTGTCCTCACTTTTCTACTGTTTTCTGTATGATCCCAGTCTGGTTTTTAATTGTTCCCATCTGCTGTATAATTAATTTGGATAGGCATAAATCAATTAAGGTGGTGGGATTTGATTGGTTAGGTAATTCTGTTGCAGTAGGTTATGATTGGTTAGTAAAATTACACTAAACTAATTGGTCATGATAGAGCTAAGATGGACTAAAGTTTCAGTACTTAAAATGGAGTCCACAAAGGAAAACAGTAGAAAAGAACAAGGAAGGAAGGAGAAAAGATCATCAAGAAGGGAAAAACCTGGGAGGATTCACCCCCAAGACCAGAACTACCAGATCCTGAGGTGCAGCAACCAGCATCCAGAGACAGACTTTGTTTGTCCAACAGTGGAAGTCTGTCTGCCTTTATCAGGACTGGCGAGCACGAGGCTGAGTGCTTAGCATGTATTCTGCGTTCTTGGTAATTGTAAATAAATAGTGAATTAGATTATTACTGTGTAAGGCTTTTCTGGTGGCACAGATCCTGCAGGGAATCATGCCTTGAGCCCTGGGAATTTAAATTTAAATTTAAATTTAAACTTAAATTTGGGAGTGTAAATTGACAGGGTCATGCCTTGAGCTGTTGGGGTTGGGTAAAGGTGTGTGCATGTCTCTGAAGTGTGGAAGGGATAAAGAAATTCCTGGGGGTAACAAGTTGACCTTTCCCTTTCTTGACTCAGGCCCTTAATTAATCCAGAAAACTGTAAATGATTGTGGTCCTGGAATTGAGACTTACCCCAGGGATCCCTCCATTAGGCAGTATCAGCACTCTCTCATGATTTCTGGCTCCAGTTTTCCAGTTGGATCACTAACATTTCAGTTCCCTCTTGGGATGCAGTAAAGTTCAAGCCAGTTCCCTGGTATCCAAAAGGGAGGGACCCAGACCCTCCAACTCCTCCAAGTTCCAGGCCAGGGATCTTACAGATAGTAGCTATCCACCACATCCCTTTAAACTGCATTGCTGCTGATCCCCTAGGCCACTTCCACATGATCCTGGCATGTTCCTCACTGTACCTCAGGGCATTGTCCTGGTTGAGCCCTACAAGAGAGCCAGGACACAGCACCATTTTCACCCCTGTCGTTCAAGGCACCAACTACTCTCTCCTAGCTTCCTCAGGTTTATCTACCACATATGCTATCTTTGTTCCAGGCAACAACTGCACTCACACTTGCCCTCGGCTGTTTTAATACTAGCCTGCTGAGCCTGATTGGTTGTTCTCCCTAAGCCCCTTTTTCTTATTGGCTGTCTTCCACACAGCCAGTCTAGGCAGCTTGGAGGATCCTCTCCTCTGCCCTTTTCTGGGGTGTGTGGTACAGGGCCCTGAGTCTGTCAACAAGGAGGAAGGGACGTCAGGCCCTAGTTCATCCAGTCAGAATGATAATCAGATTAAAAATGATCTTTAAAGTGTAACATAACACATAAGTCAAGAGCCTGAAAACATACTGAATGTAACTCTATCAAACATTCCTTCAATCAATACATTTCTGTTCTGTTTATAATGTGTTAAGAATGACATTTAGAACTTGGATGCAATGACCTCTTTAAGTGATATTTCTACCTATTCCTGTTATTACTACCAGAAAAACCCACGTATCCACTCTTATGAACGTTTGTTCAACATTGATTATTTTCTCTCTTGCGTTAAAGAGAAAAATCCATTTCTAAGTAATTTATTTGGAAAATAAAGTAATAACTTGAAAACAATGCAAGTAGCCACAAGAATGATCCAAGATAAAAAAGAAGGTTGATTTTGCAACATTTGCCATATGAGTCAATGTTTTTCACTTTTGAGATATTTTAATGGAACTACTTATGTAAGTGAAAGGAACACAACCAGAACTGAGTGAATTCTTTTGGATAGAAATTTCCTTTTCTGCTCCAAAATAAAACTAGACTCTGGTTAAGTGAAGCATTTGCAATTTCAGGTGAAATTCAACAAATTGTTTCAGCTGAAACCTCTGTGATCCCCGCCCTTCCCCCAAAACCACCCACACAAACGCACACTTACACAGACAATCTAAAGATTTTATTCTGACATTTTCAAAACAAATCATTTTTTATTATTTTTCTAAAGTCATTTGTAGTTTACTTCACTTTTTGAAAAGGGTAAGAAAGTTGTAAATGAAACAAATGTTTCAGTTTGTGTCAGATGAAATATGAGGTCTTTCATTTGTGTGGCAAAGCACAGGGCTTTAGCCCCTATGGTCACAGGGTCAATCCCATCATAGCCAAGGGCTAGGTCAGTGACCAGAGCATTGGTTCTGTAAACGCATGGTTATGAGCTCAACCCTGGAGGTGGGCTTTCAATGACCTAAAGCAAATGAGGTTTTGTTTTTGTTTTTTTTGGGGGGGGCAGGGGGTGGATAGTTCAGTGTTTAGAACATTGTCTTTGTTAACTACAGTTACGTGTTCAGCCCTTGACGGGGCCACTTAGTGATTTTCAATGCAGAGCAGAGTACGAAATAGCTTAGTGATTTGCACAGTGGCCCACCAAACCGAGGGATGTGATTTCAGACATTGAGAGAGCAAACAAATTTGAAAAAAAAATCCTAGCAGGGATGGTGATAGGTCCTACTGTGAGTACAGGGTATTAGACTTGATGACCTATAAAGGTCCTGTCCAGCTCTAGGAGCTAGAGACTTATATTAATATTATTTTCACTTTGCTAAACAAACTTTTACAAATCCATTTTCAATAGACACAAACCATTTTGTTGTGGAGATTGTTTGGCCAGCAAGATCTCATTTCACTAACAACTCAAAAAAATCACATCTCTAACTATGGTTAATCTAAAGCTTATTGCCATTAATAGGAGTTTTCCCACTGAATATTTTTATGAATAAGGATTAGAGGATATGCTCTTAGTTTTCATACTGTGTTGATTGCTGTTGTACCTGAATACTATTCACTAAGTTGCACATAGCTGATAAGATTTACCAGCAAAACCTGTCTATTATGGCATCTTGTGGTAAAATCTCAGGATATTTCATGATAGTTCTGAACTCTGCAGGGATTCTGCAGTACTGGGAAGCCTTCAAGATGCATGTAATAGTGTTCTTGGTTTCAAGGTAATGCATGAATACCTAAGCCAGTAGGTCCAGAATGTCCGTAATTAACCCTGGAAACCAAAAGGACAAAGTAAAGTCTGATGAGGTCAGACTTTCTTTTCAGCTGTTTATTCACATATTCTTCTTTCTCCTCTGTTGAGACAGCAATTTAAAATGATTTTATTATTTTATGCCTTTTTTGATCCTTCTTTCAGAAAGAGAAAAGGCAAATCATTAATTGAATTCCCAGAAGTGCTCTTACTGGTTAATTCCACAACAAAGCCATCCATCATATGCAATCAAGTCTACTACTTCTCTCATCAAAAAAAAAGATAATATCAAGAGACTATCCCAATCCCTAATTGCTGCATCAGAGGATGAATCAATCCTGCTGAATGTTTAACTCACTCACTTCAGCCGTATCCTAAGATTAGTCACCAAGTATTTCACTTCCACAGAGATAGTTTAAGAGCTTTTGGGAGATCAATTGTTAAATCTACCAGAGGAAAACAAATGCTTAAAAAAGTGTTTTACCCTTGCAACCAAAAGAAGATGCTATTTTTCAAATCTTGAATTACACCTCTTCCTTTATCTTGAGTCCTGAATTCTCTTTCTTTCAACTTCTATGCTGCAGCAACATCAACCACTGGTGATGGCATGGGAGTTGCTGCAACCCCTAAAAGGGTTGAATGCAATTCTGCTGAACATCCAGTCAGTTTTCTTTGTTGCTCAGTTTGGAAAGGGTTTGGGAATGAAACAATGGTTCCAGCCATCCCTCACTGCTTTCTGGCCATTTGCCCAGCTGGAGAGTGGAAGTTGGGTCTTATAATGCCTTTAGAGTGGTTAAAGCCTGAGCTGTGAGCAAATAGGGTTTAATTCGTGCTCTGAGCTTGAATTTCCTTTATTACTCTGAGCTAGTGATTTAGTCTTTCCATGCCTCAGTTCCCCCTTTCTTAACTGGGAAATAAAGAACTTTCCTTTTTCTCATGGCAGGAATAAATATGTTCAGGCCTGCTGATGGGGAAGGGGAAGGCAACGGGGCAGGTGTCCTAGGACCTGCTGATTCAAAAAGGCCCAGGGCTCCCGGCTATCACTTCTGCTACTTATAGACTAACAGATATTCTGGACCATAAGCTTTCATGGGCAAAGACCCGCTTCATCAGATGCATGAGTGGGGGGTTGGTTTCAGAGGGGTATTTAAAGAGTGGGGTCCCAGTAAGAGGGAGGGCCAGAGCTGACAAGGTCTGTTCAGCCAGGTGGAAATGGCCCAGTATCAACAGTACTTATCAAAAGAGCTCTGGCCCTCCCTCTTATTGGGACCCCACTCTTTAAATACCCCTCTGAAACCAACCCCTCACTCAAGCATCTGATGAAGCGGGTCTTTGCCCAAGAAAGCTTATGATTCAAAATATCTGTTAGTCTATAAGGTGCCACAAGATTTCTTGTTGTTCTCAAAGCTACAGACTAACACGGCTACCTCTTTGAGACTTCTGCTACTGTGGCAGTGGCAGTGGTAACACCTGAAGCCTTGAGACCTTTAAACTGCAGTTGAAATGTGCCACCTTGAGGGCTTACTGGGATGCTGCGATGGAATGTGACATGCTCTGGGGGGATGCTGAGGGCTGGCTGACCCCAGCGCTACTGCTGCTGCTTGTCTTCCAACCCGTTCTGGAAGCACAGAGCTGAGCAGCATGTCCACCTTCCCCAGGAGCCCAGCAAGTCTCTTGGACTCCCTGAATACATTAAAGACTATGAGGTGTTCAGACACTATGCCATTGTAGGAACCATATAATCATCATAGACAACTATGCAGTGGTAATGTAGATATCAATTCTGTTGGCTGTGACAGTGAAGTTTCTCTTTACCTCCTCTTCCACCGTTTTCTAAGAAGTTTCTGATCTGTGGGCAGATGGATTTGGAGTGGATATTGGCATGCTCATCTCCTGTCTGGTGACTTCATCTGACAAGGCGGCTTGATGTTGTTGTGACAATTGACCTGTAACATTCACATGCTTAGAAATTTACAGTGGCAAGTATGTCAAACTTTTTTTCAGTAAAGAATGTTGTGAACAGGTGTCAGAGAACCAGAGAAAGAAACTGGATTAGTCTAAGTTGGGAAGGCCTAGGATTTTGAATTTAATGTTATTAAAAATAGATGTTGTGGAGCTGGAAGTTAATTAATCAAATTGTTTTTGTCAGATATGAGGCCAAATTAGATGACAAAATAACAAGGGGCTGGGCTTTACTACCCATTGGTCCCTTGGTGGGTACCTAAAGATAGAGGCTGTGGCATGATAGTAGAGAAGAACACCCACAGGCTACCTGAGCAAGCTTCCCCATCATTGCTGTTGCTCTCACAATCTCCTGGGCATCATATGTTCTTCATCCTAATACTGAGCAATGTTCTGACAGACCAGACCAGAAAAGGGGATCCAGGTGACAATGCCAACTCCACCAGCTCCATATTGAACCCAACTCCTACCTGTCTGAAGCAGCAATAAACTGATGAACAAGTTGTGCCCTTTGACAGAGGGCACAACAGTTCCAGCACATCTCAACTAACTTATTCTCTTTTCCTCAACAGGACAGGTACTACCATTTCTAATACTATCTAGGGCTATGGCCACACAGTCCAGCTATTTAGCGATAACAGCTGTTATTTCAAAATAACTTTGCTGCTGTCTACATTACACACAATTTCAAAATAAATTTGAAACAGTGGATGAACTTTATGCTGCTAGACGATACTGACCTCCAGAGGCCTGGCAACTTCTCTATCTGGCACCAGTCAGGTATCGAGGGTCCCAGATTAGAGAGGTTCAACCTGTAGTTAGTTACTTCCAGCCTTTGCTTTTTCTATTTAGTTTGTAGCATCTTTGAGGCACTGGCAGTTTATTGCAATTTGTTTGTATGTTGCCTGGTACAGTGGTCATCACTGCAATATAAATAAATATCAACAAATGAAAGTCTAGGTTTAGAAATTAGTAGATGTCAGACAAGACTGCAGATACAAGAGTGAATCTACTAATACTGAGTAGGGATGAATGAAAAGTGAGCTGGAAATACATCCTCCTCTTGATAAATGTAGAAGCATTTCTCTCTTACCCCAAATGTCCATTAACATTATTTTTTATGTTTCTGTATAATGCCCCCCAACACATCCTGCCTCAGGTGTAAATTATCCATAGTAAATCATGAACTGCTACAAAAAATATTATGCAGATACTGGCCTTGTACTAATGGAGAAAAAGTCATCTACTTATCTAACCTCTTTAACAAAAGATTAACACCGTATTATCAGAAAGAGTTCAATTAATGAGATCAGCCAACATATGCAACACACTCAATATTGCTATTCGCCCACTCAGTCAACACAATAATCTCTTCTGCTTTATAGAATCCTGTGTCATCACACCAAGGACCTTGCAGCCTGGACAGCATTAACAATATCAAGGAATTGATACAGTATATTATAACCAAACAGCTTCCAGAGATTCACACTTCTAATGTAAAAGACTTTGTCTAATATTGTGGATGACACTAACCTACCCTCCAGAAGCACAATCAAGAACAAAAAACTCAATTGTGAGTAACATGAACTCTCAGGTTTACCCATAAATCCTAATAAAAGTTTATATTAAAAGCAGAATCCTATCAGTCATTAAAGCCATTGTGTAAAATTCACCCCTGTGCAGATGGTCAGCAGTAAACCTTTGTGCAATGTACGTCCCCTTTAAACTCTTCAGGGCCTAAGAGATGGGACAACTCTAGTTGTTGGATTTATAGTTGCACCCTGGGCTTCATTTCTGTACAGGTGATTCCTGGTGTTGAGTGCCTAAACAGGAATCAAAATATAGCAGAACATCAGAGCTATGAATACCTCAGGAACAAAGGCTGCTTTCAACTCTGAAATGTTCATAATTCTGAACAAAATGTTACAGTTGATCTTTCGACAATTTCCAATTTAGCATCAACTTAATGCATCTTTGAAATTTTATCATCATCATAATCATCATCAACAACCACGGGCTCAGCACCCATTAGTGTCTGATGCCTCTCCCATTAATTAATTCCTTCCATCTTTTCCTGTCCAGGGCAGAGTGGGTTAGTTGCTGTAGACTAGTTCCATATCAATCAACTATATCATCTACTGATTCTCTCTTTGGTCTACCTCTGCTATTTGAACTGTCCATTAATGTGAATACCAGGGTCTTGATTTTTCATTCATCGTTCATTCTGCAAATATGCTGTAATAGCTGTAACTTGTGCTGTATAACCTTCTGCAGTAGGTTCTCTTATGTCTGTATCGTCCTATATGATTCCTCATTGGTGACTTTCTGCATCCATCCTATTCTGAGAATCTTTCTATAACAACTCTTCTTGAATGCTAATATTCTTCTTTTTGAATCTGTCGTTATCACCCATGTCTCACATCAGTACAACATGCTGCTGTGTACACATGTTTTCAAGACACAGCTTCATTCCTAAGCTAATCACTTTGCTTTTTCACATCTTATCCATCATGTTCATACTCGCTCTTTCTTTCACTATTGTAGTTGCTATTTCTTTCTTATAGTCTAGATCACACGTCATGTTGCTCTCTGGATACATGAACTTCTCTATGTTCAATCTAGTTCAATCCCATCTACACTGATCTTCTTCCCTATTTCCTTATCTCCAAATACAATTGTTTTTTTCCTCAATGTTCATAATCAGTCCATACCACTTCCCTTCCTCGTTTAGCACCTGCACCATTTTCACTAGCTATATCATCTGTGAATCTCAGCTTGTCCATTCTTATTCTACCACTTCCTTGATCTCATCCATAGCTGTTTCTAGCTGCATGAAGAAAAATGCTGCATTTTAATAATCTTAATTTAAATGAAACAAGTGCAGAAAGAGTTTTCTTGCCTTGTAATTTTTAAAAAAACCTTTTCCTTTATTTCTAGTAGTTGACATTTATCATAGTACTGCACACTGTTTTCCCTCTCCGCCACATTGTTTTTCAGCTGTCTGATTGTGTGTTTCCAGCTCCAAATAAAATGTACAGTTGACTGGTCAGTTTGTAACTCTGGAGTTCTTAAATCTGAGGATCTATATTATACAGACAACTGAGGAACAGACAGAAAAGTGGCTTAACTGATTTATAACTGTAGCTCATCAAGCACAGAGACATTTTCTGCAGCAGCTGCATGTCAGTTCAAATTCTGGCACTATGTTCCAAAGTCCAACTTGGTACTAGGTCCATCACTTCTCCCTTATCTCTACCTACTCACATCTCTTTCAGTGCCACCTGTAGCATACCTAATATTTATTTCATACAGTGCTCATCTTAACCTTTCAAATCCATGGGAAGCTATCTGTAGGTGTCAAGATCACACAATAATTGCTTCATTGTTATAAATTAAGGACCAAAGCTGAAAAGCTCTTCTCTGAAAAAGATGGGAAATGACATTGTTTTCTTTTAATCCATCTCTCTAGTACTTCAGAATTTCTTCTGGAGATCTTATTTAAAGTTATAAGTGACAGGCATGGCATGTTGAGGGTGTGATGCTTTGCCCCCATATTTTTTAGGAAATATATTTTTGAATATCAATGTGCCTGACTCAAACAGATATGTGCAAAATATGACAGGTAACCTAACAAGTGAGATCTTTTAATCCCCTGACTGTGTACATTCTATTGTTTGCGTGTCTCATTCCTGTATTTGACGCTATAGCTGTGTCTACACGTGCAAAAATCTTTGAAATAAATGGCCCTTTTTCAAAAGAGCGGGAGGAGCGTCCACGTGTGTAAACCTGTCTTTCGAAAGAAAATCGAAAGAACGGGGCTAAGGCTTCGAAATCCGAACCCCGATCCCGTATCAGGAAGATCACTCCCTTTTGAAATAATAAATTGAAAGGGTGCATGTGTAGACGCTCCACAGTCCACTCTTTCGAAATACAGGTCCACCATGGCGCCGATCAGCTGGAGCGCAGGGCCGCTCCAGACGGCGGCAGCAGGGCTCTATGGTCCCTGCATTTAGCTGCCTTGAAGCCACACCCATGCAGGAAACCCGTGGCAGGAAGCTGAGAATGTGCTAGAAGCAGCCTGCCCATGCACTCCAGCCCCATGCTCCAGCACCCTCATGGCAAGCAGCCAGCCCCCCCGCGAGCCCCACGGCCCCCCCCTCAGCCCTCCCTAAGGCTCCCAGGGCTCCCAAGGGGAGAAAAAAAAAGGGCTCCCTCCTGGACGGAGTGGGAGCTGCGGGACCTCCTTGGCCTCTGGCAGGATGAGGAGGTCCTGTGCCACATGGGTGTAAAGCGGTGCAATGCCGCAGCCTTCGGCCGCCTGGCAATGGGCCTCCATACCAGGGGCCACCTGGAGAGTACTGCAGAGCAAGTACGCTCCAAAGTAAAAGAGCTGCGCCAGGGGTATGCCTGGGCCAGGGACCAGGCTGGATGCTCCGGGGCAGGACCAGCCACGTGCCCCTTCTACAGGCAGCTACGGAGCATCCTGGGGCTCCAGGAGAGTTCACCCCTGGTTGCTTTCCTGGACATCTCTGGGGAGGAGCTGCAGCCGAAAGAGGAAGAGGAGAAGCCTGGATAGGGGACCCAGGAGGGAGAGGGGACCATGGACTAGTCGAGCGAGGAGGGGGAGCTGACATTGTGATCCCCTCCTGCTCCTCCAGCCAGGCGACGGAGGGCCAGACATCTCCAGACGTCACCGGGGGACCCTCAGGTATGTCCAGGGAGGGATGCACGCCTACTTCACAGGGTGGGGGCGACTCAATGGCTAGGTGCCCACACATGGAACCGGTGGTCCCAGTCCTCACACAGGCCAGTCCCCACATGGGATGCGGCACCCCGCGGTGCCACACCAGCGAGGCCCAGCACCCACCCCCAGTGGACAGTGCTGTAGCCGCACAGGGGTGGCAGCTGGTCGGTGCTGGACAGTGCCCGGGGCCTGCGCATCACAGGCCGGGAAGGGCCACCTGTGGGAGAGACCCCTGGAATCACACCCAGGCTGGGAGGCCTGGTCCCGGGGGGGTGGGCAGTCAGTGCAACATGGAGGGGTCAGTGTCCCTTGGGGGTGCGGGGGCAGGGGCCCCATGGGGTAGGCTCAGGCAGGTCCCCTCTGTCCAGGGCTCACTACTGACATGCTCTCCTCCTCTCCACACCGCCGCACCATCCGTGGGCCAGGAGAGCCCCGCACCATCCTGCATCCCAGAGAGCCCGCCCGCAGCCATCGGAGGTGTCCGGACTCCACCCCAGTCAGCGTGCTGTCTGGGCCATGGCCAGAGGGCTCCCCAGAGGGCCGAGGAAGACCCAGCCACCCAGCGCCAGGCTGAGGTGGCCGAGGAGCACCTCCAACTCACCCGGGCCGACATGGAGTGGCGGAGGGCGGCCTGGAATAGGCTGCTGGATACCCTTGAGGGTATTGGCCATGCTGTGCAGGAGCACACGGCCATTATGTCTGACCCCCTGGCCCTCCTGGCATCTTCCCCTGCTGGCCCTGCCCCCTCTGCCCCCACCAGTCCCACCTGCCAGCAATATTTGCCATTGGTACCGGCACCCTCCCCCCCAGCCAAGGACCCCACACCTGGGGGGGCAGGGGCTCCAGGGGCCGACAGGGTTCGCGGCCTACCACCCCTGCCCTGGAATGAGCATCGTGGCCCCCTCCAAGTTAGGTCCCCCCATCCCCCTCCGAGCTAGGTTCCCCCACCCCCCTCCAAGTTAGGTTCCCCACTCCAAGTTGGGTTTCCCCCTGTACATACTATTCCAAACATCCAAGTTATATAAATGTTTCTTTATTATTCACCTCTCCGTGCTGTGCTCCTCGGTGGCTGGTGGGTGGTGGATGTGTGGGTGAGGTACTGGTGGGGGTGGCAGGGATGGTGGGTGACGAATGTGTGTGGGATGTGGGCGTGCGTGCAGGTCAGAGATGGCCATGGGCAAAGGCCTGCCTGAGGGCCTCCCGAATGTGGTGGCCATCCCAGTGGGCCTGGCAGATGGGGGGCGGCACCCGGCTGCTCATAGACAGCGCCAGATGGAGGCCCCCCCCCGGGACATAGGCATTCCCCTTTCCCTCTACAATATTGTGGAGGATGCAACAGGCGCCCACCACCTGGAGCACATTGGGGACCCCGATCTCCAGCTGGGTGAAAAGACCACCGCCCCTTTAGACGCCCAAAGGCCCGCTCCACCATGTTGCATGCGTGGTTGAGGAGTCCATTGAATGCCTCATGGGTGGGGTCAAGGTGTCCCGTGTAGGGCCTCATGAGCCATGGCTGCAGGGGGTACGTTGCATCTGCCACCATGCAGAGTGGCATGGTAATATCCTCTGATACGGGGATCTCCCTCTGGGGGATGAAGGTGCCGGCCCCCATGCGGCGGCAGAGGCCGGAGTTCCAGAAGACCCGGGCATCGTTGGTACGGCTGACCCAGCCCACGTAGAGGTCAGTGAACTGGCCCCTCACATCCACCAGGGCCTGCAGCACCACCGAATGGTAGCCCTTCCTGTTCACATACTGGCCAGCTCTGTGTGGCAGGGCATGGATGAGACGTGTGTACCATCCAACGCTCCGATGCAGTTCGGGAAACGCAGGTCCTGGAAGCCGGTGATGGTGTTGTCCACATCCCCCAGATGGACAACCCTATGAAGCAGCATTGCGTTGCTGGACCTGACGACCTGCAGACAGGGAAGGGGGACACATGCTGTAGTGCGGGTGTGGCGGCCATTGCTCCCTGCCTTGGGCCCATTCTGCCCCCCACTCCCATCCGGCTCCTGGCCTGTGCAGCCCGCACCCCCTCCCATAAAGCCCCTGCCCCATCTGGCCCCTTGCAGGGGAGGGTTCCCCTTGCACCAGTCCCCCCGCCTACCTGGCCCCACCTTACCTCCATAAATACAGCCCCGACGGTGGCCTTGCCCACCCTGAACTGCTGTCCCATGGAGCAATAGGAGTACATGGTGACCAGCTTCCAGATGGCGATCGCAACCCGTTTCTCCAGGGTGAGGGCTGGCCGCATACAGGTGTCCTGGTGCTGGAGTGCAGGGGCGAGCCAGTGGCAGATCTCGTCAAAGGTCTGCCTCAACATGTGGAAGTTCTGCAGCCACCTTTCCTCACCCCACTCCCCCAGCACCACGCGCTCCCACTAGTTGGTGCTGCTGGGGTGGGTCCAGAGGCATAGGGGCACCTGGGCGGGGGGGGGGGGGGGCGATGAGCTCGGGTGCAGCTGCGGTGAGGGTGCACAGCACTGCCAGCAGGGTGTCCATGGTGAGGGCGTCCTCCTGCAGGAGCTGTTGCTTGGCCTCCATGGTGGGCACGAGTGGGCTCTGCTGGGCTGAGACAGGCTGGGCAGCACTTGGCTTGTGCGGAGGGGAGGATGGAGGGAGGGGCCTTTTAGAGGAGGCAGCTGGCTGCGGCCCTGGAAGGGCTTGTCGGCCATGGGACCCTGTCCGCGGCATTTGCTGCCTCCCTTCTTTCAAAAGAGAGCTTGGAGCTATGTGGATGCTGTCTTCGAAAGACCTCGATGGCACTTCAAAAGAGCAGATTGGAACGCCGATCTGAAAAATGGCAGTGGGTGTTCTCTTTCAATGGCTGCTTTTTCGAAAGCCTAACTTCGATTTTTGCCCTTTCGAAAGGGCGCTTACATTTTGACACAGCTTATATGTGTAGTATAAACCTGTTTATAGAACTAGATATGATAGTGAAGGCCGTTAGAAGTATTCAAGGAACTTAATGGCCTGGTGCTCAAGACGATGAGCTGAGAATAATCATTTTTTTTTTTCCTGTAAGTCTGGACTATGGTTACTCCTGCAAAGACCTGTGGCCAGGTCATCTGATGCTGGAACCCATTTTGGAAGTGGTACTTTTCCATGAGGATGTGCAAGCATAGAAGGTGAACACGAAGAATTCCCGCCATGGGCAAAATCTATTTATAGGAAGGGAACCAAGCAAAAGTGAAGCTGGCAGGTGCCAGAGTCTATGTCTACATGTCAGGAGCCATTTCAGGATACTACAGTATCCCAAAATAGCTGCCCCATGTCTATTCAATGTACTTGTCATTTTGAAATATTTTTCGAAATAATGAGAATGTTAATTCAACATCCCTGTGCACCTCATCGCAGGAGAAAGAGATGCCTTGAAATGACAGTTTATTTTGACATGTGGCACCATTTAGGCAGCGCCACGTGTCTAAATAGCTTAGTTTGAAATTAACTCAGCATAAGCTATGCAATTTGCATTGCTCAAATTGCTTGACTTATTTCATGTTAAGGTTGTCCTGTACACATAGTCAGACTTGAAGACACCCCTGGATTACCACTGAGATGACTGCTGGTAACATCTAAAACTGAACAGGGGGAAGAATTGGCCCACCAATCAGAATTCTGCTTAATTTGTTTAAAAAGAGGATTAAAATTACTCTTAAGGTAAGACGTGTGGTATGTAACAAGATTCTTGATATTAAGCTTAGCTGACATGATTTGCTTTATTTTACTTTGTAACTTATTCTGATTTGTCTGGTACTTGCAACCACTTAAATCCCACTTTCTATGTTTAACACATTCACTTTTGTTTATTATTAAACCCAGTGTAAATAATTTTTACAGAGCAACAACAGCTGTGCATGTCTCTCATTGATAAAGGGAGAATCTTGCTTATGAGCTTGTTTTGTGTAAAACTTTTATGTAGAGTAAGAAAAATATTTTCACTTGGAATTTCCCTAGAGTTTATTCAAAGAAAGATTTTAAAATCTTTTAAGCCCCACTTGAATACCAAGTATTTCTTTTGGAGTGTATCATTTTATTCAACACAAACCAAACTCTTTGAAATATGTCTTTGCTGAAGATTTCAACTCCCTCTTTTTCACTCAGTTTTTCAGACCTGCACCTGAACATAATATTCCTCTCTTCAAGCAGTCTTACCTGAAATAGGTTTGGATTTCCAGAATTTCAGCAGAACATCACTATATTGGTTTTGTAACAGCCTCTGGATATTTAAGATTTCACTTTGACTTTACTTTCCTAGCACTTGCCTTTTTGAGTCTATGCATCAAAGACATCAGCAGGTGTATTGAGAGCCTTAAGAGATCCTCTAAGATCAGAGGCTTTGATCATGAAAATGAATTTACCACAAGTTCATTTTAGATGTCCTTCTTACTGTTTGGAGCTTTCAGCCTGGCACTTTATATTGTTTGCTTTTCTCAGTACACTAAGTCACAACAGAGTCACTAAATTAATCAAGGAAAATGCTAACAATCACAACTTTATGGCATAAACAAAATTCACAACCTCCTAACTGTGGAAAATTTGATTTTTTACACATGAACTAAAGTTTGTCCAACTTAAGCCGTGTCTACACGTGCACGCTACTTCGAAGTAGCGGCACTAACTTCGAAATAGAGCCCGTCACGGCTACACGTGTTGGGCGCTATTTCGATGTTAACATCGACGTTAGGCGGCGACACGTCAAAGTCGCTAACCAGATGAGGGGATGGGAATAGCACCCTACTTCGACATTCAACATCGAAGTAGGGACCGTGTAGTCATTGCGCGTCCCGCAACTTCGAAATAGCGGGGTCCACCATGGTGGCCATCAGCTGAGGGGTTGAGAGACGCTCTCTCTCCAGCCCCTGCGGGGCTCTATGGTCACCATGTGCAGCAGCCCTTAGCCCAGGGCTTCTGGCTGCTGCTGCTGCAGCTGGGGATCCATGCTGCATGCACAGGGTCTGCAACCAGTTGTCGGCTCTGTGGATCTTGTGTTGTTTAGTGCACTGTGTCTGGGAAGGGCCCTTTAAGGGAGCGGCTTGCTGTTGAGTCCACCCTGTGACCCTGTCTGCAGCTGTGCCTGGCACCCTTATTTCAATGTGTGCTACTTTGGCATGTAGACATTCCCTCACAGCGCCTATTTCGATGTGGTGCTGCGCAATGTCGATGTTGAACATCGACGTTTCCAGCCCTGGAGGACGTGCAGACGTTATTCATCGAAATAGCCTATTTCGATGTCGCCACATCGAAATAGTCTACTTCGATGTAGGCTTCACGTGTAGATGTAGCCCTATTGTTACAACTTATAGAATATGGAATCAACAAAAAAAATAATTGTGAATGCAGCTGACAAAGCAAACAAAGATTATAATCAGGCCAGATTGCAATAACGTATACACAATTCTACTAATCTGTAAGACATACGCAGTCAATACAGTTTGTGAATATTTATGGACTACCATATCATCAGTGGAAAACAAGGCACTGGAAAGAAGAGGATACAAAAGGGAAGAGCACTGTGGAAAACAAGGCACTGGAATCAAGGGAATATGAAAGGGAAGAGGAATCTTGTGTTTGCAAAAACCACGATATTTTATAAACCGCACCAGCCACAGGCTCTTTTAGTTTTATGTTATAGTACTACCTGCTGTGCTAGGCCCTGTACAAACACAGTAAGCACTCAGCCTAGCCCAAAAGACATTATTGTCTATACTAATACGGGCAAACTAAACTCATAAATGGCCCCTTTCACTTCAGTGGGCTGCAAGAGTATCACAAACAAGCTCATCTCTAGGGAAAGGGCAGATTTGCTAACTGTGCTTCCACACCTAGAATTCGCAGGGTCAGGCCTTCCAGTGGCGGGAGAGGTTGGCAATGCAAGCAATTGCATTGGGGTCTGCAATTCAAAGGAATCTGCTGCAGCAGCAGTGACAACTGGAGCCCTGGGCCTGTTTGAACTGCCCCAGAGCACCAGAGTGCTGCTGCAAGCAGTCCTGAGGGCTGGCGTGCATTCAGGTCTGGGCTCAGTGACTTTGATCTTGCCCCTTCCATCCTCAGCCCTGCCCCTTCTGGGGGTGTGGACTCAGCCCCTTGACACACACACCTTGTTCTGGAGACTGGGGTGCCTGTGAGCCCCACTGTGCAAGGTTTGACACTTGAAGCATAACACTTCTTGGATTGAATGGAGAGGGAGTGCTTGGCACACACAGTCCGCTGTTGTGTGCCATCAGCGCACAACTCGCGTGCCCTTGCTTTATGTGCATGTCACTTTAATGATACCAGTAGCAAAAAAAAAAAAACACAAAAAAACAACATGGGCAGAAATCACCAGAATCTGGCAATCCTGTGTATGGGCAAAACATTGTGCAGGCCACACACAGAATCCTAATGGGCCGCAGGTTGCCCATGCCTGGTCTATAAGAGGAAGATATATACAGTAGACTCTTGCTTTGCACAGATTTGGCTTACGTGTTTTTATATAAAAGCGAGTTGAGTCCAGTGGGATCCCTACTTTCTTGTACCCCACCTCACCATTTACCTGTGCTGCCAGCCAGCTCACGCGCTCCTTAGGAGGCAGCTCTTGCCTTGTAGCTGCCCAGCGCTGCAATGCTGGGGGCGGAGATGGGTAGGCACACCTGGAGCTGCTTCTGGTCAAGCTGCGCAGTGGCTGGAGCTGCCCAGGGCTCCAGCACCTTGACTGAAGCTGCCACCACCTGAACAGCCCCAGGGCCAAGCCATGCCATGGGTGGGGGCCGGCAGAGGTGCTATGACTGCTCCACATGACCAGCAGCTGGAGCAGAAGGCACCATTTCCTGCTCCTAACTTGGCCCCTGTCCACCTGCAGAGGGAGCTGGAGCCACCACCTGAAGCAGAGGCTCCAGCCACCCACTTCCCCCCAGCCAAGGGAATTCCAGGGATCTCCCTAACCCCCTGGCATATGTGTGAAATTTGATTTACATGAGGATTTACACAAATTGAGGGTTTACTGAGAAGTGTTGGTGAGGAAGAAGAGAAACAAAAGTGCTTGCTCAAGGCCACACCTCAAGTCTGTAGAATCCGGGTCAGCTGAGTGACCTATCCAATAACATACACTAGCTACATCTACACGGGGATGCTACATCGAAATAGCTTATTTCGATGTAGTGAAATTGAAATAAGCTATTTCGATGAATAGCATCTACACGTCCTCCAGGGCTGGTGCCGTCAACGTTCAATGTCGACGTTGGACAGCACTACATCAAAGTAGTCGCTGCAGGGGAGCGTCTACACACCAAAGTGGCCCACATTGAAATAAGGGTGCCAGGAACAGCTGCAGACAGGGTCACAGGGCGGACTAGCAGTTCTGGGGCAACAGCAAGCTGCTCCCTTAAAGGGCCCCTCCCAGACACACTTGCACTAAACACCACAAGATCCACAGAGCTGACAACTGGCTGCAGACCCTGTGCATGCAGCATGGATACCCAGCTGCAGCAGCAGCAGTCAGAAGCCCTGGGCTAAGGGCTGCTGCACACGGTGACCATACAGCCCCGCAGGGGCTGGAGAGAGAGCGTCTCTCAACCCCTCAGCTGATGGCCGCCATGGCAGACCCCACTATTTCGACGTTGTGGGACGCGGATCGTCTACACATGCCCTACTTCGACATTCAACGTCGAAGTAGGGCACTATTCCCATCTCCTGTTGGGGATAGCGACTTCGACGTCTCGTCGCCTTACGTCGATGTCAACTTCGAAATAGCGCCCAACACGTGTAGACGTGGCGGGCGCTATTTTGAAGTTGGCACGGCTACTTCGAAGTAGCCGGCTCGTGTAGACGTGGCTACTGTCTGTCAGAGCATAATACCCAGGAACATTTCATCCCACATACCACTGGGCCTCCCACACAACCCATCAGTTGTCCTTCTTGCTTTCCTTGTCAAACACCTTCCTGCTGCTAGAGTGGAGTGAGGAGTGAGCCCTGTTCTGCAACGCATTACAGATGATACGGGTGTAACTACATCGCTCAGGGAGTATGGAAAATCCACACCCTGAGTGACACCGTTATACCAACCAAGGTCCCTGTGTGGACAGCATTATGTCAGCGGGAGGTGGAGTACTGATGCTGACAGGAGAAGCTCTCCTGGTAGTGAAGGTTGTGTGTTTACTGAACACAGCAGTAACAGCTGTTTCTGAAGTGCTGTAAGCGTAGACAAGCTTACATGCAGACAAAGAGCTTAAATTTCATCAGGGAAGGTTTAGATTGGACATAAGGAAAAAATTCCTAACTGTCTGGGTGGTTAATTACTGGAATAAATTGGCTAGGGTGGTTGTGAAATCTCCATCACTGGAGATATTTAAGAAGAGGTTGGATAAGTATCTAACAGGGACAATTGCTTGGTCCTGCTGTGAGGGCAGGGAGATGGACTTGATGACCTCTTGAGGCCTCTTCCTTCCAGTATTCTATGATTCTCAGTCCAGAAGGAACATTTGTGAGACTGCATGTATTCCAGGGACATTGAGCGCAGACATATTTGTGTTCCATTCGATCCACTATTGACAAAAAGCCTTAATGAGGAAATTGATGCCCTCTATTCTTTATGAAAGTAAAGTCCCAAATCTACTAACTGCATGAGAGACAATCCCTACAGAAATCAATACATAAACTGAGGAGAGAACCAAGAAACAGAGTCAAAAGTCCTGATCCTAGTTCTGTGACTGACTAGCATATCTACACAGAGCAGCAATGCACACTGCTGGGGTATGCTGTCTAAAGTGCAGAAACCAGTTGCATCTTGCTAGGGGAAACATAAGAGGTTCCTTAGGGAAAGATACTGCTGTCACTGCACACCAGCAAGTGCCTACTCAGACCAATTAATGTGCAGAATGAGTATAAGTGAACATTATAAATCACATCCCCTTACTTTACATTACTCTACTGTGTAGACTTGACCTCAATGTTAGTATTATCACAGTTTTTCTTTCTTTATACAAATACCTTTTTGAAGCTGTACATTGTTATATAAATATTAAATATGATTATTTAGACTAGATGGAACACGCAGAGCTGAAACTCCTGGAAAATTTCTGAACTTCATGGCTAAGACCTAGCTATTATTACATTAGCTTGCTGGTGTCAGATAAAATCTCTGTGAACAACAGAGGGACATATCCAGTCATCACCCCAGTTTGTTTTGTTGTTTCAACGGCTGATATGTATAAAAATAGAAAAATAAATTGTCTTCATTAAATTAATAATAATAATAATAATAATAATAATGAAGCATTTGTGAACCAACCTGGGTAGGAAGGCTTTCCTGCCACATTTCTGAGATCTCAAGATTTTTTAATGTTCTCCATTGTGGTGCAACCCACATTTTTGGATCAGGGAGATAAGGGACTTGTATTTGAATTTTCCACATCCTATATACCCTAAACACTCAGGCTGGGTCTACATGTGACCCTTCCTTTAGAAAGAGGCATGTTAATGAGCAGGTTCAAAATATGCTAATAAGGTGCTGCAATGAATATGCAGCGCCTTATCAGCATACTGGTGGCCGCGGCAATTTGAAAGTGCAGCTTCCTATCACAGATAGGAAGAAGGGCTTTCAAAAACTGGGGGGGGTCCTTTTGGAAGGTCCCGTCTCCACAGGTGGCACGATTCGAAAAGCCACACTTTCGAATTGCTGCGGCTGCCATTATGCTAATGAGGCACTGCATATTCATTGCAGTGTCTCATTAGCATATTTTGAAGCTGCTCATTAACATGCCCCTTTTGAAAGGAAGGGGCACGTGTAGAGCCAGCCTTAAGCTATATCTACACCACAGAAATCTTTCAAAAGAAGTGCTTCCAGAAGATGTCTTCCTAAAGAACTTCTTTCAGAAGAGTGTACCCACACACAAAAAAGCTGCTCAAAAGAGGGATATACTCCTTTGAAAGAGAGGGTCCACACAGCCCCCACTCTTTTGAAAGAACAGGCCAGGGATTGAAAAATCAGGCCCCATGAGGACTGCTCTTTGGAAAAAGGGGCCTGCAGCTCATCGATACATTTTCTTTCGAAGGAAGCTTTTGAACAGGGCGCTCTTCCTGAAACAGGAAAGGAAGAGTGATTTCGAAAGGAGCACCACATTCTTTCAACTGACATTTGAAAGAATGCTTTGTGTGTGTGGATGCTCTGTGGGATCCTTTGAAAGAGCACCTTTTTTTTGAAAAATGTTTCAAAAGATCTTGCTAGTGTAGACACAGCCTTAGGCTAGGGTTTCACGCCAGTGATCTGTCAACAAAAGTCACTATCAGAAGAGATTTCCCAACAAAACTTCTATCAACAGTGTGAGGCCACACACAAAAGCCAATTTGAAGAGCACTCTGCTTTGTTGTCAGAGTGGCTGCTCTCTCAACAAAACAGGCACCTGGAAGCACAGCAGACACGGCTGTGCATTGTTCTGGGTGCCCTGTTTGTCTAGAGAAGCCCTCCAGAGAGTTCACACAGCTTTTCTGTTAACAGAATCTATCAACAGAAGCTTTATGCCTTTTGGCTGAGAGGCAGAAAGCTGCCAGAGAAAGTCCTGAGTTTTGTCGAGGCATTTTGTGTGTGGATGTTCCACCAGTTTTGTTGATAAAACCAGGGTTTTGTCCGCAAAATTGGCTAGTGTAACCATAGACTTAGCTCCACAGTCATGCAATGGGCAGGAGCATAATATTCACCAATGCAGCAAAAGCCCCGAAAGTCCTTTCCAAAAGTGTTATATATATATATATATATATATATATATATATATATATGAGGTGCCCTCCTTTACATACAGTGGGCAAAAAGCAGAATACCCAATATCCAATTATTTCAAGTAAAAGGAGTTTATTGAACCTGTATTGATAAGGGGCATCTGTGCTTATGGATGTTAGTGATCTTTCCCCAGCTTGCCTTGCACTCTCTGTTGGAGGATATTAAATGAACACATCTTTCTTTATCCTAGTACTGTCCTGGCTCACATTATGAAATGTTGTTAGGACACAAAATTTGATTTTCACTCTTAGTAGAATGGTCAGTTTAATAGACTTCAACATTCTGTGTGTCTGGGGATTACACCATATATTTCCATCAATTTACATGGTTTTTTTTTTTAGGTTTGCACCAGCGCACATGAAATCAGAATCAGGCCTCAAACATTCATGTATCTGAAGAGTTCTGCTTGTAACATTAAGGCTGTGTCTGCACATACCCTCTCCTTTCAGAGGGGGTATGGTAATGAGGCAGTTCGGAAGATGGTTATGAGGCACTGACATGAATATGCAGTGCCTCATTAGCACAATGCTGGCTGTGTGAGATTCAAAAGTGCCACTTTCAGAATGCACACTGTCCATGTAGACAGGGGGTCTGTCAAAAGACCTCTGACTTCAAAAGCCCCTTCTTCCTAAAAACAAATAGGAAGAAGGGGCTTTTGAAGTTGGGCGGGGGGTCCTTTCAAAAGGCCCCCAGCTACACGGGTGGTGTGCACTCAGAAAGTGACACTTTCAAATTGTGTGTAGCTGCCATTATGCTAATGAGGTGTTGCACATTCATGTCAGTGCCTCTTTAGCATTTTCTGAACTGCCTCATTAACATGACCTCTCCAAAAGAAGGGGGCATGTGTAGACGCTGCCAAAGCTGTAATAAGAAGGGGTGTAGATTGTTTGTGAAGCTAGCTGTGTGTGTGGGGGGGGGTCACCATTTCCTTAGACACTGCGGGTGTGTCTACAAAGCAAAGTTATTTCAGAGTGAGGGTCACTATTCCCAAATAATTTTGCGAGTGTCTACATAGCTATGCTGCTATTTTGAAATAATTCCCAAACAGCAGATGCTTATTTTGAATTCTGTAAACCTCAGTCTACGGCCGTTTCTACTCATGCCACTTTCTTCAAAAGTGGCAGGCTAATAAACAGCCCAAAAATGCTAGTAAGGCATGGATGTAAATTCCCAGTGCCTCATTAACATAGGGTCACATGATTTGGAGTCTGGAAGAAGGGGCCTCTGGAAGAAGGATTTCCTTCTGGGAGATCCCCCAGGGGCCGCTCCTCTAACCGCTGTTTTGGAATCTGGAAGATCTTCTTCCGAACTCCAAATCATGTGACCCAATGCTAATAAGGTATTGGGAATTTACATGTGCACCTCATTAGCCTTTTTCGGGCTGTTTATTAGCATGCCACTTTCTGGCATGTGTAGAAATGGCCTATGAGAAATAGCACTTTTTCTGAAATAGATATTGTGGAGTAGAGGCTATTTCACAATAAGCTATAGTACTTCCAGGTGCTTTAATTCACAATAGGCTCTATTGTGTGTGGACACTCTATTTCAAAATAGCTGTGCACTAATTGGATATTCATTTTGGCTGCAGCTACACTACATTCCCCTTTCGGAAACGGAATGCAAGTGTGGCTGATCAGAAATGAAAATAAGGTGCTTATTTACATATTGTGTGACTCATTTGCATAAGGGCAGACACTTGCTCTTCCGGAAGTTCTGTTTTTGGCAAAAAAACCCCATGTAGTGTAGATGGGGTTCATCCAAAAGGGAACCCAGCTTTCAAAAGCACCCTGTTCCTCATATTTTTCAGGAAGAAGGGTTCTTTCAAAAACAGGATTTGCTTTCGACAGAATCCCCATCTACAGTGCCTGCATATTTTCCAAAAACAGCACTTCCAGAACAGAAAATGACCACCATTATGCCATCAGTGCCTCATTTGCATTTCCAAGTGGCTGCATTTGCATTCTTCTTCCAAAAGGGGAATGTAGTGTAGCCGCAGCCCTTGTGTGTAGATGCACTATTCTGAAATAAGCTAAATTTCTTCTGGAATAGCTTATTCTGAAATAATGCTGCTGTGTAGACACAGACTCGGTGTTAGCACAGTGGAGGAGTGCAGACTAGTAGACTTGTTTGAGGGGATAAGGACAAGGAATGTGGTAGTAGATATGGTGACCTGACTGAAAACCTGATGGAACCAGCAAGGGCAATGATTGTATCGATTTGAAATTTTCAAATGTGTGGCCAGCACCATGCCCTGAACCAGCCCCACAGAGGTCAGGGAAGATGGCTGCATTAAACATTTGCCTTGAAAAGCCTCTGAGTGCACCAGCAGTGACGTTTGCAAAGGACAACACTGCAGCACCTAACTTTTAGACAGCTTGCTGCCAAGTAAAATCAACAATCCCAAGTTAAGGAACAGACAATTTCTAAACAATGTAGGCTGAGAAAAGCTATGTCTACACAGCAGCCTAAACTCGATATTAGTGATGCGATTTTGAAATAGTCTATATTCACATATGGCACTCTCTAAATGGGGCCACGTGTCAAAATGAAGTGCTATTCCGAGCCATCACTTAATACTCCTGTGATGAGGTGGACAGGAATGTTGAAAGAGCATGCTTGTTATTTTGAAAAATATTTCAAAATGACAGGCACATTGCATAGACATGGGGCAGCTATATTCGGATATTGCAGTATCCTGAAATAGCTCCTGCCATGTCGACATAGCCAAAGAGGCTTAGGTGTGAGAGAACGGGATGGGAAAGGGAGCTGCCTAAAACAAGCAATAGAAAATGATCAGAAGCAGGTGAGGCTTACATGCCTCAGTCTCTGAGAACTGCACAGCTTAACTCTGAGATAGAGGGAGGTGTGTCTCTCCACTTGGAATTCACAGCTGGGAATCTGTTCCTGTAGGTATCTGCAGCAAATCAACTATTGCTCAAGAAAAACACAGGGAAAGTCCCACTTACCTGTTACAAACTGCAGACCAGACCAATCGCCTCACCCATCTTTTTGGAAGACCTCATAATCCCCCACTGCCTGATGTGGAGTATGGATTTGAATTTGCATCTTCCAGGTCTTATAAGAGTGCCATAACCATAGGGTTATACAAAAATGGATAACTGGAAGATAGAGCTCCCACCTTCCAGGTGATTTCCCTTCCCACTAAGCTATGGAATCAGTCTCACTCTGTCTCCATCCCACTGATTATTTAATTTGAAAACCTACCATTCTTTTCTAAATATCCCGTAGTTTTCAGATTTGATTTGGTTTATGTTTATCTGAATAAGTAGCAATTGTGTCACCTGCAAACCTTCCAGGATTGATGCCAACAAATTAAGCAGCTGTGTTTTAAATTGTGTTTAAAATTGATTTTATGTAAAGGTCTGCTATATAATTTTTGACAGTTCACACACTCAAAACCAACAAATCTCAGGGATGAAAAGGCAATTATAATATGAGGAATTATTCCCATAAACTTTAATGTTTTTCTTTTTCTTCAGTTCTGGTGTACGATAAGCCAAGGATCACACTGACATTGAGCTATGTTCAACATTTCCACATGAAAGGAACAGTGAAATGAATGAATGAAAGAATTATCCATTGTCTCCTATCTGGAGTTTCATAGCTGCAGTGGGCGGACGGGGGGGAATGAGCACTCCTGACCCTTGCACTATTAGCACAGGCCACGAAGGTAAGTTTTTCAAGAGTACCTAATGTCCAGATTCTGAAGTCTGAAGTGGCCACTCACCATTGGCAAAGGGGTTGGACCTGATGCCTTACTCTACCCTACCTGTGTCCCAGCAGTCCTAGTACCCACAGGCCTTGCAGTCTGGAAGTGGGGTCAGTCCTTAGGGGCCCATCTCTACCTACCTTTTCCTAGCAGTAAAAGGCCCAAGTGATGTTCCCAGGAGAATTAGGTCCCTGCCTTTGGAGATGATGCTTAGGACTGCAGGCACCCATGCCAGCTTCATGAACCTGCTACCATTTCTCAAAGCGAGCTCGAGCATGAGCCAGTAAGTAGCTGACTCCAACCTTTGAAGGGGTTGGAAGGCAAAGCGTGGTGAGCCGGAATCAGGGGTGAGCTCACAGAGGTTTGAACTACTCCACAGATGTGAATTACTGTGATTGTGAACACTTTCAGGTGTAAACACATTTGTCTGAGGTAGCCAGAGGTGAAAGGGGGGCTGATGTGGTTTAGCAACAGGTACTGGGCTGTACATGGCACATATTAAAGTGTTGCCATGGCAACACTTTAACATCACTGTCTCTTTTGCTCCCTCTCCTTGACTTCCTACTGGCAAAGCTGCTTATGGAGGCCAGGACAGCAAAAGGAGCAGCTGGCCCAGGTCCCAATGACTTAAAAGGGCCTGGGGCTCCTAGCCACTGATACCACAGCAGCTGCAGCAGTGGCTGGGAGCCCCAGTCTCTTCAAATCATAACCAGAACCCTGGGGCTCCTGGCTGCTGCCACCACCACAGTCCTGAGGCCCCTGGACACCATGGCAGCAGTGGCCAGGAAAAGATGGCTGGGGGAGTGCAGTCCCCGACTTGCCCCTTCCGGAGGAGGCCCTGCCCCTTCCGAAAGCCCATAGCTGTCCTCCCCCAACTTTGCCAAGGATCCCAGTGTCCTCAAATTTATTTTCACCCCTGGCTATATCCATATGGTACCTTGCACAATGGGGACAGAGCTTTTGGGTTCCAACTACCATAATTAAGTGGGGATCAAGAGGGCACAGCCCTCTACCTCAGAAGTTTATCTTCCCCCCTCTAGAAAGAAGATGTGTTTCAGGATTTTCTCAACCCAGTTTCTTAGCACGAGTTTGCTCAGATATGTGCTTTTTCTGCCAAAGGCCACAGAGTAGCAATCATACTTCTACTACCTGGCAATGGCTCTGTGTATATGTGTTCTATTGACCATGCATCAGCTAAGTGAAGTTCGGTGACTAATTTACATGGTCTACAATAGAAGATGTGTAACCTGCATAAGAACGTGTCTGCTCAGAGTACAACCACAGGGAGCCATACCAAGTATCTATGGCCCCCTTGCATCTCAAGAGATGGTGGGTAGCAGCGGCACAAAGTGGAGAAATAGTGTTCTTTGCAGGAATTTCCTGCCTACCTGTTAGGAAGGAAAAGACGAGAAGAAGAGAAGATATAGCTCCTCTCAGAGAATTCTAGAGAACTCTAGCGAGCAAAGATGGGCTCTGTAGAACTGGAGTGTTTCTCTAGGGCCCAAACAAAACCTTAGATGGACTCTTCAGGTACTATATTACTACTGCAGACAGGACCAAGGGGAAGTCCTAGATTAACTGGCAGGAGAGTTGTGAGTACTATTTGAACAGACACTGTAGATTCTGAGAAGCTGTTTCTATTTTGGAAGAATGAACATTCTCCAGGCAATGGGCTGACATACATAAATACTGTTCAGCCTACTCGAGTGCAATGACATGACGGACTGTAGCAAGGAAAAGGTAAGCAATGGCTAATTTTTTTTCTGTTTTTGTGATGATAAAGGTAAAGATACTGCAGGGGGAGATAGGGGATCTGAACTCCAAAGAACATATGACCCTGTGTCTATACGAGTTAATAAGCGGGTTCAAAAGATGCAAATGAGGTACTGCAATGAATATGCAGCGCCTGATTAGCATAATGGTGGCTGCAGTGATTCGAAAGTGCGGCTTTTCAAATTGCATGTTGTCTGTGGAGACAGGAGCTTCCAAAAGGACCCCTCCAGTTTTCGAAAGCCCTTCTTCCTATCTGGTGTTAGGAAGAAGGGCTTTCGAAAACTGGGCGGGTTCCTTTGGAAGGTTCCATCTCTATGGGCAGTGCACAATTCAAAAAGTTGCATGTTCAAATTGCCGCAGCCACCATTATGCTAATCAGGCACTGCATATTCATTGCAGCACCTCATTAGCATCTTTTGAACCCACTCATTAATATGCCCCTTCCGAAAGGAAGGGGCTCTTGTAGACCCATCCCAATTGAATCAAATGCTTTTATACAGTGTCATTGTGTATAAATAAATATAAGCCAAGTAGGCTATGTCTACACTAGCATACTAAGTCGAAGTAGCCTATTTCAAAGTAAGAACATCGAAATAGGCTACTTCGATGAGTATCGTCTACATGTCCTCCAGGGCTGGTGCCGTCGATGTTCAGCATTGAAGTAGCAACAGGGAACATGAAAAGGAGCCACCCCAGAAGGAAATTCAGAGCATCCACACACACAAGCACTCACTGTCAAAATGAGGGGACAGGAAAGCCCGAGGACCATGTCACAGACTGGACTAGCACTTCCAGGTCAACAGCAAGCCACTCCTTTAAAGGGCCCCTACCAGACACACTCAGCCTGCACAGCACAAGGTCTGCAGAGCAGTAGCCACTCTCTCGCAGACAAAGTCACAGCAGATATGGACAACCAGCAGCAGCAGCAGCAGGAAGAGGAGGCCCTCCAGGTAGTCATCCAGGGGACAAGCGCCTTGCTAGGTGGCTGCCTGGGAGGCCGTCCAGTGGTTCCTGCCAGAGGACCCCTCCCTGGAGGCAGCCAGGGATACCCATGACCACCGGGCTCCCCTCTTCTTCCCCCGCTGGCTGCTCCCCCACCTCTGGAGCTACACCACCAGCTCCGAGCGGTGGGAGCAGCTCGTCATGCGGGAGTGGGACGATGACATGTGGCTGCAGAACTTCTGCATGCATCAGCAGACCTTTCTCGAGCTCTGGCAGTGGCTCACCCCAGCACTGAGGCACCACGACACCCGTATGCGGTGCGCCCTCCCCGTTGAGAGGAGGGTTGCAATAGCCATCTGGAAGCTGGTCACTCCAGACAGCTATCGCTCCGTGGGACACCAGTTTGGAGTGGGAAAGGCCACGGTCGGGGCCATCATCATGGAGGTAAAGAGACCCGGGCACACACCCACTGGGGGCGGAGGGACAGGTGGGGCAGGGGAGTGGGGGGGTGGGGTGCCAGGTATGGGGCTGGGGAGGGAGGGGCCGGGTGTGAGGCTGGGGAGGGAGGGATGTTGGGGAGGGAGGGGCTGGGTGGAGGGGTACCAGGGGAGGTGCCCAGGATGGGGGCCTGGGGGAAGGGCCCTGGGGTGCCCTGCATAGCCTCATGGGCACCTCTGTTCCCTCCCCACAGGTGGTCCATGCGCTTAACGCCATGCTGCTCCAGATGGTCATCCAACTCAGGGACCTCGAAGCAGCCATCACCGGATTGCTGCCATGGGGTTCCCAAACTGCTTCGGGGCCCTGGATGAGACCCACATCCCCATCCGTGCCCCAGACCACAACAGAGGAAGATACATAAACCGCAGGGGCTACCACTCCATGGTCCTGCAGGCCAGGGTGGACAGTTGGGGCCGCTTCCAGGACGTGCACGTGGGCTGGCCTGGCTGCACACATGATGCCCATGTTTTTAGGAACTCGGGCCTGTGCCACCAGCTGGAGGTGGGGACCTACATCCCCCAGAGGAAGATCCCTCTAGAGGACACCACTGTGCCCCTCTGCCTCATGGCAGATGCGGCCTACCCCCTCCAGCCCTGGCTCATGCGCCTGTACACTGGCCACCTCAACGCCAGCCAGGAGTGGTTCAACACCCATCTAAACCACTCCCGCCAGGTGGTGGAGAGGACATTCAGCAGTCTGAAGGGTCACTGGCAGTGCCTCCTTGCCCAACTGGACATCAGCCTCCAAAACATCCCCCAGGTTGTGGGTGTGTGCTGCATGCTCCACAACATCGTCGAGAGCAAGGGGAAGGCTTTTGTCCAGGGGTGGGTGGTCAACGCCAGCATGGGCTTCCCCCCGGCTGGCCACTGTACCCAGCCTCCAGGCCCACGAAGAGGGGGTATGGGTCGTGAGGCCCTGTGGGCCCACTTCAATCAGGGAGACCGCTGAGAACCTCCCTGGCCTTCCCTGGAAGGCCCCTCCCACACACAGCCTGCACTGCCTGCACACTGCCCCCAACACCCGCACGCCACACCCCCAACAAGCACACGCCTCCAGCTTTTTTGAAAATAAGACCTTTTATTTCTGAAAACTATTAACTTGTTTTGTGCACAACAGAAACTGCAACCAATACACAAAAAGGGGGACAACTATATACATGGGGGCCTGGCGGATGGCTCGGCCGTTGGCCCATCAGTCTGGGGTGGGCATAGAGGGGCACGACCCCTGGCGGGTATGGTTCGCTTCCCCCCCTGTGTCTGCGGTCCGCAGCGTGGCTGGCTTGGGGCTGGGAGGACCGGCAAGTATGGCCAGGATGTCTCCACTGGACAGTCTTCAGCTCCAGTAGGCTCCGTGGAGCTTGCAGGCGGTGAGGCAGGTGGTGCGGCGGGTGGTGCGGCAGGTGGTGCGGCAGGGGGCCTCGGGTGGAGTGGAGGGGAGGGCGGCCAAGGGAGTAGCGGGTGGGGGGGAGCCAGGTGACGGCCTCCCGGATCAACCCAGCTATGTCCCAGAATACCCCCATGAAGTCCTCCCACGCCACCCAGCGCCGGGTGGACTCCTCCCTGTCAAAGCAGAGCCTCTCCTCTGCCACCTCCCTCTGCCGCCAGAGAACTGCCAGGAGCTGGGGGTCCACAGAGGCTATCTCCAGGGTCTGGCAGTGGCGGGACCATCCCGCTGCCCTTGGGGGTGTCTCCGGGTGCTGGCGGTAGCTGACCTCTTGCGGGCTGTCGGGGACAACGGAGGGTGCCTGGCTGCCTGGGGCGTCGGATGCCGCAGCTGCAGAGAGGGAGAGAGCGAGCGGAAGGCTATTAGTACTGTGCCCTGGCCCTTGGTCCATTTCCCCTGCCCTGCCTTGCGTGCTGGGTCTCCGTCCCTGTTGGTGGGTGTGATGTTCCTGTTGGCTATCCCCACAGCATTGTGCTCCCGCCCCCGGGGATAGGGCACAGTGCTGTCCAGGGGTGAGGGTGCTGACAGGCACTGATGGCCGTGCCGCTGCCCTGGGACCATGCTGTGGGTGGGCGGTTGCGGGTTGGGGTCCACTGGGGGTGTGTGAGGCTCCTGGTCATGTCTGGTGCCCCCACCCCGTGGCCCATGGATGTGTGCCCTGTGGGGTACGTACCTGACAGTCCATTGCCATGGTCGGACACCCTGCTGGTGCTCGGGGGGGGAGGTCAATGAGGAGCCCCCACTCCTCGCTGCTGGACCCCTCCTCCGCTGTCCCGAGGGGGGGCTCCTCGGGTAGGCCCTGGGGTGCGGGGCATGGCCTCCGGCTCTGAGGTCTGCTGGGGCTTGTCGGCCATGGTGTCAAGTATGGCTGGGGGGGAGGAGCTGTCCCGGGGACCCAGGATGGCCCTGAGCTCCCTGTAATAGGAACAAGTGGTGGGGACAGCCCCAGACCGTCTGGCCAAGTTCTGGGCCCGAGCATACCCCTGCCGCAACTCCTTCACCTTATTCTGGACGTGATCCAGAGTGCGGGCAGGGTGACCTTGGGCAGCCAGGCCCTCGGCCAGTTGGGTGAATGCTTCTGAATTCTGCCGCTTGCTCCCCATCATGTGGAGCACCTCCTCTTCACCCCAGAGCCCCAGCAGGTCTCGGAGCTCAGCCTCCAACCAAGAGGGGCCTCACCTCTTTTTGGCCCCCCACTTGGGTGCTGGGGTTGCCTGGGTCCCCTCAGAAGGGGATCTCTGGGGGTGCTCGGGGGGCTGGCTGGCTGCCATGGGAGGTGGGTAGATGGGTCGGGACCTCTGGAAAGCGTGCAGGGCTAGCACGTGCCACAGGAAATCTGGGTCCATGGTGCTTTAAAAGCTGCTGCACGAGGGGACCATAAAGCCCTGCAGGGGCTGGACAGAACGTCTCAACTCCTCAGCTAATGGCCACCATGGAGGACCCCACTATTTCAAAGTAGCGGGACGTGGATCGTCTACACACGTCCTACTTCGACATTCAATGTCGAAGTAGGGCGCTATTCCCATCTTCATATGGGAATAGTGATTTCAACGTCTCGCTGCCTAACGTTGATTTCAACTTCAAAATAGCACATGGTGCCTGTACACGCGACGGGTGCTATTTCGACGTTGTGCCAGCTACTTCGAAGTAGCCGGCTAGTGTAGATGCACCCGTAATGTCTTTTATGATAACTTGCAGGCTGTGTCTCTATGGGCAGCTTCTGTTGACAAAATTGGGCTTTCGTTGACAAAACTTAGCTGTCCAGTTGGCAGCATTATCCATGTTCCTCATCTGGTATAATACCTCTGTCAACGTTTTGTCAACAAAATGCCTGTGTAGATAGTTCTGTCAACAGAGAGGGCTCTCAGTTCCCTGGACAGCCCTGTTTGCAGAGCTTCCAGTCAGCTATTCTGTTGAGAGAGGGCAGGGCAGTCTGGCTGCTCACTGTCAACAAAGCGACTTCCTCTTTCAATCTGCTTGTGTGTAGACGCTATCTGTCAACAGAGGTACTGCCGAGGTTTCTGTTGATAGTGACTGACCGCTGTTGACAGAGGCTGCCCGTATAGATGTGGCCTCAGAGTTCTGAACCTGATGAGCTTTACGAGATGTGTACACAGATTTGCAATTGTGAATTGAGGCATACGAAACAATGACACAATAAAAACTGGAAAAAAACCCTAGTCCTGGGAAACTTAGAAGGGAAAGAATTTTCCCCACCGTGAATATCCATGAAGCACCATGCCAAAAGGGTAAAAAATAACAAAATGCAGGCTGTTCAACAACTATAAACTTTAAATCTCTTATTTTGAGGGAAGTGCCAACATTTGTCACAGATCCAACATACACAAAATTACTTATTTTATGATTTCACTTTATTAATTGGCTCAATGACAGTACTCACTTATGGATCTGATTATGAAATTTATTTTATAATAACCTCCTTTTCCAGTTGCCATAATTGATTTTGGTATCATTCACACAAACTAAAAGAAACTGTTATTATTATTTAACATTGATAAAAAGTATCCTGTTTGCTGTGATAAAAGAGTAGCTCCCAAGAGGAGATCAAGAGATCTTTCAAACTTGAAAGTTCAGATTTTATTCTCAACAATTCATTTGGAATTGTCATCAACCTTCTAAAGTTTACTGTAGGCCAAGATACAAAACTTAAGGGTGCTCTGAAAACCATTCCAAAAATGCAAAGTGTACGTCTGTTAAAATTTAGAATGAAGCAATTTACATTACATAGAAAATGGATTTGAAGGTACTGTTGCAGATGTTCAAACAACTGGCAGTCTCAATTTGTTCAGATTGAAATATGACACTTCAAGGGATATTGTGAATATAGAACATTGACACTATTGTCTGGATGATGAATCCAAGGAGAAACTTACTGGAGTGCTTCAGTTGCCTAGCATCATGGTATATGATATTTTGAAACACATTTTGAAGGACCTCCAGGACCTGACCTAAATAATCTGTGTTCTTGTTTAACGATGCCAAAGATACATCAGGGTGCAAAGGAGGTGTATAAATGCTTTCGCAAGAGAAAAATAACAAGCACCTGCCTTAAACACATTGCTTCAATCATCAGCTACAATGTGAAAACAAATTTCATCACTGTTGATTCTTCTCACACACAAATAATCATCAGAAGATGTCTCCATAGAGATTTTTCTTCAGGCCTGAAGTGATTGTACTGTACAGAGGCCATGACTGCAAAACCCCATCAAAACAAAATAGACTGGTCATCTGGAAACCTTGGAAATATTCCTCAATGGTTTGGAATAGACTCCAAGTATTCTATCAAAATGTGAATGGAAAAGACAATCCAACCACTGAAGCAAGGCAGCTATTGGAAGTTAAAGAATCATATGAAAAAATGTGTTTTACCTATGGAGGCTCATTACCTACGGAAGCTACAGACAAAATGGTTATCCTTATGTCACTATTATCCACATTTTTGTTCTTAGCTGAGGTGATGAGAGTGAGTTTGAAGTTTTTACTCCTGTGAAAAATCACCTTGATAAGAACTGTGGCTTCTTGCCAGAAGAGTTGAATTGGTTACTGTTTTTTGAGAACAACTTCAATAAAGGACATGTTTAAAGATTATTTCCTTGGAAATTGCATCCAAGCACCCTGCTTGAAAGATGCATATATCTGTGCCCCCTTTCATTATGAGAGATGGTGGTTAGCGGTGGTGAGGATCTATGGGCAGTGTTTGAGTCTGCAGTTTCTTTCGTGGCTTATCTGTCTGATGTTGGATTTGCACTGTTGATTGCAATTACCACACACCAGTCGCTTTGTGAATTCTTGAGTGCGAGAGTTTTTCCTTCTAAGATGAAGTTATTTTGCATGGATTGCACATATACTATCAAAGGATGATGTGCCATGTTGTAGCAATCATCACCAGGTATTTTGATCTGATGATATAGATTCCCAGGATTTTGGATTGATGTTAAATTTTTTCATGCCATTTTTGCATGTATCCTCGAATCTCAGCTTTGGTCTTCCTCTTGTTCTCAACCCAGATGACAGTTCACCAAAGAGGATTTCTTTGGGAAGACATTCATCACTCATTCTTCTCACTTGACCAAGCCATCATAGACTTCTGCTGTTGAAGATCACTATCAGCCTTGGCATGCCAAATCTTGACAGGACATCTGCATTGGAAACTTTGGCTACGTCTACACGTGCACCCAACTTCGAAATAGCTTATTTCGATGTTGTGACATCGAAATAGGCTATTTCGATGAATAACGTCTACACGTCCTCCAGGGCTGGCAACGTCGATGTTCAACTTCGACGTTGCTCAGCCCAACATCGAAATAGGCACAGCGAGGGAACGTCTACACGCCAAAGTAGCACACATCGAAATAAGGGAGCCAGGCACAGCTGCAGACAGGGTCACGGGGCGGACTCAACAGCAAGTCGCTCCCTTAAAGGGCCCCTCCCAGACACACTTTCATTAAACAGTGCAAGATACACAGAGCCAACAACTAGTTGCAGACCCTGTATATGCAGCACAGACCCCCAGCTGCAGCAGCAGCAGCCAGAAGCCCTGGGCTAAGGGCTGCTGCCCACGGTGACCACAGAGCCCCGCAAGGGCTGGAGAGAGAGTATCTCTCAACCCCCCAGCTGATGGCCGCCATGGAGGACCCCGCTATTTCGATGTTGCGGGACGCGGATCGTCTACACGTCCCTACTTCGATGTTGAACGTCGAAGTAGGGCGCTATTCCCATCCGCTCATGGGGTTAGCGACTTCGACGTCTCGCCGCCTAACGTCGATTTCAACTTCGAAATAGCGCCCAACACGTGTAGACGTGACGGGCGCTATTTCGAAGTTACTGCCGCTACTTCGAAGTAGCGTGCACGTGTAGACGCAGCCTTTATCTTGCAAGTTGATATTCATAATTCTGCAGAGGCAGCAAAGATGGAAGACGTTCAATTTTGTCCTGACTTGAGTAGATGATCCATGCTTCAGAACCATATATCAGAATACTCATTACACATGCCTGATAGATTAGTATCTTTGTTTTCACTGTCAGTTTAGGATTGTTCCATGCTCATTTCATATAGCTGCCTTCCTGATTCTGATGATCCATTCTTCATCCATGGATAGGTTTGTGGTGACCGTAGATCCAAGTTAACAGAATTGTTGAATCACATCTAATGGGCCGTTATCCAGAATGACATTGGGTCGCTCAGGTATACCTTGAGTGAATACAACAATTTTCTTCATGCTTAAATCAAGGGAAAACAACTTGCAGGCTCTGTAAAGAGAATCCATCAGTGACAGTAATGTGTCTTCATTATGAGAGACAAGAGTGGCATCATATGTGAAGAGGAGTTCCCTAATGAGGACTTTCTTGACCTTATTTTTGGCTTTGAGTTTTGCCAGGTTGTAGAGAGAGCTATCTCATCTTGTGTGGAGAAATAGATCACTGTGTGAGTTTTGAAATGCTCAATTTAGGAAAACTGAGAAGAATATACTGAAGAAGGTAGGAGCAAGAACACACCCTTGTTTGACTTTGTTGTTCACTGCAAGCAATTCCAATGTAGATGCATCATACTGCACTGTTGCTTTCATATTTTTGTGAAAAGATATTATGAGCTTGAGTAGGGTCGATGGGCAGCCAATCTCATTTAATACTCTGTATAGTCCTGAACTACTAACTGTGTCAATTCCTTTAATTCCACAAACACTATGAATAGCGGCTTTCCTTGTTCTCTGCATTTTTCCTGTAGTTGTCAAAGTGAGAAAATCATGTCCATTGTTGACCTGCCAGGACTGAAGCCACATTATGTTTCTGGACAGACTCGATCTGTGAGTTTTTCCAGGCATTTGAGAGTGACATGAGCAAATGATTTGCCTGTGATGTTCAGTAACGAGATGCCTCTGTAGTCGTTGCAATCATCCTTGTCACCTTTTAGAGAGAGTGATAATGTTTGCACCCTTCATGTCATGTGGGACCTTACCTGCTCTCCGACAAATAAATCCAATCATAGAGGAAGGGGAGGAACACAGCCTTGTTTGCCTTCAGTACTTTAGCTGGAATTCTGTTGTTTCCTGGTGCTTTTCCACTAGAGAGAGCATTAAGAGCTTCAGAAAGTTCCTCCTCTGTAGGCTCTGCATCTATCTCAAACATTTCTGGAAGAGTTGGGATGAGGTTCTCAAGTTCAGGTTGCATTGTATGCTTGTGGGAATAAAGACTTGAGTAATGTTCCACCCATCTGAATGTCTGCAGCTTTTTGTCTGTGATCACCTGTGTATTTAAATGTTTCAGTGGGGTGACTTTGGTAATGTTTGGTCCAAGTGCTTTCTTCAGTCCATTATACATGGTTTTCAGGTCTCCCACATCAGATGCCTTTTGAATATTAGAACATAGGTCGGCCCAATAGTTGTTCACACACCACTCGGATCCTCTCTGAAGAACAGATCTTGCTCGTCAAAATTGATCTCTTGTGCTTTAAGATGAGTTCTTTATATTATTAAGATATGCCTTGTGTTTTTTTCTTCAAGAGGCCTAAGAATATCAGCATTTCATTGATCCAGTCTTTGTTAGAGAATTTACATGTTCTGAAGGCAGATTTGGCACATTCGTGTATTGCATCTCTCAGCATGGACCATGTTTCATCAATGATTTGTTGGTCAGATTTGTGTTCCAGTTTGCAAATAAGATCATTTGTGGAGACAGAGCATTTCAGTGCATCTTTGGTATTGAGAGTATTGCTTTTTGGCTTGTTGCATTCTTTTGTCACATCAGCTATGTCTACACTAGCCAAAAACTGCTCATAGGAATAAGGGGACCTCGAAGTAGCTGGGGTCCTTTTGAAAAGGAGCCCTGTCTGGACGAGCCACGCGGCAGCGACCCGCATCAATTTCAAAGTGCCGTGGCTGCCCGCATGCTAATGAGGCACTGAATATGTATTTCAGCGCTTCATTAGTAAACTTCGAAATGGCCATTTGCATGGCCATGTTGGAGTTTTTGGCTAGTGTAGACAAGGCCATAGAGTTTCTTTGGGACAATTTTCACTCTGCTGATGATCAATGAGTGATCAGTGTCACAATCTGCATTGTGGTATGTGTAGTATGTGAGTGTAATTTTGACAGTGTTGAGACGTTTCCTGCATACCAGTACAAGGTCAGGTTGATGCCAGGGATCAGATCTGGGGTGGCACCATGAAACCCTGTGACACTCTTTCAAGTTAAAGAAAGTATTAGTGTTGCAGAGCTGATTCTGAGAGCTGAATTCAAGAAACCTTTGACCATTTTCATTCATTTTCCCAATACTGTGATGACCGAGGCAGATGGGCCAGGACTGAAGGTCACGTCCAACACTTGCATTGATGTCACCGAAGATGTACAGTTGTTCGCCAGTTGGAAAGGAGTCAATAACTTTCTGAAGGTTATAATAAAATTGGTTCTTGTCTTCAGCACATGATGCCAATGTCAGTGGATAAGCACTGATGATGTTGACATATCCTGACTTGGTTCAGAGCTTCAGGGATATAATATGTTCTGATTCAGCTATGGGCATATTGATAGATCTGAGCAGACTGTTCTGAACAGCAAATCCAACTCCGTAGAGGCAGTGTTCCTCTGAACTCAAGCCCTTCCAGAAGAAATTGTAGTTGGTTTCTTTCACTGACCCAGCATCTGCCAGCCTGGTTTCCTGGAGAGCAGTGAAGTCAATGTTCCATTTGTGTAGCTGTTGACCTATGACTGCTGTTTTGCATATTGAGTCAGTGTTTGTCAGGTCATGGGCAGATTCAAGTCCCAGAAACATGGTCCACACATTCCAGCTACCGAGCCAGAAGCAAGTTGATTTATTAATTTGTTTTTTGGCGGGTACATCATTTAAATCTACTTTTTGATTTTTGGTCTATCCCCATGCACCCAGTGAGGATGGCAGATGTGGCAGGTCAGCATCTTATTAACCAGGGGCTATCCGGCTTGAGGTGAGTAGTAGCTGATCAGTGGAGTGTGATGACTCCTCCCACCAATGAAACTATCTCTGGCCTACTTCCCTTCACCAGTTGAGGAGGGCTTATAACACATAACTGACACTTCCTGTGTTGTTTTCATTCTATCAGCAAGGATGGAGCCTCCTCTCCATTTGGTACCTTCTTACACACAGCATTGCCTGGGCTAGAGTTTGGAGTGAGTGCATTGCCCAAGTGACACTATACTCCTCTTGGGCGCCGCAGTTGGATCCAAAGGAAAGACAAAAGTCAGTACGTTTGGAACTGAGGTGACTGCAAGGAGATGCTGGAAAGCAGGTTTGATGAACCCTCCTTGCTAACCGCTTTAGGGTCTCCATTCCAGATTTTCTGTCTGGGTTTACTCCCATAGCCCTAGGATCTCCCAAACCTACCCACAAGGCAACCCTCCACCTGACCAGTTCCTCAAAGCCTCTGGTGGAGCTTCAGCACCCCCCCTCTGGATTGGGGCACTTCAGTCCCCCGGGTTGCTGAGGCTCCTTTCCTCCTTTGTGGTCTCTGGTGTTCCTCTAAGTCTCCTTACTTCTTCTCACTCACCTCCCAAACTCTCCTTCACCACCCTTTACCTTGTCCTGCACAGAGAAGGGCTTATAAAGGTAGCCCTGAGTAGGATCAGCTTGCCCTAATTGATTTAGGGCAACCAATTCCTCACCTGATCCCACTTTGATCATCAGCTCCATCTCTGCTCTGTTTTTACTCCTGCTTCTCCTCTCCTGGCCCCATTCTGCCACATGCCCCCTTGCAAAGTCATGCAGACACTGATTTATTTCAACTGTGGGAGGATGGACTTCTAGGGCAGTCCACACCTAGGAAATCAAATCCCAAAAGGAATCAAAACCTCAAATAAATCTATCTCTCTCCATGCAAAAGATTTGTACAGGGATGGGTCTTCAGGTTAGCCCCATTTATCAATGAAAGGAAGATACTCGTGGTAGTAGCCATCCCCAGCTAATAATTGCTTACAATGGGCTTGATTTTAAGCAAAAAAAAAATTCACTAAACAAAACGAGGAGGATTTAAGTGGTTATTAATAAAAGCAGACTGATTAAAGTGAGTTACCAAAATTAAAATAAAAGGAAATGCATAGCTAGTTGTATCTTCACTAACTGATTTATGGCATAAAGATTCTTACCCTAAAGAACACTCTCATGTTCAGAAAAATATTCAAACCAGAGCTGTTCTTTTCTTTAATTTGTGTCAACAGACTTCATAATCTTTCTTCTTCTTCTCCTTCTTCTTCTTCAGGTGTGTCAGGCAGATTCTAAGGCAACCTGAAGATAAAGGAGCTGAAAGTTCTGAATTGTTTACATAGACTTTCCCCCGGGATAGGAACCCTATGTTTAGCATTCCACTCCCTCATGGAAAAACACTGGATTCCAAATGGAGGCCCAAACCAGATAGTATGGTCATATGTCTCTCTAGATCAACCACTTTTCATACTTACAGGACAGAACAAAGCCGCTTACAAGCCATCAAGCTGGTTGCCAGCCATCAGGGTCCTAGAGACAACATTAATGGCCCTCATTAACTAATTTTAAACTATAAACAGACATGCATTTCATACTCCTAATGTCACATTTTAAAATGATGCATGAACAAAAATAGGATATACTGGGGGAGGGGGGGAACTCCCATCCTGAAGTCTAGATCTGGACCGTGGCTTGTCTGGTTCCAGACCCCTAAGCTCTGGGCTCTTTCCACATCATCTGGCCTGTGGCAAAATGAGAGGCGGGGAGCGCCGAGCCTCATGAGCTGCATCAGGCAAGCCAGAGCTGGCTCTGACCCTTGGGATCTACTAGTGAGTTGGGGTGGGGCAGGGGGCACAAAGCATGTCTGGGATCCATGTGCCACCACTGCGATGTCCCTCCCACATCTGGGCAAACAACAAGTGGTATCTGAAAAGAGGATTTGCTGATGATCTGATTGGTCAGAATTTTGTCCATTTGGAGCAGTGGGAGGGCAGGGCCTGGCAGCAGTGGCAGCAGCACAAAAAGCTCCATGGAGAGGCTTTCTCCTACCACTGTTGTTTCTTTCCCTAGCCAGGGGAGGGAGGAACAGTGATGGTAGTGGTGTGTGGAGGTTGGTGCTTCCACCACCAGGACACTCCCACCTCCTTCTTCTGCCCAGACTCCCCGACGCTGCTCCTGAACCCCCTCCTGCACCCTCCTTCCCACCAAGATCCCATGGTGATGGCACATGAGGGCAGAGAGGTGCCTCAGTCAGGGGCCATATCAAGTGAGGGTTTTTTTTTTGTTTATTTGTTTTCTTTTTTGGCTTCTCACTTTTGAGTGGTCCCGGATGGATTTTTCTTTGGGTCCGTGGCCTCTGACCCAAAAAAGGTTCCCCACCTCTGAGAGATACAGATCCAGCATAGTGTGACATTGAAAATGATAGTTTATAAGAGATATTTTGTTAAAGAATCTGAGTTATTCATATTTATATTTATAACACAATTTTCATAAAGCATGGAGGGGTCCATTACAGTCACCAATCCTGAGAGCAATTACTTACAGCTGAAGCAGGAACTTCAGTTCTTTCCTGAATAGAGAGGGGTTGAAACTTCTTCATAACTGCTTTTCTGAATGAGCCTAGAGCCCTTAGCTCCACATCTTCTCACTAGTGATGCTGATAGCAAAACTCGTCCTGACTGTAGAGGATCCAGAATTTTGCCTTTTAGAGATCAGTCAAAGTTCTTTGTTAATCCTTTGTGTCTCATTCCTTCAAAATACACTGTATGACTTCAGGGCAGAAAGCCTTATTAAACTACAATCTAGAATGGAGTCAGAGAAAAACCTGTGCTGTAAATAAAGGATGTTTAGTTAGGTTTTAAATATACTTTTTCAGACTCAATAATGTTTTTTTTTTCTTTTTTGGTTTCAGAGCTATGATTTTATATTTTTCTCTTCTTAAGGATATCATAGCTGGAACAACGAAATAACTTGACAGACTTTTTTTTCAAACTGTTTAATGGATTATGAATTTCTTACAAACTCCCAGGCCATTTTAAAACACATTTCACCATCATGCTTTATTGAAATCCACAGTGGCAGCATATGAGACACTACTCTTTTGACCTTGGGACCAATCCTAGGTGAAGCTAGAACTTAGCATTGTGGA